>NC_134405.1:6235617-6873117 GCF_038048845.1 Mixophyes fleayi
CCCTGGAGTTGTTCCTTAAATATCACAGGTCTAATTTCCACAGTCTTTCCCCTCCCTGGGCAAACCCCTGTGTCTATTCTACTTAACCATTGGTCAGTGCTGGACTACGGGGGGGTTGGACAGGGGAGTGAAGATGAGCTGTCCTTCCAGAGAACCTCCCCTGTTAGATAGCCTCTCTCTGGACTAGCCTGGTGAGAACAATGGACACTAATTAGTTTTTCTACTCCAGCACTTGGCAACCTGATCCCTACCCACAATCCCCCTGGCTTCGGCTAAGGGACAATGAATAGCAACCTTACTTCAAGTTATCAATATACAATAAACAATATACATATGTACACTGAATTACAATGTCCCCTTAGCCACATGTTATTGGACAATGCAGTTGTAGTCTGGTGAGCTGGGGAACAAACAGCATGGGCTATAAAAAGTACTATATTCCACATTATGTGAGAAATGAGACATGCTCACAGGGTTATCAAACTCATTTCGTCACACTGTGACATTCCCAGAATCCCTCACCTCTCCAGTCATGTCCCTGTTTTATTTATAGCAGTAAGAATGATGTCACTGTGACATTCCCAGAATCCCTCACCTCTCCAGTCATGTCCCTGTTTTATTTATAGCAGTAAGAATGATGTCACTGTGACATTCCCAGAATCCCTCACCTCTCCAGTCATGTCACTGTTTTATTTATAGCAGTAAGAATGATGTCACTGTGACATTCCCAGAATCCCTCACCTCTCCAGTCATGTCCCTGTTTTATTTATAGCAGTAAGAATGATGTCACTGTGACATTCCCAGAATCCCTCACCTCTCCAGTCAGCAGGTAGATGATCTCCAGGGTGAGATTTAATATCCTCTCACTCCTGTCCTTGTCCATCCTCAGGGAATCAGTGATTTACACAGAACGGGTTTCACCTTCAGTTGACTTCTAGTAAAAGATTCTCTGGTTCCTCACAGCTCACTGTCTAGGAATAAATATAATAATTATTATAAACACCATAGGAGGAGACGTGTAAGATATTGAAATATGAAACATTGAGGGACTCATGGAGAGCTGGATGTAAGAGCATTTTCTTAAAATACGTATTTCTATATTCATGTACACAAGAAATGTGTAAAACTAAGTCCCTATGTAGACTGAGACACATCTAACACTTACTCCTCTATATGCTTAGAGAGGCTGAACAGGGGGGGGGGGCAGTAAGTGTAGGACAAGTACAGTAATGTAGTGTCACATAATGTGTGTAACATGTAGAGGTGGAAACACCAGCAGATCAGCCAGTGTGGAGACACATCTGTTGTGGGTGCTGGACCCTGCTGCATGATATGTTCTGATGATGGACCTCGCTATAATTTAGGACTTCCAGTGGGTGGGGCATCTGAGACGGCTGCTTTTTAGAACAGCTCCATGTTTCTACTGATAATCTGCACCATCCAACATGAGTCTCATCATCATCATCATCATCATTTATTTATATAGCGCCAACATATTCCGTAGCGCTTTACAATTGGGGACAAACGTAATAAACTAATAAACAAACTGGGTAAAACAGACAAAGAGGTGAGAAGGCCCTGCTCGCAAGCTTACAATCTATGGGACAATGGGAGATTGACACATGAGGTTAAGTATACATTTTGCATCTTGGCCCAGCCAGACTGCAAAGGTAGGGTGACTCATAAGCTAAATGATCCCGTCACACAACAATGTTGGTCCGGGGGTAGTTGTCTTGTGTGAAATTGTGTAACAGGCTAAAGGTAGTGAGGTTAAGATGGTGGTTGAGGAATATTATAAGCTTGTCTGAATAGGTAGGTTTTCAGAGAACGCTTGAAAGTTTGTAGAACAGAGGAGAGTCTTATTGTGCGAGGGAGAGAGTTCCATAGAGTGGGTGCAGCCCGAAAAAAGTCCTGTAACCGGGAATGGGAGGATGTAATGAGGGTGGATGAGAGACGCAGATCTTTTGCAGAACGGAGTTGCCGAGTTGGGAGATATTTTGAGACAAGAGAGGAGATGTATGTTGGTGCAGCTTTGTTGATGGCCTTGTAGGTTAGTAAAAGTATTTTATATTGGATTCGGTAGAAGACAGGCAGCCAGTGTAGAGACATACAGAGTGATTCAACAGAGGAATAGCTATTTGCAAGGAAAATCAGTCTTGCCGAAGCATGCAAAATAGATTTTAGGGGTTTGAGTCTGTTTTTGGGAAGACCAGTAAGGAGGGAATTGCAATAGTCAATGCGGGAGATGATTAGTGCATGAATTAAGGTTTTAGCAGTGTCTTGTGTGAGATATGTGCGGATTCTGGAAATGTTCTTTAGATGTATGTAACATGATTTAGATATAGAGTCAATGTGGGGAACAAAGGATAGGCGTGAATCAAGGATTACACCTAGGCAGCGAGCTTGTGGGGTGGGATTTATGGTCATGTTATCAACAGAGATAGAAATGTCAGGTATGCTCTTGTTGGCGGGTGGGAATATTATTAACTCTGTTTTAGAAAGATTAAGTTTGAGTTGACGAGAGGACATCCAAGATGAAATGGCAGAAAGACAGTCAGTTACACGGGACAACACAGATGTCGAGATATCAGGAGAGGATAGATAGATTTGGGTATCATCCGCATAGAGATGATACTGAAAGCCAAAGGAACTTATTAGATTTCCAAGAGAAGCGGTATAGATAGAGAACAGCAGAGGACCTAGCACCGAGCCTTGTGGTACTCCAACTGATAGGGGAAGCGGAGCAGATGTGGCTCCAGAGAAATTAACAGTGAAAGAGCGATTAGAGAGGTAAGATGAGAACCAGGATAGAACTGTGTCTTGAAGACCTAGGGATTGCAGCGTTTGTATGAGAAGAGAGTGGTCAACGGTGTCAAATGCAGCCGAGAGATCAAGGAGAATTAGGAGAGAGTAATGGCGTTCAGTCTTAGCAGTGATCAGATCATTAACAACCTTGGTCAGCGCAGTCTCTGTGGAGTGTTGAGAACGAAAGCCAGACTGAAGAGGATCCAACAGGTTGTTTGCGGAAAGAAAGCGTGTGAGGCGAGTGTAGGCAAGTCTCTCTAGAAGCTTGGAGGGGCAAGGGAGCTGAGAGATGGGACGGTAATTTGAGAGAGAGTTTGGGTCGGAGTTTTGTTTTTTTAGAATAGGAGTAATCACTGCATGCTTGTATAGTGATGGAAAGATGCCAGTAGAGAGTGAGAGATTACAGATTTGAGTTAGAGGTGAAATGAGCACAGAAGACAGGGATCTACCAATTTGCGAGGGAATAGGATCAAGAGGACAGGAGGTAGAGTAGGAAGATAAGAAGAGCGTAGAAATTTCCTCTTCATTTGTGGGGTCAAATGAAGAAAGGGTGTCAGAGGGTAGTGGGAAGGAAATGAGCTGATGGCTTGTTGAGGAGGAGGATACCATTTCTAGTCTGATCTTGTCAATCTTGTCCTTGAAGTAGGAAGCAAGATCCTGAGCACTGATAGTAGATGGAGGGTTCGGGGTGGGAGGATTGAGAAGATGATTAAATGTATTGAAAAGGCGTTTGGGGTTAGAAGCCTGAGCATAGATAAGAGATTGAAAGTATGTTTGTTTTGCAGTGTCCAGAGCATTTCGATAGGAGTGGTAGACAGAAGTATATGTGAAGAAGTCATTAGAGCTTCGAGATTTACGCCAGTGACGTTCTGCTTTACGGGACAGTTTTTGAAGATTTCGTGTTGCTTTGGTGTGCCACGGTTGACATCGAAGTCGACGTGTAGTATGAAGTGTCGCTGGAGCCACTTGATCAAGGGCCGTTGCTAAGGTTAGGTGAAAATGAGGTACTGCCATCTCAGGGGATGAGTCTCACAATGTTACATCACTGCTTGGTGACTTCCTCAGGGAATGAGTCTCATTCAAGGACTTACACTTCAGGAGGGAAGACAGAGCGACTTTACAGCTTAACTAGGGATCGGAGTTCACATGAGAACGGGAGCTGCAGCCCCCTGTGACGGACATGTAAGTGCCCCAACAACAAGGTATCAACACAAAGTGTGTTCATCACATTGTGACTAACTTCAGAGATAAACAGAAAACGTACATCAGAGACTTGTCCATAATCTTTAAGTAGACTAACCCATGATCATTGCAGATACTTATACTGAACGTAACATCTTATTCTTATGTACTGTGGCTGCATCATCTGTTTCAGGAGCTTGGCTGTTGTGTTATGTAACTGATCTTATATATAAAACCTGAACACATTATAAAGACCTTATACTGTTGTTTACACGTCATTATAAACTGACCGTTCTGTGAGGCACAGTGGTATAACGTTGTCACCCCAATGGGACACACTACCTGTTGGTTTCATCCACCTAGCACTGTCCTGCAGATTATATTGACAAAAAAGCCACAAATAGGGCTCTATTTTCCAATATAACCACCATACAAACCAAGTGTATAAGACTCCAGGATAACCGACACACACTAACCCTAGATACAAGGTACAGGAGGAGTAATCGTAGCACTGAGTACCATCCTGTCACAGAGACTTCAAAGCCTTCACTACCCTACTAACACAACACAACATCAAATACCGGATGTACACACCCTCAATTATAATTGTGGGACTGTGCATATGGTTTATGGGATACAGTGTGAATAATGTAAACAGGAATGTGGATGGATCACTTATAAATAACTTATTGCATCAATAGATTGAAATTATTAGCGCAGTGCACTAATTTATTTCATTGCAAATGTACTGATTTTTATTATATTTTGTGCACTTTGGTATAGGAAATGTATTTATTTCTGAGGCATATGCATATGCCAGGGGGAGTAAATGTGTATTTTGGGACTGTCTGAAGGCAGGTAATCTTATATTAATTAGACCTGTTCATCTCAGAAGTAACAAGATCCTATTGTGGCCTGAAGGACCGGCAGGGGGTCGTTACCTGTGTGCATGTTATGTTAGAGACAGGAATCCTCCTAACAGTACAGACAGCACAATTGAGGAAATCAAGTGGGTGTGAAAGGTAAACTGTGTTAGATGCAAGATTAGATTATATCCTGATGTTAAATTATTGAATGTGATCTATCAGACATGACGGAGCCATCTAGGATCAGGGGCGGTGTTACCCCCTGCTAAGGTGTATCAGAACGTGTATAAAAATAGCCCTGTTTGACCATGTAATGTATCAGTATCATACCAACTGTACTTCTGGAAAGATCGCTAGTACCACAGACTGGCGAATGTAACTGTCCTTAGTGGGACACTTGAGCTAATAAACATCATTTGCTTCAAGATCCTGCTTTGACAACTTCTTCCCTGCTGTAATTCCTGTGACCTGCAGATTAGACCCAAATCTAATCCGTTACCCAGCTGTTCTGAGGTTTAGACCCAGCATTCAGTACCAACGCTTTCTCAGCTAACAGCATCTCTGGCCAGTGTGATAGGCCATAGGGAACCATCCACAGCAACCCTGATCTGAACGAAAGAGGACAGGGGTACCAGACCAGGTGTACGAGCAAGGGGGTACACCTGCAGTGACAGTTACCCAGTTCTAGATGCTGAAGTAGGAGCCTAGTGGTGGCAGTTTAAGCTCCTCCTCTGCGGTTAGAGGGCACATTTGGGAGAAAGAAAGGGGACTGTGGCAAAGTATGCCCAGCCGTTCCCCAGCCTCAGAGGACTGTGCAGTCTATGGTATAGTAAAAAGGGTACTCCTTAAATGGTACACTATTACTCCAGAGACCTACTGTGACAGGATGGACCGTCTATGCCACCCTGTATGTTGCTGCTGGTAACCGGCTGGGCTTACTTTGCCACCATCCCCTTTCTTTATCCCAAATTGCGCCCTCTAACCACAGTAGGAGGGGCTTAAGCTGCTGCCACCAGTGGACTCCTTAGCAGCATCCAGAACCACGTTCCTTCTGGGTAACTGTCGCTGCTAATGTACCCCCTTGCTGGTACACCTGTGTTGGTACCCCTGACCTCTTGCCTACAGATCAGGGTTGCTGTGGATGGTTCCCCCTTGGCCTATCACACTGGCCAGAGCTGTAGGTAAAAGGCAGAGCGTTGGTACTGGAATGCTGGGTCCAAACCTCAGAACAGTTCACACTGGTTTAAGGTACGAGTGATCTTTCCAGAAGCACAGATGGTATAATAATGACACCTTTCAGTGCACAACGGCTCTTTTTATACAGTTATGACATAACTCCTGGCAGGGGATAAGCAATCATCATCATTTCTTTACATAGCGCCAGCAAATTCCTTAGCGCCAGCCCCCTGATCCGGGCCAGGCACCGATGTGTATGACATCACATCAGATGATTTAACATCAGAATGCAATATGATTTCCCCAAACATGGATTTACAGGCAATGCAAAATCAACAATATTTACACTAATGGGTTATATGCTATAAACTTGCTGCTTGCATTATTCGGACAGAATCTAAGATGCAGCCACACCCAGTGTCGGACTGGGACATGAAGGGCAGGGGCCCACCAGAGGGGGGTGTGGCCAGCCGCCTGAGTGTGAGACTAGAGAGTCAGCCCACAGAGGACATGACTAGTGCCATATAAGAATGGAGTGTATATAAAAAGTGCACAGTCTGGGCCCCAGATCCTAGATCGGAAAAAAGGGAAACAGACACAAAAAATCAGGACTGTCCCACCAGAATCAGAATAGTTGGCAGCTATCCTGCTCTCTCCTACCTGTTCTTTCAGGTTTCACTTCCTGGTGTCTTAACTCAGTAGTTGCTTTTCTAGATCCTGGAATGTTGGGCTCCTGTTTGGGAAAAAAGGATAGGTACAAGAAATATGAAAAGCTGAGCCATGAGTGAACACTTTAGATATTTAAAGGAACTGAATATTAGATACGAATGAAACTTGTGTTTCTATATAAGTTACTATTTGGAAAAGAGATAAAGCATGTATGTAACTAAATCATGTATTCTTATATTAAATTTAAAATATGTATAAACCAACAACAGTGTGAGCGGCGCACAGAGGGAGAACCACCGGCAGCGTGAGCGGGGTACAGAGGCAGAACCACCGGCAGCGTGAGCGGGGTACAGGGGGAGAACCACAGGCAGCGTGAGCGGCGTACAGAGGGAGAACCACAGGCAGCGTGAGCGGGGTACAGAGGGAGAACCACAGGCAGCGTGAGCTGTGTACAGAGGGAGAACCACAGGCAGCGTGAGCGGGGTACAGAGGGAGAACCACAGGCAGCGTGAGCTGTGTACAGAGGGAGAACCACAGGCAGCGTGAGCGGCGTACAGAGGGAGAACCACAGGCAGCGTGAGCGGGGTACAGGGGGAGAACCACAGGCAGCGTGAGCGGCGTACAGAGGGAGAACCACAAGCAGCGTGAGCGGGGTACAGAGGGAGAACCACAGGCAGCGTGAGCGGCTCACAGGGGGAGAACCACAGGCAGCGTAAGCGGCGTACAGAGGGAGAACCACAGGCAGCGTGAGCGGGGTACAGAGGGAGAACCACAGGCAGCGTGAGCGGGGTACAGTGGGAGAACCACAGGCAGCGTGAGCTGTGTACAGAGGGAGAACCACAGGCAGCGTGAGCTGTGTACAGAGGGAGAACCACAGGCAGCGTGAGCGGGGTACAAAGGGAGAACCACAGGCAGCGTGAGCGGGGTACAAAGGGAGAACCACAGGCAGCGTGAGCGGGGTACAGAGGGAGAACCACAGGCAGCGTGAGCGGGGTAGAGAGGGAGAACCACAGGCAGCGTGAGCTGTGTACAGAGGGAGAACCACAGGCAGCGTGAGCTGTGTACAGAGGGAGAACCACAGGCAGCGTGAGCGGGGTACAGAGGGAGAACCACAGGCAGCGTGAGCGGGGTACAGAGGGAGAACCACAGGCAGAGTGAGCGGCGCACAGAGGGAGAACCACAGGCCGCGTGAGCGGCGTACAGAGGCAGAACCACCGGCAGCGTGAGCGGCGTACAGAGGGAGAACCACAGGCAGCGTGAGCGGCGCACAGAGGGAGAACCACCGGCAGAGTGAGCGGCGCACAGAGGGAGAACCACCGGCAGCGTGAGCGGCGTACAGAGGGAGAACCACCGGCAGAGTGAGCGGCGTACAGAGGGAGAACCACCGGCAGAGTGAGCGGCGCACAGAGGGAGAACCACCGGCAGCGTGAGCGGGGTACAGAGGCAGAACCACCGGCAGCGTGAGCGGAGTACAGAGGGAGAACCACAGGCAGCGTGAGCGGCGTACAGAGGGAGAACCACAGGCAGCGTGAGCGGGGTACAGAGGGAGAACCACAGGCAGCGTGAGCGGGGTACAGAGGGAGAACCACAGGCAGCGTGAGCGGGGTACAGAGGGAGAACCACAGGCAGCGTGAGCGGGGTACAGAGGGAGAACCACAGGCAGCGTGAGCGGGGTACAGAGGGAGAACCACAGGCAGCGTGAGCGGGGTACAGAGGGAGAACCACAGGCAGCGTGAGCGGGGTACAGAGGGAGAACCACAGGCAGCGTGAGCGGGGTACAGGGGGGAGAACCACAGGCAGCGTGAGCGGGGTACAGAGGGAGAACCACAGGCAGCGTGAGCGGGGTACAGGGGGGAGAACCACAGGCAGCGTGAGCGGGGTACAGAGGGAGAACCACAGGCAGCGTGAGCGGGGTACAGAGGGAGAACCACGGGCAGCGTGAGCGGGGTACAGAGGGAGAACCACTGGCAGCGTGAGCGGGGTACAGAGGGAGAACCACAGGCAGCGTGAGCGGGGTACAGGGGGGAGAACCACAGGCAGCGTGAGCGGGGTACAGAGGGAGAACCACAGGCAGCGTGAGCGGGGTACAGAGGGAGAACCACAGGCAGCGTGAGCGGGGTACAGAGGGAGAACCACAGGCAGCGTGAGCTGTGTACAGAGGGAGAACCACAGGCAGCGTGAGCGGGGTACAGAGGGAGAACCACAGGCAGCGTGAGCGGGGTACAGAGGGAGAACCACAGGCAGCGTGAGCGGCGTACAGAGGGAGAACCACAGGCAGCGTGAGCAGGGTACAGAGGGAGAACCACAGGCAGCGTGAGCGGGGTACAGAGGGAGAACCACAGGCAGCGTGAGCGGGGTACAGAGGGAGAACCACAGGCAGCGTGAACGTTGTCCAGAGGGAGAACCACAGGCAGCGTGAGCGGGGTACAGAGGGAGAACCACAGGCAGCGTGAGCGGGGTACAGAGGGAGAACCAACGGCAGCGTGAGCGGGGTACAGAGGGAGAACCACAGGCAGCGTGAGCGGGGTACAGAGGGAGAACCACAGGCAGCGTGAGCGGGGTACAGAGGGAGAACTACAGGCAGCTTGAGCGGGGTAAAGAGGGAGAACCACAGGCAGCGTGAGCGGGGTACAGAGGGAGAACCACAGGCAGCGTGAGCGGCGTACAGAGGGAGAACCACAGGCAGCGTGAGCGGGGTACAAAGGGAGAACCACGGGCAGCATGAGCGGGGTACAGAGGGAGAACCACAGGCAGCGTGAGCGGTGTACAGAGGGAGAACCACAGGCAGCGTGAGCGGGGTACAGAGGGAGAACCACCGGCAGCGTGAGCGGTGTACAGAGGGAGAACCACAGGCAGCGTGAGCGGGGTACAGAGGGAGAACCACAGGCAGCGTGAGCGGGGTACAGAGGGAGAACCACAGGCAGCGTGAGCGGCGTACAGAGGGAGAACCACAGGCAGCGTGAGCGGGGTACAGAGGGAGAACCACAGGCAGCGTGAGCGGCGTACAGAGGGAGAACCACAGGCAGCGTGAGCGGCGTACAGGGGGAGAACCACAGGCAGCGTGAGCGGGGTACAGAAGGAGAACCACAGGCAGCGTGAGCGGGGTACAGAGGGAGAACCACAGGCAGCGTGAGCGGGGTACAGAAGGAGAACCACAGGCAGCGTGAGCGGGGTACAGAGGGAGAACCACAGGCAGCGTGAGCGGGGTACAGAGGGAGAACTACAGGCAGCGTGAGCGGGGTACAGAGGGAGAACCACCGGCAGCGTGAGCGGGGTACAGAGGGAGAACCACAGGCAGCGTGAGCGGCGCACAGGGGGAGAACCACAGGCAGAGTGAGTGGCTCACAGGGGGAGAACCACAGGCAGCGTGAGCGGCGTACAGAGGGGGAACCACAGGCAGCGTGAGCGGGGTACAGAGGGAGAACCACAGGCAGCGTGAGCGGGGTACAGAGGGAGAACCACAGGCAGCGTGAGCGGCGTACAGAGGGAGAACCACAGGCAGCGTGAGCGGCGTACAGAGGGAGAACCACCGGCAGCGTGAGCGGGGTACAGAGGGAGAACCACAGGCAGCGTGAGCGGGGTACAGAGGGAGAACCACAGGCAGCGTGAGCGGCGTACAGAGGGAGAACCACCGGCAGCGTGAGCGGCGTACAGAGGGAGAACCACCGGCAGCGTGAGCGGGGTACAGAGGGAGAACCACAGGCAGCGTGAGCGGCGCACAGGGGGAGAACCACAGGCAGAGTGAGCGGCTCACAGGGGGAGAACCACAGGCAGCGTGAGCGGCGTACAGAGGGGGAACCACAGGCAGCGTGAGCAGGGTACAGAGGGAGAACCACAGGCAGCGTGAGCGGGGTACAGAGGGAGAACCACAGGCAGCGTGAGCGGGGTACAGAGGGAGAACCACAGGCAGCGTGAGCGGGGTACAGAGGGAGAACCACAGGCAGCGTGAGCGGGGTACAGAGGGAGAACCACAGGCAGCGTGAGCGGGGTACAGAGGGAGAACCACAGGCAGCGTGAGCGGGGTACAGAGGGAGAACCACAGGCAGCGTGAGCGTGGTACAGAGGGAGAACCACAGGCAGCGTGAGCGGGGTACAGAGGGAGAACCACGGGCAGCGTGAGCGGGGTACAGAGGGAGAACCACGGGCACCGTGAGCGGGGTACAGAGGGAGAACCACAGGCAGCGTGAGCGGCGTACAGAGGGAGAACCACAGGCAGCGTGAGCGGGGTACAAAGGGAGAACCACAGGCAGCGTGAGCGGGGTACAGAGGGAGAACCACAGGCAGCGTGAGCGGGGTACAGGGGGGAGAACCACAGGCAGCGTGAGCGGGGTACAGAGGGAGAACCACAGGCAGCGTGAGCGGCGTACAGAGGGAGAACCACAGGCAGCGTGAGCGGCGTACAGAGGGAGAACCACAGGCAGCGTGAGCGGCGTACAGAGGGAGAACCACAGGCAGCGTGAGCGGCGTACAGAGGGAGAACCACAGGCAGCGTGAGCGGGGTACAGAGGGAGAACCACAGGCAGCGTGAGCGGGGTACAGAGGGAGAACCACAGGCAGCGTGAGCGGGGTACAGAGGGAGAACCACCGGCAGCGTGAGCGGGGTACAGAGGGAGAACCACAGGCAGCGTGAGCGGTGTACAGAGGGAGAACCACAGGCAGCGTGAGCTGTGTACAGAGGGAGAACCACAGGCAGCGTGAGCGGCGTACAGAGGGAGAACCACAGGCAGAGTGAGAGGGGTCAAGAGGGAGAACCACAGGCAGCGTGAGCGGGGTACAGAGGGAGAACCACAGGCAGCGTGAGCGGGGTACAGAGGGAGAACCACAGGCAGCGTGAGCGGGGTACAGAGGGAGAACCACAGGCAGCGTGAGCGGGGTACAGAGGGAGAACCACAGGCAGCGTGAGCGGGGTACAGAGGGAGAACCACAGGCAGCGTGAGCGGGGTACAGAGGGAGAACCACAGGCAGCGTGAGCGGGGTACAGAGGGAGAACCACAGGCAGCGTGAGCGGGGTACAGAGGGAGAACCACAGGCAGCGTGAGCGGGGTACAGAGGGAGAACCACAGGCAGCGTGAGCGGGGTACAGGGGGAGAACCACAGGCAGCGTGAGCGGGGTACAGAGGGAGAACCACAGGCAGCGTGAGCAGGGTACAGAGGGAGAACCACAGGCAGCGTGAGCGGGGTACAGAGGGAGAACCACAGGCAGCGTGAGCGGGGTACAGAGGGAGAACCACAGGCAGCGTGAGCGGTGTACAGAGGGAGAACCACGGGCAGCGTGAGCGGGGTACAGAGGGAGAACCACAGGCAGCGTGAGCGGGGTACAGAGGGAGAACCACAGGCAGCGTGAGCGGCGTACAGAGGGAGAACCACAGGCAGCGTGAGCGGCGTACAGAGGGAGAACCACAGGCAGCGTGAGCTGTGTACATAGAGAGAACCACAGGCAGCGTGAGCGGGGTACAGAGGGAGAACCACAGGCAGCGTGAGCGGGGTACAGAGGGAGAACCACAGGCAGCGTGAGCGGGGTACAGAGGGAGAACCACAGGCAGCGTGAGCTGTGTACAGAGGGAGAACCACAGGCAGCGTGAGCTGTGTACAGAGGGAGAACCACAGGCAGCGTGAGCTGTGTACATAGAGAGAACCACAGGCAGCGTGAGCGGGGTACAGAGGGAGAACCACAGGGAGCGTGAGCGGGGTACAGAGGGAGAACCACAGGCAGCGTGAGCGGTGTACAGAGGGAGAATCTCCATGTTCCAGAGGAAGGCTCTTGTCCATCATTCTCTCTCTGTATACTGCCCATTTGCAGCCTGCTCCTGTGAGCACGGTTATGATGTAACAGTGGTGCAGCTGTATTTAAAGCCCCTGGAAATAAAAGCCAGACAAAAAGTTGCTCTTATCAATAGTTAATATATAAATCTGTAACTTGTATCACTTTTGGAAAAATCTCCGATGGGTCTGCTCCTATCGTTACCAAAACTGATTTGTCCATCTGTTGCTGACATTGTTTATATATTGATTATTCTTACAGACTTATAATGTGTGCTTTATTGGCGACTGGATTTAAATTCATTCAAATATTCTCTTGCCTTGTCCTTTTAGATTTGATGACTATCTCTGGCAATCCTAATACTCTGTACATTATCCAGACCATGTTAGCCGAGTCTCCATTAACAGTGGTCATTGCTCTCTGCAGGCTTCCTTGTATACACCTGTCAGTATATCCAAGCCTAAGTATGGAAGCTGCATAATCTAATGTCCGGACCCTCTCTCAGCAAATCACAGCCCTTACACAATGAGCATGAGGGTTTGTGCTACTTCAGGATGAAATGTAAGCTCTTCAGACTACAGTTCCACTGCTACAAACACCTCAGCACAACCTGTTCAACCGCTGCCTCTTGTTCTGCTCCACAACCTAAGTAGCCTGGCTTGAGAACGTTTCTCTGGACCTCGGTGCATTCATTTGCAGTTGTAAGCTATTATTATCCCTTAAGCCCAGGACATATCCCACCTTACAAATTAAAGTGGGGGTTAATATCTCTTTTCCTAAAGATGAGCCCCTGTCACAAGGCCACATGGAACAAGAAAAGTCCCCTCTTGCAAAACTTTAATGCATCTGTAGATGCCGTATCTCTATTGTGTGATGAAGCAAGAAGTTGTTGGACTGACCCTCTCTCTATTTACACTGACCTTTGTTCATCCAACACTGCACAAGCCGAGACTTCTGACCTCTATTCTCCCCTTCTGCACATGTGAGCTGGTGCGTGATGATCCGAGACGTGATGAGATCACTAGAAGAGGACAGAAGAGGAGAAATCAGATCATTACAACCTGCGACAGCAAAACAATAAAACCACTGGTCCCGTGGAAGGGACCAGCCGGTCCATCAACCATAGTGTAGGAGGCAGGTCCATCTGGCATTGGGGCCCTCCGGGGATTTCCCCGGCGGGCCAGTCCAACCCACACGGACACACACAAATACAGGTCTCATACACAAACTAATGCAGGTCTCACACACACTGGCACACACTTATGCAGGTGACACATGTCACACATGTCTCCCTCCAGCACCTTTAGTCACATGTCCCCCTCCAGCACCTTTAGTCACACATGTCCCCCCACCCCAGCACCTTTAGTCACACATGTCCCCCCCAGCACCTTTAGTCACACATGTCCCCCCTCCAGCACCTTTAGTCACACATGTCCCCCCCTCCAGCACCTTTAGTCACACATGTCCCCCACCCCAGCACCTTTAGTCACACATGTCCCCCCCAGCACCTTTAGTCACACATGTCCCCCCACCCCAGCACCTTTAGTCACACATGTTCCCCCCCATCCCTCCATCTTACCTTGGCTCCTGCACTGGGCACCATGTGACCGCTGCAGTCACATGACCTGGTGATATCTAGTAATGACCTGACAGGGCCGGGAGGGGGCAGTACAGGGACCTCTGCGGAATATACTGGTACAATATATGACTGTATCCGTAACAAAGCATTTCTCACTCATTGCAGCTTTATAACCTGTTATTACTTTCTATGTATTTATTGTTCCTGACAGTAATTGTCCTGTATAATAATATTTCTTCTCTCCTCTGATGATGGAGGATCTCCAGGTAAAGACACTGCCCGTCCTTCTACATAGATCTATACTGTGCTCCCGGCCTCTCCTGCTGGAGACTAGCCCCCATCCCCCTCCTTCTACCTCCATTACCCCACATCCCCCTACTATCACCTCCTACCCAACCACCCCCTCACCAAGTGTCACTAACACATAGCTTGTCTAGTGCTGGAGACTAGCCCCCATCCCCTCCTTCTACCCCCATTACCTCACATCCCCCCTACTATCACCTCCTACCCAACCACCCCTCACCAAGTGTCACTAACACATAGCTTGTCTAGTGCTGGAGACTAGCCCCCATCCCCCTCCTTCTACCCCCATTACCCCACATCCCCCTACTATCACCTCCTACCCAACCACCCCTCACCAAGTGTCACTAACACATAGCTTGTCTAGTGCTGGAGACTAGCCCCCATCCCCCTCCTTCTACCCCCATTACCCCACATCCCCACTACTATCACCTCCTACCCAACCACCCCTCACCAAGTGTCACTAACACATAGCTTGTCTAGTTCTGGAAACTGGCCCCCATCCCCTCCTTCTACCCCATTACCCCACATCCCCCTACTATCACCTCCTACCCAACCACCCCTCACCAAGTGTCACTAACACATAGCTTGTCTAGTGCTGGAGACTAGCCCCCATCCCCTCCTTCTATCCCCATTACCCCACATCCCCCTACTATCACCTCCTACCCAACCACCCCCTCACCAAGTGTCACTAACACATAGCTTGTCTAGTGCTGGAGACTAGCCCCCATCCCCTCCTTCTACCCCCATTACCCCACATCCCCCTACTATCACCTCCTACCCAACCACCCCTTACCAAGTGTCACTAACACATAGCTTGTCTAGTGCTGGAGACTAGTCCCCATCTCCTCCTTCTACCCCATTACCCCACATCCCTCCTACTATCACCTCCTACCCAACCACCCCTCACCAAGTGTCACTAACACATAGCTTGTCTAGTGCTGGAGACTAGCCCCCATCCCCCTCCTTCTACCCCCATTACCTCACATCCCCCCTACTATCACCTCCTACCCAACCACCCCTCACCAAGTGTCACTAACACATAGCTTGTCTAGTGCTGGAGACTAGCCCCCATCCCCTCCTTCTACCCCCATTACCCCACATCCCCCTACTATCACCTCCTACCCAACCACCCCCTCACCAAGTGTCACTAACACATAGCTTGTCTAGTGTTGGAGACTAGCCCCCATCCCCCTCCTTCTACCCCCCCCCATCCCCTCCTTCTACCCCCATTACCTCACATCCCCCCTACTATCACCTCCTACCCAACCACCCCTCACCAAGTGTCACTAACACATAGCTTGTCTAGTGCTGGAGACTAGCCCCCATCCCCTCCTTCTACCCCCATTACCTCACATCCCCCTACTATCACCTCCTACCCAACCACCCCTCATCAAGTGCTGCTAACACATAGCTTGTCTAGTGCTGGAGACTAGCCCCCATCCCCCTCCTTCTACTCCCATTACCCCACATTCCCCTACTATCACCTCCTACCCAACCAACCCTCACCAAGTGTCACTAACACATAGCTTGTCTAGTGCTGGAGACTAGCCCCCATCCCCCTACTTCTACACCCATTACCCCACACCCCCCTACTATCACCTCCTACCCAACCACCCCTCACCAAGTGTCACTAACACATACCTTGTCTAGTGCTGGAGACTAGCCCCCATCCCCCTCATTCTACCCCCATTACCCCACATCCCCCTACTATCACCTCCTACCCAACCACCCCTCACCAAGTGCTACTAACACATAGCTTGTCTAGTGGTGGAGACTAGCCCCCATCCCCTCCTTCTACCCCCATTACCTCACATCCCCCTACTATCACCTCCTACCCAACCACCCCCTCACCAAGTGTCACTAACACATACCTTGTCTAGTGCTGGAGACTAGCCCCCATCCCCTCCATCTACCCCATTACCTCACATCCCCCCTACTATCACCTCCTACCCAACCAACCCTCACCAAGTGTCACTAACACATAGCTTGTCTAGTGCTGGAGACTAGCCCCCATCCCCCTACTTCTACCCCCATTACCCCACACACCCCTACTATCACCTCCTACCCAACCACCCCTCACCAAGTGTCACTAACACATAGCTTGTCTAGTGCTGGAGACTAGCCCCCATCCCCTCCTTCTACCCCCATTACCTCACATCGCCCTACTATCACCTCCTACCCAACCACCCCATACCAAGTGTCACTAACACATAGCTTGTCTAGTGCTGGAGACTAGCCCCCATCCCCCTCATTCTACCCCCATTACCCCACATCCCCCTACTATCACCTCCTACCCAACCACCCCTCACCAAGTGCTACTAACACATAGCTTGTCTAGTGCTGGAGACTAGCCCCCATCCCCTCCTTCTACCCCCATTACCTCACATCCCCCTACTATCACCTCCTACCCAACCACCCCTCACCAAGTGTCACTAACACATAGCTTGTCTAGTGCTGGAGACTAGCCCCCATCCCCCTCCTACTACCCCCATTACCTCATATCACCCTACTATCACCTCCTACCCAACCACCCCTCACCAAGTGCTACTAACACATAGCTTGTCTAGTGCTGGAGACTAGCCCCCATCCCCTCCTTCTACCCCATTACCTCACATCCCCCCTACTATTACCTCCTACCCAACCACCCCTCACCAAGTGTCACTAACACATAGCTTGTCTAGTGCTGGAGACTAGCCCCCATCCCCTCCTTCTACCCCCATTACCTCACATCGCCCTACTATCACCTCCTACCCAACCACCCCATACCAAGTGTCACTAACACATAGCTTGTCTAGTGCTGGAGACTAGCCCCCATCCCCCTCATTCTACCCCCATTACCCCACATCCCCCTACTATCACCTCCTACCCAACCACCCCTCACCAAGTGTCACTAACACATACCTTGTCTAGTGCTGGAGACTAGCCCCCATCCCCCTCATTCTACCCCCATTACCCCACATCCCCCTACTATCACCTCCTACCCAACCACCCCTCACCAAGTGTCACTAACACATACCTTGTCTAGTGCTGGAGACTAGCCCCCATCCCCCTCATTCTACCCCCATTACCCCACATCCCCCTACTATCACCTCCTACCCAACCACCCCTCACCAAGTGTCACTAACACATAGCTTGTCTAGTGCTGGAGACTAGCCCCCATCCCCCTACTTCTACCCCCATTACCCCACATCCCCCTACTATCACCTCCTACCCAACCACCCCTCACCAAGTGCTACTAACACATAGCTTGTCTAGTGCTGGAGACTAGCCCCCATCCCCCTCCTACCCCCATTACCTCACATCCCCCTACTATCACCTCCTACCCAACCACTCCCTCACCAAGTGCCAGTAACACATAGCTTGTCTAGTGCTGGAGACTAGCCCCCATCCCCTCCTTCTACCCCCATTACCTCACATCCCCCTACTATCACCTCCTACCCAACCACCCCCTCACCAAGTGTCACTAACACATACCTTGTCTAGTGCTGGAGACTAGCCCCCATCCCCTCCTTCTACCCCATTACCTCACATCCCCCCTACTATTACCTCCTACCCAACCACCCCTCACCAAGTGTCACTAACACATAGCTTGTCTAGTGCTGGAGACTAGCCCCCATCCCCTCCTTCTACCCCCATTACCTCACATCGCCCTACTATCACCTCCTACCCAACCACCCCATACCAAGTGTCACTAACACATAGCTTGTCTAGTGCTGGAGACTAGCCCCCATCCCCCTCATTCTACCCCCATTACCCCACATCCCCCTACTATCACCTCCTACCCAACCACCCCTCACCAAGTGTCACTAACACATAGCTTGTCTAGTGCTGGAGACTAGCCCCCATCCCCCTACTTCTACCCCCATTACCCCACACCCCCCTACTATCACCTCCTACCCAACCACCCCTCACCAAGTGTCACTAACACATACCTTGTCTAGTGCTGGAGACTAGCCCCCATCCCCCTCATTCTACCCCCATTACCCCACATCCCCCTACTATCACCTCCTACCCAACCACCCCTCACCAAGTGCTACTAACACATAGCTTGTCTAGTGCTGGAGACTAGCCCCCATCCCCTCCTTCTACCCCCATTACCTCACATCCCCCTACTATCACCTCCTACCCAACCACCCCCTCACCAAGTGTCACTAACACATATTTTGTCTAGTGCTGGAGACTAGCCCCCATCCCCTCCTTCTACCCCATTACCTCACATCCCCCCTACTATTACCTCCTACCCAACCACCCCTCACCAAGTGTCACTAACACATAGCTTGTCTAGTGCTGGAGACTAGCCCCCATCCCCTCCTTCTACCCCCATTACCTCACATCGCCCTACTATCACCTCCTACCCAACCACCCCATACCAAGTGTCACTAACACATAGCTTGTCTAGTGCTGGAGACTAGCCCCCATCCCCCTCATTCTACCTCCATTACCCCACATCCCCCTACTATCACCTCCTACCCAACCACCCCTCACCAAGTGTCACTAACACATAGCTTGTCTAGTGCTGGAGACTAGCCCCCATCCCCCTACTTCTACCCCCATTACCCCACACCCCCCTACTATCACCTCCTACCCAACCACCCCTCACCAAGTGTCACTAACACATACCTTGTCTAGTGCTGGAGACTAGCCCCCATCCCCCTCCTTCTACCTCCATTACCCCACACCCCCCTACTATCACCTCCTACCCAACCACCCCTCACCAAGTGTCACTAACACATACCTTGTCTAGTGCTGGAGACTAGCCCCCATCCCCTCCTTCTACCCCCATTACCTCACATCCCCCTACTATCACCTCCTACCCAACCACCCCCTCACCAAGTGTCACTAACACATACCTTGTCTAGTGCTGGAGACTAGCCCCCATCCCCTCCTTCTACCCCATTACCTCACATCCCCCCTACTATTACCTCCTACCCAACCACCCCTCACCAAGTGTCACTAACACATAGCTTGTCTAGTGCTGGAGACTAGCCCCCATCCCCTCCTTCTACCCCCATTACCCCACATCCCCCCTACTATCACCTCCTACCCAACCACCCCTCACCAAGTGCTACTAACACATAGCTTGTCTAGTGCTGGAGACTAGCCCCCATCCCCTCCTTCTACCCCCATTACCTCACATCCCCCTACTATCACCTCCTACCCAACCACCCCCTCACCAAGTGTCACTAACACATACCTTGTCTAGTGCTGGAGACTAGCCCCCATCCCCTCCTTCTACCCCATTACCTCACATCCCCCCTACTATTACCTCCTACCCAACCACCCCTCACCAAGTGTCACTAACACATAGCTTGTCTAGTGCTGGAGACTAGCCCCCATCCCCTCCTTCTACCCCCATTACCTCACATCGCCCTACTATCACCTCCTACCCAACCACCCCATACCAAGTGTCACTAACACATAGCTTGTCTAGTGCTGGAGACTAGCCCCCATCCCCCTCATTCTACCCCCATTACCCCACATCCCCCTACTATCACCTCCTACCCAACCACCCCTCACCAAGTGTCACTAACACATAGCTTGTCTAGTGCTGGAGACTAGCCCCCATCCCCCTACTTCTACCCCCATTACCCCACACCCCCCTACTATCACCTCCTACCCAACCACCCCTCACCAAGTGTCACTAACACATACCTTGTCTAGTGCTGGAGACTAGCCCCCATCCCCCTCATTCTACCCCCATTACCCCACATCCCCCTACTATCACCTCCTACCCAACCACCCCTCACCAAGTGCTACTAACACATAGCTTGTCTAGTGCTGGAGACTAGCCCCCATCCCCTCCTTCTAACCCCATTACCTCACATCCCCCTACTATCACCTCCTACCCAACCACCCCCTCACCAAGTGTCACTAACACATACCTTGTCTAGTGCTGGAGACTAGCCCCCATCCCCTCCTTCTACCCCATTACCTCACATCCCCCTTACTATTACCTCCTACCCAACCACCCCTCACCAAGTGTCACTAACACATAGCTTGTCTAGTGCTGGAAACTAGCCCCCATCCCCTCCTTCTACCCCCATTACCCCACATCCCCCCTACTATCACCTCCTACCCAACCACCCCTCACCAAGTGACACTAACACATAGCTTGTCTAGTGCTGGAGACTAGCCCTCATCCCCTCCTTCTACCCCCATTACCCCACATCCCCCTACTATCACCTCCTACCCAACCACCCCTCACCAAGTGTCACTAACACATAGCTTGTCTAGTGCTGGAGACTAGCCCCCATCCCCTCCTTCTACCCCCATTACCCCACATCCCCCTACTATCACCTCCTACCCAACCACCCCCTCACCAAGTGTCACTAACACATAGCTTGTCTAGTGCTGGAGACTAGCCCCCATCCCCCTCCTTCTACCCCCCCCATCCCCTCCTTCTACCCCCATTACCTCACATCCCCCCTACTATCACCTCCTACCCAACCACCCCTCACCAAGTGTCACTAACACATAGCTTGTCTAGTGCTGGAGACTAGCCCCCATCCCCTCCTTCTACCCCCATTACCTCACATCCCCCTACTATCACCTCCTACCCAACCACCCCTCACCAAGTGCTGCTAACACATAGCTTGTCTAGTGCTGGAGACTAGCCCCCATCCCCTCCTTCTACCCCATTACCTCACATCCCCCCTACTATTACCTCCTACCCAACCACCCCTCACCAAGTGTCACTAACACATAGCTTGTCTAGTGCTGGAAACTAGCCCCCATCCCCTCCTTCTACCCCCATTACCCCACATCCCCCCTACTATCACCTCCTACCCAACCACCCCTCACCAAGTGACACTAACACATAGCTTGTCTAGTGCTGGAGACTAGCCCTCATCCCCTCCTTCTACCCCCATTACCCCACATCCCCCTACTATCACCTCCTACCCAACCACCCCTCACCAAGTGTCACTAACACATAGCTTGTCTAGTGCTGGAGACTAGCCCCCATCCCCTCCTTCTACCCCCATTACCCCACATCCCCCTACTATCACCTCCTACCCAACCACCCCCTCACCAAGTGTCACTAACACATAGCTTGTCTAGTGCTGGAGACTAGCCCCCATCCCCCTCCTTCTACCCCCCCATCCCCTCCTTCTACCCCCATTACCTCACATCCCCCCTACTATCACCTCCTACCCAACCACCCCTCACCAAGTGTCACTAACACATAGCTTGTCTAGTGCTGGAGACTAGCCCCCATCCCCTCCTTCTACCCCCATTACCTCACATCCCCCTACTATCACCTCCTACCCAACCACCCCTCACCAAGTGCTGCTAACACATAGCTTGTCTAGTGCTGGAGACTAGCCCCCATCCACCTCCTTCTACCCCTATTACCCCACATCCCCCTACTATCACCTCCTACCCAACCACCCCCTCACCAAGTGTCACTAACACATAGCTTGTCTAGTGCTGGAGACTAGCCCCCATCCCCCTCCTTCTACCCCCCCCATCCCCTCCTTCTACCCCCATTACCTCACATCCCCCCTACTATCACCTCCTACCCAACCACCCCTCACCAAGTGTCACTAACACATAGCTTGTCTAGTGCTGGAGACTAGCCCCCATCCCCTCCTTCTACCCCCATTACCTCACATCCCCCTACTATCACCTCCTACCCAACCACCCCTCACCAAGTGCTGCTAACACATAGCTTGTCTAGTGCTGGAGACTAGCCCCCATCCACTTCCTTCTACCCCTATTACCCCACATCCCCCTACTATCACCTCCTACCCAACCACCCCCTCACCAAGTGTCACTAACACATAGCTTGTCAGCTTGACAAACAGATTTGTGGTATATCTCTACCAGGAATTAGTGACCATAGACAGATGTAACAATGTAACGTACTATACCAGTCAGGGAAGTATCATACACTGCAATCCAAGTTCACACAGACTGCAAGTATCCATCCACTCACGTCTGGAGATGTAAAGTTACTTATCCACTATGCTTGGATCACACACGGATTTCCAAATAGGTTTCCCAATCCTTCCACTTTAATAACCTGGTTACGATATTATAATGAAGATATCACTCTGTCACCCACTGGATAATAGCTCAGTTATAATTGATATATTTAGGAACAATAGTACCAAACAGGCTCCTTCCCATAAGGGAATAAAGTTACCATCCAGGCAATCAGAAATATGTAGATAGTCATAACGCGTTTCTTCACCCTAATTGGTGATTTCTTCACAGGCATCCGTCAGATGAGTCAATATCCTGCAAACACTGACACCTGTAACCTCAATTATATCCATCAGCAGGTGGCCGTGTTTTTACCTTTATCAAATCTATCTAAAGCCTGTTATCGAGTACAATAAGATTAGTAACAAAGCAGAATTTTCATTTATTTACAATATATCAAGATTAGTGTTTCATAATACATCTTATACACTATATTCATATAGTAGTAATTCAATATAATAGAAACAAATTCAGACTCTTTCATCTATTTAGTTAAGTTCGGTTTCTATATAATTACCTATTTTAAGCATTGGAAATAGGCCTTATGGTATCTGTATATGGTGACATCACAATATAATTGTATTTTATTCTTGCAGTGAGACCTATTATAAATATATGTTATTAATACATGTTCTTTATGTACCCATTGAGCGCAGTCACTTTTCTTGTTATTTTGTGAGATGTTTTAAGAAGTTTGCAGTCTCCTTGGACATCTGCTTAATCAGGTGAGGTCATTGTGAGCGCCAAGAGGGCTTTCTATTTATATGTTATAGTTATATCCCATATAACTATGTGCTAACTCCAGTAACACAAACACAACTTTACACCAATGTAATATATTGCACAAGTCAGTGAGCTTTAAAGGATCATGTCCCAGTAATACTACTTACTGCTGATAAATACCCTGAAGGAAAAATTTACAAATCATCCAATATCAACCGTTATCTTAAATCAGTTGAATCCCATAAAGCTATTTGCCAACTCCAATAACAATTTTTTTTTATACCAATGTGATATATTGCATATTGTGCTGATCAATGTGTTGGCAAACATTTCCTCAAGGAAAATATATATTACACAATGTTATAGTTATAATCCATTACCATATATTTGTTCAGTCTTACCCAAGTATAGTAATCCACAGGGGCATTTAACAATAATATAGGAGCTGTTACAAGTAAAGAGATTGTTAATTGTAATCTTTTTACCTGAATGACGGTGGTTGAAGTGTTTTCCTAATAGCATATTGTTGCAGGTAACACAACCATCAGTCCTAATGCTGCCCAATCTAAGTGGACGGGGAAAGGATGGGTGACTGCTGGATTTTTGTACAGGGTCATTTAGTACCAAAAGGTCCCTTAAGATGCGACCTCTTTTGTACCATATCAAAGGACAATCAGAAAAATAAATTTTCAAGCCAAGATTACTGGTCAAAAAGATCCAATTTTTATTGATAGCTCGTCTAAGGTGACTGTGTTACTGAATGTTGTGCCAACCATCAATCTATTATTGTTATGTAGTTTCTTCTTTTTCAGTTGTAATAGCATCTGTCTATCAATTTTAAGTGCTTTTAATGATCACCTTTTGAATCTCATGTACATTGTAACCATGCCCAATAAATATATGTCCCAAATCTGTCATCTGTTTGTGACATTCAATATCATTACTGTCAATTTGTCTGACTCTTAAGAATTGTAATAGGGTAAGAAATGGAGGGTGACGGCTGGATGCATGTAATATCATATTATGGTCTGTTGATTTGATCTTATTGGTGAAGCCTAAATGGATCTTCTCATTGATACAGACTTTATTCTTAAAAGTGAGATTAAGGTCCAATTGTACATGTGCATCCGTATCACTGAGTTGGTGTAAGGCTTCATTGCGATAGTATGAGTAGTCTAATATCACTATAGCTCCCCTTTATTTGCTGGCTGAATTATAATATCCTTATCACTGGCCCGCTCTGTAAGAGATGTCTCCCAGAAATGGAACAGTTGTGCTTATAGCTCCCTTGTGGAGGTGTCTCGGGATTCTATAGACACCATTCTAACCAAAGTATGTATAGAGCTATTGGTGTTTATCGGTCAAATCTGCTTGGTGTATAAAATGTAGGTTTATTAGTGGTTACAGTATTCTTAAAGTTATGATTTCAGTGGGCAAATCTGACTGAATAAAGGAAAACACAAAGCTGAGACCTTTCTGTAAGATGTTTTATTCAATTGTAGTTGTTTCTTTTAGTAAGGTAGTAAATGACGGTTTGGTGACACCCGTCGTTGGTTTTTCTGACCTTGTGCTTTGAGCCGCCCCTCATCAGGTGGCGTCTTTTCCTTTTTCTCTGCTGTTTGCACTGGTACAATTCACTCCAAACACAAGAGATGGATCTGAAGAGGAACCAAGTGCATTATCCATCCTGGAAAGGGAGATGTTCCCCCCTCACTACAGCTGTCCTGGACATAGACACCTCTTCTTAGAAAGCACCTTTTGGGTCTATGTGGTCTAGCACATATCCCCCAAGAGCCAAGGCTCTACTCTGTGGTCCTTATAGTCTGGAGATACTTTATGGAGTTTAACTTTGAACAAGATAATCTCTTCTCTATATGAATTACCTGATAAACCAATCCTTGGTGGTATCATTGATGTTATCATGTGAATCATTAATCTTGGTGATTTAGTATCTTACATCCACCAGGTCCTTCTTTACCTCCTCAGTAACCAGACTGATCAAATTCATGGAACAGTTATTTAAAATCACCCACTATGTTCTACAGAATTCAGTGTTTGTACGGCCTATAGTGGGCTGGTTATTGACTGAAGACTCTGGGTATTTGTTTAGCTTTATGATAGTCTGATACAGTGGCTGCAGCAAGATGTAAATCCACCTCTCTTTTATTTAGTGTTAATAAGTTATCATAGATATATTTAGAATTTGTAGAGCCGACATTATCATGTAAAGTCTATGAATGAATCATTTTACTGGCTTCATCCTACATAAAGGACAATATCTCAGCATGTAGTAGGTTTCCACCTCCTAGATCTGTAAAAGCTTCAATATCCAAAACATACCAATGATAAAGCAACAAAACAGCCACAAAATGCCAATAACAATGAGATTGTGTCTCTATATGTAACTATAAATCAGTCCTTTAGTAATATAAATCTGGGTATCAATATAAATATATATATTTTCTATTATCGGTACTGTGGTATCCTGTGTGTAATATATTGTTCATTTGGGCGGGGTTATCTTTACCTTCTGTCTGCCTAAACAATAGGTGAATCCTAAACAAAAGATCCATTTGTTGACATAACAGGATGTCAGAGGGTTGGGTACGTTTTCACGAATGTGAAAACACCAACACTGAAGATACATAAAAAAAAAAACAAAGACCCGGGAGACGGGGAGTGGACGGGTAGACGATCCTGAGCAGCTTGATATTGTCTTAACATCTACCCCACCTACTCAGTCTTCTACGCAAATGATCGATCCTGAGGCTCCGATTTCCTTCAAGTCAATGCAAACTTTGTTAGCCACCTTGAAAGTCGACTTATCAGCGGAGTTGAGAGACTCCATGAAAGCCATTCAATGAGAGGTTGTGGCACTGGGCTCCATGACGGTACATCTTATATTTCTAATAAATTGGAAGAATAGGTCTCTTCGCATAACGAACTTATTACATCTCATGAACAACTTGAGTCAGAAGTTATTATCTTGAGAGATAAGTTGGCGGATATGAAAGACAAATCGCATCGTAATAACCTCAAAATCCAGGGAATACCAGATCGGATCACAAACGCAGATTTACTATCCTTTGCCACCAATCTTTTCCAAAAACTTCTCCCTTCGGCTTCTACACAACACCTAATCATTGATCGCATACACCGTCTCCCTAAAATAAGAGGGCACTGGACACCGTTGCCAGAGATAACTTATTATGCATTCACTTCTTCCATATTAAGGAACGTATTCTGCGGGCGGCCAAGGAAGCAGAAGGCACAGATCTCCTTCAAGACATTCAAGTGTTTCCAGATTTTTCCCAACACACTGTGGCGAAGCGAAGAGCTTTTCAAACAGTCACAAGAACCTTAAGAAGTAATGATATTTCCTACAGATGGGGTTCCCAGTGAAACTGCTGATCCACAGACATAACGAACTACATATCATAATTCAGTTGAAGAAGGGACAAAGCTTTTAGTGTCCTGGAACCTTCCGGTATCTCAGCCTGACCCCAAAGTCAGAACCCATATTTTTAATGACTGGTCTACTCAGGGGGGATCGAGACGCAGAGAATCTCCGATTCGGGATGTGCTCCCTAGCTCGACCTGAGTTCTCTCTCCTTTGGGCCAAGACCCAAGAATATATTCTTCTCCAAATGTTGGAGGCAGATGAGAGTTGGATTTCCACAAGCTCTCTTTAGCCTCTATCTCTTTATCTCAGGGTCGATACAGGAGGGTCCGTTGGAACAAGTGGGCATTAAGATCATCTAAACATCTTCAGACTTTAGACGAGTGTCTTTAAGGTTTATCTAAAGATTCTGGAGACTTAGACGAGCGTCCCCAGGACTTTTTACAGTACATTGAGGGGGTACCTCGGTTCCAGTGTTGAGTTCTTGCTCATTTTTGGATACCCCTTCATTCTTATGTGTATTTGTATTGGGTGATGCCTTTATCCTTAGGTCCGGTCTGACACACGGATGCATTGACTTCATGGACTTCCAATAGAACACCCTTTACGTTATGTCCATGGCATTTATCAGAACACTTGCTACTCTCGGTTGAGGCAAAATTAGAGATAGCAGATGCCATTCACTCCTTTACACAAACTAATGACCCAGCTGATACTTCTGTGTTTACGTACTGGTGCGCCCTAAAGGTGGTAGTTCGGGGTAAGATTATTCAGATAGCCTCTAGATTACATAAGGTGAACATATATTTACAGACTGAACTGGAAGCGTAAACTTACATTTTTAGACACCCAGAACAAAACACACCCGTCTAAAACACTGAATCTCGAGAGAACACCGGTCAAAGCTGAATTGCAAAAACTACTTATGAAGCGAACCCAAATGGCATTATCAAAACTACGCCAAAAATACTATGTAGCGGGTAATAGCCGGTAACCTTCGGGGACTACAGGCCCGAAATCGTATTGGAGCCATCACAACTTCCAAGGGCACTAAGATTACCAATCCAAGAGCTATTGCAGACTCCTTTGCGGCCTTCTACACAGATCTTTATAATCTGAGTACTGACCCCTCTACTTACCAGCCGACAGAACACGACACTGCTAACAGACATTCTCCCATCATTCCGGAATTGAACCACCCAGATCAGGTGGGTTTTGTGACAGGTAGACAGACCTGACAATTCGAGACGTATTCTCCATTTAATAGAACAATGCCATAAAAACGATGATAACATGTTATTGCTATCTCTGGATGCCGCAAAGGGTTACATAGGTCCCGACAGGGTTTCCCCATGTCTCCCATTATCTATTTGATGGCTATAGAAGCCCTGGCGGCACGAATAAGACTTGATCAAAGATGCACAGGACTAGAGGTGAGAGGGTCATCCCATAAAGTGTGCTTATTCGCTGACGACGTACTCCTGTTCGTGACTAACCCGGAGATCTCGCTGCCAGCGATACATGACCTTCTGTTTCAGTTCGGGAGACCTTCCCTTTATAAATTGAATACCTCAAAGACAGAGGTACTCCCTATAAATATCCCAGCAGCCAGATTGCAGGCCTTAAAAGATAAATTTATTTACTCTTGGAAAACTACTGGACTTACTTATCTTGGGATTCAAATAACTTCCCATCTAGACTCAATGTAGATCATAACTTTTCTCTACTACACCAACAATTATTGAAGCTCATAGGGTCGTGGATGGGCTTTGAGGTCTCCTGGTTAGGCAGGATCTCAGCGTTTAAAATGCTTTTCCCTAAATTAATGTACCTATTCTGTATGCTCCTGTTTTGCCTTTCCTCGGGGTTACTAGCCAAATTGACCCCTCTGATGAAAACATATGTTTGGAAGTCCAGACCCCCCCGTATTGCTATGCAGTGTATGACTAGAGGGAAACGACAAGGGGTACTGGCCCTTTCTCACATGACAAAATATCATAAGGCTGGAATTTTGTCCCAGGTTCGGGACTGGTACCTTCCAAGAGGGGTTAAACCCTGGGTAAGAACTGGAAATAGCATGCAACCCAGAGTTCTCTCTGACGGATCTTCTATGGATACCTGGTCAGTGGAGACCTTCCACGGAGACCTTGCCAGCCCTTACTAGGGACACTCTGACTGTGTGGGACCTCCTGTGCCGGGATACGGAGGGGCTAATACGTTCCACGACGGGTGTGTCGTTACAGGTGATCGCCAGACATATAGCAGATTTAAATCTCTCTGGTTGGGTCAGTAGGGGTATTCAGACTTTAGGTCATTTGTTGGACTCGGGCGACCTTTCCTCCTACTCGCATCTTAGTGCCCTGTATTTGCTGCCCAAGGGTGACTTCTATAAATACCTCCAAATTAGGCATCTATTAGCCTCTCCACCGTTGAGAAATCTGGCGATAGGACCTCCCCTGGCCAGGTATTACTCCCCGTTAACTAAAGGTAGTAGTAAAGCCAGCATTACCCTCTGGTATAATACTCTATCGTGCCTAAACACTGCATCTAAGAGCTAGATTTACTAAGCTGTGGGTTTGAAAAAGTGGGGATGTTGCCTATAGCAACCAATCAGATTCTAGCTTTCATTTATTTAGTAGCTTCTACAAAATGAAAGCTAGAATCTGATTGGTTGCTATAGGCAACATCCCCATTTTTTCATACCCGCAGCTTAGTAAATCTAGCCCTAAACCTCAGATCCAATGGGAAACAGACCTCCAGTTAGAATTGTCAGATGAAGACTGGAAACATATTTTTGTCAACTCTTTTAAAATGTCTAAGTGCCTTAACCATACGGAGATGTTGGTAAAGCTATTGAATAGAACGTATGCCACCCCAGACAATAAAATTTGGCCCTCCATATCACCACTATGTTGGCGCAATTGTTCAGAACGTGGTGACATTCTCCATATATTTTGGTCATGTCCTGTGGTACGTCCATTATGGAACAAGGTTTTCCAATTGATAAACTCAGTCCTTGGTCACTCGATCCCCCCCACGCCAGAGTTGGCTCTATTACAACATTATCCACCTGCTCTCCCACGTTGGGATAGATATGTGACAGGTCAGGTATTGATAGCAACCAGAGCAGCTATCGCTCAGGCATGGAAGCAATCTCTCCCCCCACCCTTGGCCAAAGTGATCTTTAAAATTATATTTAACTTTGAAATGGAAACCCTGGGTGTCCCATACTCTACGTCAACATCATCCCCGCTGGATAAGTGGAGAGCTTGGCATAACTATGTTACCGAAGGGGAGGGAGCCCCGTCACTTTCCCCACTCACGCCCACTATCGATACTAGTAAAGGAGCTTCTGTACGTAGGCTATTAGCAGGGTCTACCATATATGGCAAATAGTCAGATAGATATTGCTCTGATTCTATATGCTTTCAGGATCATTGTGTTCCATTCCCTTTATGTACCCTTTCCCCTTCTTTCTGTTCCCCTTTTGAAAAATTTATAAAAAACAATAAAAATTTTATTTGTTAAAAAAAAGAATATACATAGGATATCTTTATTGGAACCAAAGAAAAAATTGGACGATGTGAAAAGAGATGTAGTTTTCATTACGCAATATAATAGAAAACACAGAAATTATGAGAATGTGAGAAAATATTGGAAGATACTTACCAGTGACCCCATTTTGAAAGATCAGCTACCTAGAGAACCTAAGTTTGTGTATAGAAAGGCCCCGAATATTAAAGACCATATTGTCCGCAGTATATTACCTAGAAAAACTAAGCAACAACGAATCAATACTGCAGGTTTCCATAGATGTGGCATGTGTCTACTGTTATGTGCGTATCGTCGCTAACCAATAACGATTGTCGAACCTCGATTTGTGTTTCCAAAGCACAAAGATTTATTCGCAATAAGTGGAAAAATATGCTCAAGCGAAGTAATAGTAAATACAGCCGTTACTTATCGCAGGCGCTCTGGATCCAGTGCAGTCATTCAATCCTGAAGTCTGGGGACAAGAAGTCTGCACTCTGGATCACAAGCTGCTGCTTATATACACAATCAAATACAGTGATACAATGAAGATGGTATGGCTTGCATCTATTGGTCCGGGTCTCGGGAATGTTCAAGGGGTCGTCAATCATTGGCTGGTTCATCCTAAGGAATCCAAAGGAGGGGGTCATCTCTGCAGGGGGTATGCTCTGCTCTTCCCGCCAGGATTCCTTAGTCTTAAGTAGTTCATAATTCCCTATCATTCATAACTTGCGTATGCACTCTGCGATTCCCTCGCAGAGTGAACCAAACAGTAGGATATGTAACAAGGTTCATTATGATACCACTCATGATGTTATTCCTTTAACCCGTTCCGTGTATTTCACTAATATGCATGTAACTCTGATATAAAATATAAATACTACTATATTTCGACATAACTGACTATGTGTTGCAACTACCATTAATGTGTACTATTTTATAAGTATGCGTGTTTGTGCGAATGTATGGTAAAAGACCAATTACTGTTGTTGCCACGTGTAGTGGATGCGCACGCCCTTTCGCGCCGTAGCGTGCCCTTGTACGTCGATGCGTACCGTACGCATCTATTCAGACAAAGACAACCAAGTTTGCTAGACTTTAATTGAAATGACTTTATCCAATTTACTGACTTCGACACTACCATGTAGAACCATTCAGAGCAATCAATCTAAAATCACAGAGTGTAAATCTACAGTTAATGGCTTGAATTATAAAATTAAGGACTTTATCACCTGCCATTCAAAAAATGTGATATATTTGATTCAATGTAAGTGTAGCAAGCAGTATTATTATTATTATTATTAATATTTATTTATAAGGCGCTACAAGGCATCCGCAGCGCCGTACAGAGACAAACAAAATCACAATACAATGGAAGACAGCACAGTACAGTAAACACAGCAACTCAGTACGCTCAATGCACAGCTAGAGAGGGCGGGGAAGGGGGAGGGAGGATCCGAAAACGACGGGGCCCAAGAATAGGAAAAACTAGCCGACCCCTTAAAGTCCGTCTGGAGGAACATTTGAGAAATATAAAGAAAGGTAATATAAACCATTCCTTGAGGAAGGGGGGTTGTGGTGAGCGCTCACTACTGAGGCGTAGTGTAGGCAGCCTGGGGGATAAGATAAGGGAAGTTCCAACCCTTAAGGTATAGACAGTAAATCAAAGCAATGTCCCCTTAGCGCACAGTGTATACACTTATTACTAAATAAATGTCTTTTATTGCTCAAAATTCAAACGTTTGATATGACAATAAGAACAAATTGCAGTATAGGTTGCAACCTTGCAAACACAAAGTATCACTGATTACATAAATACATTTGCAATAAGGTGTACATGGATAAATAAAATGTAAAACAAGTTACAGTGGGCTAGGCTAGTAGCCTTCACACACCCATATGTAACTGCATAATAAGATTTCAGTATAAGTCCCAATGGTGAACCCTCTTAGGCACCAGGGATCAATGTCCCAAAGGTAAAAACGATAAGATGTAGCTCCCAACGGAGTCCAGGGTTACACGGGTGCTAGAGGGTGTAAGGCAATTCCAGCGGGTCTCAATGGTATGTTTAGTCCAAAACCGTAGGCCCAAATATCGGTATTGATAGTCCAAAGACTATTAACTCATATGAGCAGTCTGGCTACTATCTCGATAAATGCTGCGGGCTTCCGATAACATCCACTAAAATCATAGCGGGGAGATAAGTCCAAAGGTCCAGCCAGTGGGTCAGGATGCTATGGACACTCACTTACCCTATCCAGGGCTGATGTGCTCTTCCCGGAGGCTGCCTTGTTGAGTGTAGCTGCAGCTGGGATCCTCTATGTGTGCCACAGTCGCGGCCGCGGCTGGGTCAGTTCTGCGCATGCGCATGCGGCGGTGTGTAAGGAAACGGTCCTCCGTAAGTTCTTATGTAAAGAACAAGTGGTGGTCTGAGGTCCAGTGTCCAACGCGTTTCGCTTCAATGCTTCATCAGGAAAAATGGATGGATCCTTAGGGAAAGAGTTCTTTCTTAAATACGCCCAGGATGGGATTGAGTGGCGTGATTGGTTGTTAGAGGGCCTATCTCCAATTGGCTCAGGGCTATGATGGATTGATAGACAGGCCTATAGGCTTCATAGGCAGGGTTTCTGTGCTTTTTGTATTGACGATAATGTTACTAAAAATACAAGCAGGTGATACAGATATGTTACATTGAAGTATAGTACATTAAGGGTTCAATATAGGTAACAATATAGGTTAACTCTGAGAACAATGTATCAGAATTCATAAAAACTGGTTAAGCTCAAAGTCTATGTTGAGACCTTTGGGTGCTAGTGTTTGCAGACTGTAGATAAACTTGGACTCCTCTTGTGATATGAGTCTGATGTAATCCCCACCCCTCCATGGTTTGTCTACTTTTTTGATGCCCATAAATTTTAGCAGAGAGGGGTCTTGGGAGTGCTGTTTGCGGAAGTGTTCAGATACGCTATGTTGTTCTATACCATTTCTGATGTTCCTTTGGTGTTCACTTATGCGTATATGCAATTTTCTGATTGTCCTTCCAACATACTGGAGGCCACAGGGGCACTGTAATAAGTAAATCACCCCTGTGGTATCACAGGTGATTTTGCTACACACATTGTGTTGGTCACCAGTACTGTGGGATATAAAAGTGACAGTTGGTTTAGTGTTATGCATATGGATTGTTTTACATGCTTTGCATCTATTGCAATGATAAAATCCTCTGCCCCTTTCTCCTAGCCAGGTTTCTGGTGTGGGGTGATTGTTGGGGGGGATAGTACTACTCACTAATTGCTGTTTAAGGTTTTTGGCCTTAGTATAGATGAATTTGGGTCTTTCAGGAAGTATATTTTTCAGTTTTTCATCCCCTAGCAGTATGTTCCAATGTTTAATGATAATTCGTTCTACTTGTTTAGAATTTTGATTGAATTAGGAGATGAATGGGACTAGATCAGAGGTAGTGTTGTTGTTGTTGTTTGTCTTCTCCTTTCGTGTTTCTAGGAGTATGTCTCTGTTGGTGTTCCTGATTGTGTGTTCGGCCTCTTCTATAATCCTCGGGTTGTAATCTCTTTCTAGGAAGCGGTCTCTTAAGATAGTGGCTTGTTTGTCGAATTGATCTACCTTCGAGCAGTTCCGTCTAAGCCTTGTGAATTGGCCCTTAGGTATATTTTGTATCCAGTTCTTGTGATGGCTGCTGCTGGACGGAATGTAAGAGTTAGAGTCTACTGTTTTGAAGAAGGTTCTGGTTTCAATGTTTTCCTCATCTATGTAGATTTCTAAATCTAAAAATGGAACCATACGGTCACTGATATTGGCCGTGAATATGAGGTTTAGGCTATTATGGTTGATGTAATTCAAAAACAGGTCTAAATCGCTTCTATTGCCTGTCCAAATGAAAAAGATGTCATCAATAAATCTTAGCCAGGTCAGGATGTGGTGGGAGAAAGGGTTGTTGTTCCAGATATTGAGGTTTTCCCATTCTGCTACGAACAGGTTCGCGTAGCTGGGCGCGAACTTAGCGCCCATTGCTGTCCCGTGAACCTGTCTGTAGTGCTTTCCCTCCGACCAAAAATAGTTATGGTTGAGTATGAAAATAATCCCTTCCAGGATAAAGTTAATTTGCTCAATGGGAATTTGGCTCTCTCTAGTGAGTATGTTCCTCACATGTGTACATCCTGTATTGTGTTCGATTATAGTATATAGAGAGGTGACGTCGCAAGTAACTAGAAAGTACCCAGTCTTCCAGTTGATGTTCTTTAGTACCTCAAGTATGTGGCCCGTGTCTCTTAGGTAACTCTTTTGTCTGGTGACTACTGGCTGAAGGAAGATGTCTATATACTGGGATAGGTTGGTGGTGAGAGATTGTATTCCTGAGACAATGGGTCTCCCTGGTGGGTGGTCTAAGGTTTTATGGATTTTTGGTACATTTGTTATATTACTGGTAACCTCGGGAATTTGATGTATAGATAGTCTAGTTCAGATTTACTTAGTATGCCTTTCTCAAAGGCTGGCTTGAGGAGACTCATCAGTTCCTTTTGGTACAGTGTGGTGGGGTCACTCGTAAGTAATTCATATGTATTTCTATCATTGAGTTGTCTGTTAAGTTCTTCTAAGTAATCTTTTTTATTTAGAACTGTGATGCCACCGCCTTTGTCAGCTGGTTTGATGATTATTTCCGGGTTGTCTCTTAGTTCTTTCAGAGCTCTTTTCTCCTTACTGTTCATATTAGAGTTGTGTTTAGGTCGACTGGATGTAGAGATAAGGTCAAGGTCCTTTTCTACCATTTTTTGTAAGGTGTTTATAAAAGATCCTTTAAGGTAGCTAGGATAGAATTTGGATTTTTCCTTTAGATTAGTTCTTATATAGACAGAATCATTTTCTTGTGTCTTCTCTACAGGCAGGTGGCTTGTTTCTGAATTTGATGAAATAAAGTATTTCTTTAAGGTTAATTTGCGTACAAATTGATGTAAATTGATGTAGGTATCAAATTTATTGAGGGTTTTATTTGGTGCAAATTTCAGGCCTTTCTTTAATACATCCATCTGTGGTTTAGTTAGCTCGACGTCACTAAGGTTAAAAATGCCTGTATGAGTGTTGTCTATTTTCTTATCTTGGGTCTGGCCCCGCCTAGATCTTCCTCCTCTCCTTCCTGTAGGGGTTTTGGTCTTTTCCGTGTGTTTGTAAGAGGGGAATTTCTGCCTCCGTTTAGTTGGTGTGAGTTTGGTGGAGAGAGTCTCGGTGGTAGGGGGTATGGTTGAGAGGAAGCTCTCTGTGCTAACTCTAAAAAAAGATTAATATTCTCTTCAGTGTCAAATTCTACATTGGGCAGTGAGCCAGTATTTGGTTCAAGTTGTCCCAATTTTTCCAAAAGGCCGGACTGTTGGTCCCTGACCTCTTTTTGGTAGGTTGTTTTACCTTTATTGAAGACTTCCTGGGCTATGTCAGAAGATTCTTTTTTCTTTTTTGATGGTGTCCTGACTTGCCACCCTATGTTTCTGGGGTTCAAGGGTTTGTATATTCTTTTGAAAGGTTCCTTTGTTGGAATGTTCTTGATGAGGGGGCGTTTCTGAAGGTCTTTTTTAGAAGGAGTGTACTTGGAGTTGTTAGGTTTGTGGGGATAATTCCTAGTGGGTGTTGAATATCTATTATTGCTGTGTGTATTTCGCCTACCGGGTCTTAAATTTTGGCCAGGTGGTTTAGACTCCACGGAGTCATAGTCTCTAATGTCCCTGAGGAATTTCTTTTCTTTATTCCTGATAATGTCCTCTTCAATACCCTTGATCTTGTTAATGGTAAGGTTCTCTAGTTTGTGGTAATCTTCCAGGTGTTTGATAGGTTCAAACTTCACCTGGATAAGATTAATTTCTTCCTCAATTTTTTTCAATGAGTTCTCCCTATCTGCTATGATCAACTTCATTAATGTGACAGAGCAGAGATCTAGAGTGTCGTTCCATAATGTCATAAATTAATTGTTGTCTTGATTAAATGTAGGGGGTTTTTTGATTCGTAGTCCCCTAGGGATAATTTTCCTTTCTATATACTTCGAGAGGGTGGTGGCCTCCCACCATTGTTTTTGTTCCTGTATGAGGAGGTGTTCGAGTCTTAGAAAATTTTCACAGAAAGTGTTTTCAATTGTCTGTGGTTCAAGAATCTTATCTTTTTCACTAGAGAAAATGCCCTCTAGACGTGGTAATCTTCCTTCTCTCAGAAGGGAGATCATGCTGTATTGTGTAGTGAAATGTGGTAGGGTGCAGCTCAAACCGTGGAACTTAATGAGCTATTGAGGAAGGGGGGTTGTGGTGAGCGCTCCCTACTGAGGCGTAGTGTAGGCAGCCTGGGGGATAAGATAAGGGAAGTATATAAACCATTCCTTGTCTGCTCATTGCAAAGATCTACATGATTGTAACCTCAATTCAATTGAGTTCTTCTGTGGTATTAGACATATAGCGAGTAATTGGAGATGCGATGACCAAGAGATCAGATTAGCAAAGGCTGAAATGGAAAATATTTATAAATTTAAAACACTAGCCCCAGAGGGTCTGAATGCAGAATTCAAGTTAAAATGGTTTCTGGAATAATCAACTCCTTTTTATTTAGGTAGTTGTCTATAATAATGAGGAATATGAAAATTGCTTGAGATTTTCTGTTTTTTCTGCTTGAATTTATGTCCTTATGGGAGAGAAAATAGATGCTGATTGGTGGGAATTCAGAAATGTTCTTCATCTATATACTCTCTACCACGCAGATCGTTTCATTACATATGAGACTTACCATCATTATGTGATATATATCCTGAAGGATCACTTTGTCATGTATCATACACCTGTTTTTATTGTTATATCAAATAGTCTTCATTTGATTAGGTATTTGGTATACTGGCAATTGTCATGTTGAATTAACAAGTTCGGTTCAATCTGACTTTCTGCCAATGTGCCCCTTCATTATAAGATTGGATTTGTGTATATTAACTTATAAGGTATATATCCATTTTCCTATCTATTACATCGTTTAAGATATGGGGAATGACAGAATTATGAACCCATTCGATCAGTATGTCACCATTCATTGGAATGGTGTTTTGATCTTGGTGTATATATTTCGGATTCTGCAGTGGAAATCCACTTCCCTTATCTCTGTGATACTCTAACCTATGATTATATGCGTGTGGATTCGTGTAGCATATTCTTTGATAGACAGATCCACACGTAACTAGGCAAGATTCACTATATCTTGATATATTTCTGTATTCATGTTTGGTTTTAAATTAATCCTTTTGGCCAGTTGTTGTATTTATATGTACATATACATTTTTTGGATGAAGTAGTTTGCCAGTGATCCGTTACTCCTATATATAACAGCGGAAGGACACTGCACAGAGGAATGTATGTTCCTGGATGGTCAAATTGTTATGTATATGTTGACGATAAAAGTGAGATTTGTTGTACTTTGTTATAATGTTATATGTATGTCTGGACCTCGATGGGAACTGATTATTTCAGTCGGGTTCTATTTTTTTAAGTAAATTCATATGTTTTATGAATAAATTCCAAAGGTAATACACTAGATGCTACTCTCCCCTTTCTTGTTTACATTGATCGGGTAATGAATTAACGTGAGAGTTCTATATGGAAAGAAGTTTCACCTTGGAAGCGGACTTCCTTACTAATATATGTGTAAGTTTATTGATGGTTTGCATGTAATTCCACCTTTAAGACTTCTCCCTACACGTGTGATGGTGTTATTATTGTCTAACAAGAAACACATTGTATTTAGTGGTATTTCTGGGTGTTTGAAATCTGTGATTGGTGATCCATTCACTAATCCAGTGTTTTTTTCTCTCTTTGTTTAAATGTTCTATCACCACCACCGGGAGACATCATAAGAACCAAAATTAGTCATTTGATGGAAAAGAACTATAAAAGGAATTTGCACTTGATTTACAGATGAAAGTACTTTATGGTGGACATTGTGCATGTTTTTTAATTTGCTTTGACTATATGATGATAACGTGTTTATCTTACTATATGCGCCTTTTGTACTTTTGGTTTGATGTATTGTTGAATGTAGTGGCATTCATATGTGTATTTAGGCAGCCAGAGAGTAGGGAGCGCTGCTTTGGGAGAATCATTTCTATTTATAAAATGTGTGTACTATATCGCGTTAGTAATTATAAATACACTGACAATGTAGTAATAAATATTTCATTTACTATACAGTTAGATACACTGATATTTTACATATCACCCAAGTTATGCCAATAATAAATGCAACCAACAAATATATTAACGTAAGTACTAACGTTTTATTTATAAAAAAACAAATATTTACAATGTATTCAATAGTGGTATGGTTGATTTACATCCCTAGTATGAATACAAATATTAAGGTGAGTATCAACAAAACAAACCTTTCAAAAACACACCAAAAAAATAAACGTAACATCACATAAGTCCATAAAATGTATCTTTATTCATCATAGGAGCATTATCCTGGTCACTGTGATGTGACATCTTTGTCGGTATTCTATGGAGAGAAAAAAAAAAGTAATTAATGACATACAGACATGTGTAGAAGAAATGTAAGAATGAATACACTATATGTAACTGTTAATATTGATAAATAATGTATGATAAAACATAAACATTAACACATGAACACAAGGACTAAGGGGGTGTATGTATGTCCTCCTACCTGATCCGTTATCACTGCATGTCACACATGACGACATCACGCGCAACATTTACAGTGAAGAGCGCAGCAGTGAGGAGTCTGAAGATAGAAGACAAAGGAGAACACAGAAGAAGACGTAAGAAATAATAAAGAAGAGAAAGTAAACGGTAAGAGAGGGGCGCACAGTGACACAAAATACAAGGGGCACAGGGGGAGGAAAAAGAATTCTTTAGAAGAAATTAAAGGTTCAATATTGCACGTTATAGTGTAATGATTTGGGACAGATCTTGACCATTTCACAGATATTTATAATTTATGTAATTTTACTACATTGATATCACTGTATACGCAAAGAAAAATAATGTTATTTAGTAAGGAATGAAGTGGGTGATCAATTGGTTTATAAGGTGAGTAAAAGGATAATTAATGTGTGCAAATTAATCAAAGCAAGGTTGTAGGAGATTGGCCAAGTGAAGGGTGGACAGTGTCAGGTGTACAACATTGAAAGAGTATTTATGTCAAATAGAGACGAATGCTTTTAAATAGTGTATAATAATATTGAACATAGAAATAAAAAAACAGCTATCATCCCAGTATTAACAGAGTTAGTTTACTTACAAGAGAAGAAGTCTCTGACAAGTTTTGCCCGTACATGGATTCCTAACGTTACATCCTCTTCATTTGCAGTAACAACATCTTGATCCTCAGGTATACTTTGATCAGGAATTACTTGAATATTGTGCTCTAGGCAGATTTTGTGCAACATACAACACAACACAAATATCTGACAGACCTTGTCAGACAAATATTGTAATGTACCACCCGAACGGTCCAAGCAACGGAATCTACTTTTCAAAATTCCAAAAGTCCTTTCAATAATTCCACGGGTGGCCATGTGGGCACGGTTGTAAGGGGGCTCTGCAGAGGAACGAGGTCTTGATATAGGCGTTAAAAGTCAAGGTCTTAATCCATAACCCAAATCACCTATTTGAAAATAAATAACAAAAAAAAAAAAAGTCCAAAGAAAGGTTTAAGTGATTAGACACAAAAATAGGCATATACTTTATTTGCAACTACTGCCATTCAAGTGTTGTAATAATATTAAAAAATGATGTCACTAATTTAATATGTGTACAGAAGAACCACGATATTCAGACAAACTACAAGCATTGATCAGGCAAGAATGGCCATCAGTCAGTATGTGGGCCACAAGTTGATTGACAGCATGGTAGGGCGATTTACAGGGGTCTTCAAAAAGCAGGGTCAGCACTGCAAATATTGACTCTTAGCAGAAAATGTATAATTTATTGACTGCACCATAACAACACCTGAACAAAAAGTAGAAAAACACTGATGCAGCAAACTGGGAGAATAACAATACTTATGCAATTCTCATACCTTCTGATCATGACTGTAGTGTTAAATTTAAAAAAAAAACAAGCAAATTAACATATTTGACATAGTAAAGTATTACAATATAACTCACCAAATAACCATCCGCCTTCCAGTCTGGATTGTTCAAATTCCTGCAAAATGTAAGAATTACGCAGAATATATGAGTCATGGGTCACCCAGGGAATGATACATTGACATTAATAATCCTCCCTTGGGCATCACATATCACTTGCATGTTCATTGAGTGGAAGTGTTTCCGGTTGCGACAGACCTCCTCCATATCTGTTGTAGGTGTGAATACAATGTGGGTACAGTCTATTGCACCCATTACATTTGGTATGTTTCCAATTACATAGAAAGCTTGTTTGACCTCCTGCCATTGTCTTGCGTTACGTGGGAGATAGATGTAGTCTTGTACATGTTACAGAATAGCCTTTACTACTCTGACAAAACCCTGCAAAATGTGGATTGTGACATCTCCACCACAAGATGCAGCCGTTGGTTGAAATGAACCAGAAACCAAAAAATGAAGAGTACTCACTAGTTCAGTGATGCCTGGAACAGCATTTGTTCTTCTGGTCTTTGGTTGAATATCTAACTTGATAGGTTCATATAACGCCAATGTGGCCATAGAAGGAGCCGATACCGTCTAACAATGTCTTCCTCGTGCAGAACATGAAGCGTTTGGTGTGGTCTGAACACACGCGCTCTTCTAAGACGTCTTCTTCTTTGACGTGTAGGTGCTGTGATATTAGGTTCATTTTGAAGTGCAGATCTGGCCAGGTTTATGTTTATAATGATTCTCAGATATTGAAGTAAAAGAGGAATCATTCTTGAATATTATTTTTAAATATTCACAAATTAATCTATTAAAAAAAAAAAAAAAAGATTATTACCACAACATGTGCAAAATGTATAATATCTATCATTTAAAAAAAAAATTGTTGGCAAAAACATTTTACACATATAAGCTGACTAATAACATAACATTATTACATCAAAAAGTAGCTGTATAAAAGACATAAAGATAAATAACATTCAATAAATGTTAATTAATTCATAATTGATAATTACTGAATATAGATCACTTTTTATATTTTAATATATAACAATATAGTTGATTGATTCTGGCAATAACAAAAAACGTGACAACAATATTAATAAAATGTACATCCAGCAATGGAAAAAATCTATATGGAGCCTTATAGCAGAGAACAAGGGTGTGACAACCTTCTTGTAGTAATCTACCGTATAACATATTGTGAAGCCAAGGTAGGACAGGTGTGTGTACATATATATATATATATATATATATATATATATATATATATATCCAGGCCATCGGCATTGGTGCCGGCTGGAGGGTCTGATATATCTGCACAGTTTTCTCCGTTGCATTTTTATGTATCTGAATTTTTATCATTGGGGCACAACATGTATATGCCTGAAAACATACTAGGCATCTAAGTATGTAGTACAGATGCATTTCTATGTTTGATTCCTTTTATAAGCTGATTAAACAATTTTTATACAATATATATATATACTCATCTTCATGTTTTATGAGTCTGAAGAGAACATCTGAACAAAAATGATTGAGATATGCTCATAATCTCTAATGTTCTGGTACACATATAATATTTGGCACGTTTACTGGTGTGGTGTACTTATATATCTGAAGATAATACACTATTGTGCGGTATCTGTTTTTTGGCATCTATGAAAACGTATTGGACAACTGGAAGGACCACACATTATTTCTGACAGATCCAGTGACAGAGGACACACCATTATACAGATAAGCCTATTATATATTATTTTCTGGTACGCAGATTTATGGTGGATTGTTTGTGGGCCCAGACTGTATGATTTCTAGAGGATATTACACTATGATCTTTCTCTGTTTCTTTTGTGAGAGTACCTGATCTTCTTGGACGTTTTTGAGAGGACACCGTTACTTGGAAGAATCACCAATTCAACACAGTTTTTGAAGTGTCTGTTACAATCATCTTTCTGGTACGAATATTATTTGAATACATCTATCTGTAGAAGGCGCCTACTTCATATCTACTTTTGTCATCAACTTATTGTTTCTGGACTAACCTACCAGTTATGAAGCAGAGCTGCCACATGTACATATGGGACTTATCTTCATATGAACTTTAATTTGTTTATGTCAGATATACAGCGAAGCGCCAAGTGTATCCACATATATATTGTTTTATATATATATATATATATATATATATATATATATATATATATATATATATATATATGAATGGTCCCTGCTCATATTATGCAACATAGTAGTGACCTCTATTAATATTCAGCTACATAAGGAACACTAATGATATCTTATAGGCCACACAGTACTACACCCAACTCTTATTATTACACTGCTGAGCCCCCACTTCATATTATTGCCACATAGTTGTTCCCACATTCAGCTTATGCCTCATAATAGAGGCCAATAAATGATATCTGCCTCATAGTAGACCCACAGTACATATTATGATGAATATTATGCTACTATAATGCAGCAAACAAGTGCACAGCAAAGCTCTTTTATGCCACTTTACTATGTTGAATTATACAATACTAATGCGAATAAAAAAAACCCAGTGTATTGCACACATACGTGTCCCACATGTCACATTATACAACTAACATTTCCTAAATGTATTTTATGGCACAGATAAGTGCACACCAAAAATACTTATCCATAGTCCATTCAACATTAATGACACATTTCATCTGTTAACAGGAATAAGTGCACCCAATTCCCAATGAGGCGCAGGACTTAACCCAATTCACATGACTTAATATACAGCATGCAACATTTCTCTGTATAAAATATGCATCCAAATGCTATATGTTAATACCAATTAATGGTAATAATACTTTAAGGTGTTGAAAATGGCAGCTTCAGCTGGTGCACATGTACATGTAGGAAAAGAGACAGATTTCACAGGGCTGACTTTGATACATAGCGTTAATGAGCACTCCCCATAGACTGCTATGGGGAGTGCTCAAAAAACCGATAATACATGCAAAGCAGCAGATCTCTGAGATCTCTGCTGCGATGCTAGAATGATACATAGTAATTTAGCAGTAAATCCCCGAAAACAACAGTTTTTGTTCAATATATGAGGACAAATTCCTCATATATTGAACAAATCGATTCAACTGGTGAACTAAGACTAGAGAGGAATAGATTACAATAAAAGGTTGAAAATCAGTAAGACTCACAATGGATATACACCCAGGGATATACAATGGATATACACCCAGGGATATACAATGGATATACACCCAGGGATATACACCCAGGGACTTTATCACTGGCAGGTTTGAATGTGGATTTTGAACTTTTTTGTAATATTTTGAACCACAGGAATTTGTCCTCATATATTTGCCAAACAGGATTGTAGCCGGCATGAGGGAATATATATGCTCTGGAGTATTGTATTTATTCCTCCTTATTCCCATGATGGAATTAGTCCGGCCAGTTCCCTTTCAGCTTTAGCACATTAGTCATTGTGGTATAGTATATAGTTTATGTAACATTTCCATTGATTTTGGATGGATTATTTCCATGTAATAAGTAGGGATGTGCACCGGCGACTTTTGAGGTCTCGTGTTTTGTGTTTTGGATCCGGATTTTCGTTATTTTTGAGGTTCGGATTTGTCTCGCAAAACACTTGACGAAAGGTCTCGGTTCGGATTTAAGGTATTGGATTCGGATTTTTTTTGAAAAAAACATAAAAAGTTTAAAAATCAAGTTTTTGGGCTTATTTTCACTCCTAGGCTATTATTAACCTCAATAACATTCAATAACAAGCATTTCCACTAATTTACAGTGTATTGTGAACACCTCACAATATAGTTATTAGTCCAAAACGTTGCAACAAGGTATCTTTCTGGACTGCGTAGAGGAGTGGGTCACCACAATATATATTAAAAACCCTGAACTTTTATGAATCGCACCAATAAATGTACCTGGACTGCGTAGAGGAGTGGGTCACCACAATATCTTAAAAACCCTGAACTTTTATGATTCGCACCAATAATTGTACCTGGACTGCGTAGAGGAGTGGGTCACCACAATATCTTAAAAACCCTGAACTTTTATGATTCGCACCAATAATTGTACCTGGACTGCGTAGAGGAGTGGGTCACCACAATATATTAAAAACCCTGAACTTTTATGATTCGCACCAATAATTGTACCTGGACTGCGTAGAGGAGTGGGTCACCACAATATCTTAAAAACCCTGAACTTTTATGATTCGCACCAATAAATGTACCTGGACTGCGTAGAGGAGTGGGTCACCACAATATCTATTAAAAACCCTGAACTTTTATGAATCGCACCAATAAATGTACCTGGACTGCGTATAGGAGTGGGTCACCACAAGATATCTTAAAAACCCTGAACTTTTATGAATCGCACCAATAAATGTACCTGGACTGCGTAGAGGAGTGGGTCACCACAATATATATTAAAAACCCTGAACTTTTATGATTCGCACCAATAATTGTACCTGGACTGCGTAGAGGAGTGGGTCACCACAATATCTTAAAAACCCTGAACTTTTATGATTCGCACCAATAATTGTACCTGGACTGCGTAGAGGAGTGGGTCACCACAATATCTTAAAAACCCTGAACTTTTATGATTCGCACCAATAAATGTACCTGGACTGCGTAGAGGAGTGGGTCACCACAAGATATATTAAAAACCCTGAACTTTTATGATTCGCACCAATAAATGTACCTGGACTGCGTAGAGGAGTGGGTCACCACAATATCTATTAAAAACCCTGAACTTTTATGAATCGCACCAATAAATGTACCTGGACTGCGTATAGGAGTGGGTCACCACAAGATATCTTAAAAACCCTGAACTTTTATGAATCGCACCAATAAATGTACCTGGACTGCGTAGAGGAGTGGGTCACCACAATATATATTAAAAACCCTGAACTTTTATGATTCGCACCAATAAATGTATCTGGACTGCGTAGAGGAGTGGGCACTGGGCACCACAATAAAATATATAAAAAACCTTCAACAGATCTGCATTACACTACACATACGGCTGCTCCTCCATCCTCTCCATCATATACATGTTGGAGTTTTAGCGTGTGACAACCTCTTGTTTTTGATAATGTCAGTGCATTTGGAATATTTTTCAATTTGCCCCACACCACTGAATGTACTTTATCTATGATACGCAATATGCATCTATCTATCTTGACTGCGTAGTGTGGTGGCCCCGGTACACAATTTGGTACCGAGGCCACAATATAATTAAAAAACCCTCCACGTGTCGGAATTCCACCAAACAAGTATCTGGACTGCATAGTGGGGTGGCCCCGGTACCCAATTTGATACCGGGGCCACAATACCTCCTCCAAACATGCTACAGACAATTCGTCATTGAGAGACCCCAGACAGACAGGGTCGAAGTGTTATTGTTTGACTTTGTAAACCCAAAAAAATGTCCCTGTTGCACATAGTCGTGCAATGAAGACTGACTTTTTCATTTAAAGGCACGATCTTTAAAGTGTAGTGTTTGTAAGTCTAAGTCATATTATACTTTTGGTAAAATTGGTTTTTTTTGTTCCTCTTTATGGTAATTAATTAGTAATAGAATTAAAGTAGGAAATAGAATTAAATAGAATTAAAGTAGGAAATAGAGTGGTATAGAGTTGTAGTGTGGTATAGATAGAGTGGTCCACACAATATAATAATAAAACCCTCAACTGGTCTGAATTCCACCAAACAAGTATCTTGACTGCGTAGTGTGGTGGCCCCGGTACACAATTTGGTACCGGGGCCACAATACCTCCTCCAAACATGCTACAGACAATTTGTCATTGAGAGACCCCAGACAGACAGGGTCGAAGTGTTATTGTTTGACTTTGTAAACCCAAAAAAATGTCCCTGTTGCACATAGTCGTGCAATGAAGACTGACTTTTTCATTTAAAGGCACGATCTTTAAAGTGTAGTGTTTGTAAGTCTAAGTCATATTATACTTTTGGTAAAATTGGTTTTTTTTGTTCCTCTTTATGGTAATTAATTAGTAATAGAATTAAAGTAGGAAATAGAATTAAATAGAATTAAAGTAGGAAATAGAGTGGTATAGAGTTGTAGTGTGGTATAGATAGAGTGGTCCACACAATATAATAATAAAACCCTCAACTGGTCTGAATTCCACCAAACAAGTATCTTGACTGCGTAGTGTGGTGGCCCCGGTACACAATTTGGTACCGAGGCCACAATATAATTAAAAAACCCTCCACGTGTCGGAATTCCACCACACAAGTATCTGGACTGCATAGTGGGGTGGCCCCGGTACCCAATTTGATACCGGGGCCACAATACCTCCTCCAAACATGCTACAGACAATTCGTCATTGAGAGACCCCAGACAGACAGGGTCGAAGTGTTATTGTTTGACTTTGTAAACCCAAAAAAATGTCCCTGTTGCACTTGCACATAGTCGTGCAATGAAGACTGACTTTTTCATTTAAAGGCACGATCTTTAAAGTGTCAGAAAGAGAGAGAAGACACAGGAGAGGAGAGTTGTAGCTGGGGACCTGGGGTGGAAGCTCCCAGGCTCCCCCAGCATTGCCTGGAAGTCTGAGCGTGGTGACTGAGCCAGGGCAAGGAATGTGTGCCCTGGATGAGGGGGAGAACTCCATGCCACTATAGTGAACCCAAGAGAGAGGGGGACACTGCACATGGAAGAGGCCCTGGAGTGAGGGCTGCTACAAGAGGCATGGTAGCTGTAGTGTCAGATCCTGAGGCTGAGAGTACACAGAGTGACGTGTCAGAGCACAGGAGACATTATCCCCGCAGAGGAGGGATGAGCTGCAGTTGAGAGGTATGTTGTTGAAATAGGACATGCACACTTTAACAAACCAATCATTTCAGCGACAGGGCCTACCAAACAACTTTGACTGAAATGATTGGTTTGTTTGGGCCCCCACACCAAAAAAGCTATTCATCTCTCCCTGTACAGACTAAACAGGCTCTACTGAGGCAAGATGTCGTCCTCATCCTCAACCTCTGATTCCTCTCCCCCTACAGTGTCTACTTCCTCCTCATCACACATTATCAATTCGTCCCCGCTGGACTCCACAACCACAGGTCCCTCTGTAGTATCTGGAGGGCAGTGCTGTACTTCATTGAGGAATTGATTATTCATTTTTATAAACATCATTTTTTCAACGTTGTGAGGAAGCAACCTCCTTCGCCGCTCACTGACCAGGTTCCCCGCTGCACTAAAAACTCTTTCCGAGTACACACTGGAGGGGGGACAACTCAGGTAAAATAGAGCCAGTTTGTACAGGGGCTTCCAAACTGCCTTTTTTTCCTGCCAGTAACAATATGGACTGTCTGACATGTCTACTTGGATGGTGTCAGCAAAGTAATCATCCACAATTTTTTCTATTGTCACAGCATCCAATGCAGCGAGAGTAGACATGTCTGCAATGGTTGGCAGGTCCTTCAGTCCGGACCAGATGTTATCAGCATCCCCGCCAGTGCCTCTTTTGGGAAAACTGAGCTTTTTCCTCGCAGCCATAGATGTGGAAGAAAATGAGGGTGGAGCTGTTGGCATGTCACGGTCCTCTTCAGAGGACAATCTCCTGACCAGCAGGTCTTTGCACCGCTGTAGACTTGTGTCCGCCGGAAACAGAGACACAACATACGCTTTAAACCGAGGATCGAGCACGGTGGCCAGAATGTATTCCTCTGACTTTAAAAGAGTGACCACCCTCGGATCCTGGCAAAGCGTACGAAGGGCTACATCCACAAGAGCTACATGCTTGGTGTAATCGCAATGGCTTACCAGCTCCTCCCTCACTTTCTCCAGCTGCTTCTGCAACAGCCTGATCAGGGGAATGACCTGACTCAAGCTGGCAGTGTCGGAACTGACTTCTCGTGTGGCAAGTTCAAATGGCTGCAGAACCTTGCACAACACGGAAATCAGTCTCCACTGCGCTTGACTGAGGCGCATCCCCACTCCTTTGCCTATGTCGTAGGTGGCTGTGTAGGCCTGAATGGCCTTTTGCTGCTCCTCCATCCTCTGCAGCATATAGAGGGTGGAGTTCCAGCGCGTCACAACCTCTTGTTTGAGGTGATGGCAGGGCAGGTTCATGCTTTTTTGATGTGCCTCTAGTCTGCGGTAGGCACTGGCTGAATGCCGAAAGTGTCCAGCAATTCTGCGCGCCACCGCAAGCATCTCCTGCACACCCCTGTCACTCTTGAGGTAATGCTGCACCACCAAATTAATGGTGTGGGCAAAACATGGGACGTGCTGGAAATTGCCCATATTTAATGCCCGCACAATGTTACTGGCATTGTCTGACACCACAAATCCCCATGAGAGTCTAAGTGGGGTAAGCCACTGGGAGATAATTTCCCTCATTTTCTCTAATATGTTGTCAGCGTTGTGCCTCTTATTAAAGCCTGTAATGCACAATGTTGCCTGCCTTTGCATGAGCAGCCATTTTGTAGATGCTGCTACTGATGCAGCTGTTGCTGTTGCTGCGGAAGGGGATGCATCTACCCAGTGGGCTGTCACAGTCATATAGTCCTTCGTTTGCCCAGAACCACTTGTCCACATGTCCGTGGTTAAGTGGACAGTGGGTACAACCGCATTTTTAAGAGCACTGAGGACACTTGATCGTACTTCTCTGTACATTTTTGGTATCGCCTGCCTAGTGAAGTGGAATCTCGAGGGGATTTGGTACCGGGGACACAATACCTCCATCAACCCTCTAAATCCCACTCCACTGATGGCGGACACCGGGCGCACGTCTAACACCAACATTGCAGTTACAGCCGCAGTTATACGCTTTGCAATAGGGTGACTACTATCGTATTTGGTGGTCATGGCAAACGACTGTTGGACGGTCAATTGTTTGGTGAAAGACTTAGCGGTCTTACGACTTCCCCTCTGGGAAGATGACCGACTAACAGCAGCAACAGCAGCAGTGGCAGTAGTAGGCGTACCGCTGCAGGATTCCTCGGATGAATCCCGTATTGAGGAGGACTCAGTCTGGCTGCTGACTTGGGCTGCAGGACTGAATCTGATGGAGATTGTGGAGGAAGTTGACGAGGAGGGTGTTGCTGGTGTGTATCCAACTGGACCACGGGATTTAGGTGTCCCTGTACCGATGAGGGTCCTAGCCCCAGTTCCTGAACTAACCACTGAACTATGAAGGTTATTCAGGTGACGTATAAGGGAGGATGTTCCTAGGTGGGCAAGATCCTTACCCCTGCTTATTTGAGCTTTACATAAGCTACATATTGCCATACATTGGTTGTCTGGATTTGGATAAAAATAACTCCAGACCGAAGAGGTGCATTTTTTGGTCTTCTGACCAGGCATGACGATGGGCTTTTTCATCCCATGGACATCAGCTGTTTCCCCCCCTGGTGCCTCATTTACAATAACCACATCACCATCCTCATCATCAAGTTCCTCCACAGCGCCAGCTACATCATCAATAGCCTCCTCCCGAGCCACCTCTTCCCGTACAGTGATGGGAAGGTCAGGCTTGACAACCACCAACACCCTTGGACTCGCCTTGGGGATTTGTGATAATTTCTCTTTAGAAGGCAGAGTTGTTTGCTGTTTTGTTGCTGACAGCATAACTCTCTTCAATTTTTTGTAGGGGGGGGGAGAAGGAGGAGGGCTAAGATCCGTGGGTGAAGCTGAACCACTAGTCATGAACACGGGCCAGGGCCTAAGCCGTTCCTTGCCACTCCGTGTCGTAAATGGCATATTGGCAACTTTACGTTTCTCCTCAGATGATTTTAAGTTTCTCTTTTTGCTACTTTTTCTTAACTTGGGCTTTTTGGATTTTACATGCCCGGTACTACGAGATTGGGCATCGGGCTTGGAAGACGACGTTGATGGCATTTCATCGTCTATGTCATGACTAGTGGCAGCAGCTTCAGCATTAGGAGGAAGTGGGTCTTGATCTTTCCCTACTTTATCCTCCAAATTTTTGGTCTCCATTATATGTAGCACAAGATACTGCAGAATGTGTGAACTTGGTAATATTGCAGTACCAATGGACTTATACTGCTGGATTGGTTTTGCAAATTTGGTTATAATTATTATTTTTTATTTTTTTTTTACATTTTTTATTTTTTTTTACTTTTTTCTTATTTTTAAAAAACTTGGGAATAGTGGGGAAATAACTATGCCCTTAGAAGCACAGAGCACAGGACACAGCACCACTGGACTGAACAGGACACGGCACAGGACCCAGCAGCACTACGGAACTCAGCAGGACAGAGCACAGGACACAGCACCACTGGACTGATACTGCAGAATGTGTGAACTTGGTAATATTGCAGTACCAATGGACTTATAATGCTGGATTGGTTTTGCAAATTTGGTTATAATTATTATATATTTTTTTTTTTTTAAATTTTTTTTTTTTTTTTACTTTTTTTTTATTTTTTAAAAACTTGGGAATAATGGGGAAATAACTATGCCCTTAGAAGCACAGAGCACAGGACACAGCACCACTGGACTTAACAGGACACGGCACAGGACCCAGCAGCACTACGGAACTCAGCAGGACAGAGCACAGGACACAGCACCACTGGACTGATACTGCAGAATGTGTAAACTTTGTAATATTGCAGTACCACTGGACTTTTACTGCTGAATGTGTGAACTTGGTAATATTGCAGTACCAATGGGCTTATACTGCAGGATTGGTTGTGAAAATTTTGTGGTAATTAAAAAATATTAAAGTAGTTTTTGGTATTTTTTAAAAAAACTTTTTTTTATTTTTTTAAACACAGGGGAATATTGGGGAAATAACTATGCCCTTAGAAGCACAGAGCACAGGACACAGCACCACTGGACTGAACAGGACACAGCACAGGACCCAGCAGCACCACTGACCTCAGAAGGACAGAGCACAGCACACAGCACCACTGGACTGATACTGCAGAACACAGCACAGCACAGCACAGCACAGCACAGCACTAAACAGCACAGCACAGCACTAAACAGCACAGAACTAAACAGCACAGAACTAAACAGCACAGAACTAAACAGCACAGAGGACCACCTAACACACCCTCCCTCTACCCTGATTAATGCCCGAGTGAAGATGGCGGCGACTAGCGGGGAATTTATAGGATCCGAGTATCGCGAGATCCGACAACGGGATTATGAGTCAGAGCCTCAGTTTCACTTTTGAATTTGGCGCCAATACCCGGATCTGTCTCGGATCCGCAACGTTCGGGTGGGCTCGGATTTCAGAAATCCGAGTGCGCTCATCCCTAGTAATAAGAACATCCCAATAAGTTTGGATCATTTAGATCGATATATATGATGTCTGTAGAAATGTGAATGTCTATGATTGTATGTGTCTTTAATATGATGAAGCCTCTAGTTATCTATTTAACACCTTTATGTGGTGATGCTGTGATAATACCCAGTATTTATGTTTTAAAAATATACATACCGCAGTATTTATACACTGTGCATTTTATTGTGAATATAATCCAATTCGAACTAAGGTACTAAGTATGTACATGGGGCTTATGATTGTTGAAATAATTTTAACATTTTGTGCAATTTATTTTATGACTTTTGGAATTCGTTCCTGTCATTGTGCTAACATACATGATTACAAGTACGTCCAGTGCATGTATCACATATATGTTGTGAAATATATTTTATTATGATCTATATCATTAGTTTAATTAGGTCAAGAGCGTAGTTATTAATGTATATTAATCTTGTGATTGCTGCAATTATAACCATAAAAGATGTTTGAATGAGGGTCACAAACTGCGCTCTGAACATTTGGCTAATAAAAACATTTTGAGTAGAAGCCGATTGGCTCGGATCACTGTTTAAACTGACACTTTGGAGAATGAAGGAATCCCCTGACAAAGTCAACCAATGACGAAACGCGTAGGGTTGTGACGTCAGCCTCTTTCACCAACATATTTTCAAAGCTTAACATTCACAGCAGCCGGGACTCCCCGAAGTCTGAGCAGTTTATCTGAGCATCGTACACTGCTTGGTAGTCAGAGCCAGACGGGACGAGGGCTGTTAATGAAAGAAACCTTTCAAGGAATTTTTATTTATTGTACAATGTTTTTAATCCCTATTTTATGGTTAAAGTATCTAACAGAACTTCACTAAGGTGCCTCTCTCTCTCCTTTATGGTATCCAAATTGGGGAGTGGAACGTTAGAGAAGGCACATAGAAGACACACAGGATTCACAGGATTGAGAACACTGAAACATGAGTCCGATAAACGTTAACTCTTGGAGTTCCATATTTGTCTGTGCATTAACTCATTCATACATGAATTCATTTGGACATTTATTTGAGCTTATTGAATTTGTTTTTATGATATATAAAATATGTCCTTGCTTGTTACTGTTAACATGTGTTGAGAAATATTTCCCGAGTGTGTATACATTATTAGAAAAATTGTGGCTTTAAAGCAATCATCTGGTCTCCTTTGGATCATCTAATAAGCAGCCTTCTTTTCATTGTATTTGTCACTCACCGGACTGTGAGTGCTACTTCTAAGGTAGCTAGGAACCGTGTCCGTCCATTATTATGAGGTACTGCGCATGTGCAGTCCCATTTAACCTTCAGTTCTGTTCCTTTAACTTAATTGGCTGATCAGGCAACACTCCCTATATTAAGCACCTGTGGTCAATACCACGTTGCCTGATCTTGGAGTCTCATTCCTCATGAGTCTCCGAAGGTGTTCCAGTGCCTCCTCGTGTGTTCAGCTTATGCTGATTCCTGTTTGCCGTTTGTGGTTTCCAGACCACTTCTACTCCTCGTGTTCCTAGTGACTTCAGCAGCTGATTCCTATCCGCTGCCTCCGTATATCTACAGTTACAGATTACTGCTACTCTCCTGTGTTTCATCGTGACTCCAGCAGCTGATTCCTATCCGCTGCCTCCGTATATCTACAGTTACAGATTACTGCAAACTCTCCTGTGTTTCATCGTGACTCCAGCAGCTGATTCCTATCCGCTGCCTCCGTGTGTCTAACAAGTTACAGATCTCTCCAACTCTCCTGTTACATCGCTACTGTTCCAGCTGATTCCTGTTAGCTACTTCAGCGTGTCTACAGAGTCCTGCTCGTCTCAGCGCTCCAGTCTGCATTCCACCTGCCGTCAGCTGACCCGCTGCCTACTGCTTCTACAGTGTGTCCATTCGTGTCAACTTGCCTGTTAAGCATCGAGTCTACGCTCCTCGGCTTCCAGCTCTGCTACATCGCTTCAGCTCTCCCGTGGTCTCCTGCTGTTCAATTCGATATACTACTGCTTCCTGAGTATTTGTCGTCCTTGCTGGCCTACCTACAGTGCGCTGCACCTACCTGCCGCTTCCATTCTGCAAGGACTTCTCATCTCGTCAGTTCCCTGCCTCTCAGGTATCCCTGCAGCTATCTCTAACAGCCTGCTCATCTGAACCACGGTATGCATACTTCTCATTGACTGTGCTGGTGTATTGCATATCCATCTGGACTGAGTTGTTCTCCTCCGGAGTTTCCACCCTCTGAGACTATTGCTATTATTGACTGTGTTTCCTTTTGCTGGACTATTCTAGTGACTTTGTTTATCTGTGCAGTGCTGTTCATTCATTATTATTATTGTGTGCAATTCAACGTGGGATCAAGTTCAGTGTACCCGTGTAGACTCTGCATAGCATTTATCTCCTCGTGTCCTTCCTCACATATATATTCGGTGGTACAACTTGCTAGAGGCAGACCACTGATTCCTGTTTCCCTGTGTCACCAGTTGCATATATCCTCTCACATAAGCAGTGGTACAACTTGCTACACGCAGACCACTGACTTCCCCGTTACCTTCATCTGGATTCCATTCCTTCACTACAGACAGCGGTACAACTTGCTATACGCAGACCGCTGACTTCCACCTCCTTATTACTCCTGGACATTCTTCTCACTATAGCAGTGGTACAACTTGCCGTGCGCAGACCACTGACTACCCTCACGTGTCCTTGTCCATCCAGACCCTCGTGTTCAGTTACCTATTGTTTACCTGTGCTGCTAGTCATAGACTTTCTGAGCATTCTCTAACCATCTGCTGTTTCCAGTTCCATTATCACCCTGCCATCGGAGTATTATATACCAACTCTACTGCTCTGATAAGACCATCAGCGGGTGATACTGGGTAAAGACTCCTAGTGCCCGTGACAGTAAGATCAGGCCATGACAGACCCAGCTTCGGAACCCACAGCTAAAGAGATGCTGCAGCATCTGGTCACCCGTGTGGAACAACAGGATGTTCGTCAACAACTATTACTACAATGTTACCAGACGTTAGTCTCCCAAAGAACGTCTGGGCAGAATATTACAGCTTCTGTTGATGCTCCTGTGCTTTCCTCCGTTTCCCCAGTGCCATCCCAGGTGTCTACGGCTTCCACGCTTCACCTGCCAACTCCGTCAAAGTATGATGGAGATCCCAAAACATGTAGAGGTTTCCTCAACCAATGCTCAGTACATTTTGAGCTCCAACCTCAAAACTTTTCGACTCATCGTTCCAGAGTGGCCTATCTCATCTCATTATTCTCCGGACAAGCTCTCGCATGGGCTTCCCCTCTGTGGGAAAGAAATGATCCATTGTTTCAGGATAGTGCCAAATTTATTTCCATGTTTCGTAATGTATTCGATGAACCAGGTCGTGTTATTTCCGCTGCCTCCAGCATTCTTCGTTTACGACAGGGTTCTCGTACAGTAGGACAGTACGTCATTCAATTTAGGATCTTAGCCTCTGAGCTTCAGTGGAACACTGAAGCGTTAATTGCCGCCTTCTGGCAGGGGCTCTCGGACAAAATTAAAGATGCACTGACTACTCAAGAACTCCCTACATCTTTAGAAGATTTGATTTCTCTTTGTCATCGTGTGGATCTCAGATTTCGTGAGAGGGACTCTGAGAGAACTACTTCAGCTAAAACATCTCTTCGTCCTACTTCTCAAATTCGTCCTGCTTCACCTCCGGTAATACCGATGGAGATTGGACGTTCCAAACTAACCTCTGCAGAGAGGAATCGAAGAATTAAGAATAGACTTTGTATCTATTGTGCTGATGCCACACATATGCTCCAGTCATGCCCCAAAAAATCGGGAAATGCCAGGCCCTAACTAGTTCTGGAGAGGTGAAGTTAGGGTCCCTGGAGTCCTCTCCATCTTCTACGAAATCAAAAATCTGTGCATTTGACGTTACCATTTCATTTGCTACTAAGTCTTTTGAGTCCCAAGCTCTGATTAATTCAGGAGCTGCGGAAAATTTCATTTCTGAATCCCTTGTAAATCAATGGTCCCTACCAGTGATTACCCTGAAGACTCCTGTTACGGTGACTGCTATCGATGGATCACGTATTATCAACGGTCTCATCACCCAAAGTACGTCTTCAGTGACCCTTCAGATTGGTGTTCTACACCGAGAAGAAATTTCGTTTTTAATCCTTACTGTTACTACAAGTCCGATTGTTATAGGCCTTCCATGGCTTCAATGTCATTCTCCCCAGATTGACTGGCGCACTCCTCAAGTTACGTCTTGGGGACCTGAATGTCACCAACATTGTCTTTCTCGTGTTGTTCCTCGTAAAATACAACAAACCTCCATTTCACCTTCCTCACCGGGACTTCCTCCTCAGTATGCTTCATTTGCCGACGTCTTTGATAAAGCTCAGTCTGAATGTCTTCCCCCTCATCGTTCATGGGATTGTCCGATTGACCTGTTACCTGGCAAGACTCCACCTAGGGGTCGTGTGTATCCACTTTCATTACCTGAGACTCAGGCTACTGCTGAATACATCCAAGAGAATCTCCAGCGAGGATTTATTCGACCTTCTACTTCTCCCGCTGGAGCTGGGTTCTTCTTCGTGAAGAAGAAAGATGGATCATTACGCCCTTGCATAGATTTTCGTGGACTTAATGCTATCACTATCAAAAATCGGTATCCCATTCCTCTGATTACTGAGTTGTTTGATCGGATCAAGGGAGCCCGGATTTTTACTAAGTTGGATCTTCGTGGTGCCTACAACTTGATTAGAATCAGGTCCGGTGACGAATGGAAAACAGCTTTTAACACCAGAGATGGGCATTATGAATACTTAGTAATGCCCTTCGGGTTATGTAATGCCCCTGCTGTTTTCCAGGGCTTCATTAACGAGATCTTTCGGGACTTGTTATATGTATGTGTCGTAGTATATCTGGACGACATACTCATCTTTTCCCAAGACCTGCCTTCACATCACCAACAAGTGGCCGAAGTTCTTTCCAGACTCCGGAAAAATTCATTATTCTGTAAATTAGAAAAATGTTCATTTGAGTTGCCCCAGATTCCATTTTTGGGTTATATTGTTTCCGGAGTTGGTCTACAAATGGATCCAGAAAAGGTGAATGCTGTGTTACTTTGGCCTCAGCCAACTACTCTTCGTGCCATTCAGCGTTTTTTAGGCTTTGCCAACTACTATAGACGCTTCATTCAAGACTTCTCTTCAATTGCATCTCCCATTGTGGCTCTAACTTGCAAAGGGGCCAATACTAAGCAATGGTCATCTGAGGCTCTCCAAGCCTTACAATTTCTTAAAGAGTCCTTCTCCTCTGCTCCCATCCTTCGACAGCCTGATGTGACGCTTCCCTTCTTCCTAGAAGTAGACGCCTCTAATGTTGGTTTAGGAGCCATTCTCTCCCAGAAATCGGAGCAACAAAAATTCCATCCTTGTGCCTTTTACTCTCGGGGTCTTCTGCCTACGGAGAAGAATTACACCATCGGGGACAAGGAGTTGCTGGCTATTAAAGTAGCATTGGAGGAGTGGAGATATTTGTTAGAGGGAGCTCGTCATCCGGTGACAATTTTTACGGATCATAAAAATTTGTCATACCTACAGTCTGCTCAATGTTTAAATCCTCGTCAGGCAAGATGGTCTCTTTTCTTTTCCCGTTTTGATCTAATCATAACCTTCAAACCAGCTGCAAAGAATAAAAAAGCAGACGCTCTATCTCGAGCATTTGTGGCATCCTCAGACGTTGAAGAGAGTCCTAACCACTTTATATTAGACCCCAAATGTGTTTCTCTGGCTGCTTCTTCCACTAAAGTGCTACCATTTGGGAAGACCCTCGTGCCTCCTGCTCTTAGGAAAAAAATCCTTTCATGGTTTCACTCTTCTCGTTTCTCTGGACACGCTGGTGAACGCAAGACCTTTGAAATCCTCTCTCGAAGTTATTGGTAGCCTTCTATGAGGAGAGATGTCAAAGAGTTTATCGCGGCATGCGATTTATGCTCCCAGTTCAAGACCCCCCGCAGAACTCCAGCGGGGTTGCTTCAGCCACTACCCATTCCATCTAAGCCTTGGACCCATATTAGTATGGACTTTGTTACTGAGCTTCCTCCTAGTAAGAATTGCAACACCATTTGGGTAGTGGTGGATAGATTTTCGAAGATGGCGCATTTCGTTCCCTTGTCTGGTTTACCTTCTTCTTCTACCCTGGCTGAACATTTCATTAGAGAAATTTTCCGTATCCATGGATGTCCGTCCGAGATCGTGTCAGATAGAGGAGTACAATTCGTTTCCAGATTCTGGCGGGCCCTTTGCAAGACCTTGGGCATACGATTAGCACTCTCATCTTCCTACCATCCTCAATCGAACGGACAAACTGAAAGAGTCAACCAAGATCTTGAGACTTTCTTAAGGATGTTCTCGTCAGCCAATCAAGGCAACTGGGTAGAATTACTTCCTTGGGCTGAATTCGCTCATAACAACATGTACCATGAGTCATCATCTAAAACTCCATTCTTTGTGGTTTACGGTCACCATCCGTCTTTCCCGGAATTTCCTGCCCTCCCGCCCACCTAAGTTCCTGCTGTTGAGACTTTGTGTCAAACCTTCAAAAATATTTGGGCTCAGGTAAAAACCTGTTTAAAGAAGACATCTGCCAGATATAAGTCTTTTGCGGACAAAAAGAGACGGGCTATTCCACCATTGAAAGTCGGAGACCGGGTGTGGCTATCTACTAAGAATATTCGTTTGAAGGTTCCATCCATGAAATTTGCTCCCCGTTTTATTGGTCCATATAGGATCATTCAAGTTATAAATCCAGTTTGCTTCAAACTTTTACTTCCCAAGAGTCTTCGTATTTCCAATGCCTTCCATGTTTCCTTGCTCAAACCTCTCATCATCAACCATTTCTCGGTCCCTCCTTCAGCACCTCGGCCACTTCAAGTTCATCAGGAGGAAGACTTTGAGATTACTCAGGTTTTGGATGCTAAAATTTCGCGAGGAGTTCTTCGTTTCCTTGTGCATTGGAAAGGCTTTGGTCCTGAGGAGCGTTCATGGATCAAAGCTGAAGATCTCAACGCTCCAGCCCTCTTGAAAAAGTTCTATACCAAATTTCCGGACAAACCCGGTTCCAGGTGTTCTGTGCCCACCTTTAAAAGGGGGGGTACTGTCACTCACCGGACTGTGAGTGCTACTTCTAAGGTAGCTAGGAACCGTGTCCGTCCATTATTATGAGGTACTGCGCATGTGCAGTCCCTTTTAACCTTCAGTTCTGTTCCTTAAACTTAATTGGCTGATCAGGCAACACTCCCTATATTAAGCACCTGTGGTCAATACCACGTTGCCTGATCTTGGAGTCTCATTCCTCATGAGTCTCTGAAGGTGTTCCAGTGCCTCCTCGTGTGTTCAGCTTATGCTGATTCCTGTTTGCCGTTTGTGGTTTCCAGACCACTTCTACTCCTCGTGTTCCTAGTGACTTCAGCAGCTGATTCCTATCCGCTGCCTCCGTATATCTACAGTTACAGATTACTGCTACTCTCCTGTGTTTCATCGTGACTCCAGCAGCTGATTCCTATCCGCTGCCTCCGTATATCTACAGTTACAGATTACTGCAAACTCTCCTGTTTCATCGTGACTCCAGCAGCTGATTCCTATCCGCTGCCTCCGTGTGTCTAACAAGTTACAGATCTCTCCAACTCTCCTGTGTTACATCGCTACTGTTCCAGCTGATTCCTGTTAGCTACTTCAGCGTGTCTACAGAGTCCTGCTCGTCTCAGCGCTCCAGTCTGCATTCCACCTGCCGTCAGCTGACCCGCTGCCTACTGCTTCTACAGTGTGTCCATTCATGTCAACTTGCCTGTTAAGCATCGAGTCTACGCTCCTCGGCTTCCAGCTCTGCTACATCGCTTCAGCTCTCCCGTGGTCTTCTGCTGTTCAATTCGATATACTACTGCTTCCTGAGTATTTGTCGTCCTTGCTGGCCTACCTACAGTGCGCTGCACCTAACTGCCGCTTCCATTCTGCAAGGACTTCTCATCTCGTCAGTTCCCTGCCTCTCAGGTATCCCTGCAGCTATCTCTAACAGCCTGCTCATCTGAACCACGGTATGCATACTTCTCATTGACTGTGCTGGTGTATTGCATATCCATCTGGACTGAGTTGTTCTCCTCCGGAGTTTCCACCCTCTGAGACTATTGCTATTATTGACTGTGTTTCCTTTTGCTGGACTATTCTAGTGACTTTGTTTATCTGTGCAGTGCTGTTCATTATTATTATTGTGTGCAGTTCAACGTGGGATCAAGTTCAGTGTACCCGTGTAGACTCTGCATAGCATTTATCTCCTCGTGTCCTTCCTCACATATATATTCAGTGGTACAACTTGCTAGAGGCAGACCACTGATTCCTGTTTCCCTGTGTCACCAGTTGCATATATCCTCTCACATAAGCAGTGGTACAACTTGCTACACGCAGACCACTGACTTCCCCGTTACCTTCATCTGGATTCCATTCCTTCACTACAGACAGCGGTACAACTTGCTATACGCAGACCGCTGACTTCCACCTCCTTATTACTCCTGGACATTCCTTCTCACTATAGCAGTGGTACAACTTGCCGTGCGCAGACCACTGACTACCCTCACGTGTCCTTGTCCATCCAGACCCTCGTGTTCAGTTACCTATTGTTTACCTGTGCTGCTAGTCATAGACTTTCTGAGCATTCTCTAACCATCTGCTGTTTCCAGTTCCATTATCACCCTGCCATCAGAGTATCATATACCAACTCTACTGCTCTGATAAGACCATCAGCGGGTGATACTGGGTAAAGACTCCTAGTGCCCGTGACAGTATTTTCCTCATATTCAGTAAGATTACCATTTTCTCCTTATTGCCCCCCCCCCCTCTTACGAAGTGCGCCCTTTCCTAAGGAAAATAGATGCTATTGTGTATCTTGTTAGGGGAAGACACCCCCCTGATATATCTACTTTAGGTGATTATAAATAAAGATTTCATTACACATAGATGAAAAATCCTTTTAAGATGGTCCGCAAAGATTTTTGTATACATTAATTTTAACATTTCAAATTGCTGAAACAGGAAGTGTGGGAACACTCTTGTGTTCCATGCCTCGGTATAGTCACTTCCGGTTTGCGGTTCACCTTCGTTTTTGCACCGGAAATGGTCAGAAATTTCAATAAACTTTATTCATTGCTCCTTTTATATTATAGACAGTTCTTCTGCGTTCCACATCAGGAATCAACTTAACTATACAGTATTATGCAAAACAGAGTCAATGGTAGTTAGACTTTTGCATTATAATAAAAACATATTATTACAAGGCTGTCATGTTGAATATATTATAAATGGTCTTCCATTAGAAAAACATGAAAGAAAAAATAAGAAAGTAAAAATACAAAAATAAAAGTACATACAGGGACATGTAAATGTCATTTAAATAATTTAGATCTCTGATGTGCATATAATAGAAATTACAATGTATGATGGTATCGTGAGATCAATTACAATGAATTATGTTTATTTCACAATAATATTAATAATAATTGTTGTGGATTTGCAGGAATTATAATCCTACATCTGAAAAGTGAAAAAAAGACAACAAAGCAACATAATCAACTTAAAAAAACCCATTTTATTTCAAACTCCTTATTTAGACCATAAGGGACAAGAGCATTTAATTTATACATTCGTCATTTCTCATGTCACTAACATTTTTTCTAAATTTCTGTTTCCAACTGATTGACCACTTGTATGCTACAAAAATCTTCATAGAACAATTATGGATTTGTTTACAGAATGTGTCTTTTCCTGTTTTAATATTATATAAATGTTCTGATATTCTTTCTTTCAGTGGTCTAGATGTTTTCCCTACATATAGTAATCTGCAACAACATTCTAAAATATATATAAGATTTTTTGCATTACATGTAATGAATTGATCAATTTTATATGTAATGCCATTGTGGGTAAATTGTGTAATTTTTAATTTTTTTGTTTTCAATGGTTTTATATCCTATACAATCTCCATATCGAAAAAAATCTTATGCTAACAAAAATTATTCCCCTGAACACATACAAAAGGATTGTTATATTACAAAATGACGTTATGTCTACATATTTTCTTCTTTTCCCATGTACCATGTATAATTGAATATTGTGACTGGAATCTTTTCTTGGCTTGAAGAAGAGATAAATGATCTTCCCAAATATAAGTATTACCCAATCATCAATTTATTTGTGTATCCACAACCTTTAGCTGTGGAAACAATAGGTTCTGTATTCACTTATTTGAACACATTTCTTTATCTTTACATTGTTACAAGCTGCGAATAAAGGGATTACTTATACTCACACTTTCTCTATCTCACAGCGTCTTGATCGCTGACTCCTTAACACGCACGGGACTCTTCCAGAGATTAATCACATGTCCTTTTCTCTCTTCCCTATTGGGTTTCATTGGTTGTCATAGTTTAGTTTCCAGATTTCACCAGCACGCTAACTGCTAACGCGAAATGGTGGATATTCACGCTAAACTCTTGCACCTGGATGAGTAACACACGTCTATATATTACCTTATTAAATTCATTATTGAGTATGCTATCACTGATGAACGTTTTGGATTAACTGAAACATTGTACATTATGGATTAAAATTAATTTTTGACACTTTATCTCTGGCTCAAATCCTTGAGTGCCGCCCGTTTTATTCAGCATGATTTACATCTGGCTTGAGGTGAGCACCTGGGTCAGTAAATGTTTGGACTGTTTTGAGCGCCAAGCTATGTACTGCTATATCATCTATTTTAATCAACTGATTTCACAATATTTGGAGTATCGCAGCAACCTTGTTTCATATCCAATTGCTTTTGTCCTGTGTGAATTTTCCGATGTTGAACAAGAGATGATTTACCTGCAAAATATTTCCCACACTCAGAGCAAGAAAATGGTTTCTCACCTGTGTGAGTTCTATGATGATCAATAAGATTTGATTTCTGTGTAAAACATTTCCCACACTCAGAACATGAAAATGGTTTTTCACCTGTGTGATTTCTGTGATGTTCAACAAGAGATGATTTAGCTGCAAAATATTTCCCACACTCGGAGCAAGGAAATGGTTTCTCACCTGTGTGAGTTCTTTGATGTCTAATAAGTTTTGATTTGTTTATAAAACATTTCCCACACTCAGTACATGGCAATGGCTTATCACCTGTGTGAGTTTTCTGATGTTCAACAAGAGATGATTTAACTGCAAAATATTTCCCACACTCAGAGCAGGGAAATGGTTTCTCACCTGTGTGAGTTCTCTGATGTCTAATAAGGTTTGATTTGTTTATAAACCATTGTTCACACTCAGTACATGGCACTGGCTTCTCACCTGTGTGAGTTTTCTGATGTTGAACAAGAGATGATTTACCTGCAAAATATTTCCCACACTCAGAGCAAGGAAATAGTTTCTCACCTCTGTGAGTTCTCCGATGTTGAAAAAGATTTGATTTTTGTGTAAAACATTTGCCACACTCAGAACATGTAAATGGTTTTTCACCTGTGTGAGTTCTCTGATGTTTAATCATTTCTGCTTTCTGTGCAAAACATTTCCCACACTCAGAGCAGGGAAATGGTTTCTCACCTGTGTGAGTTCTCTGATGTCTAATAAGGTTTGATTTGTTTATAAACCATTGTTCACACTCAGTACATGGCACTGGCTTCTCACCTGTGTGAGTTTTCTGATGTTGAACAAGAGATGATTTACCTGCAAAACATTTCCCACACTCAGCGCAAGGAAATGGTTTCTCACCTGTGTGAGTTCTCTGATGTCTAATCATTTCTGATTTCTGTGCAAAACATTTCCCACACTCAGAACACGGAAATGGTTTCTCAACTGTGTGAGTTCTCTGATGTCTAATCATTTCTACTTTTTGTGCAAAACATTTCCCACACTCAGAACATGGAAATGGTTTCTCACCTGTGTGAGTTCTATGATGTACAAAAAGATTTGATTTGCGTGTAAAACATTTCCCACACTCAGAACATGGAAATGGTTTCTTACGGCTGTGCGTGATCTGCTTTTTATGAAGAGATAATGTAACTGTAAAGCTTTTGTTAGCAGGAAAATATTCCTCATGATCAGAGGGATCAGATGATTTATCTGCTCTGTGAAGTATTGGATGTATATTTAGGGCAATGGGGTTTTCTCCAGGAGACTCTTGTGTGATGTTATCTTCTATTTCACAATCTGTTGAAACAATGAACTTTCCTTCGGAGATATTCCTGTGTTTGCATCCATCTGCTGAAAACAGAATAAATGTATGGAAACAGACTTATTTTAAATTAACATTAAAAAGCCCAACATTTTCATACTATGAGTAAGTTGAAATGTTCAGATGTTTAATTTTAATTTGCAAACTACAAACACTTTATGATAATAATAAAACTGCATCAAGCACAATGCATAGACCCAGCAACAGTGACACACAGATCACATCCAGATTCATCAACTCCAGCCAAAATGCAGACTTTACACACTGTAATAACCACAAATAAGTTCTGCAGTTACTTAGCCGTTGTGTGTGGTTTGTTACCTTAATTAGTGCACCAAACAGAAACTGGTTATTGTATAATAAGAAATGTATATGATGGTGCCAATAAATTATGTTCTTTAACTATAAAACATATAGGGCCTGATTTAGAGTTGGACACAATTCCAGCTAATCAGTATAAACAGCACTTTTAGCCAAGGATCCGTCTCAGCTTGTATTCTGACTGAGACGGATCTCCTCCTTGCACCTCTCTGCGGTTAGAGAGGTGGAACGGGGAAGTTAGTGGGCGAGCCTAGCAATGTAAAGGTGTGTTCAAGCACTTTACATGCTATGTGGAGTTGAAAGCAAGCTGCAAATAGGTCTTTAGGAGACGGATCTGTTGCGGGTGCTTTCTGCTGGTGCAACAGACCTTGTTGTGTTAAAAAAGATTTAAAAAAATTATTACATTTTAAAAAACAGATTTGCACCCCCTCCCAAACAGCTTAACTAACCCGAGTGCTGTTAGTGGGGGAAGAAGCACAATTTATTTTTTACATTAATTTTCTTATTCATTAATATGCCTTACAGGGTCACTGTGACTGATACAATTAAGTGTATCATGCACACCGGCCCATAAGGCAGATAAAGAGGTGTTTGTACAATTTGCACAGTATTCTGAGTTGCACGATCTAAAGATTTGTGTGACTTGGAATACTGTGTAAATTACAGGATGAAATTTACATTTACGAGTTAAGCCTAAATTCCCTCCGACTAAATCAGGCCCATAGTATCTATATGTTGTAGAAGTAGTAGCGTTTCTGTCCTCAGCATTGTATATTTTTTTATTTTAATTTTAGACTTTACACAATGCCCAGCCAGGATCCTAGGGCAGGAAGACTCATTAGCCAGGGACATTTCAAACTAGACACTGTCCTCACATACAAACACTAGAGCCTCAAAGTAGAGTGGACGTAGATTAAATCAGCAGTGAGTCCTGGATATAAGTTTACACTACTCTTAGGTCTTACACCATTGTACAGAGCAGAGGAGAGCATCAGGACAGAGTAGGAGAACGGAGCAGGACACAGATGGGCAACAGTACATAGTAAAGTATAAGGGCAGAGCAGGGTACAGACTAAGCTCAGCAGATGAAGAGCATCCAAGCACGTAGATAGTACAATTATGTGTGTGTGTGGTTATAGATCCGTGTGTCAGAAGGTGGAATTTGTGTTTAGTGTACTTTGTGATGGGGTGTATGTGATCTTAGAGGAAGGGGGATAATCTCATATTTTGCATTAGCATTACATTGCTACTATATAGCCAAGGATAGAATATTTCTGGATTCTTACACAGGGAAGATAATGAGTAATGACACGTGGTAATAGAGAGAGAATTATGGGTAGTATCCCAGGATCTACTGTACAGGATGTACATGAGTAAATTCATGGTGTCGTTGCACTCTGACATCCCATGAGCTACACCAGACAGTGTGAGGAGACTGGTCAGATCTCTGGGCTGGTAGCACACAATGATATGATGTGAGGAGGAGACTGGTCAGATTTCTGGGCTGGTAGCACACAATGATATGATGTGAGGAGGAGACTGGTCAGATCTCTGGGCTGGTAGCACACAATGATATGATGTGAGGAGGAGACTGGTCAGATCTCTGGGCTGGTAGCACACAATAATATGATGTGAGGAGGAGACTGGTCAGATCTCTGGGCTGGTAGGACACAATGATATGATATGAGGAGGAGACTGGTCAGATCTCTGGGCTGGTAGCACACAATGATATGATGTGAGGAGGAGACTGGTCAGATCTCTGGGCTGGTAGCACACAATGATATGATGTGAGGAGGAGACTGGTCAGATCTCTGGGCTGGGAGCACACAATGATATGATGTGAGGAGGAAACTGGTCAGATCTCTGGGCTGGTAGCACACAATGATATGATGTGAGGAGGAGACTGGTCAGATCTCTGGGCTGGTAGCACACAATGATATGATGTGAGGAGGAGACTGGGAAGATCTCTGGGCTGTTAGCACACAGTGAGATGATGTGAGGAGGAGACTGGTCAGATCTCTGGGCTGGTAGCACACAATGATATGATGTGAGGAGGAGACTGGTCAGATCTCTGGGCAGTTAGCACACAGTGAGATGATGTGAGGAGGAGACTGGTCAGATCTCTGGGCTGGTAGCACACAATGATATGATGTGAGGAGGAGACTGGTCAGATCTCTGGGCTGGTAGCACACAATGATATGATGTGAAGAGGAGACTGGTCAGATCTCTGGGCTGGTAGCACACAATGATATGTGAGGAGGAGACTGGTCAGATCTCTGGGCTGGTAGCACACAATGATATGATGTGAAGAGGAGACTGGTCAGATCTCTGGGCTGGTAGCACACAATGATATGATGTGAGGAGACTGGTCAGATCTCTGGGCTGGTAGCACACAATGATATGATGTGAGGAGGAGACTGGGAAGATCTCTGGGCTGTTAGCACACAGTGAGATGATGTGAGGAGGAGACTGGTCAGATCTCTGGGCTGGTAGCACACAATGATATGTGAGGAGGAGACTGGTCAGATCTCTGGGCTGGTAGCACACAATGATATGATGTGAGGAGGAGACTGGTCAGATCTCAGGGCTGGTAGCGCACAATGATATGATGTGAGGATGAGACTGGTCAGATCTCTAGGCTGATAGCACACAATGATATAAAGGGAGGAGAACAGGAGTCTAATAAGGGCTGTTGGCTCCTGACTGTCCCATTGGGCAGATACTTTATCCTCATTAGTTTTTACTGACAGGAGGGTGTAGAATTACTGTTATATTGACAAAATAAGCTGAGTATGTGACTGTGACAGGCCCATCAAAATGGCCATTCAGCTCTATTTTTGTTGTATTCATACTTTTCTGTGTGTATTGTAAAATGCTTCTCTGATCAAAAGCTGGGCCGAGACATCTCCACATATACCAGGGTGTTGTCTCAGATGCTTCTGCACATGAGCGAGAATATATTCTTTCTTATCAGTAATGTACCAACAGCAAGTCTGAAAATATATTCATACCCTTATATGTAAGTTGATTCCAAGACCCTTTGTTCTCTGAGTATAAAACTGGAATGCAGCCAGAGAACATATTGGAAGCTAAGTATTTACTTTTTCTTTTATGTTATATTTATCTTAAAAATAAAGGTAAACGTCACAATAAATCTTGCATTCATGAGTCATTAACTCTTTGAAACCGAAAGAACCTCATTCAACCTGAAACACCCACTCTTTTCTGTAATAAGTGTTTATTACTCACCTGTGCTGATATCTGTAGGGATTTCCTCCTCCTTACACTGCTGATCACCCCTCACATACGTCTCTTCCTCTCCATCTGTAATTTCTACTTTAATATCAGTCAGGACATCATCCTAAATAACCCACAAAATAGAAGTATCATAAAATGATATAAAACAGAAGAATATCTGTGTTAGATCCATACAGCTATTTTACAGAATGTATAATTAAAAGTAATTTTAGGATTTGGTGAGATCCTAAAATCTACCTGATACTCCTGTGGGATCCTGGGATTTTCCTGTGTACAATCCTGTGAATAAAGAGGACAGAGATCTCTCTCTGGGGTTTTTCTGTTACTGGATCCATCTGTAGGGAACACACAGTGACTGAGTACATTGCTTATATATGATTATCAGATGATGTGTATCTAGATGGCCCTCAAAACTGCTCCCTTCTTTTACAATAAATGAAAGTCTCCTCTTACCCTGTGATGTGAGGGGCCGGTGATTCTCCATCCTCACGTCCTCGTACAGACCGTTGGGTCCTTCTAATTTCTCCCACTCCTCGTCCTGACACTTTATAGGAACCTGACATACACAATGACATAGTCATCATCCAGACACATCCCATAATGTTACTATATAATGTCCCATACCCAGCAGACACCTCTCCAGTCAGCAGCTGAATGATCTTGTTGGTCAGTTCCAGGATCTTCTGGTCAATGTTTCCCTCACATATCAGTGAGTGAGGTTCAGGCACCGTGATGGGGCTCTGGGCCCTGCTCAATCCTCCTGACACACAGGGGCGGCTCCTGGGTGTCACACACTCACCAGGTCTCTTTATCACTGCTGTGTAATCCTGTGTATGGAGAGAGATATCCAGGTGAATAAAAATCCACATATTTGGAATTTTATTTAGAGGTTAATTGTGGAAAATAAACAATAATGTTCTATTTTATCATTACAACCCATATCCTATATTAACTATTTCCTATATACAGGAAATTGGAGTGTATATAGCATTCACCTCTGATGCAGCCGTGGTAGTCAGCATATCGATGCCGAATACCCCGACATGATGATTCCAAAGGGCTCCTTACCGACGATCACTTGAACCAATCACAAAGAACTAATAAGCCGGCTCCCCTTCATGACGTCATTCACCATGGTGATGGGATTATCGCTGCTGTTAATGGGGTAATATAAGTATGCGCCTATGTACAATGTACTTTACAAAGCCTTCTACATTGTACATAGGCGCATACTTACATTACACCATTAACAGCAGCGATAATCCCGTCGCCATGGTGAATGACTTCATGAAGGAGAGCCGGCTTATTACTTCTTCGTGATTGGTTCAAGTCGCTTATAACATTAGTCGTGAACGGTAATCATCGGAAAGAAGCCCTACGGAATCATCATGTCAGGGTAAGTGTCGGGATATTCAGCATCGATATGCCGCACCCCATCCTCCTGCAGCTCCGGACATCTTCAGTGAGCCCACCTATCTGAGTCCTCTATCTACAGCCGGCCCCCATGGATCTATCATCTGCTTGGATAAATCAGTGCAAACAGTAAGATGAGTTTAAAGTGGGGGCTCAGAATGGCCGACCTTTGAAAGATAGTAGGAGAGGTAAGTGATATATACACTGTAATGGTCAGTGCATATAGGAAACAGTTACAGCCAATTATTGAAAAATAAGCATTTCTTGTATCTCTTGAACCTTTAATAAAAACTCCAGAAAATGGAAATCATCCCAGAATCGTAAAACTCAGTTACAAAGTATCAGTTAGTGATAGAAAAAAAACAACATACTGCGGCCAATGTAATATATCCCAATATCTGTGAATATTGTGGGACTGATACTTCTTTCTGAGACTGTCTACCTGCTGCTCATTTACAGCTGTTCAGGGGGAGACGACTGAGGCAGAGCAGAAAGTACCAGCGTGAGAATGGTCACCATCCTGTGAGCCAGAGAGGAGAGGATCATGGGAAGGATACACTATACAATAAAAACACACCAAAGAATTAAACAGACTTTGTTATTAACCTTTATTTATAATGGCGCTACAAGGTTTCCATAGCGCCGTACATATTACACACAGTAGACCTTACAGGGTCAACAGCACCTAACCAGTCATGTCCCTGTTTTATTTATAGCGGTAAGAATGATGTCACTGTGACATTCCCAGAATCCCTCACCTCTCCAGTCATGTCCCTGTTTTATTTATAGCAGTAAGAATGATGTCACTGTGACATTCCCAGAATCCCTCACCTCTACAGTCATGTCCCTGTTTTATTTATAGCAGTAAGAATGATGTCACTGTGACATTCCCAGAATCCCTCACCTCTCCAGTCATGTCCCTGTTTTATTTATAGCAGTAAGAATGATGTCACTGTGACATTCCCAGAATCCCTCACCTCTCCAGTCAGCAGGTAGATGATCTCCAGGGTGAGATTTAATATTCTCTCACTCCTGTCCTTGTCCATCCTCAGGGAATCAGTGATTTACACAGAACAGGTTTCACCTTCAGATGACTTCTAGCAAAATATTCTCTGGTTCCTCACAGCTCAGTGGTCTAGGAATAAATATAATAATTATAATAAACATCACAGACTAGACATGTACCCTATTAGATATAAAACACTGAGGGTCTTGTGTAGAGTTGGAAGTGCAGATATTTGGGAATAAAATACACATTTCCGTACTGCGCATGGACACGACAAATACATAAGTGTAAGTCCTATGTAGAGGTAGATGCATCGTACACTTACTGCCCTGTACACTTACAGAGGGGGAGGGAAGGGGCAGGTCAGACATAGGACAAGTACAGTAAGGGGGTTACATGTAACTCACGTAGTATGTAGAGGTGGAAACACCAGCAGATAAGACTGTGTGTTGTGGGTGCTCGACCCCGGTGGAAGATACGTGCTGATGGGGAACCTCATTAGTGTGTTAGAATGAAACATACACTAGGCTGGTAGTGGGAATTTCAGGGGGACAAACATCATGGGGTCCCACCGAAAAAGCCACTACCAGCACTAGGCTAAGACACGCTGATGACACTACAGCAGGGAAACTTGCTGCGTGGATTCACCTTACCATATACCAACTAACCCTAGCCCATTCACCGTGGCCTGAAATCCCTGGGATAACTGGCTACTACGACCTTGAAAATAAGACGGATGAGCTGTCAGTCACAGACTATTATTGACACAGATATAGAAACAATCCATACAGTATAAGGAGGGTTGTAAACCAGGTCCAGGAGAAATAATATCCAGATTAGAGGTGGCCCAGACCCCATACAGACATAGTCTCTCATGGCATTCTCATGTACGTCCTAATCTTTAGGAGACAGCGAGTGTGCTGGACATAGTGCATAAAACCGAGAGCAAAGCCAAAAACAGCAAAATCCCAGATAAATTACAGTCTATTTGTATTACTATAAAGCAAAAGAAAGAATGATGATTGTCACCCATGACCGCCCTGTCACTGACATGAAGGAACCTTTAAAAATTCTTAAGAAATTAACTGAGTTGAAATGATATGAAATGCAGGAGATCATCAAAATGCTATGAGCTCATAACTACAAATATAAATGGTGCTTCCCTTTCCAGCTGTTTAAGTGATAACGGACCAAACCTCTTTATGCTAAATTAGTAGATCAAAGTCAAATCATTATCCCCAAACTGGGGATCCTCCCTGACTCCAAGGCCAGCAGTCCCCACCAAGGATCAACAACTATAACCCAAAACTCACCTGAATGCCAAAATGTCGGTCGCAGAGCTTTGTAAGAACTTGATTAACTCCACTTATTATATACACTTCGTTCCCCAATCTTATCCAGGATTCATTTTGTTTAACATGAGACATTCTTAAAAATGTATCCTGCTTCACTGATGTATTCAGAGACCTCCTGTACTCATGTGTCGTACTTTACCTGGATAACGTTTTAATCACCCAGCAGCAATAGGTGAAAGAGGTGCTCAAATTGGATAAAATAAGATTTTTATAATTTATACATTAAAATCTATTTCTCTAAACACAGTTGGTGGGCACTGCCGACCATGGGGTATAGAGGGCGCTGTGGAGTAAAGGCACTACAAACTTGTCTAGCCTGCTCCCTCTCCTCTATGCCCCAACTCCGGCCGGAAATACTCAGATTATTCAACTAACCAAACCGCAAGAGAGTGTGAAACTCAACCAACAGAACAAACCACAAAACTGTAAGAAACAACAAAAGAGTGGGAGCGCAGTGTCCCCCAACTGTGTTTAAAGAAACAGATTTTACGGTAAGTACAAAAATCTTCTTTTCTCTAAAGAGTTGAGGGACACTGCGGACCATGTGGACGTTCCCAAGCTGCCCCGATGGGTGGAAATGCTCAGACTGAGCAGCACGTAAAACTTTACAACCAAAACTTGTGTCTTTAGAAGCAAAGACATGAAAACGGTAACATTTTGTAAATGTGTGGACGGAAGACCAAGTAGCAGCCCGGCACACCTGCTCAACCGAGGCCCCGTCCTGCGTCGCCCAAGAAGCACTAACCAACCTAGTGAAAGGGGCAGTAAGACCCCCTGGAACTGACGCACCAGCAGAGATATAAGCCTGATGAATAGTCACTGTTATCCATCAAGAGGCCATTTGTTTAGTGGCTGGGCAGCCACGCTTCCGTACATCATACACCAGAAGGCCGTCCGATATAAGTCACTGCAGTGACTTTGTCTGACTGTATCTTGACAGGCCGGAACCGCAAAATCTCCTGGGCCTGAGTTAGCACATTGAAAATGGCTCTCAGCTCTAATGCATTTCTGGGTAGACAAGCTTCCTCTCGGGACCAGGCAATTGAAGATGCAGAGCCAGCGCCCCCAGCCTGAGAGACTGGCGTCTGTTGTCACAACGTCCAGTCCCACGACACCAAGTTGCACTCCTGAATCAGATTTCCTGACCGAAGTAACCGCAATAGAGAACGACGCGTCTCCGCTGATAAGCAAAGGGAGTGCCCTCGAATAGAGGATTCAAGCTCGACCATTTTGCCAGGATCTCCAGTTGAAATTTTCAAGAAAATTTGACCGGAAGCCAAATAAATGGATTTGTGAATGCCTTTGCATTTCCTGTCAGAGATATTCTTTAAGCTAGCAGAACTAGGCAAAGGGATAATAGTAGATTTAGCCAAATTAGCCAGAGGGGCATCCACACTATGGTGCATCTCCCAAGAACCCATTTCCACATCCGGAAAAAGATAATACATCCAATACCGTTTAGGCATCTGAAACTTTGCATCTGTTTTTTTGTCTAAAATGAGGTCCTCAATTTCCTGAAATGTCCTCGAACTCTGATCGTCACAAATTTCCCTCTCCTCCTGTAAGGGGAGATCAGTAGAGCAATATTATATATACTACACCCTGAATATCAGAATGGGAGGATAGAGGGAGAAGAGCCTGGCTTAGATGCAGAGTGTAAAGTAATACAACAGCACAATCACACAGTCAGAATATCACAGATATGACCCAGAGACATCTAACTGTTCTCCCTCCTCCGGGACACTGTAACACAGTGCAGAAAATAGCGCTGAAACTGCAGAGTCCGGGAAATACAGTGGGAGGAACCGCACCTCCTCTTCCTCAGCCCGCCTCTGAGGAATATGGCTGCCCATACCTACAGTCTAAACTGGTGAGGACTGTGCTCTGGTGACAGCTCCTCACCACAAAAATGTCCCAATACCTTAACAGCTCCATCACTGTCTGTCCAGCCGAGGTATAGCCAAAGACACATACAGGGCAAGAATCGCATCAGCTCCGTCGCCCCTACACATGGGAGACTGGTAAACATCAGCTGTGACCACCAGGGCGGTGCCCAGGCCTCTCCGGTGGCAGGTGACCCTTTTCCTGGAGGTCCACATCCTGACAGGGGGGCAGCAGTAAAGCGCCAGCAGGCGCTCTCCCTGTCTGTGTCCGTGGCGTTCACAGGCTGAATGCCGCGACTATTGACAAGAATGCAGGCAAAAAAATATAATTTTAAATATTAACTAACTTAGCTACCTACTAATAAAGTGCCCTACTTCAAAGGGCACTTCTGAAAAAACTGAGTATTTCCGGCCGGAGGAGGAACACAGAGTGGAGGGAGCAGGCTAGCCAAGTTTGTAGTACCTTGACTCCACAGCACCCTCTATACCCCATGGTCCACAGTGTCCCCCAACTGTTAGTGCTAAAGAAATGTCAGTTTGAGCAGACCTCTCTACCTTTCCTCAGATACATCATATTGGGCACAGGGCTGGAAATGGATCTGGTAAAAATCTAGGCCATCAAAGATTGACCACTGCCTATTGGCCTCCGCGCCACCCATTAATATGTGGGATTTTCAAGATACTATCTGCAGTTAATAAGAAATTACTTCATGGTGGTAGCCCCGATAACGGCCCTTCACAGGAAAGACAGTAATCATAAACAATGGCTGCCAGAAGCTGTGTACGCCAACAATAACCTGATGGAGGCCTTCACGTCAGCCACCATCCTCAAGCAGCCTGACACCTCTCAACACTTCATGATTCAGGTGGATGTCTCCGCCATCAGCACAGGTCTATTTATAACCTGGGGCTTGCATCTCTGACAGCGTGGGAAAGTGACACTGACTTCAACATTCCCACGCTGTCAGTGACGCAAGCCCCAGGTTATAAATAGACCTGCCGGCTGTAAGAATTTCATTATGAGGTGGGATGCTTCTGTATTCAGAAGCAGTTTCGTGGTGGTGTGGTGTAACCTGGAGGGATCTATAGGTGGTGTGGTGTGCCCTGGGGGATCTGTAGGTGGTGAGGTGCTGTATGTGTTTGTCACTTACTTCTTAATTGAGTGATGATGTTGTTGGGAGATGTTCCTTTTGATTGGTTCTTTGTCTTCCTGTTCTTAGTTCGGTGGATGGTCCCAGTGTGGCTAATATTTGGTGTTCCTTCAGAGTGAAGTGGTTACTTGGTTATATTCCTCTTGTTGGGTATTGGTGCACTTGCTCCGTGGATAAGTCCTGAAGTAGATTGTCCTGTTGAAGAAGATGGGAGATGAGTTACAGAATGGGGACGTTGTTTTGCATCCTCCCTAAAAAAGATGGAAGTGGTGATATTTCTTTCTCTATGTTACAAGAGCGGTTGAGGATCAGGGATGTGTTGGATAATGGGAGCTATCTAACCAGTGGGAAAAACAATAAAATGGTGATGGTACCAGTAGTAGGGCACAATGTATAATGATTAGGTATGTGTGACTAGGTAGTGTGGGGGCAGCTATAGTACAGGTCACATGGGGTGATCCTGTGTCTGTGGGCTGAGCTGTGTAACCTGTGCAGGGAATTTGCTGCCGAGTGGCTGCGATCAGCAGAGCTCCTGAAGTAATGGGGAGGGCAGGAGCTGGGTGACACAATGCTGCTGGTTGTGGGGGTCTTCAAAATCCAACGTGTTTCGTCCTGGTTGTGGACTTCATCAGAGATATGGTGTAAGTCAGGCCTGTCCAACCTGCGGCCCTCCAGATGTTGTGAAACTACAAGCCCCAGCATGCTTTACCAGTAGACAACCTGTTGATAGCTGGAAGGGCATGCTGGGACTTGTAGTTTCACAACATCTGGAGGGCCGCAGGTTGGACAGGCCTGGTGTAAGTGAATGCATAGTAGGAATGGTGGTGTGTAAATAGCTTGTGGGATGGGGAGGTGGGTGCATGTGGGAGGGGGATGAGGGTGCGTGTGGGAGGAGTAGTGGGCGGGGATCAGGACACTCTGTTTTGAAGAGTAATGGATGGAGGAGGAGTTGTAGGAGGGGATCCTGATGATGTAGATGTCTGTGTATGGTGAGGGGCAGTATCTAATGGACTCCATCGGTGTCTATGGTAAGGGCAGGTGGGTCGCTGCAGATGTGAGCAGAGGACTCGGACCTGCTCAGGTCTGATAGCATCTTGGAAAGACTGTCAGTCATAACCTGCACACAGTGTAATACAGTTTATTAGGATATATGAGGTGTGAAAGCCCTGTAGGCAGGGCGCCGAGAGGGGGGGGGGGGTACTAATTACCCGGGCCCGGACATGTCAGGGGGCCCGGCACAAATTTTTTTTCTTTTCTTTTTCTTTTTTTTTTGGGGGGGGGGGGCTCGGTCTTTGGGTGGGGGGAGCAGGGTAGTTCAAATAAAAAAAAAACATACTCACGTGATCGTGGCGCCGGCATCCCTCCTCTCTGCTCCTCTGTGCTCCATACTGACTGAATGCCGGGTGTGACATCATCATGTCACACCCAGCATTCAGTCAGTCTGGAGCAATGGAGCACAGAGCAGCAGAGAAGACCAAGAAAGAAGAGAGAACAAAAGGTAAGTGCAGGGAGGAAAACGGGAGATGGGGGGGGCTCTAATGGGTTAAAAAATGAGGGGGGCTCAGAGGGGTTAAAAAACAAGGGGGGGCTCAGAGGGGTTAAATAATGAGGGGGGGCTCTGATGGGTTAAAAAACAAGGGGGGCTCAGAGGGGTTAAAAAATGAGGGGGGCTCAGAGGGGTTAAAAAACAAGGGGGGCTCAGAGGGGTTAAAAAGCAAGGGGGGGCTCAGATGGGTTAAAAAACGAGGGGGGGCTCTGATGGATTAAAAAACGAGGGGGGGCTCTGATGGGTTAAAAAACAAGGGGGGGCTCAGAGGGGTTAAAAAACGAGGGGGGCACAGAGGGGTTAAAAAACGAGCGACAAGCAGCATGGCACAGGGGGTTAAAGAAAAGAGGGACAAGCAGCATGGCACAGGGGGTTAAAGAAAAGAGGGACAAGCAGCATGGCACAGGGGGTTAAAGAAAGGAGGGACAAGCAGCATGGCACAGGGGGTTAAAGAAAGGAGGGACAAGCAGCATGGAGGGCACAGTGTGATCATAAGGGGGCATAGCGTGGTGATGATAAAGGGGCACAGTTATGTGTGTGTGATGGCACAGAGCTTTTGGCAATGTAGTGTGTGTGAGGTAGATGGTGGCTAATTAATGGCTGCTATTTTGTTTGCGGGGTAATGGGAATACTATTTTAATGTTGGGGCTGGAGGAAGGCCTAATTATTAATCATGGATGCTATTGATTTAACGGTGGGAATGGCTGTAATTTTCTAAATGTAGCCATTTTTTTTTCCAAATAGGTTCTCCAACATTCCAGGATCCAGACAAGCCACAACTAAAGAAACCAGCAGCCACATGTGGTAAAAGTGAGAAGAACTGGTAGGACAGAGCCGCATAGTGTGTGAAATGTTGTAATTCTAGTAGGGACAATGCCAATGTTTGGTGAGTGTTTGGTGAGCCAAGTGGGCGCAGGCCAAGACTAAACTCTTTGTGTACAGACTGCATTCTTCCTATACTACACCAGGGTGCTAGATGTCCTGAAAATCAGGAGTGCTTGGACAAATGTCACGCTCCGGGGAATTCAGGACCTAGTGATTTTGTTGTGCTAGCCACGCCCCAATGGCGCATTGCCATGGCCCCAATTGTGTGACCACACCCCTGAAAAATTTTGCACCGTCTTTTTTGCTTACTCAACTATAAGGGGGGGCCCCATCAATTTGTTGTACCGGGGCCCTGAATTCCTCTTGGCAGCCCTGCCTGTAGGAGATCCTACATGAGGAGTAGGAGCAGCTCCTTACATTGCTAGGAGTAGGGCGACAGTTCTGGAACTTACAGATCATACTATCCAAGTACTCACCAGTATTTACAAGGGGCCACAGATTCCGTAGTGCCGGGCAGTCATCTTACATAAATGACAAACATGACTACAATAAGTATTATGACTGATACAGATAATAACAGTGACATGAATACAATTAAGCAGAATAACGTTTCCATGGATGGTCTCGAGCTAGGATTAATAACATCAGGTAGAGGAGGATTCATATTAAGACATAACAACAAGATCATACGAGGGAGACAGACATGAGGATGAGCGGACCCTGCCTGTGAGAGCTGGAGGGAGACTGAGACGTTGTGGGTTACACTGATGTGAATTAGTTCTCTGTACAGCGCTGCGGAATTAGTGGCGCTATATAAATAAAGAGATGATGATGATAAATATGTTATATGTGTAAACTAAAGAGTATAATGCTAACAAATGGTGTCTATTTGCTTGACTGTAGGAAGGACTCCTGGGGATATATTTACTAAAGTGCGAGCTTGAAAAAGTGGAGATGTTGCCTATAGCAACCAATCAGATTCCAGTCACCATTTATTTAGTACATTCCACAAAATGACAGCTAGAATCTGATTGGTTGCTATAGGCAACATCTCCACTTTTTCAAACCAAAAGTTTAGTAAATATACCCCTCTCCAGCACTAGACAAGCTATGTGTTAGTGGCACTTGGTGAGGGGTGGTTGGGTAGGAGGTGAGAGTAAGGGAGAGGGGGTAATGGGGGTAGAAGGAGGGGGATGGGGGCTAGTCTCCAGCACTAGAGAAGCTATGTATTAGTGACACTTGGTGAGGGGTGGTTGGGTAGGAGGTGATAGTAGGGGGATGTGGGGTAATGGGGTAGGAGGGGATGGGGGCTAGTCTCCAGCACTAGACAAGCTATGTGTTAGTGACACTTGGTGAGGGGTGGTTGGGTAGGAGGTGATAGTAGGGGGATGTGGGGTAATGGGGGTAGAAGGAGGGGATGGGGGCTAGTCTCCAGCACTAGACAAGCTATGTGTTAGTGACACTTGGTGAGGGGGTGGTTGGGTAGGAGGTGATAGTAGGGGGATGTGGGGTAATGGGAGTAGAAGGAGGGGGATGGGGGCTAGTCTCCAGCACTAGACAAGCTATGTGTTAGTGACACTTGGTGAGGGGGTGGTTGGGTAGGAGGTGATAATAGGGGGATGTGGGGTAATGGGGGTAGAAGGAGGGGGATGGGGGCTAGTCATGGTGTGTGAGCCCCTCTGTGGTCTATGGGGTGTATCTGGGCTGGGCATTAAGTCTCTCACAGCTCTGCCATTATAATAACCAGCTCTGCTATTACTAACAGCCTTCTGCTGACTGCAGCACGGAGCATAATGAGGATTATGTAGCAGCTGATGTGACAGCTCAGCCGCATGTATGAAGTCCTGATCGCCAGGAGGCTGCACATAAACATGGGGTAACTCTATGGGGTAATTCTGGAAAGATATGTAATATAACACACAGGGACAGAGAATTAGTCAGACCCTTTATGGGAAAAACTGCACCTTACGGACACATAATTGCTCACGGCCCACTAGCAGTTAGAAAGACAGTAAATTACACTGAAGATACAACATATGGAGACTATATATAAAAGCACCAGATGGGTGAAATGACTGAAAATACTTCATCTCTGATAATAGGAGAGCGGTACAGACCATCTCTATCCATACAGAGATGAAGGGAAGGTCACTATGTCAGTGTGTTGTTAGGTACAGACCATCTCTATCCATACAGAGATAAAGGGAAGGTCTCTATCTCAGTGTGTTGTTGGGTACAGACCATCTCTATCCATACAGAGATGAAGGGAAGGTCTCTATGTCAGTGTGTTGTTGGGTACAGACAATCTCTATCCATACAGAGATGAAGAGAAGGTCTCTATGTCAGTGTGTTGTTAGGTACAGACCATCTCTATCCATACAGAGATGAAGGGAAGGTCACTATGTCAGTGTGTTGTTGGGTACAGACCATCTCTATCCATACAGAGATGAAGGGAAGGTCTCTATGTCAGTGTGTTGTTGGGTACAGACCATCTCTATCCATACAGAGATGAAGGGAAGGTCTCTATGTCAGTGTGTTGTTGGGTACAGACAATCTCTATCCATACAGAGATGAAGGGAAGGTCTCTATGTCAGTGTGTTGTTAGGTACAGACCATCTCTATCCATACAGAGATAAAGGGAAGGTCTCTATGTCAGTGTGTTGTTGGGTACAGACCATCTCTATCCATACAGAGATAAAGGGAAGGTCTCTATGTCAGTGTGTTGTTGGGTACAGACCATCTCTATCCATACAGAGATGAAGGGAAGGTCTCTATGTCAGTGTGTTGTTGGGTACAGACCATCTCTATCCATACAGAGATCAAGGGAAGGTCTCTATGTCAGTGTGATGTTGGGTACAGACCATCTCTATATATACAGAGATCAAGGGAAGGTCTCTATGTCAGTGTGTTGTTAGGTACAGACCATCTCTATCAATACAGAGATGAAGGGAAGGTCTCTATGTCAGTGTGTTGTTAGGTACAGACCATCTCTATCCATACAGACATAAAGGGAAGGTCTCTATGTCAGTGTGTTGTTGGGTACAGACCATCTCTATCCATACAGAGATGAAGGGAAGATCTCTATGTCAGTGTGTTGTTGGGTACAGACCATCTCTATCCATACAGAGATGAAGGGAAGGTCTCTATGTCAGTGTCTTGTTGGGTACAGACCATCTCTATCCATACAGAGATGAAGGGAAGGTCTCTATGTCAGTGTGTTGTTAGGTACAGACCATCTCTATCTATACAGAGATGAAGGGAAGGTCTCTATGTCAGTCTTTGTTGGGTACAGACCATCTCTATCCATACAGAGATGAAAGGAAGGTCTCTATGTCAGTGTGTTGTTGGGTACAGACCATCTCTATCCATACAGAGATGAAGGGAAGGTCTCTATGTCAGTGTGTTGTTAGGTACAGACCATCTCTATCCATACCGAGATGAAGGGAAGGTCTCTATGTCAGTGTGTTGTTAGGTACAGACCATCTCTATCCATACAGAGATGAAGGGAAGGTCTCTATGTCAGTGTGTTGTTAGGTACAGACCATCTCTATCCATACAGAGATGAAGGGAAGGTCTCTATGTCAGTGTGTTGTTAGGTACAGACCATCTCTATCCATACAGAGATGAAGGGAAGGTCTCTATGACAGTGTGTTGTTAGGTACAGACCATCTCTATCCATACAGACATGAAGGGAAGGTCTCTATGTCAGTGTGTTGTTGGGTACAGACCATCTCTATCCATACAGAGATGAAGGGAAGGTCTCTATTTCAGTGTGTTGTTAGGTACAGACCATCTCTATCCATACAGAGATGAAGGGAAGGTCTCTATGTCAGTGTGTTGTTAGGTACAGACCATCTCTATCTCATACAGAGAAAAAGGGAAGGTCTCTATGTCAGTGTGTTGTTGGGTACAGACCATCTCTATCCATACAGAGATGAAGGGAAGGTCTCTATGTCAGTGTGTTGTTAGGTACAGACCATCTCTATCCATACAGAGATGAAGGGAAGGTCTCTATGTCAGTGTGTTGTTGGGTACAGACCATCTCTATCCATACAGAGATGAAGGGAAGGTATCTATGTCAGTGTGTTGTTAGGTACAGACCATCTCTATCCATACAGAGATGAAGGGAAGGTCACTATGTAAGTGTGTTGTTGGGTACAGACCATCTCTATCCATACAGAGATGAAGGGAAGATCTCTATGTCAGTGTGTTGTTGGGTACAGACCATCTCTATCCATACAGAGATGAAGGGAAGGTCTCTTTGTCAGTGTGATGTTGGGTACAGACCATCTCTATACATACAAAGATGAAGGGAAGGTCTCTATGTCAGTGTGTTGTTAGGTACAGACCATCTCTATCCATACAGAGATGAAGGGAAGGTCTCTATGTCAGTGTGTTGTTAGGTACAGACCATCTCTATCCATACAGACATAAAGGGAAGGTCTCTATGTCAGTGTGTTGTTAGGTACAGACCATCTCTATCCATACAGAGATGAAGGGAAGGTTTCTATGTCAGTGTGTTGTTGGGTACAGACCATCTCTATCCATACAGAGATGAAGGGAAGGTCTCTATGTCAGTGTCTTGTTAGGTACAGACCATCTCTATCCATACAGAGATGAAGGGAAGGTCTCTATGTCAGTGTGTTGTTAGGTACAGACCATCTCTATCCATACAGAGATGAAGGGAAGGTATCTATGTCAGTGTGTTGTTAGGTACAGACCATCTCTATCCATACAGAGATGAAGGGAAGGTCACTATGTAAGTGTGTTGTTGGGTACAGACCATCTCTATCCATACAGAGATGAAGGGAAGGTCTCTATGTCAGTGTGTTGTTAGGTACAGACCATCTCTATCCATACAGAGATGAAGGGAAGGTCTCTATGTCAGTGTGTTGTTAGGTACAGACCATCTCTATCCATACAGAGATGAAGGGAAGGTCTCTATGACAGTGTGTTGTTAGGTACAGACCATCTCTATCCATACAGACATGAAGGGAAGGTCTCTATGTCAGTGTGTTGTTGGGTACAGACCATCTCTATCCATACAGAGATGAAGGGAAGGTCTCTATGACAGTGTGTTGTTAGGTACAGACCATCTCTATCCATACAGAGATGAAGGGAAGGTCTCTATTTCAGTGTGTTGTTAGGTACAGACCATCTCTATCCATACAGAGATGAAGGGAAGGTCTCTATGTCAGTGTGTTGTTAGGTACAGACCATCTCTATCTCATACAGAGAAAAAGGGAAGGTCTCTATGTCAGTGTGTTGTTGGGTACAGACCATCTCTATCCATACAGAGATGAAGGGAAGGTATCTATGTCAGTGTGTTGTTATGTACAGACCATCTCTATCCATACAGAGATGAAGGGAAGGTCACTATGTAAGTGTGTTGTTGGGTACAGACCATCTCTATCCATACAGAGATGAAGGGAAGATCTCTATGTCAGTGTGTTGTTAGGTACAGACCATCTCTATCCATACAGAGATGAAGGGAAGGTCACTATGTAAGTGTGTTGTTGGGTACAGACCATCTCTATCCATACAGAGATGAAGGGAAGGTTTCTATGTCAGTGTGTTGTTGGGTACAGACCATTTCTATCCATACAGAGATGAAGGGAAGGTCTCTATGTCAGTGTCTTGTTAGGTACAGACCATCTCTATCCATACAGAGATGAAGGGAAGGTCTCTATGTCAGTGTGTTGTTAGGTACAGACCATCTCTATCCATACAGAGATGAAGGGAAGGTATCTATGTCAGTGTGTTGTTAGGTACAGACCATCTCTATCCATACAGAGATGAAGGGAAGGTCACTATGTGTGTTGTTGGGTACAGACCATCTCTATCCATACAGAGATGAAGGGAAGGTCTCTATGTCAGTGTGTTGTTAGGTACAGACCATCTCTATCCATACAGAGATGAAGGGAAGGTCTCTATGTCAGTGTGTTGTTAGGTACAGACCATCTCTATCCATACAGAGATGAAGGGAAGGTCTCTATGACAGTGTGTTGTTAGGTACAGACCATCTCTATCCATACAGACATGAAGGGAAGGTCTCTATGTCAGTGTGTTGTTGGGTACAGACCATCTCTATCCATACAGAGATGAAGGGAAGGTCTCTATGACAGTGTGTTGTTAGGTACAGACCATCTCTATCCATACAGAGATGAAGGGAAGGTCTCTATTTCAGTGTGTTGTTAGGTACAGACCATCTCTATCCATACAGAGATGAAGGGAAGGTCTCTATGTCAGTGTGTTGTTAGGTACAGACCATCTCTATCTCATACAGAGAAAAAGGGAAGGTCTCTATGTCAGTGTGTTGTTGGGTACAGACCATCTCTATCCATACAGAGATGAAGGGAAGGTATCTATGTCAGTGTGTTGTTATGTACAGACCATCTCTATCCATACAGAGATGAAGGGAAGGTCACTATGTAAGTGTGTTGTTGGGTACAGACCATCTCTATCCATACAGAGATGAAGGGAAGATCTCTATGTCAGTGTGTTGTTAGGTACAGACCATCTCTATCCATACAGAGATGAAGGGAAGGTCACTATGTAAGTGTGTTGTTGGGTACAGACCATCTCTATCCATACAGAGATGAAGGGAAGATCTCTATGTCAGTGTGTTGTTGGGTACAGACCATCTCTATCCATACAGAGATGAAGGGAAGGTCTCTTTGTCAGTGTGATGTTGGGTACAGACCATCTCTATACATACAAAGATGAAGGGAAGGTCTCTATGTCAGTGTGTTGTTAGGTACAGACCATCTCTATCCATACAGAGATGAAGGGAAGGTCTCTATGTCAGTGTGTTGTTAGGTACAGACCATCTCTATCAATACAGAGATGAAGGGAAGGTCTCTATGTCAGTGTGTTGTTAGGTACAGACCATCTCTATCCATACAGACATAAAGGGAAGGTCTCTATGTCAGTGTGTTGTTAGGTACAGACCATCTCTTTCCATACAGAGATGAAGGGAAGGTTTCTATGTCAGTGTGTTGTTGGGTACAGACCATCTCTATCCATACAGAGATGAAGGGAAGGTCTCTATGTCAGTGTCTTGTTAGGTACAGACCATCTCTATCCATTCAGAGATGAAGGGAAGGTCTCTATGTCAGTGTGTTGTTAGGTACAGACCATCTCTATCCATACAGAGATGAAGGGAAGGTATCTATGTCAGTGTGTTGTTGGGTACAGACCATCTCTATCCGTACAGAGATGAAGGGAAGGTCACTATGTAAGTGTGTTGTTGGGTACAGACCATCTCTATCCATACAGAGATGAAGGGAAGGTCTCTATGTCAGTGTGTTGTTAGGTACAGACCATCTCTATCCATACAGAGATGAAGGGAAGGTCTCTATGTCAGTGTGTTGTTAGGTACAGACCATCTCTATCCATACAGAGATGAAGGGAAGGTCTCTATGACAGTGTGTTGTTAGGTACAGACCATCTCTATCCATACAGACATGAAGGGAAGGTCTCTATGTCAGTGTGTTGTTGGGTACAGACCATCTCTATCCATACAGAGATGAAGGGAAGGTCTCTATGTCAGTGTGTTGTTAGGTACAGACCATCTCTATCCATACAGAGATGAAGGGAAGGTCTCTATGACAGTGTGTTGTTAGGTACAGACCATCTCTATCCATACAGAGATGAAGGGAAGGTCTCTATTTCAGTGTGTTGTTAGGTACAGACCATCTCTATCCATACAGAGATGAAGGGAAGGTCTCTATGTCAGTGTGTTGTTAGGTACAGACCATCTCTATCTCATACAGAGAAAAAGGGAAGGTCTCTATGTCAGTGTGTTGTTGGGTACAGACCATCTCTATCCATACAGAGATGAAGGGAAGGTATCTATGTCAGTGTGTTGTTGGGTACAGACCATCTCTATCCATACAGAGATGAAGGGAAGATCTCTATGTCAGTGTGTTGTTGGGTACAGACCATCTCTATCCATACAGAGATGAAGGGAAGGTCTCTATGTCAGTGTGATGTTGGGTACAGACTCTCTCTATACATACAGAGATGAAGGGAAGGTCTCTATGTCAGTGTGTTGTTAGGTACAGACCATCTCTATCCATACAGAGATGAAGGGAAAGTCTCTTTGTCAGTGTGTTGTTGGGTACAGACCATCTCTATCCATACAGAGATGAGGGGAAGGTCTCTATGTCAGTGTGTTGCTGGGTACAGACCATCTCTATCCATACAGAGATGAAGGGAAGATCTCTATGTCAATGTGTTGTTAGGTACAGACCATCTCTATCCATACAGAGATGAGGGGAAGGTCTCTATGTCAGTGTGTTGATAGGTACAGACCATATCTATCCATACAGAGATGAAGGGAAGGTCTCTATGTCAGTGTGTTGTTGGGTACAGACCATCTCTATCCATACAGAGATGAGGGGAAGGTCTCTATGTCAGTGTGTTGTTGGGTACAGACCATCTCTATCCATACAGAGATGAAGGGAAGATCTCTATGTCAGTGTGTTGTTGGGTACAGACCATCTCTATCCATACAGAGATGAGGGGAAGGTCTCTATGTCAGTGTGTTGTTGGGTACAGACCATCTCTATCCATACAGAGATGAAGGGAAGGTCTCTATGTCAGTGTGTTGTTGGGTACAGACCATCTCTATCCATACAGAGATGAAGGGAAGATCTCTATGTCAATGTGTTGTTAGGTACAGACCATCTCTATCCATACAGAGATGAGGGGAAGGTCTCTATGTCAGTGTGTTGATAGGTACAGACCATATCTATCCATACAGAGATGAAGGGAAGGTCTCTATGTCAGTGTGTTGTTGGGTACAGACCATCTCTATCCATACAGAGATGAGGGGAAGGTCTCTATGTCAGTGTGTTGTTGGGTACAGACCATCTCTATCCATACAGAGATGAAGGGAAGATCTCTATGTCAGTGTGTTGTTGGGTACAGACCATCTCTATCCATACAGAGATGAGGGGAAGGTCTCTATGTCAGTGTGTTGTTGGGTACAGACCATCTCTATCCATACAGAGATGAAGGGAAGGTCTCTATGTCAGTGTGTTGTTGGGTACAGACCATCTCTATCCATACAGAGATGAAGGGAAGGTCTCTATGTCAGTGTGTTGTTAGGTACAGACCATCTCTATCCATACAGAGATGAAGGGAAGGTCTCTATGTCAGTGTGTTGTTGGGTACAGACCATCTCTATCCATACAGAGATGAAGGGAAGGTCTCTATGACAGTGTGTTGTTAGGTACAGACCATCTCTATCCATACAGAGATGAAGGGAAGGTCTCTATTTCAGTGTGTTGTTAGGTACAGACCATCTCTATCCATACAGAGATGAAGGGAAGGTCTCTATGTCAGTGTGTTGTTAGGTACAGACCATCTCTATCCATACAGAGAAAAAGGGAAGGTCTCTATGTCAGTGTGTTGTTGGGTACAGACCATCTCTATCCATACAGAGATGAAGGGAAGGTCTCTATGTCAGTGTGTTGTTAGGTACAGACCATCTCTATCCATACAGAGATGAAGGGAAGGTCTGTATGTCAGTGTGTTGTTGGGTATGTTGGGTACAGACCATCTCTATCCATACAGAGATGAAGGGAATGTCTCTATGTCAGTGTGTTGTTGGGTATGTTGGGTACAGACCATCTCTATCCATACAGAGATGAAGGGAATGTCTCTATGTCAGTGTGTTGTTAGGTACAGACCATCTCTATCCATACAGAGATGAAAGGAAGGTCTCTATGTCAGTGTGTTGTTAGGTACAGACCATCTCTATCCATACAGAGATGAAGGGAAGGTCTCTATGTCAGTGTGTTGTTAGGTACAGACCATCTCTATCCATACAGAGATGAAGGGAAGGTCTCTATGTCAGTGTGTTGTTAGGTACAGACCATCTCTATCCATACAGAGATGAAGGGAAGGTCTCTATGTCAGTGTGTTGTTAGGTACAGACCATCTCTATCCATACAGAGATGAAGGGAAGGTCTCTATGTCAGTGTGTTGTTGGGTACAGACCATCTCTATCCATACAGAGATGAAGGGAAGGTCACTATGTAAGTGTGTTGTTGGGTACAGACCATCTCTATCCATACAGAGATGAAGGGAAGATCTCTATGTCAGTGTTTTGTTGGGTACAGACCATCTCTATCCATACAGAGATCAAGGGAAGGTCTCCATGTCAGTGTGATGTTGGGTACAGACCATCTCTATACATACAGAGATCAAGGGGAGGTCTCTATGTCAGTGTGTTGTTTGGTACAGACCATCTCTATCAATACAGAGATGATGGGAAGGTCTCTATGTCAGTGTGTTGTTAGGTACAGACCATCTCTATCCATACAGACATAAAGGGAAGGTCTCTATGTCAGTGTGTTGTTGGGTACAGACCATCTCTATCCATACAGAGATGAAGAGAAGATCTCTATGTCAGTGTGTTGTTGGGTACAGACCATCTCTATCCATACAGAGATGAGGGGAAGGTCTCTATGTCACTGTCTTGTTGGGTACAGACCATCTCTATCCATACAGAGATGAAGGGAAGGTCTCTATGTCAGTGTGTTGTTAGGTACAGACCATCTCTATCTATACAGAGATGAAGGGAAGGTCTCTATGTCAGTCTTTGTTGGGTACAGACCATCTCTATCCATACAGAGATAAAAGGAAGGTCTCTATGTCAGTGTGTTGTTGGGTACAGACCATCTCTATCCATACAGAGATGAAGGGAAGGTCTCTATGTCAGTGTGTTGTTAGGTACAGACCATCTCTATCCATACAGAGATGAAGGGAAGGTCTCTATGTCAGTGTGTTGTTAGGTACAGACCATCTCTATCCATACAGAGATGAAGGGAAGGTCTCTATGTCAGTGTGTTGTTAGGTACAGACTATCTCTATCCATACAGACATGAAGGGAAGGTCTCTATGTCAGTGTGTTGTTGGGTACAGACCATCTCTATCCATACAGACATGAAGGGAAGGTCTCTATGTCAGTGTGTTGTTGGGTACAGACCATCTCTATCCATACAGAAATGAAGGGAAGGTCTCTATGACAGTGTGTTGTTAGGTACAGACCATCTCTATCCATACAGAGATGAAGGGAAGGTCTCTATTTCAGTGTGTTTTTAGGTACAGACCATCTCTATCCATACAGAGATGAAGAGAAGATCTCTATGTCAGTGTGTTGTTGGGTACAGACCATCTCTATCCATACAGAGATGAGGGGAAGGTCTCTATGTCAGTGTCTTGTTGGGTACAGACCATCTCTATCCATACAGAGATGAAGGGAAGGTCTCTATGTCAGTCTTTGTTGGGTACAGACCATCTCTATCCATACAGAGATGAAAGGAAGGTCTCTATGTCAGTGTGTTGTTGGGTACAGACCATCTCTATCCATACAGAGATGAAGGGAAGGTCTCTATGTCAGTGTGTTGTTAGGTACAGACCATCTCTATCCATACAGAGATGAAGGGAAGGTCTCTATGTCAGTGTGTTGTTAGGTACAGACCATCTCTATCCATACAGAGATGAAGGGAAGGTCTCTATGTCAGTGTGTTGTTAGGTACAGACCATCTCTATCCATACAGACATGAAGGGAAGGTCTCTATGTCAGTGTGTTGTTGGGTACAGACCATCTCTATCCATACAGACATGAAGGGAAGGTCTCTATGTCAGTGTGTTGTTGGGTACAGACCATCTCTATCCATACAGAGATGAAGGGAAGGTCTCTATGACAGTGTGTTGTTAGGTACAGACCATCTCTATCCATACAAAGATGAAGGGAAGGTCTCTATTTCAGTGTGTTTTTAGGTACAGACCATCTCTATCCATACAGAGATGAAGGGAAGGTCTCTATGTCAGTGTGTTGTTAGGTACAGACCATCTCTATCCATACAGAGATGAAGGGAAGGTCTCTATGTCAGTGTGTTGTTAGGTACAGACCATCTCTATCTCATACAGAGAAAAAGGGAAGGTCTCTATGTCAGTGTGTTGTTGGGTACAGACCATCTCTATCCATACAGAGATGAAGGGAAGGTCTCTATGTCAGTGTGTTGTTAGGTACAGACCATCTCTATCCATACAGAGATGAAGGGAAGGTCTCTATGTCAGTGTGTTGTTAGGTACAGACCATCTCTATCCATACAGACATGAAGGGAAGGTCTCTATGTCAGTGTGTTGTTGGGTACAGACCATCTCTATCCATACAGACATGAAGGGAAGGTCTCTATGTCAGTGTGTTGTTGGGTACAGACCATCTCTATCCATACAGAGATGAAGGGAAGGTCTCTATGACAGTGTGTTGTTAGGTACAGACCATCTCTATCCATACAGAGATGAAGGGAAGGTCTCTATTTCAGTGTGTTTTTAGGTACAGACCATCTCTATCCATACAGAGATGAAGGGAAGGTCTCTATGTCAGTGTGTTGTTAGGTACAGACCATCTCTATCCATACAGAGATGAAGGGAAGGTCTCTATGTCAGTGTGTTGTTAGGTACAGACCATCTCTATCTCATACAGAGAAAAAGGGAAGGTCTCTATGTCAGTGTGTTGTTGGGTACAGACCATCTCTATCCATACAGAGATGAAGGGAAGGTCTCTATGTCAGTGTGTTGTTAGGTACAGACCATCTCTATCCATACAGAGATGAAGGGAAGGTCTCTATGTCAGTGTGTTGTTGGGTACAGACCATCTCTATCCATACAGAGATGAAGGGAAGGTATCTATGTCAGTGTGTTGTTAGGTACAGACCATCTCTATCCATACAGAGATGAAGGGAAGGTCACTATGTAAGTGTGTTGTTGGGTACAGACCATCTCTATCCATACAGAGATGAAGGGAAGATCTCTATGTCAGTGTGTTGTTGGGTACAGACCATCTCTATCCATACAGAGATGAAGGGAAGGTCTCTATGTCAGTGTGATGTTGGGTACAGACCATCTCTATACATACAGAGATGAAGGGAAGGTCTCTATGTCAGTGTGTTGTTAGGTACAGACCATCTGTATCCATACAGAGATGAAGGGAAGGTCTCTATGTCAGTGTGTTGTTAGGTACAGACCATCTCTATCAATACAGAGATGAAGGGAAGGTCTCTATGTCAGTGTGTTGTTAGGTACAGACCATCTCTATCCATACAGACATAAAGGGAAGGTCTCTATGTCAGTGTGTTGTTAGGTACAGACCATCTCTATCCATACAGAGATGAAGGGAAGGTTTCTATGTCAGTGTGTTGTTGGGTACAGACCATCTCTATCCATACAGAGATGAAGGGAAGGTCTCTATGTCAGTGTCTTGTTAGGTACAGACCATCTCTATCCATACAGAGATGAAGGGAAGGTCTCTATGTCAGTGTGTTGTTAGGTACAGACCAACTCTATCCATACAGAGATGAAGGGAAGGTATCTATGTCAGTGTGTTGTTAGGTACAGACCATCTCTATCCGTACAGAGATGAAGGGAAGGTCACTATGTAAGTGTGTTGTTGGGTACAGACCATCTCTATCCATACAGAGATGAAGGGAAGGTCTCTATGTCAGTGTGTTGTTAGGTACAGACCATCTCTATCCATACAGAGATGAAGGGAAGGTCTCTATGTCAGTGTGTTGTTAGGTACAGACCATCTCTATCCATACAGAGATGAAGGGAAGGTCTCTATGACAGTGTGTTGTTAGGTACAGACCATCTCTATCCATACAGAGATGAAGGGAAGGTCTCTATGTCAGTGTGTTGTTAGGTACAGACCATCTCTATCTCATACAGAGAAAAAGGGAAGGTCTCTATGTCAGTGTGTTGTTGGGTACAGACCATCTCTATCCATACAGAGATGAAGGGAAGGTCTCTATGTCAGTGTGTTGTTAGGTACAGACCATCTCTATCCATACAGAGATGAAGGGAAGGTCTCTATGTCAGTGTGTTGTTAGGTACAGACCATCTCTATCCATACAGACATGAAGGGAAGGTCTCTATGTCAGTGTGTTGTTGGGTACAGACCATCTCTATCCATACAGACATGAAGGGAAGGTCTCTATGTCAGTGTGTTGTTGGGTACAGACCATCTCTATCCATACAGAGATGAAGGGAAGGTCTCTATGACAGTGTGTTGTTAGGTACAGACCATCTCTATCCATACAGAGATGAAGGGAAGGTCTCTATTTCAGTGTGTTTTTAGGTACAGACCATCTCTATCCATACAGAGATGAAGGGAAGGTCTCTATGTCAGTGTGTTGTTAGGTACAGACCATCTCTATCCATACAGAGATGAAGGGAAGGTCTCTATGTCAGTGTGTTGTTAGGTACAGACCATCTCTATCTCATACAGAGAAAAAGGGAAGGTCTCTATGTCAGTGTGTTGTTGGGTACAGACCATCTCTATCCATACAGAGATGAAGGGAAGGTCTCTATGTCAGTGTGTTGTTAGGTACAGACCATCTCTATCCATACAGAGATGAAGGGAAGGTCTCTATGTCAGTGTGTTGTTGGGTACAGACCATCTCTATCCATACAGAGATGAAGGGAAGGTATCTATGTCAGTGTGTTGTTAGGTACAGACCATCTCTATCCATACAGAGATGAAGGGAAGGTCACTATGTAAGTGTGTTGTTGGGTACAGACCATCTCTATCCATACAGAGATGAAGGGAAGATCTCTATGTCAGTGTGTTGTTGGGTACAGACCATCTCTATCCATACAGAGATGAAGGGAAGGTCTCTATGTCAGTGTGATGTTGGGTACAGACCATCTCTATACATACAGAGATGAAGGGAAGGTCTCTATGTCAGTGTGTTGTTAGGTACAGACCATCTGTATCCATACAGAGATGAAGGGAAGGTCTCTATGTCAGTGTGTTGTTAGGTACAGACCATCTCTATCAATACAGAGATGAAGGGAAGGTCTCTATGTCAGTGTGTTGTTAGGTACAGACCATCTCTATCCATACAGACATAAAGGGAAGGTCTCTATGTCAGTGTGTTGTTAGGTACAGACCATCTCTATCCATACAGAGATGAAGGGAAGGTTTCTATGTCAGTGTGTTGTTGGGTACAGACCATCTCTATCCATACAGAGATGAAGGGAAGGTCTCTATGTCAGTGTCTTGTTAGGTACAGACCATCTCTATCCATACAGAGATGAAGGGAAGGTCTCTATGTCAGTGTGTTGTTAGGTACAGACCAACTCTATCCATACAGAGATGAAGGGAAGGTATCTATGTCAGTGTGTTGTTAGGTACAGACCATCTCTATCCGTACAGAGATGAAGGGAAGGTCACTATGTAAGTGTGTTGTTGGGTACAGACCATCTCTATCCATACAGAGATGAAGGGAAGGTCTCTATGTCAGTGTGTTGTTAGGTACAGACCATCTCTATCCATACAGAGATGAAGGGAAGGTCTCTATGTCAGTGTGTTGTTAGGTACAGACCATCTCTATCCATACAGAGATGAAGGGAAGGTCTCTATGACAGTGTGTTGTTAGGTACAGACCATCTCTATCCATACAGACATGAAGGGAAGGTCTCTATGTCAGTGTGTTGTTAGGTACAGACCATCTCTATCCATACAGAGATGAAGGGAAGGTTTCTATGTCAGTGTTTTGTTGGGTACAGACCATCTCTATCCGTACAGAGATGAAGGGAAGGTCACTATGTAAGTGTGTTGTTGGGTACAGACCATCTCTATCCATGCAGAGATGAAGGGAAGGTCTCTATGTCAGTGTGTTGTTGGGTACAGACCATCTCTATCCATACAGAGATGAAGGGAAGGTCTCTATGTCAGTGTGTTGTTGGGTACAGACCATCTCTATCCATACAGAGATGAAGGGAAGATCTCTATGTCAGTGTGTTGTTGGGTACAGACCATCTCTATCCATACAGAGATGAAGGGAAGGTCTCTATGTCAGTGTGTTGTTGGGTACAGACCATCTCTATCCATACAGAGATGAAGGGAAGGTCTCTATGTCAGTGTGTTGTTAGGTACAGACCATCTCTATCCATACAGAGATGAAGGGAAGGTCTCTATGTCAGTGTGTTGTTAGGTACAGACCATCTCTATCCATACAGATGAAGGGAAGGTCTCTATGTCAGTGTGTTGTTAGGTACAGACCATCTCTATCCATACAGAGATGAAGGGAAGGTCTCTATGTCAGTGTGTTGTTAGGTACAGACCATCTCTATCCATACAGAGATGAAGGGAAGGTCTCTATGTCAGTGTGTTGTTAGGTACAGACCATCTCTATCCATACAGAGATGAAGGGAAGGTCTCTATGTCAGTGTGTTGTTGGGTACAGACCATCTCTATCCATACAGAGATGAAGGGAAGGTCTCTATGTCAGTGTGTTGTTAGGTACAGACCATCTCTATCCATACAGAGATGAAGGGAAGGTCTCTATGTCAGTGTGTTGTTAGGTACAGACCATCTCTATCCATACAGAGATGAAGGGAAGGTCTCTATGTCAGTGTGTTGTTAGGTACAGACTATCTCTATCCATACAGACATGAAGGGAAGGTCTCTATGTCAGTGTGTTGTTGGGTACAGACCATCTCTATCCATACAGACATGAAGGGAAGGTCTCTATGTCAGTGTGTTGTTGGGTACAGACCATCTCTATCCATACAGAGATGAAGGGAAGGTCTCTATGACAGTGTGTTGTTAGGTACAGACCATCTCTATCCATACAGAGATGAAGGGAAGGTCTCTATTTCAGTGTGTTTTTAGGTACAGACCATCTCTATCCATACAGAGATGAAGAGAAGATCTCTATGTCAGTGTGTTGTTGGGTACAGACCATCTCTATCAATACAGAGATGAGGGGAAGGTCTCTATGTCAGTGTCTTGTTGGGTACAGACCATCTCTATCCATACAGAGATGAAGGGAAGGTCTCTATGTCAGTGTGTTTTTAGGTACAGACCATCTCTATCTATACAGAGATGAAGGGAAGGTCTCTATGTCAGTCTTTGTTGGGTACAGACCATCTCTATCCATACAGAGATGAAAGGAAGGTCTCTATGTCAGTGTGTTGTTGGGTACAGACCATCTCTATCCATACAGAGATGAAGGGAAGGTCTCTATGTCAGTGTGTTGTTAGGTACAGACCATCTCTATCCATACAGAGATGAAGGGAAGGTCTCTATGTCAGTGTGTTGTTAGGTACAGACCATCTCTATCCATACAGAGATGAAGGGAAGGTCTCTATGTCAGTGTGTTGTTAGGTACAGACCATCTCTATCCATACAGACATGAAGGGAAGGTCTCTATGTCAGTGTGTTGTTGGGTACAGACCATCTCTATCCATACAGACATGAAGGGAAGGTCTCTATGTCAGTGTGTTGTTGGGTACAGACCATCTCTATCCATACAGAGATGAAGGGAAGGTCTCTATGACAGTGTGTTGTTAGGTACAGACCATCTCTATCCATACAGAGATGAAGGGAAGGTCTCTATTTCAGTGTGTTTTTAGGTACAGACCATCTCTATCCATACAGAGATGAAGGGAAGGTCTCTATGTCAGTGTGTTGTTAGGTACAGACCATCTCTATCCATACAGAGATGAAGGGAAGGTCTCTATGTCAGTGTGTTGTTAGGTACAGACCATCTCTATCTCATACAGAGAAAAAGGGAAGGTCTCTATGTCAGTGTGTTGTTGGGTACAGACCATCTCTATCCATACAGAGATGAAGGGAAGGTCTCTATGTCAGTGTGTTGTTAGGTACAGACCATCTCTATCCATACAGAGATGAAGGGAAGGTCTCTATGTCAGTGTGTTGTTGGGTACAGACCATCTTTATCCATACAGAGATGAAGGGAAGGTATCTATGTCAGTGTGTTGTTAGGTACAGACCATCTCTATCCATACAGAGATGAAGGGAAGGTCACTATGTAAGTGTGTTGTTGGGTACAGACCATCTCTATCCATACAGAGATGAAGGGAAGATCTCTATGTCAGTGTGTTGTTGGGTACAGACCATCTCTATCCATACAGAGATGAAGGGAAGGTCTCTATGTCAGTGTGATGTTGGGTACAGACCATCTCTATACATACAGAGATGAAGGGAAGGTCTCTATGTCAGTGTGTTGTTAGGTACAGACCATCTGTATCCATACAGAGATGAAGGGAAGGTCTCTATGTAAGTGTGTTGTTGGGTACAGACCATCTCTATCCATACAGAGATGAAGGGAAGGTCTCTATGTCAGTGTGTTGTTAGGTACAGACCATCTCTATCCATACAGAGATGAAGGGAAGGTATCTATGTCAGTGTGTTGTTAGGTACAGACCATCTCTATCTGTACAGAGATGAAGGGAAGGTCACTATGTAAGTGTGTTGTTGGGTACAGACCATCTCTATCCATACAGAGATGAAGGGAAGGTCTCTATGTCAGTGTGTTGTTAGGTACAGACCATCTCTATCCATACAGAGATGAAGGGAAGGTCTCTATGTCAGTGTGTTGTTAGGTACAGACCATCTCTATCCATACAGAGATGAAGGGAAGGTCTCTATGACAGTGTGTTGTTAGGTACAGACCATCTCTATCCATACAGACATGAAGGGAAGGTCTCTATGTCAGTGTGTTGTTGGGTACAGACCATCTCTATCCATACATAGATGAAGGGAGGGTCTCTATGACAGTGTGTTGTTAGGTACAGACCATCTGTATTCATACAGAGATGAAGGGAATGTCTCTATTTCAGTGTGTTGTTAGGTACAGACCATCTCTATCCATACAGAGATGAAGGGAAGGTCTCTATGTCAGTGTGTTGTTAGGTACAGACCATCTCTATCTCATACAGAGAAAAAGGGAAGGTCTCTATGTCAGTGTGTTGTTGGGTACAGACCATCTCTATCCATACAGAGATGAAGGGAAGGTATCTATGTCAGTGTGTTGTTAGGTACAGACCATCTCTATCCATACAGAGATGAAGGGAAGGTCACTATGTAAGTGTGTTGTTGGGTACAGACCATCTCTATCCATACAGAGATGAAGGGAAGATCTCTATGTCAGTGTGTTGTTGGGTACAGACCATCTCTATCCATACAGAGATGAAGGGAAGGTCTCTATGTCAGTGTGATGTTGGGTACAGACAATCTCTATACATACAGAGATGAAGGGAAGGTCTCTATGTCAGTGTGTTGTTAGGTACAGACCATCTCTATCCATACAGAGATGAAGGGAAGGTCTCTATGTCAGTGTGTTGTTAGGTACAGACCATCTCTATCAATACAGAGATGAAGGGAAGGTCTCTATGTCAGTGTGTTGTTAGGTACAGACCATCTCTATCCATACAGACATAAAGGGAAGGTCTCTATGTCAGTGTGTTGTTAGGTACAGACCATCTCTATCCGTACAGAGATGAAGGGAAGGTTTCTATGTCAGTGTGTTGTTGGGTACAGACCATCTCTATCCGTACAGAGATGAAGGGAAGGTCACTATGTAAGTGTGTTGTTGGGTACAGACCATCTCTATCCATACAGAGATGAAGGGAAGGTCTCTATGTCAGTGTGTTGTTGGGTACAGACCATCTCTATCCATACAGAGATGAAGGGAAGGTCTCTATGTCAGTGTGTTGTTAGGTACAGACCATCTCTATCCATACAGAGATGAAGGGAAGGTCTCTATGTCAGTGTGTTGTTAGGTACAGACCATCTCTATCCATACAGAGATGAAGGGAAGGTCTCTATGTCAGTGTGTTGTTAGGTACAGACCATCTCTATCCATACAGAGATGAAGGGAAGGTCTCTATGTCAGTGTGTTGTTGGGTACAGACCATCTCTATCCATACAGAGATGAAGGGAAGGTCTCTATGTCAGTGTGTTGTTAGGTACAGACCATCTCTATCCATACACAGATGAAGGGAAGGTCTCTTTGTCAGTGTGTTGTTAGGTACAGACCATCTCTATCCATACAGAGATGAAGGTAAGGTCTCTATGTCAGTGTGTTGTTAGGTACAGACCATCTCTATCCATACAGAGATGAAGAGAAGGTCTCTATGTCAGTGTGTTGTTAGGTACAGACCATCTCTATCCATACAGAGATGAAGGGAATGTCTCTATGTCAGTGTGTTGTTAGGTACAGACCTTTTCTATCCATACAGAGATGAAGGGAAGGTCTCTATGTCAGTGTGTTGTTGGGTACAGACAATCTCTATCCATACAGAGATGAAGGGAAGGTCTCTATGTCAGTGTGTTGTTGGGTACAGACAATCTCTATCCATACAGAGATGAAGGGAAGGTCTCTATGTCAGTGTGTTGTTGGGTACAGACCATCTCTATCCATACAGAGATGAAGGGAGGGTCTCTATGTCAGTGTGTTGTTAGGTACAGACCATCTCTATCCATACAGAGATGAAGGGAAGGTCTCTATGTCAGTGTGTTGTTGGGTACAGACCATCTCTATCCATACAGAGATGAAGGGAAGGTCTCTATGTCAGTGTGTTGTTGGGTACAGACCATCTCTATCCATACAGAGATGAAGGGAAGGTCTCTATGTCAGTGTGTTGTTAGGTACAGACCATCTCTATCCATACAGAGATGAAGGGAAGGTCTCTATGTCAGTGTGTTGTTGGGTACAGACCATCTCTATCCATACAGAGATGAAGGAAAGGTCTCTATGTCAGTGTGTTGTTGGGTGCAGACACAATATATAGAATATAGAGCACAGACTGGGGCTCTATGTAATAGTGTCCGTGCATTGTAGTGAGGACCATCTGGATAATCATCACCTTCTATGTAGCAGCCACTGGGGCTGGTATATCTGTAACACCCAGTCTGGGAGACTAGGGGCCCTCACCCATTATCTCTACTGCCCTCCGCTTCAGGGGGGTATAGTGGGAGGTGTGTGGGGCAGAGATGAGGGGGGTCTGTGGGTTTAATTAATAAATGTAATCACGAGTAAATAAATAGTTACTATTGTAGTATTGTCCTCAGTGCAGAGCAGCGGCGGCCATTTTCCCGTAGTCTCCCAGCACAATACGGGTCTTACAGCTCTGTTGCTACGTGCTGGGAGACTACGGGAAAATGGCCGCCGCTGTCCCGCACTGAGGACAATACAGTGATTCTATCACTAGATCTCTCTGTGTAATGACACGTGACCATGACGTCACCCCCGGAGCTCAGGCCGGGAGCACAGTATAGATCTATGTAGAAGGACGGGCAGTGTCTGTACCTGGAGATCCTCCATCATCAGAGGAGAGAAGAAATATTATTATACAGGACAATTACTGTCAGGAACAATAAATACATAGAAAGTAATAACAGGTTATAAAGCTGCAATGAGTGAGAAATGCTTTGTTACGGATACAGTCATATATTGTACCAGTATATTCCGCAGAGGTCCCTGTACTGCCCCCTCCCGGCCCTGTCAGGTCATTACTAGATATCACCAGGTCATGTGACTGCAGCGGTCACATGGTGCCCAGTGCAGGAGCCAAGGTAAGAAGGAGGGATGGGGGGGACATGTGTGACTAAAGGTGCTGGAGGGGGGGACATGTGTGACTAAAGGTGCTGGAGGGGGACATGTGTGACTAAAGGTGCTGGAGGGGGGGACATGTGTGACTAAAGGTGCTGGAGGGGGGACATGTGTGACTAAAGGTGCTGGGGTGGGGGGACATGTGTGACTAAAGGTGCTGGAGGGGGGGACATGTGTGACTAAAGGTGCTGGGGTGGGGGGACATGTGTGACTAAAGGTGCTGGAGGGGGACATGTGTGACTAAAGGTGCTGGAGGGGGGGACATGTGTGACTAAAGGTGCTGGAGGGGGGACATGTGTGACTAAAGGTGCTGGGGTGGGGGGACATGTGTGACTAAAGGTGCTGGAGGGGGGACGGGACATGTGTGACTAAAGATGCTGGAGGGGGGGGGACATGTGTGACTAAAGGTGCTGGAGGGGGGGGGACATGTGTGACTAAAGGTGCTGGAGGGGGGGGGACACGTGTGACTAAAGGTGCTGGGCAGAGGGGACACGTGTGACTAAAGGTGCCGGGCAGAGGGGACACGTGTGACTAAAGGTGCCGGGCAGAGGGGACACGTGTGACTAAAGGTGCCGGGCAGAGGGGACACGTGTGACTAAAAGTGCCGGGCAGAGGGGACACGTGTGAATAAAGGTGCCGGGCAGAGGGGACACGTGTGAATAAAGGTGCCGGGCAGAGGGGACACGTGTGACTAAAGGTGCCGGGCAGAGGGGACACGTGTGACTAAAGGTGCCGGGCAGAGGGGACACGTGTGAATAAAGGTGCCGGGCTATACTGATCTATATATAACTTACTACTGCTATACTGAACTATACATTTATATTTGACTATAATACTGCTATACTGAACTATCCTGAAGTATATACACTGTACTGCTCTGTAAGGCACCATGCTGCTGTGGTGCCCCAAAACCCTGTTAAACAGAGGAAGTACATAAACGCTTTTAAAATGCAGGGCTACAAGGGGTTACTAGAGGCCGAGGAAGACACAGTGGGAATGACAGTTGAAATGAAAAGACATACCCAGGAGTGATTAACAGGAGGAGGATGAAGGCCCTGATTGGCTGGGGGAGTAACAGGAAGAGGATGTGCAGGAAGGAGGAGTGTGTGTCATAGCAACAAGTCCACTAACTTTTTTAGTGTGTGCCAGTGTGTGTGAGACCTGCATTAGTTTGTGTATGAGACCTGTATTTGTGTGTGTCCGTGTGGGTTGGACTGGCCCGCCGGGAAAATCCCCGGAGGGCCCCAATGCCAGTTGGACCTGCCTCCTACACTATGGTTGATGGACCGGCTGGTCCCTTCCACGGGACCAGTCGTCCTATTGTTTTGCTGTCGCAGGTTGTAATGATCTGATTTCTCCTCTTCTGTCCTCTTCTAGTGATCTCATCACGTCTCGGATCATCACGCACCAGCTCACATGTGCAGAAGGGGAGAATAGAGGTCAGAAGTCTCGGCTTGTGCAGTGTTGGATGAACAAAGGTCAGTGTAAATAGAGAGAGGGTCAGTCCAACAACTTCTTGCTTCATCACACAATAGAGATACGGCATCTACAAATGCATCAAGTTTTGCAAGAGGGGACTTTTCTTGTTCCATGTGGCCTTGTGACAGGGGCTCATCTTTAGGAAAAGAGATATTAACCCCCACTTTAATTTGTAAGGTGGGATATGTCCTGGGCTTAAGGGATAATAATAGCTTACAACTGCAAATGAATGCACCGAGGTCCAGAGAAATGTTCTCAAGCCAGGCTATTTAGGTTGTGGAGCAGAACAAGAGGCAGCGGTTGTACAGGTTGTGCTGAGGTGTTTGTAGCAGTGGAACTGTAGTCTGAAGAGCTTACATTTCATCCTGAAGTAGCACAAACCCTCATGCTCATTGTGTAAGGGCTGTGATTTGCTGAGAGAGGGTCCGGACATTAGATTATGCAGTTTCCATACTTAGGCTTGGATATACTGACAGGTGTATACAAGGAAGCCTGCAGAGAGCAATGACCACTGTTACTGGAGACTCGGCTAACAGGGTCTGGATAATGTACAGAGTATTTGAATTGCCAGAGATAGTCATCAAATCTAAAAGGACAAGGCAAGAGAATATTTGAATGAATTTAAATCCAATCGCCAACAATTCACACATTATAAGTCTGTAAGAATAATCAATATATAAACAATGTCAGCAACAGATAGACAAATCAGTTTTGGTAACGATAGGAGCAGACCCATCGGAGATTTTTCCAAAAGTGATACAAGTTACAGATTTATATATTAACTATTAATAAGAACAACTTTTTGTCTGGCTTTTATTTCCAGGGGCTTTAAATACAGCTGCACCACTGGTTACATCATAACCGTGCTCACAGGAGCAGGCTGCAAATGGGCAGTATACAGAGAGAGAATGATGGACAAGAGCCTTCCTCTGGAACATGGAGATTCTCCCTCTGTACCCCGCTCACGCTGCCTGTGGTTCTCCCTCTGTACCCCGCACACGCTGCCTGTGGTTCTCCCTCTGTACCCCGCTCACGCTGCCTGTGGTTCTCCCTCTGTACCCCGCTCACGCTGCCTGTGGTTCTCCCTCTGTACCCCGCTCACGCTGCCTGTGGTTCTCCCTCTGTACCCCGCTCACGCTGCCGGTGGTTCTCCCTCTGTACCCCGCTCACACTGCCTGTGGTTCTCCCTCTGTACCCCGCTCACGCTGCCGGTGGTTCTCCCTCTGTACCCCGCTCACACTGCCTGTGGTTCTCCCTCTGTACACAGCTCACGCTGCCTGTGGTTCTCCCTCTGTACCCCGCTCACGCTGCCTGTGGTTCTCCCTCTGTACCCCGCTCACGCTGCCTGTGGTTCTCCCTCTGTACCCCGCTCACGCTGCCTGTGGTTCTCTCTCTGTACCCCGCTCACGCTGCCTGTGGTTCTCTCTCTGTACCCCGCTCACGCTGCCTGTGGTTCTCCCTCTGTACCCCGCTCACGCTGCCCGTGGTTCTCCCTCTGTACGCCGCTCACGCTGCCTGTGGTTCTCCCTCTGTACCCCGCTCACGCTGCCTGTGGTTCTCCCTCTGTACGCCGCTCATGCTGCCTGTGGTTCTCCCTCTGTACCCCGCTCACGCTGCCTGTGGTTCTCCCTCTGTACCCCGCTCACGCTGCCTGTGGTTCTCCCTCTGTACCCCGCTCACGCTGCCTGTGGTTCTCCCTCTGTACCCCGCTCACGCTGCCTGTGGTTCTCCCTCTGTACCCCGCTCACGCTGCCCGTGGTTCTCCCTCTGTACCCCGCTCACGCTGCCCGTGGTTCTCCCTCTGTACCCCGCTCACGCTGCCCGTGGTTCTCCCTCTGTACCCCGCTCACGCTGCCCGTGGTTCTCCCTCTGTACCCCGCTCACGCTGCCCGTGGTTCTCCCTCTGTACCCCGCTCACGCTGCCTGTGGTTCTCCCTCTGTACACAGCTCACGCTGCCTGTGGTTCTCCCTCTGTACCCCGCTCACGCTGCCTGTGGTTCTCCCTCTGTACCCCGCTCACGCTGCCTGTGGTTCTCCCTCTGTACCCCGCTCACGCTGCCTGTGGTTCTCCCTCTGTACCCCGCTCACGCTGCCTGTGGTTCTCCCTCTGTACCCCGCTCACGCTGCCTGTGGTTCTCCCTCTGTACCCCGCTCACGCTGCCTGTGGTTCTCCCTCTGTACGCCGCTCACGCTGCCTGTGGTTCTCCCTCTGTACCCCGCTCACGCTGCCTGTGGTTCTCCCCCGGTACGCCGCTCACGCTGCCTGTGGTTCTCCCTCTGTACCCCGCTCACGCTGCCTGTGGTTCTCCCTCTGTACCCCGCTCACGCTGCTTGTGGTTCTCCCTCTGTACCCCGCTCACGCTGCCTGTGGTTCTCCCTCTGTACCCCGCTCACGCTGCCTGTGGTTCTCCCCCTGTGAGCCGCTCACGCTGCCTGTGGTTCTCCCTCTGTACCCCGCTCACGCTGCCCGTGGTTCTCCCTCTGTACGCCGCTCACGCTGCCCGTGGTTCTCCCTCTGTACCCCGCTCACGCTGCCCGTGGTTCTCCCTCTGTACCCCGCTCACGCTGCCTGTGGTTCTCCCTCTGTACGCCGCTCACGCTGCCTGTGGTTCTCCCTCTGTACCCCGCTCACGCTGCCTGTGGTTCTCCCTCTGTACGCCGCTCACGCTGCTTGTGGTTCTCCCTCTGTACCCCGCTCACGATGCCTGTGGTTCTCCCTCTGTACCCCGCTCACGCTGCCTGTGGTTCTCCCTCTGTACGCCGCTCACGCTGCCTGTGGTTCTCCCTCTGTACCCCGCTCACGCTGCCTGTGGTTCTCCCTCTGTACGCCGCTCACGCTGCCTGTGGTTCTCCCTCTGTACGCCGCTCACGCTGCCTGTGGTTCTCCCTCTGTACGCCGCTCACGCTGCCTGTGGTTCTCCCTCTGTACCCCGCTCACGCTGCCTGTGGTTCTCCCTCTGTACCCCGCTCACGCTGCCTGTGGTTCTCCCTCTGTACCCCGCTCACGCTGCCTGTGGTTCTCTCTCTGTACCCCGCTCACGCTGCCTGTGGTTCTCCCTCTGTACACAGCTCACGCTGCCTGTGGTTCTCCCTCTGTACCCCGCTCACGCTGCCTGTGGTTCTCCCTCTGTACCCCGCTCACGCTGCCTGTGGTTCTCCCTCTGTACGCCGCTCACGCTGCCTGTGGTTCTCCCTCTGTACCCCGCTCACGCTGCCTGTGGTTCTCCCTCTGTACGCCGCTCACGCTGCCTGTGGTTCTCCCTCTATACCCCGCTCACGCTGCCTGTGGTTCTCCCTCTTTACCCCGCTCACGCTGCCTGTGGTTCTCCCTCTGTACGCCGCTCACGCTGCCTGTGGTTCTCCCTCTTTACCCCGCTCACGCTGCCTGTGGTTCTCCCTCTGTACCCCGCTCACGCTGCCTTTGGTTCTCCCTCTGTACCCCGCTCACGCTGCCTGTGCTTCTCCCTCTGTACGCCGCTCACGCTGCCTGTGGTTCTCCCTCTGTACCCCGCTCACGCTGCCTTTGGTTGTCCCTCTGTACCCCGCTCACGCTGCCTGTGCTTCTCCCTCTGTACGCCGCTCACGCTGCCTGTGGTTCTCCCCTCTGTACGCCGCTCACGCGGCCTGTGGTTCTCCCCCTGTACCCCGCTCACGCTGCCGGTGGTTCTCCCCCTGTACCCCGCTCACGCTGCCGGTGGTTCTCCCTCTGTACCCCGCTCACGCTGCCTGTGGTTCTCCCTCTGTACCCCGCTCACGCTGCCTGTGGTTCTCCCTCTGTACACCGCTCACGCTGCCTGTGGTTCTCCCTCTGTACCCCGCTCACGCTGCCTGTGGTTCTCCCTCTGTACCCCGCTCACGCTGCCTGTGGTTCTCCCTCTGTACCCCGCTCACGCTGCCTGTGGTTCTCCCTCTGTACCCCGCTCACGCTGCCTGTGGTTCTCCCTCTGTACGCCGCTCACCCTGCCTGTGGTTCTCCCTCTGTACGCCGCTCACGCTGCCTGTGGTTCTCCCTCTGTACCCCGCTCACGCTGCCTGTGGTTCTCCCTCTGTACCCCGCTCACGCTGCCTGTGGTTCTCCCTCTGTACCCCGCTCACGCTGCCTGTGGTTCTCCCTCTGTACCCCGCTCACGCTGCCTGTGGTTCTCCCTCTGTACCCCGCTCACGCTGCCTGTGGTTCTCCCTCTGTACACCGCTCACGCTGCCTGTGGTTCTCCCTCTGTACACCGCTCACGCTGCCTGTGGTTCTCCCTCTGTACCCCGCTCACGCTGCCTGTGGTTCTCCCTCTGTACCCCGCTCACGCTGCCTGTGGTTCTCCCTCTGTACGCCGCTCACGCTGCCTGTGGTTCTCCCCCTGTACCCCGCTCACGCTGCCTGTGGTTCTCCCCCTGTACCCCGCTCACGCTGCCTGTGGTTCTCCCTCTGTACCCCGCTCACGCTGCTTGTGGTTCTCCCTCTGTACCCCGCTCACGCTGCCTGTGGTTCTCCCTCTGTACCCCGCTCACGCTGCCTGTGGTTCTCCCTCTGTACCCCGCTCACGCTGCCTGTGGTTCTCCCTCTGTACACCGCTCACGCTGCCTGTGGTTCTCCCTCTGTACCCCGCTCACGCTGCCCGTGGTTCTCCCTCTGTACCCCGCTCACGCTGCCTGTGGTTCTCCCCCTGTGAGCCGCTCACGCTGCCTGTGGTTCTCCCTCTGTACCCCGCTCACGCTGCCTGTGGTTCTCCCTCTGTACTCCGCTCACGCTGCCCGTGGTTCTCCCTCTGTACCCCGCTCACGCTGCCCGTGGTTCTCCCTCTGTACCCCGCTCACGCTGCCTGTGGTTCTCCCCCTGTGAGCCGCTCACGCTGCCTGTGGTTCTCCCTCTGTACCCCGCTCACGCTGCCTGTGGTTCTCCCTCTGTACTCCGCTCACGCTGCCTGTGGTTCTCCCTCTGTACCCCGCTCACGCTGCCTGTGGTTCTCCCTCTGTACCCCGCTCACGCTGCCTGTGGTTCTCCCTCTGTACCCCGCTCACGCGCCTGTGGTTCTCCCTCTGTACACCGCTCACGCTGCCTGTGGTTCTCCCTCTGTACCCCGCTCACGCTGCCTGTGGTTCTCCCTCTGTACACCGCTCACGCTGCCTGTGGTTCTCCCTCTGTACCCCGCTCACGCTGCCGTGGTTCTCCCTCTGTACCCCGCTCACGCTGCCCGTGGTTCTCCCCCTGTGAGCCGCTCACGCTGCCTGTGGTTCTCCCTCTGTACCCCGCTCACGCTGCCTGTGGTTCTCCCTCTGTACACCGCTCACGCTGCCTGTGGTTCTCCCTCTGTACCCCGCTCACGCTGCCTGTGGTTCTCCCTCTGTACACCGCTCACGCTGCCTGTGGTTCTCCCTCTGTACCCCGCTCACGCTGCCTGTGGTTCCCCCTCTGTACCCCGCTCACGCTGCCTGTGGTTCTCCCTCTGTACCCCGCTCACGCTGCCTGTGGTTCTCCCTCTGTACCCCGCTCACGCTGCCTGTGGTTCTCCCCCTGTGAGCCGCTCACGCTGCCTGTGGTTCTCCCTCTGTACCCCGCTCACGCTGCCTGTGGTTCTCCCTCTGTACTCCGCTCACGCTGCCTGTGGTTCTCCCTCTGTACCCCGCTCACGCTGCCTGTGGTTCTCCCTCTGTACCCCGCTCACGCTGCCTGTGGTTCTCCCTCTGTACCCCGCTCACGCTGCCTGTGGTTCTCCCTCTGTACACCGCTCACGCTGCCTGTGGTTCTCCCTCTGTACCCCGCTCACGCTGCCTGTGGTTCTCCCTCTGTACCCCGCTCACGCTGCCTGTGGTTCTCCCTCTGTACGCCGCTCACGCTGCCTGTGGTTCTCCCTCTGTACCCCGCTCACGCTGCCTGTGGTTCTCCCTCTGTACCCCGCTCACGCTGCCTGTGGTTCTCCCTCTGTACCCCGCTCACGCGGCCTGTGGTTCTCCCTCTGTACCCCGCTCACGCTGCCTGTGGTTCTCCCTCTGTACCCCGCTCACGCTGCCTGTGGTTCTCCCTCTGTACCCCGCTCACGCTGCCTGTGGTTCTCCCCCCTGTACCCCGCTCACGCTGCCTGTGGTTCTCCCTCTGTACCCCGCTCACGCGGCCTGTGGTTCTCCCTCTGTACCCCGCTCACGCTGCCTGTGGTTCTCCCTCTGTACCCCGCTCACGCTGCCTGTGGTTCTCCCTCTGTACCCCGCTCACGCTGCCTGTGGTTCTCCCTCTGTACCCCGCTCACGCTGCCTGTGGTTCTCCCCCTGTGAGCCGCTCACGCTGCCTGTGGTTCTCCCTCTGTACCCCGCTCACGCTGCTTGTGGTTCTCCCTCTGTACCCCGCTCACGCTGCCCGTGGTTCTCCCTCTGTACCCCGCTCACGCTGCCTGTGGTTCTCCCTCTGTACCCCGCTCACGCTGCCTGTGGTTCTCCCTCTGTACACCGCTCACGCTGCCTGTGGTTCTCCCTCTGTACCCCGCTCACGCTGCCCGTGGTTCTCCCCCTGTGAGCCGCTCACGCTGCCTGTGGTTCTCCCTCTGTACACCGCTCACGCTGCCTGTGGTTCTCCCTCTGTACTCCGCTCACGCTGCCTGTGGTTCTCCCTCTGTACCCCGCTCACGCTGCCCGTGGTTCTCCCTCTGTACCCCGCTCACGCTGCCCGTGGTTCTCCCCCTGTGAGCCGCTCACGCTGCCTGTGGTTCTCCCTCTGTACCCCGCTCACGCTGCCTGTGGTTCTCCCTCTGTACTCCGCTCACGCTGCCTGTGGTTCTCCCTCTGTACCCCGCTCACGCTGCCTGTGGTTCTCCCTCTGTACCCCGCTCACGCTGCCTGTGGTTCTCCCTCTGTACCCCGCTCACGCTGCCTGTGGTTCTCCCTCTGTACACCGCTCACGCTGCCTGTGGTTCTCCCTCTGTACCCCGCTCACGCTGCCTGTGGTTCTCCCTCTGTACACCGCTCACGCTGCCTGTGGTTCTCCCTCTGTACCCCGCTCACGCTGCCCGTGGTTCTCCCTCTGTACCCCGCTCACGCTGCCTGTGGTTCTCCCCCTGTGAGCCGCTCACGCTGCCTGTGGTTCTCCCTCTGTACCCCGCTCACGCTGCCTGTGGTTCTCCCTCTGTACACCGCTCACGCTGCCTGTGGTTCTCCCTCTGTACCCCGCTCACGCTGCCTGTGGTTCTCCCTCTGTACACCGCTCACGCTGCCTGTGGTTCTCCCTCTGTACCCCGCTCACGCTGCCTGTGGTTCCCCCTCTGTACCCCGCTCACGCTGCCTGTGGTTCTCCCTCTGTACCCCGCTCACGCTGCCCGTGGTTCTCCCTCTGTACCCCGCTCACGCTGCCTGTGGTTCTCCCCCTGTGAGCCGCTCACGCTGCCTGTGGTTCTCCCTCTGTACCCCGCTCACGCTGCCTGTGGTTCTCCCTCTGTACTCCGCTCACGCTGCCTGTGGTTCTCCCTCTGTACCCCGCTCACGCTGCCTGTGGTTCTCCCTCTGTACCCCGCTCACGCTGCCTGTGGTTCTCCCTCTGTACCCCGCTCACGCTGCCTGTGGTTCTCCCTCTGTACACCGCTCACGCTGCCTGTGGTTCTCCCTCTGTACCCCGCTCACGCTGCCTGTGGTTCTCCCTCTGTACCCCGCTCACGCTGCCTGTGGTTCTCCCTCTGTACGCCGCTCACGCTGCCTGTGGTTCTCCCTCTGTACCCCGCTCACGCTGCCTGTGGTTCTCCCTCTGTACCCCGCTCACGCTGCCTGTGGTTCTCCCTCTGTACCCCGCTCACGCGGCCTGTGGTTCTCCCTCTGTACCCCGCTCACGCTGCCTGTGGTTCTCCCTCTGTACCCCGCTCACGCTGCCTGTGGTTCTCCCTCTGTACCCCGCTCACGCTGCCTGTGGTTCTCCCCCCTGTACCCCGCTCACGCTGCCTGTGGTTCTCCCTCTGTACCCCGCTCACGCGGCCTGTGGTTCTCCCTCTGTACCCCGCTCACGCTGCCTGTGGTTCTCCCTCTGTACCCCGCTCACGCTGCCTGTGGTTCTCCCTCTGTACCCCGCTCACGCTGCCTGTGGTTCTCCCTCTGTACCCCGCTCACGCTGCCTGTGGTTCTCCCCCTGTGAGCCGCTCACGCTGCCTGTGGTTCTCCCTCTGTACCCCGCTCACGCTGCCTGTGGTTCTCCCTCTGTACGCCGCTCACGCTGCCTGTGGTTCTCCCTCTGTACGCCGCTCACGCTGCCGGTGGTTCTCCCTCTGTACCCCGCTCACGCTGCCTGTGGTTCTCCCTCTGTACCCCGCTCACGCTGCCTGTGGTTCTCCCTCTGTACCCCGCTCACGCGGCCTGTGGTTCTCTCTCTGTACACCGCTCACGCGGCCTGTGGTTCTCACTCTGTACACAGCTCACGCTGCCTGTGGTTCTCCCTCTGTACCCCGCTCACGCTGCCCGTGGTTCTCCCTCTGTACACAGCTCACGCTGCCTGTGGTTCTCCCTCTGGACAACGTTCACGCTGCCTGTGGTTCTCCCTCTGTACCCCGCTCACGCTGCCTGTGGTTCTCCCTCTGTACCCCGCTCACGCTGCCTGTGGTTCTCCCTCTGTACCCCGCTCACGCTGCCTGTGGTTCTCCCTCTGGACAACGTTCACGCTGCCTGTGGTTCTCCCTCTGTACCCCGCTCACGCTGCCTGTGGTTCTCCCTCTGTACCCCGCTCACGCTGCCTGTGGTTCTCCCTCTGTACCCCGCTCACGCTGCCTGTGGTTCTCCCTCTGTACCCCGCTCACGCTGCCTGTGGTTCTCCCTCTGTACCCCGCTCACGCTGCCTGTGGTTCTCCCTCTGTACCCCGCTCACGCTGCCTGTGGTTCTCCCTCTGTACCCCGCTCACGCTGCCTGTGGTTCTCCCTCTGTACCCCGCTCACGCTGCCTGTGGTTCTCCCTCTGTACCCCGCTCACGCTGCCTGTGGTTCTCCCCCTGTACCCCGCTCACGCTGCCTGTGGTTCTCCCTCTGTACGCCGCTCACGCTGCCTGTGGTTCTCCCTCTGTACGCCGCTCACGCTGCCTGTGGTTCTCCCTCTGTACGCCGCTCACGCTGCCTGTGGTTCTCCCTCTGTACGCCGCTCACGCTGCCTGTGGTTCTCCCTCTGTACCCCGCTCACGCTGCCTGTGGTTCTCCCTCTGTACCCCGCTCACGCTGCCTGTGGTTCTCCCACTTTACCCCGCTCACGCGGCCTGTGATTCTCCCTCTGTACCCCGCTCACGCCGCCTGTGGTTCTCCCTCTGTACGCCGCTCACGCCGCCTGTGGTTCTCCCTCTGTACGCCGCTCACGCCGCCTGTGGTTCTCCCCCGGTACGCCGCTCACGCCGCCTGTGGTTCTCCCTCTGTACGCCGCTCACGCCGCCTGTGGTTCTCCCCCGGTACGCCGCTCACGCCGCCTGTGGTTCTCCCTCTGTACGCCGCTCACGCCGCCTGTGGTTCTCCCTCTGTCCGCCGCTCACGCCGCCTGTGGTTCTCCCTCTGTCCGCCGCTCACGCTGCCTGTGGTTCTCCCTCTGTACGCCGCTCACGCTGCCTGTGGTTCTCCCTCTGTACGCCGCTAACGCTGCCTGTGGTTCTCCCTCTGTACCCCGCTCACGCTGCCTGTGGTTCTCCCTCTGTACCCCGCTCACGCTGCCTGTGGTTCTCCCTCTGTACCCCGCTCACGCTGCCTGTGGTTCTCCCTCTGTACCCCGCTCACGCTGCCTGTGGTTCTCCCTCTGTACCCCGCTCACGCTGCCTGTGGTTCTCCCTCTGTACGCCGCTCACGATGCTGTGGTTCTCCCCCTGTGAGCCGCTCACTCTGCCTGTGGTTCTCCCCCTGTGCGCCGCTCACGCTGTTGTTGGTTTATACATATTTTAAATTTAACATAAGAATACATGATTTAGTTACATACATGCTTTATCTCTTTTCCAAATAGTAACTTATATAGAATCACTCATGGCTCGGCTTTTCATATTTCTTGTACCTATCCTTTTTTCTCAATAAGGAGCCCAACATTCCAGGATCTAGAAAAGCAACTACTGGGTTAAGACACCAGGAAGTGAAAGCTGAAAGAACAGGTAGGAGAGAGCAGGATAGCTGCCAACTGTTCTGATTCTGGTGGAACAGTCCTGATTTTGGGTGTCTGTTCCCCTTTGTTCCGATCTAGGAGCTGGGGCCCAGACTGTGCACTTTTTATGTACACTCCATTCTTATATGCTACAATATGGCACTAGTCATGTCCTCTGTGGGCTGGCCCTCTAGTCTCACACTCAGACGGCTATCCACACCCCTTCTGGTGGGTCCCTACCCTTCATGTCCCAGTCCGGCATCTCTGGTCTATCACACTGGCCAGAGATGCTGGTAGCTGGGAAAGCGTTGGTACTGAATGTTGGGTCTAAACCTCAGAACAGCCGGATAACGGATTAGATTTGCGTCTAATCTGCAGGTCACATGAATTACAGCAGGGAAGAAGTTGTCAAAGCAGGATCTTGAAGCAAATGATGTTTATTAGCTCAAGTGTCCCAATAAGGACAGTTGCATAAGCCAGTCTGTGGTACTAGCGATCTTTCCAGAAGTACAGATGCTATGATACTGATATATTACATGGTCAAACAGGGCCATTTTTAGTAGGGATGAGCGGGCTCGGATTTTAGCAATCAGAACACCCCCGAACAGTGCCGATCCGAGCACTGTTCGGGTATTCCCGCCGATCGCAAAACTCAAAACGAGGCAAAACCTCATAATCCCGCCGTCGGATCTCGCGAGATCCGGATTCGTTTATGGGAAGATGTGAATTGTTTATGAATGGAAGCCTGAGACTGGACGCTATCAGACAGGCTGATCAGGGGGAGTACACAATGATTGCTCAACTTCAAAATGTTACCACCATTGAAACAAAAAAGGTTCAGCTCACCATATACGGTAAGAACTAACCATGATCCATAATGTAATCATTTCCTCGGTTATGTTCAGTGGCAGCCATACAATACATATATGCTGATGGTGCAGATGCATTCTCAAGAAGTGTTTGGCTTGATATATTGGAACAATATGCAACATTTCCGTGTGCTTTTTAAAGTAAATTATGCTCATTTTGCAGCCAACTCTGTATCAGCCTCTTTACCCAGAGCTAGGGTAAGAAGCCAAAACTCGACTTTTCTCATGGAACAAGATAGTCATCAAGGCTCACTGTCAACTGCATTGTTTGCAATAGTTCTGAAACCCTTGGCCAGGTTTTACAACATGACATAAATATAGTACACTTCCATCCAGTGAAATGTATGTTAAAAATGGTAAATCTATTTAGTAAATGCTCTTAAAATGAATTGGAACAAACCGATGTGATTTCCAATAGATACTAGACTTCAAATAAACCTAATATTTTGCCATACTGATCCTGCAGTATAAGTCCAGTGGTACTGCCGTATAACTCCAGTACAGTGGTACTCTCCTGTGCCGCATATAATTTTTAAAGGCTTTGCCGAGTGTGTGTGGTTTAGGGGTACGCTCTCTTGTGCTGCATATAATGGAGAACAAAAAGTTGGAGGATAAAGTAGGGAAAGATCAAGAACCACTTCCTCCTAATGCTGAAGCTGCTGCCACTAGTCATGACAGAGACGATGAAATGCCATCAACGTGGCCATCCCCAACAAGGGTGGGTGGGAGGGCCCAAGGACAGTTCCATCTTGCACCTCTTTTTTTGGCATGATGTGCTCTTTGGGGCCTAGTTTTTCAAACTGCCATCCCGTCTGCCATTGCAGTGCCACTCCTAGATGGGCCACGTGTTTGTGCCGCCCACTTGTGTCGCTTAGCTTAGTCATCTAGCTACCTCGGTGCAACCTTTTGGCTTAAAAACCATATTGTGAGGTGTTTAGAATAGACTGGAAATAAGTGGAAATGAATGTTATTGAGGTTAATAATAGCGTAGAGGTTAAGAAAAAAAATCTGGAATTTAGCCGTTTTTATGCTTTTTAAAAAAAAAAATCAGAACCCAAAACCTTGAGGGGGGGGTGTTTTGGCAAAACCCATTAGAACCCAAAACCTGAAGGTAATCAGAGCCCAAAACGCGAAAAGTGCCCGGTGCACATCCCTAATTTTTATACACGTTCTGATACACCTTAGCAGGGGGTAACACCGCTCCTGATCCTAGATGGCTCCGTCATGTCTGATAGATCACATTCAATAAATTAACATCAGGATATAATCTAATCTTGCATCTAACACAGTTTACCTTTCACACCAACTTGATTTCCTCAGATGTCCTGTCTGTACTGTTAGGAGGCTTCCTGTCTCTCTAACAAAACATGCACACAGGTAACGACCCCCTGCCCTGTTACTTCTGAGATGAACAGGTCTAATTAATATAAGATTACCTGCCTTCAGACATTCCCAAAATACACATTTACTCCCCCTGGCATATGCATATGCCTCAGAAATAAATACATTTCCTATACCAAAGTGCACAAAATATAATAAAAATCAGTACATTTGCAATGAAATAAATTAGTGCACTGCGCTAATAATTTCAATCTATTGATACAATAAGTTATTTATAAGTGATCCAGCCACATTCCTGTTTACATTATCCACACTGTATCCCATAAACCATATGCACAGTCCCACAATTATAATTGAGGGTGTGTACATCCGGTATTTGATGTTATGTTGTGTCAGTAGGGTGGTGTAGGCTTTGGAGTCTCTGTGACAGGATGGTACTCAGTGCTACGATTGCTCCTCCTGTACCTTGTATCTAGGGTTAGTGTGTGTCGGTTATCCTGGATTCTTATACACTTGGTTTGTATGGTGGTTATATTGGAAAATAGAGCCCTATTTGTGGCTTTGTTGTCAATATAATCTGCAGGACAGTGCTAGGTAGATAAAACCAACAGGTTGTGTGTCCCATTGGGGTGACAACGTTATACCACTGTGCCTCACAGAACGGTCAGTTTATAATGACGTGTAAACAACAGTATAAGGTCTTTATAATGTGTTCAGGTTTTATATATAAGATCAGTTACATAACACAACAGCCAAGCTCCTGAAACAGATGATGCAGCCACAGTACATAAGAATAAGATGTTACGTTCAGTATAAGTATCTGCAATGATCATGGGTTAGTCTACTTAAAGATTATGGACAAGTCTCTGATGTACGTTTACTGTTTATCTCTGAAGTTAGTCACAATGTGATGAACACACTTTGTGTTGATACCTTGTTGTTGGTGAACTTACATGTCCGTCACAGGGGGCTGCAGCTCCCGTTCTCATGTGAACTCCGATCCCTAGTTAAGCTGTAAAGTCGCTCTGTCTTCCCTCCTGAAGTGTAGGTCCTTGAATGAGACTCATTCCCTGAGGAAGTCACCAAGCAGTGATGTAACATTGTGAGACTCATGTTGGATGGTGCAGATTATCAGTACAAACATGGAGCTGTTGTAAAAAGCAGCCGTCTCAGATGCCCCGCCCACTGGAAGTCCTAAATTATAGCGAGGTCCATCATCAGGACATATCATGCAGCAGGGTCCAGCACCCACAACAGATGTGTCTCCACACTGGCTGATCTGCTGGTGTTTCCACCTCTACATGTTACACACATTATGTGACACTACATTACTGTACTTGTCCTACACTTACTGCCCCCCCCCCCCCCTGTTCAGCCTCTCTAAGCATATAGAGGAGTAAGTGTTAGATGTGTCTCAGTCTACATAGGGACTTAGTTTTACACATTTCTTGTGTACATGAATATAGAAATACGTATTTTAAGAAAATGCTCTTACATCCAGCTCTCCATGAGTCCCTCAATGTTTCATATTTCAATATCTTACACGTCTCCTCCTATGATGTTTATAATAATTATTATATTTATTCCTAGACAGTGAGCTGTGAGGAACCAGAGAATCTTTTACTAGAAGTCAACTGAAGGTGAAACCCGATCTGTGTAAATCACTGATTCCCTGAGGATGGACAAGGACAGGAGTGAGAGGATATTAAATCTCACCCTGGAGATCATCTACCTGCTGACTGGAGAGGTGAGGGATTCTGGGAATGTCACAGTGTGACGAAATGAGTTTGATAACCCTGTGAGCATGTCTCATTTCTCACATAATGTGGATTATAGTACTTTTTATAGCCCATGCTGTTTGTTCCCCAGCTCACCAGACTACAACTGCATTGTCCAATAACATGTGGCTAAGGTGACATTGTAATACAGTGTACATATGTATATTGTTTATTGCATATTGATAACTTGAAGTAAGGTTGCTATTCATTGTCCTTAAGCCGAAGCCAGGGGGATTGTGGGTAGGGATCAGGTTGCCAAGTGCTGGAGTAGAAAAACTAATTAGTGTCCATTGTTCTCACCAGGCTAGTCCAGAGAGAGGCTATCTAACAGGGGAGGTTCTCTGAAGGACAGCTCATCTTCACTCCCCTTTCCAAACCCCCCCACACGTAGTCCAGCACTGACCAATGGTTAAGTAGAATAGACACAGGGGTTTGCCCAGGGAGGGAAAAGACTGTGGAAATTAGACCTGCGATATTTAAGGAACAACTCCAGGGGGGAAGGGTGTTCATGCTTGGACTTCATTCAGGAAGGTGCAAGATGGAGTTTTGAATTGTCGTTTTCTAACTCGAGTCTATATATGCAGCTGAGAGGGATCCATGGGTCATGAAGTCTGGACAGCAGGTGACTATATCTCCTTAAGTTATTGGGGTGAGGGACAGATGATGTGGTAAATCTGCCTGGCATTTATTTACTGTGTGTACATAATATTCTAGTGTGATTTGTATGACAATAAATATACTGTTGTATTTTTATAACTGCATTTTGCCTGAGTGACCATACGAATCCTAGAAGGTACTGGGTAGCACTGGGCCAGATATACCCGGTATCTTCACACACAGTGACATCATTCTTACTGCTATAAATAAAACAGGGACATGACTGGAGAGGTGAGGGATTCTGGGAATGTCACAGTGACATCATTCTTACTGCTATAAATAAAACGGACATGACTGGAGAGGTGAGGGATTCTGGGAATGTCACAGTGACATCATTCTTACTGCTATAAATAAAACGGACATGACTGGAGAGGTGAGGGATTCTGGGAATGTCACAGCGACATCATTCTTACTGATATAAATAAAACAGTGACATGACTGGAGAGGTGAGGGATTCTGGGAATGTCGCAGTGACAACATTCTTACTGCTATAAATAAAACAGGGACATGACTGGAGAGGTGAGGGATTCTGGGAATGTCACAGTGACATCATTCTTACTGCTATAAATAAAACAGGGACATGACTGGAGAGGTGCTGTTAACCCTGTAAGGTCTACTGTTTGTAATATGTGCGGCGCTATGGAAACCTTGTGGCGCCTTATAAATAAGGGTTAATAATAATGAATAATTCTTTGGTGTGTTTTTATTTTATAGTTTTCCTTCCCATGAGCCTCTCCTCTCTGGCTCACAGCATGGTGTCCATTCTCACTTTGGTACTTTATGCTCTGCCTCAGTCATCTCACCTGAACAGCTGTAAATTAGCAGCAGGTAGACGGTCTCAGATAGAAGTATCAGTCCCACAATCTTCACAGATGTTGGATATATTGAATTGGCCGCAGTATGTTGGTTTTCTCTTTCATCCAATCTGGGGGACTCTGCTACCATGGGGTTGTATGAGGGCACATGGAGTTGGCACTTAAATAGTTAAACTGTTAATGTAACTGTTGACAGAAGCTCCTCCCCTCTGCAACCCCTGATGCTCATCAGTGTTATTTAAGTGCCCAAGGAGTTGGGCTGTTCTCAGTACTGCTCTGCAGTACTTGCTGTTAGTTTAAATAGATTTTCTTTTATTTATTCTTATTATTGTTTATTTTTACTTAGGACAGGGTAAGTGCTGTAAGCAGCACTTACACCCACAGGATTAAATGGAGTACCGCTCCGTTCATTTCAGTTACGCTGGAAGATATCTTCAGTTAGAGGCAGTGACAGCCGCGCGTTGACGAGGCTGACACTGATTTCTCTTGACAGGTCCGCGCTGCCTCAGGCATAGAGCGTTGTGCCCTGATCAATGAGCCGCAATTACAAGGAGATACCAGGTCCCCCACTGAGGCGGAGGGGGGAACTTGGATCTCATCAGCCAAAAAAATGAGAGAGAAAACAGTGCGGGGAGTGAGAGCAGAGAAGCTCCCCCCACAATACCTAAATGAGAGGTGCACAGTTTACTGCTCCCCTCACAGAAGAGGGGGACATCAGCTATTAAATTACAGCGGCTGACTCCTTCCCTCTTCATCCTCATACAAACCTTGGGTCCTCAGCAGCTAAGTACCCACTGGGGATTAACTACTTAATGAGGTTCCTTGTTGTGTGTGTGTATATATATATATATAATATATAGATATAGATAGATAGATATAGTGCAGGAATCGGCGCTCAGGGTGTGATAATATTGGATAACAAGCCCAAAGTTCAGTGGATAATATAAGTCATAGCAGGACAGTGTCTCAAGATTATAAAGTTCAGTCTTGTAAATATGCAAAAGACAGAAAAACAGAACAATCAGAGGACTAGTGTATACTTGTGATAGCCCATCACCATACATACACCAGGGAATAAATAAATTGCTTATCTGCATAAAATGTTCTTATTCAGAAGCAGGAAACGTTTAGCTGCATAACTGCTTCCAATATAGTAAACCCAGATTCACAGGTGTCACGATATTTCTCCGAGTAACCGCAGAATCAGCACATCTGTATATCTGCTTCTCAGTCATACACCACTCACAAAAGCTCTCCTCCACTCATCAGATATGGGGAAACAAGATAATGTGCCATATGGTGTAGTATTTCAAATAGCAGGTATTTAATTCAAGGTACATATAAAATGTGCACTCACAATAAATCAATCAAAAATAAGCTTATCTGTTATACAGGTTACACTGGTTACTGTAGCCGGCCCCTCAGGTATACACAGGAACTTCCCACAGTTTCCATACAAAAAACTGAGTGTATCTGGATTATCTAACAATTTAGGACAGGTAGATACAGTCAGTGGAATAGGCCTCAACGCCTTTCGTCTAATGACTTCTTCAGGAGGACTGAAAACACTTCCTATCATCATAGGAGTGTATTTGTATATGGCGGCGGCCATTATGCGCATTGCGCGATCGCTACTGCGCATGCGCGGCCTAGCCGCGATTGCTATGCTGGTATCTAGGTCAACAATCCCTTTCTTTGTCAAGGGAGAGTTGCAATAGGTACATGGGGACATGGAGAAACTGGTGATTAGCACCAGAGAAGGTGTGTATAGTGTTTTATACAGCGATTTTAGCCGGTGGCCATCTTGTTTTTGGGCAAAACTACCCATAAGTTGAGTGTGTAAATAGTAATTCATTATGGGGGCCATTTTGATTAAGGGTAAAAGGGAAGAATATTCTCTTAATATTAAGCAGTGTTGTATAGTTTGCCAGTTACTTCAATATAACATTGTAACGTTGAAAAACATATGCTTATTAAAACAGTTGGATCATGATGAAAGTAATAACTGTTTTTAGTGTTTAGCCGACATAAAGAGGTATAAAACTACAGGTATATCCTGAACATGTACATAAATAGCAGATTGTTAATAATAAACAATACATAAAATGAGGGATGTCTCAAGCCCAAATAGAAACCTATATAGCACATAAAAAACATACCATAAAATACATGAGAAGCATAAAAAGCATCAATATAAAATATTCAATGTAAAATAATCAAAGAGGCAACATAAAAAGGTAACATCATAATACACCGCTATGTGCATAAGATCATAAAAACGGTGCAATCTCATATCCTTCATTGAGACCGGCCGGGGCCAAAGTGTTAAGTTGGAATATCCAAAACATCCCCCGTCTAGACAGTTTAATCTGAATATCACCGCCTCTTGCACCCAGACTGACATTTTCTATTCCTTTAAACGTTAGGTGGTTGGGGTCAGAGTTATGTACACTATTGAAGTGTCTAGAGACATAGTGTGATTCAATCTTATTTTTAATATTGCGAATATGCTCTTGTATGCGTATTTTCAATGGTCTTTTGGTTTTGCCTATGTACTTTAGGACTCAAGTAAGTAGATAACGGAGGTTGTCTGGCAATTCATAAATTGTTTGATGTTGTATTTCACACTGTTATTGTAATTATAAAATACCTTTCTGTCGGAGTTAGTAAACTTGCATATATTGCAGTGATTGCACTTATTGAAACCTTTAATTTCCAAAAAGGTTTGCCTAACATTTAGGTTCCTTTCGGGTATCATGCTGGGAGCCAGAGTATCCTTCAGATTCCTACTTTTGCAAAAGACTATATCAGGTTTTGTGGGTAGAATGTTCACTAAAATGGGATCCATCCTTAAAATGTCCCAGTGTTTAGCTAATGTGGACCTGATCCTATGTTCACATGCATTGTAGTTCGTAATGAAAGGGACATAACCTGTCTTGGTATCCCTATTCTTATACGTCATTAGTTCTGACCTTGTTAGTCTTTCAGTTTTGGCTAGGGCTTCTGAGATAAGCTGTTCTGGATAGCCTCTGTCTAAAAAGCGTTGTGCATACAAGGAAAGCTGTTCTTCGCATTGTGATTCGTTACTGCAATTCCTTTTAACTCTTGAGAATTGTGAAAAGGGAATATTTGACTTCCATTTCTTAACATGGCCACTTTTAAAATGTAGATAACTATTTGTGTCAACTGTCTTAATAAAATTCTGGAATTCGACCTTAATGTCAGAGCCTATTAGCACTAGATCCAGGAATTCGATCCTATCCTTGCCACGATTAGCGGTGAATTTAAGATTGTAGTCATTACTATCAATGTACGTTAAAAATGAGTTTATAGATTCATCATCACCTTCCCATACCATAAGGATGTCATCTATGTACCTTTTATAGATTTTTATATGTTTGGAAAATGGGTTAGGGTTAAAAATATGCATTTGTTCCCAGCTTCCCATTAAAAGATTAGCGAAACTCGGTGCAAAAATTGTACCCATAGCGGTTCCGCACACCTGTAGATAAAAGGTATCTAAAAATTTTAAATAATTGTGGGTGAGAATAAAATGAATCAAATCACAAATAAAATCCTTATGTTCCAAAGACAATTCCAGGTGTGGGTCTAAAAATTCTCGGCAAGCACTAATGCCTTTAGTGTGTTCTATTGCTGTGTAGAGAGATTGCACGTCAATGGTGAGCCAAGTATAATTGGGATTCCAATTAAAATCTTTAAGAATATGCAGCACACTGGTGGTGTCTTTTAGATAAGACTCTAGTTTTGTTACATATTTACTGAGGAATATATTAATATATTTAGATGAATGAGACATAAGAGAGTCAATTCCCGCAACAATAGGTCTCCCGGGGTGTTTATTCAAAGTTTTATGAATTTTGGGGAGATAATAAAAAATGGGGATAGTAGGGTTCAAAACAAGAAGGAACTGGTATTCATATTTCATAAGTATATGTTTACGTAGACCTTTTTAATAGTGTATCTCTCAAAATAGATATGTAGTCGCTGGTCGGATCATTCTGTAATTTAATATAAGATTTCTCATCATTTAGAAGTCTCTCAGCCTCTTCAATGTAGGCTGATCTATCAAGCAATTCAACTCCTCCCCCTTTATCTGCTTGTTTGATAATCATTTCCTTATTATTTGTTAGAGTGTCTACAGCTAACAGTTCTTGTTTAGATAGATTAGGATTCTTGGGGTCTGACAAAGGTCCTTAATAACTAATTCCTGGAATAGATCTATGGGGCTGCTTCTAGATTCCAATGGATACAATTTTGAGGTTGATTTGAGACCTGATTTGGATGTGCTCTCATAGTTGGTAATTATAGCAGTTTCTTTTCTAGCGAAATGTCTCTTGAGCGTTAGTTTTCTAGTGAACTTGTTTATGTCAATGAACATTTGAAACTTGTTTGGTTTCTGAGTGGGGGCGAAAGTGAGGCCCTTACTAAGTAGTGAAACTTTTGATGTTTTAAGTTGATGTTTAGAAAGATTAAATATGCCATTTTCTTTCAGCTTATCATTATCTACAATCATTACTTTCTCCTTATTTTTCTGAATGCCCCCTCGTTTTCCTCTTCTTCCGTGTATCTGCATTTCATTGGTGAGGCTATTTTTATATTCTCTCTCACATGTCTCTTGTTTCCTCCTCTTTCGTGTAGCAATCGGACTGAGGACAAAAAATCATCACTATCGCTAGCGTCAGCTCTGTCTAGTGTCACAAATCTGTTTCTAAGTGGTAGTTGTTCTGTTGAGAGATGTTTCCTAGTCGGTGGACTAGGTCGTGGTCTTTTATGTGTGTGTTGGACAGTTTTCCAGTTGGTATCAGATTTGGGCACACTCTCAGGATACGAAATGTTTCTACTAGTGTGTTGGACTGTATTCCTTTTCCATTGTTTAATATTCTTAGTATCATAATCCTGTTTATCTCTCAAGAATTTTTTCTCTTTGATTCTAACAACTTCCGTTTCTACCTTTTCAAGTTTTTTATTGAGGACTTGTTCATTAATGCGATAGTCCTCCTTATCTCTATAGGGTTCTAACAATGAATCTTTTGTCTTAATTTCTTCCTCAATCTGTTGGAATAATTTTTTCTTTTATATATATCTAACTACAGTTTAGAGTTTTATTATAGAAGGCTCTAAAGTTAATGCAGACAGTATTTTAAATAAGTGTTCAGTTAAATTATTCTGAGACGTTCATTTCATTATCCAGATATTTCTGTACTGTTTTGAGGCATTAGCCAGGGTCAAAACAAACGTGGTTCTACTATCTATTATCTCTGTGGTGTGATTGTTTGTGGCCTCTCTGTTTTCCTTTTAAATAATAACACATACATTTTACTTGACATATACAAGTACTATTATACACATATAGTGGTTAAAACCTGAGTAGGAGCATGTCATGTTCATATAGGACTGCTCCCCCTACACATATTGGTATGATCCATTGGAGTCAGTGCAGGAGAGGTGACAGTTGAAGAACCTCCTGAGCAGTTTTACCTCAGACTCTGCCCTAAACCTGGTTGTGGGGGGATGAGACCTTACATCAGTTTTATCTTACACATCTGTACAAATTGATATCTGTAGAATATTTACATACTTTTACTAATTCCTTCACATAGATAGTCTTACTGTTGAGATTCTTTCTAAGATTTTTCCATTATGTATATTAACACAAATTGTGTTGGGGACTACAACTCTGGGTTTATCCCTGTAGAATTAGATATGTATGTGTATTTATATAAACACATAACTATATATATATAAAAAGTTCAAAATAAATAAATAAATGTTGTGTAACTGGGACTATTGATATAGAGTTGCAGGTTACTTGTTTCTGTTGCATCATAAATATTGCGAAACATGTCTGACAAAAGTAAAACAAACAAGGTGGAATATTTTACATCTGCAAAATGTAAAACCAAACTAACCCAGTGGATGGTAAGATCTTGAGTCAGTTTGTGTGGACTGTGATGCAGATGGCTACAGCGGGTGTGTACAAGGGCATCACTCAGATGGGGATCCAGCATAGGCGACTGCATTGGGACAGTCAGTGGCGACGCTATTTCAGTTGCACGCCCATCCTGCAGAGATACTCGCAGTGGATGCGATTATCACTCTGCTTCAAAATGTATCAGTGCAACCTTCTAAGACAGCTGCCCTTACGACATCTTCAAAGGTTGCAGGGGAAGTCTGTCCTATCAACTCTCCCTGATTCCCAGGGTCAAATCCAAGTGGAAGTTTCTTGATCTACTTCATTAGTACAGAAACTTGAAAAATGAAATACATTTCTTGAGTCCACGAGAACTCAGACTTCCTGTAAAAGGCATAGGTCTGCTTATCCTCTCTTAGTGGTCTCTGATTCAGACCCCAGTGGGAAAGAGGCTGAAGAGGTGTGTAGTCTGCCTTCTTCCTTCTGAAGAGCTGACGAATCTCATTGAGTCAGCATGGAAACAGCTAGACAGAAAATTGATTGTACCGCCTAGGTTTCCTAGCTTCTTTTCACTTCGGCTGGGTGAGATGGCTCAATGGGAACAGGTACCATAAGGTGGATACACCTGCAATGCTTGGCATGCCTTACCACTCTTTCTGTACCTGGCTTGGCTACTTGTAAAAATAGCACTCACCGTAAAATAGAATGTTCTTTTGCAGACCATGCTTTCGTCCACACAAGTGGCTAGAGAGATAGAGACTTGGGCAGATCAGCTTGTTGATGGTCTACAGAATTCTGATTTGCTCCCTCTGGCATTACATCTGAATGAAGCCTCAGGATACCTGAGCCTTAGTGTCTTCTTCCATCTCTGCATCATTAGTTACAGATGGAAGAATTTTGTGATTGTGTTCATGGAACGCAGATAACAAATCCAAAAAGTCCTTGGAATCGCTTCCTTATGTCAGCTCTGTTCTTTTAGGTGCAGAGCTATACAACATCATAAGTCAAGCTACAGGAGAAAAAAGTTTCTTCCTCCCTAATGTCCAGAAGACACGAGGACCTTGTTTTTATTCCTTTCGTCTACTCTGTGAGGGTGGCTTTTTAAACTGAGCAGTCTTACAGAGGTAAGCCAATCACTTCCAGGGACAATCCTTCCACAGAAGGGCAGACTGTCCTATTCCAACAAGTGTCCAGGGCCTAAGAACCCTGAAAAACCTGCAACCTGCCGGGATTCTTCTTAACCTTGCGGCTGTTGTGGATGGTTGGCTCTTTTTGTTCCTGAATCAATGGGCAGTTTCTGCTCAGGATCGGTGGATTACGGAATTCATGCAACGTGGCTACATGATAGACCTCCATAATCAGCCACCTCACAGTATATTTTCCACCACTCCACGAGACAAAGTAAAGAGATTGGCTATGAGATAGTTAATGCATTAATTATTAATGCAGGAGTTATCTGCCAGGTCCCAGAGGGATAAAGGGGCAAAAGTTTCTATCCAAACCTCTTCCTGGTTCACAAGCCAGATGGCTCCTTTTCTCCCATCGCAGATTGCAGTCGGGGACTCCCACTTTCATTTCTGTTAGGCCTTCCCAAGGCTCCTTAAGTGCCTTGTAGAGACCATAAGTCTTTATAAAGTCTTTACAAATATCATGGCGGTCATGGCAGCATGGTTGTGTCCCCTAGACTTTGCATCAGTCTATACTTGGATAATTTGCTACTAAAGGTTAACTCGGATCAGACCCTCCGGCTCCATCTTTCGGTGTTCAAACAAGTGCTGGAACTAAAATTTGCAATAATTCCAGTTGTTTCCCTGTCAGAGGATGTTTTTCATTAGCTTTATACTGGACACCAGACTGTAGAGTGTGTTTCTACCAATCAGCAAGGTGCATTTTCTTCAGGTCTACATCCTACTATGTATGAAACTAATAGGTGAGATGGTCTCTACCTTCCAAATGTTTCCGGACTGTTCCACTCTCGCATAGTTCAGATGCTCCAGTTGTCTCCCAGAATGCGCCTTTCCCTTGGTTGGAGGCGGGTCTCCTGGCGGTGGGCAGGTCCTTTGTTCTGTAGTCACAGGAATGTTTGAGCCGGATGAAGGAGACTCCCCAGATATTGTTCTGGGTGGAAATATATGTCCCGGCAAATTCTGCAATATATATTTATCCTGGGTGTAGATAATTGGGAGGCCGATTACCCAAGCAGACGCACCGTGTTGCTAGGGGAGTGGTTTCTACTCACGGAGGTGTTTTAATGGTTTGTCCAGAATTGGGAACCTTCAGATGTGGCCCTCATGGCATGTCAATGAAACCTCTAGGTGCCCAGGTTCTGCTCAGGACCAGAGACCCCTTGGCATGCATGGTGATGTCATGAACATGACATCAGACACTGCGGAATTTCAGTGATCCTGATTGCACCCAATTGGCCATGTCGAGCCTGTTATGCAGACTTACTGCGCATGACAGTTGGTAAACAGTGACGACTTCTACATCGCTTCTGCAGTGAGAGTTTCTGGACTTTGGGCGCTCTTGTTCAACTTTTCTGGTATTCCATACTGACAGGGCTGTATTTTGCAAGATACCTTCCTTCCAAACAAAAGTGGTTTGGTTTTCATCTTATTCAAGAGATTATGTTCCCAGTCTTCTGGAGGTGACTGCCTCTTCAAATAAGGGATCCTTAACGTCATTGGATGTGGTCCATGCTCTAAGAATGTTTGTGGACAGCACGTCCACAATGCGGAGGTCGGATTTCCTTTTCTTGTATGATCCTCACAACAGTGATTGGCTGCCTACAAAACAAACTGCTGCTAGGTGGATAATGTTCCCCGTCAGACAGGCTTATATCAGTTCTGATCGGCCTGTACTTGATCGCTTCGCCGTGCTTTTCCTCAGTTCTGTGGAGAACCTCTTGGGCTGTGCGCAACGGTGCATTGGCAGATTAACTCTGCCTTGCACCAACCAGGTTCTCTGTCCACACTTTACCTGGTTTTACCGTTTTCATGTTTTTGTGTCTCATGACGCAAGTTTTGGCCACAAAGTTTTGCAGGACAGATTGACAGAGCTTTCCCTCCCTCAAAGGACTACTTTAGAATGTCCTCATGGTAGCAGTGTCGCCCAGATTGGATTGGATGAAAGAGAAAAGAGGATTTTTGTACTTACGTTAAATACTTTTCTCTCATTCTGTCTGGGGGACACTGCGTTCCCGCCCTTCGCTCTTCTGTTGCTTTTATTGGTTGTATGCTATTGTTTTCCTTCCTTGGGGCTTTTCAATTACACTGAGGAGCTTCAGGGGTTGCAGAGGGGAGGAGCTTCTGTCAACAGTTACATTAACAGTTTAACTATTTAAGTGCCAACTCCATGTGCCCTCATACAACCACATGGTAGCAGTGTCCCCCAGATGGAATCAGAGAAAAGGATTTAACATAAGTACAAAAATCCTCTTTTTTCTATCACTAGCTGATACTTTGTAACTGAGTTTTACAATTATTGGATGATTTCCATTTTCTGGAGTTTTTATTAAAGGTTCAAGGAATACAAGAAATGCTTATTTTTCAAATATCACCCCTGCCTTAGCTGTAACTGTTTCCTATATGCACTGACCATTACAGTGTATATATCACTTACCTCTCCTACTATCTTTCAAAGGTCGGCCATTCTGAGCCCCCACTTTAAACTCCTCTTACTGTTTTGCACTGATTTATCCAAGCAGATGATAGATCCATGGGGGCCGGCTGTAGATAGAGGACTCAGATAGGTGGGCTCACTGAAGATGTCCGGAGCTGCAGGAGGATGGGGTGCGGCATATCGATGGCGAATACCCTGACAACACTTACCCTGACATGATGATTCCGAAGGGCTTCTTACCGACAATCCACGTTCACGACTACTGTTGAAGCGTTTTGAACCAATCACGAAGAAGTAATAAGCTGGCTCCCCTTCATGACGTCATTCACCATGGTGACGGGATTATCGCTGCTGTTAATGGTGTAATGTAAGTATGAGCCTCTGTACAATGCAGAAGGCTTTGTAAACTACATTGTACATAGGCGCATACATTGCCCCATTAACAGCAGCGATAATCCCGTCGCCATGGTGAATGACTTCATGGACGGGAGCCGGATTATTACTTCTTCGTGATTGGTTCAAGTCGCTTTCAACAGTAGTGATCATCGGTAAGGAGCCCTTCGAAATCATCATGTCGGGGTAAGTGTTGTCGGGGCATTCAGCATCGATATGCTAACTACCACCGCTGCAGGAGAGGTAAATGCTATATACACTTTAAATTCCTGTATATAGGAAATAGTCTATATAGGATTTGGTCGTAAAGATAAAATAGAACATTATTGTTTATTTTCCACAATTAACCCCAGGGGCAAACGCAGGATTGTAGAGGGGAATTTCCACACCATGTCGCCAGTGGACGTGACCAGCATGCATGGGGGCGTGGCTATAATTTTAGACAGTGCTTGGCTGCTTTCCAACTCTTCCTATCCCCATAATATACATGGGCAGTGCTCTGTGCACTACTGTTAGGTGCACGTAGCTCTCCCTTGTCAAGCAGAGCTGTGTGAAGCGGGAGCGGGGTCCAGCCACCTCAGTTATACAGTGCCCCAGTCTTGGAGGAGGGTTTCCAGGCACTATGACACACCTCCCCCCCCCTTGGTTTGCCTATGAACCCCTAAATAAAATTCCAAATATGTGGATTTTTATTCACCTGGATGTCTCTCTCCATACACAGGATTACACAGCAGTGATAAAGAGACCTGGTGAGTGTGTGACACCCAGGAGCCGCCCATGTGTGTCAGGAGGATTGAGCAGGACCCAGAACCCCATCACGGTGTCTGAACCTCATTCACTGATACGTGAGGAAAATAATGACCAGAAGATCCTGGAACTGACCAACAAGATCATTCAGCTGCTGACTGGAGAGGTGACTGCTGGGAATGGGAGATTATACAGTAACATTAGGGGATGTGTCTGGGTGATGACTGTATCATTGTGTATGTCAGGTTCCTATAAAGTGTCAGGATGAGTGGGAGAAATTAGAAGGGCCCAACGGTCTGTACGAGGATGTGAAGATGGAGAATCACTGGCCCCTCACATCACAGGGTAAGAGGAGACTTTCATTTATTGTAAAACAAGAGCGCAGTGTTGAGTGCAATCTAGATACACATCATCTGATAATCACACATAAGCAATGTACTCAGTCACTGTGTGTTCCCTACAGATGGATCTAGTAACAGAAATACCCCAGAGAGATATCTTCATCCTTATTCACAGGATTGTACACAGGAAAATCCCAGGATCCCACAGGAGTATCAGGTAGATTTTAGGGTCTCCCCAAATCCCAAAATTACTTTTAATTATACATTCTGTAAAATAGCTGTATGGATCTAACACAGATATTCTTCTGTTTTATATCATTTTATGATATTTCTATTTTGTGGGTTATTTAGGATGATGTCCTGACTGATATTAAAGTAGAAATTACAGATGGAGAGGAAGAGACGTATGTGAGGGGTGATCAGCAGTGTAAGGAGGAGGAAATCACTACAGATATCAGCACAGGTGAGTAATAAACACTTATTACAGATAAGAGTCAGTGTTTCAGGTTGAATGAGGTTCTTTCGGTTTCAAAGAGTTAATGACTCATGAATGCAAGATTTATTGTGACGTTTACCTTTATTTTTAAGATAAACATAACATAAAAGAAAAAGTAAATCAAATATTTAGCTTCCAATATGTTCAACTAACAGTCAATTTCCAGGACCCCTCTCTCACATGAAATCTGGAAAAACAATAGACACCTTTCTTCATGAAGGTCCAGTCATGAGACAAGGGTCTCTCTGGCTACATTCCAGTGTTATACTCAGAGAACAAAGGGTCTTGGAATCAACTTACATATAAGGGTATGAATATATTTTCAGACTTGCTGTTGGTACATTACTGATAAGAAAGAATATATTCTCGCTCATGTGCAGAAGCATCTGGGACAACGCCCTGGTATATGTGGAGATGTCTCGGCCCAGCCTTTGTTCATAGAAGCATTTTACAATACACGCAGAAAAGTATGAATACAACAAAAATAGACCTGAATGGCCATTTTGATAGACCTGTCACACCTGCTTATTTAGTAAATATATCAGTCATATATTCTACACCCTCCTCTGTCAGTAATAACTAATGAGGATAAAGTATCTGCCCAATGAGACAGTCAGGAGCCATCAACCCCTATTAGACTCCTGTTCTCCTCCTCACATCATATCCAGGGGCGCACCCAGGGGGGGTTTCCTAGTCCCCAGAAACCCCTGTACTACCTGGGATGCTGTATGATTACAGTGGGTTGCCCCTCTCCCAGGACCAGCCACTATTACTTGTAGCTTGGGAGGATCGTCTCCCAGTCAGTCCCCTGCTGTGTGAGCACAGCTCTCTGCCGGCAGTTTGGCCCCGCCTCTTCCTCCCACACAGCCAGCATGGGTGTAATGCAGGAGGCAGCAGCAGAAGGTAAGAATGTGTGTGTATATATGACAGCTTACATGTATGTGTGTTTGATCCTGTGTGTGTGTTTGTGTATGTGTGAGTCTGTGTATATGTCAGTTTACATATCTGTGTTTGTGTGAGTCTGTGTTTATCTGTGTATATGGCAGTTTACATATCTGTGTTTGATCCTGTGTGTGTTTGTGTATGTGTGTCAGTCTGTTTGTCTGTGTATATGACAGCTTACATGTCTGTGTTTGATCCTGTCTGTGTTTATCTGTGCTTATCTGTGTATATATGGCAGTTTACATGTCTGTGTGTTTGATCCTGTGTTTGTTTGTGTATATGTGAGTCTGTGCTTGTCTGTGTATGGGACAATTTACATGTCTGTGTGTTTGACCCGATGTGTGTTTGTAGCCACGCCCCTACAGATTCTGGTCACGCCCACTGGTATCTTGGCCCCCCTCATCGAATCCTGCGTTTGCCCCTGATATTGTGTGCTACCAGCCCAGAGATCTGACCAGTCTCCTCCTCACATCATATCATTGTGTGCTACCAGCCCAGAGATCTGACCAGTCTCCTCCTTACATCATATCATTGTGTGCTACCAGCCCATAGATCTGACCAGTCTCCTCCTTACATCATATCATTGTGTGCTACCAGCCCATAGATCTGACCAGTCTCCTCCTCACATCATATCATTGTGTGCTACCAGCCCAGAGATCTGACCAGTCTCCTCCTCACATCATATCATTGTGTGCTACCAGCCCAGAGATCTGACCAGTCTCCTCCTCACATCATATCATTGTGTGCTACCAGCCCAGAGATCTGACCAGTCTCCTCCTCACATCATATCATTGTGTGCTACCAGCCCAGTGACCTGATCAGTCTCCTCCTCACATCATATCATTGTGTGCTACCAGCCCAGAGATCTGACCAGTCTCCTCCTCACATCATATCATTGTGTGCTACCAGCCCAGAGATCTGACCAGTCTCCTCACATCATATCATTGTGTGCTACCAGCCCAGAGATCTGACCAGTCTCCTCCTAACATCATATCATTGTGTGCTACCAGCCCAGAGATCTGATCAGTCTCCTCCTCACATCATATCATTGTGTGCTACCAGCCCAGAGATCTGACCAGTCTCCTCCTCACATTATATCATTGTGTGCTACCAGCCCAGAGATGTGACCAGTCTCCTCACATCATATCATTGTGTGCTACCAGCCCAGAGATGTGACCAGTCTCCTCACATCATATCATTGTGTGTTACCAACCCAGAGATCTGACCAGTCTCCTCCTCACATCATATCATTGTGTGCTACCAGCCCAGAGATATGACCGGTCTCCTCCCCACATCATATCATTGTGTGCTACCAGCCCAGAGATATGACCGGTCTCCTCCTCACATCATATCATTGTGTGCTACCAGCCCAGAGATCTGACCACTCTCCTCCTCACATCATATCGTTGTGTGCTACCAGCCCAGAGATCTGACCAGTCTCCTCCTCCCATCATATCGTTGTGTGCTACCAGCCCAGATATCTGACCAGTCTCCTCCTCCCATCATATCATTGTGTGCTACCAGCCCAGAGATCTGACCAGTTTCCTCCTCACATCATATCATTGTGTGCTACCAGCCCAGAGATCTGACCAGTCTCCTCCTCACATCATATCATTGTGTGCTACCAGCCCAGAGATCTGACCAGTCTCCTCCTCACATCATATCATTGTGTGCTACCAGCCCAGAGATCTGACCAGTCTCCTCCTCACATCATATCATTGTGTGCTACCAGCCCAGTGACCTGATCAGTCTCCTCCTCACATCATATCATTGTGTGCTACCAGCCCAGAGATCTGACCAGTCTCCTCCTCACATCATATCATTGTGTGCTACCAGCCCAGAGATCTGACCAGTCTCCTCACATCATATCATTGTGTGCTACCAGCCCAGAGATCTGACCAGTCTCCTCCTAACATCATATCATTGTGTGCTACCAGCCCAGAGATCTGATCAGTCTCCTCCTCACATCATATCATTGTGTGCTACCAGCCCAGAGATCTGACCAGTCTCCTCCTCACATCATATCATTGTGTGCTACCAGCCCAGAGATGTGACCAGTCTCCTCACATCATATCATTGTGTGCTACCAGCCCAGAGATGTGACCAGTCTCCTCACATCATATCATTGTGTGTTACCAGCCCAGAGATCTGACCAGTCTCCTCCTCACATCATATCATTGTGTGCTACCAGCCCAGAGATATGACCGGTCTCCTCCTCACATCATATCATTGTGTGCTACCAGCCCAGAGATCTGACCACTCTCCTCCTCAAATCATATCGTTGTGTGCTACCAGCCCAGAGATCTGACCAGTCTCCTCCTCCCATCATATCGTTGTGTGCTACCAGCCCAGATATCTGACCAGTCTCCTCCTCCCATCATATCATTGTGTGCTACCAGCCCAGAGATCTGACCAGTTTCCTCCTCACATCATATCATTGTGTGCTACCAGCCCAGAGATCTGACCAGTCTCCTCCTCCCATCATATAATTGTGTGCGCTACCAGCCCAGAGATCTGACCAGTCTCCTCACATCATATCATTGTGTGTTACCAACCCAGAGATCTGACCAGTCTCCTCCTCACATCATATCATTGTGTGCTACCAGCCCAGAGATATGACCGGTCTCCTCCCCACATCATATCATTGTGTGCTACCAGCCCAGAGATATGACCGGTCTCCTCCTCACATCATATCATTGTGTGCTACCAGCCCAGAGATCTGACCACTCTCCTCCTCACATCATATCGTTGTGTGCTACCAGCCCAGAGATCTGACCAGTCTCCTCCTCCCATCATATCGTTGTGTGCTACCAGCCCAGAGATCTGACCAGTCTCCTCCTCACATCATATCATTGTGTGCTACCAGCCCAGTGACCTGATCAGTCTCCTCCTCACATCATATCATTGTGTGCTACCAGCCCAGAGATCTGACCAGTCTCCTCCTCACATCATATCATTGTGTGCTACCAGCCCAGAGATCTGACCAGTCTCCTCCTCACATCATATCATTGTGTGCTACCAGCCCAGAGATCTGACCAGTCTCCTCCTAACATCATATCATTGTGTGCTACCAGCCCAGAGATCTGATCAGTCTCCTCCTCACATCATATCATTGTGTGCTACCAGCCCAGAGATCTGACCAGTCTCCTCCTCACATCATATCATTGTGTGCTACCAGCCCAGAGATGTGACCAGTCTCCTCACATCATATCATTGTGTGCTACCAGCCCAGAGATGTGACCAGTCTCCTCACATCATATCATTGTGTGTTACCAGCCCAGAGATCTGACCAGTCTCCTCCTCACATCATATCATTGTGTGCTACCAGCCCAGAGATATGACCGGTCTCCTCCCCACATCATATCATTGTGTGCTACCAGCCCAGAGATATGACCGGTCTCCTCCTCACATCATATCATTGTGTGCTACCAGCCCAGAGATCTGACCACTCTCCTCCTCACATCATATCGTTGTGTGCTACCAGCCCAGAGATCTGACCAGTCTCCTCCTCCCATCATATCGTTGTGTGCTACCAGCCCAGATATCTGACCAGTCTCCTCCTCCCATCATATCATTGTGTGCTACCAGCCCAGAGATCTGACCAGTTTCCTCCTCACATCATATCATTGTGTGCTACCAGCCCAGAGATCTGACCAGTCTCCTCCTCACATCATATCATTGTGTGCTACCAGCCCAGAGATCTGACCAGTCTCCTCCTCCCATCATATAATTGTGTGCGCTACCAGCCCAGAGATCTGACCAGTCTCCTCCTCACATCATATCATTGTGTGCTACCAGCCCTGAGATCTGACCAGTCTCCTCCTCACATCATATCATTGTGTGCTACCAGCCCAGAGATCTGACCGGTCTCCTCCTCACATCATATCATTGTGTGCTACCAGCCCAGAGATCTGACCGGTCTCCTCCCCACATCATATCATTGTGTGCTACCAGCCCAGAGATATGACCGGTCTCCTCCCCACATCATATCATTGTGTGCTACCAGCCCAGAGATATGACCGGTCTCCTCCCCACATCATATCATTGTGTGCTACCAGCCCAGAGATATGACCGGTCTCCTCCTCACATCATATCATTGTGTGCTACCAGCCCAGAGATCTGACCACTCTCCTCCTCACATCATATCGTTGTGTGCTACCAGCCCAGAGATCTGACCAGTCTCCTCCTCCCATCATATCGTTGTGTGCTACCAGCCCAGATATCTGACCAGTCTCCTCCTCCCATCATATCATTGTGTGCTACCAGCCCAGAGATCTGACCAGTTTTGTGTGCTACCAGCCCAGAGATCTGACCAGTCTCCTCCTCACATCATATCATTGTGTGCTACCAGCCCAGAGATCTGACCAGTCTCCTCCTCCCATCATATAATTGTGTGCGCTACCAGCCCAGAGATCTGACCAGTCTCCTCCTCACATCATATCATTGTGTGCTACCAGCCCTGAGATCTGACCAGTCTCCTCCTCACATCATATCATTGTGTGCTACCAGCCCAGAGATCTGACCAGTCTTCTCCTCACATCATATCATTGTGTGCTACCAGCCCAGAGATCTGACCAGTCTCCTCCTCACATCATATCATTGTGTGCTACCAGCCCAGAGATCTGACCAGTCTCCTCCTCACATCATATCATTGTGTGCTACCAGCCCAGAGATCTGACCAGTCTCCTCCTCACATCATATCATTGTGTGCTACCAGCCCAGAGATCTGACCAGTCTCCTCCTCACATCATATCATTGTGTGCTACCAGCAGAGAGATCTGACCAGTCTCCTCCTCACATCATATCATTGTGTGCTACCAGCTCAGAGATCTGACCAGTCTCCTCCTCACATCATATCATTGTGTGCTACCAGCCCAGAGATCTGACCAGTCTCCTCCTCACATCATATCATTGTGTGCTACCAGACGAGAGATCTAACCAGTCTCCTCCTCACATCATATCATTGTGTGCTACCAGCCCAGAGATCTGACCAGTCTCCTCCTCACATCATATCATTGTGTGCTACCAGCCCAGAGATCTGACCAGTCTCCTCACACTGTCTGGTGTAGCTCATGGGATGTCAGAGTGAAAAGACACCATGAATTTACTCATGAACATCCTCTATAGTAGATCCTGGGATACTACCCATAATCCTCTCTCTATTACCACGTGTCCTTACTCATTTATCTTCCCTGTGTAATAATCCAGAAATATTCTATCCTCGGCTATATAGTAGCAATGTAATGCTAATGGAAAATATGAGATTACCCCCTTCCTCTAAGATCACTTTCACCCCATCACAAAGTACACTAAACACAAATTCCACCTTCTGACACACGGAACTATAACCACACACCCATAATTGTACAATCTACATGATTGGATGCTCTCCATCTGCTGAGCTTAGTCTGTACCCTGCTCTGCCCTTATACTTTACTGTTGTCCATCTGTGTCCTGCTCCGTTCTCCTACTCAGTCCTGATGCTCTCCTCTGCTCTGTACAATGGTGTAAGACCTAAGAGTAGTGTAAACCCATATCCAGGACTCACTGCTGATGTAACCTACGTCTACTCCATTTATGAGGCTCCAGTGTTTGTATATGAGGACAGTGTCTAGTTAGAAAATGTCCCTGGCTAATGAGGCTTCTTGGCTAATGAGTCTTCCTGTCTTAGGATACTGGCTCGGCAGTGTGTAAAGTCTAAAATTAAAATATGGATAAGCTGTTTGGGAGGGAGTGCAAATCTTTTTTTAAAATGTAATTATTTTTTTAAAAATTTTTTTAACACAAGGTCTGCAGAAAGCACCCGCAACAGATCCGTCTCCTAAAGACCTATTTGCGGCTTGCTTTCAGCTCCACATAGCATGTAAAGTGCTTGAACACACCTTTACATTGCTAGGCTCGCCCACTAACTTCCCCGTTCCACCTCTCTAACCGCAGAGAGGTACAAGGAGGAGATCCGTCTCGGGTAGAATACAAGCTGAGACGGATCCTAGGCTAAAAGTGCTGTTTGCACTGATTAGTTGGAATTGCGTCCAACTCTAAATCAGACCCTATATGTATTATAATTAAAGAACATAATTTATTGGCACCATAATATACATTTCTTATTATACAATAACCAGTTGCAGTTTGGTGCACCAATTAAGGTAACAATAAAACCACACACAACGGGTAAGTAAATGCAGAACTTGTTTGTGGTTATGACAGTGTGTAAAGTCTGCATTTTGGCTGGAGTTGATGAATCTGGATGTGATCTGTGTGTCACTGTGGCTGGGTCTATGCATTGTGCTTGGTAATACAGGTTTATAATCATCATGAAGTGTTTGTAGTTTGCAAATTAAAATTAACCATCTGAACATTTCAACTTACTCATAGTATGAAAATGTTGGGCATTTTAATGTTAATTTAAAATTAGATGTTTGTTTCCATACATGTATTCTGTTTTCAGCAGATGGATGCAAACACAGGAATATCTCCGAAGGAAACTTCATTGTTTCAACAGATTGTGAAATAGAAGATAACATCACACAAGATTCTCCTGGAGAAAACCCCATTGCCCTAAATATACATCCAATACTTCACAAAGCAGATAAACCATCTGATCATGAGGAATATTTTCCTGATAACCAAAGCTTTACAGTTACATTATCTCTTCATAAAAAGCAGATCACGCACAGACGTAAGAAACCTTTTCCATGTTCTGAATGTGGGAAATGTTTTACACAAAAATCAAATCTTTTTCAACATCATAGAACTCACACAGGTGAGAAACCATTTCCATGTTCTGAGTGTGGGAAATATTTTGCAGCTAAATCATCTCTTGTTGAACATCAGAGAACTCACACAGGTGAGAAACCATTTCCATGTTCTGAGTGTGGGAAATGTTTTGCACAGAAAGCAGAAATGATTAGACATCACAGAACTCACACAGGTGAAAAACCATTTTCATGTTCTGAGTGTGGGAAATGTTTTACACGAAAATCATCTCTTGTTGAACATCAGAGAACTCACACTGGTGAGAAACCATTTTCTTGCTCTGCGTGTGGGAAATATTTTGCAGGTAAATCATCTCTTGTTCAACATCAGAAAACTCACACAGGTGATAAGCCATTGCCATGTACTGAGTGTGGGAAATGTTTTATAAACAAATCAAAACTTATTAGACATCAAAGAACTCACACAGGTGAGAAACCATTTCCTTGCTCTGAGTGTGGGAAATATTTTGCAGGTAAATCATCTCTTGATGAACATCAGAAAACTCACACAGCTGATAAGCCATTGCCATGTACTGAGTGTGGGAAATGTTTTATAAACAAATCAAAACTTATTAGACATCAAAGAACTCACACAGGTGAGAAACCATTTCCTTGCTCTGAGTGTGGGAAATGTTTTACACGAAAATCATCTCTTGTTGAACATCAGAGAACTCACACTGGTGAGAAACCATTTCCTTGCTCTGAGTGTGGGAAATATTTTGCAGCTAAATCATCTCTTGTTGAACATCACAGAAATCACACAGGTGAAAAACCATTTTCATGTTCTGAGTGTGGGAAATGTTTTACACAGAAATCAAATCTTATTGAACATCATAGAACTCACACAGGTGAGAAACCATTTTCTTGCTCTGAGTGTGGGAAATATTTTGCAGCTAAATCATCTCTTGTTCAACATCAGAAAATTCACACAGGACAAAAGCAATTGGATATGAAAAAAGGTTGCTGCGATACTCCAAATATTGTGAAATCAGTTGATTAAAATAGATGATATAGCAGTACATAGCTTGGCGCTCAAAACAGTCCAAACATTTAATGACCCAGGTGCTCACCTCAAGCCAGATCAAATCATGCTGAATAAAAAGGGCGGCACTCAAGGATTTGAGCCAGAGACAAAGTGTCAAAAATTAATTTTAATCCATAATGTACAATGTTTCAGTTAATCCAAAACTTTCATCACTGATAACATACTCAACATTGGTAATATATAGACGTATGTTACTCATCCAGGTGCAAGAGTTTAGCGTGAATATCCGTCATTTCGCGTTAGCGTGCTGGGGAAATCCGGAAACTAAACTATGACAACCAGTGAAACCCAATAGGGAAGAGAGAAAAGCGCATGTGTTTAATCTCTGGAAGAGTCCCGTGTGTGTTAAGGAGTCAGCGATCAAGAAGCTGAGAGATCAAGTGTGCATATAAGTAATTTCTTTATCTTTACATTGTTACAAGCTGCAAATAAAGGGATGTGTTCAAATAAGTGAATACAGAATTTAGAGTTTCCACAGCTAAAGGTTGTGGATACACAAATAAATTGATAAGATTGGATAATACTTATATTTGGAAAGATCATTTATCCCTTCTTCATGCCAAGAAAAGGTATCCAGTCACAATATTCAATTATGCATGGTACACGGGAAAAGAAGAAAATATGTAGACATAGCGTCATTTTGTAATAAAACAATCCTTTTGTATGTGTTCAGGTGAATAATATTTGAATTTTTGTTAGCGCAAAATTTTTTGCGATATGGAGACTGTTTAGGATATAAAACCATTAAAAACAAAAAATTCAAAAATTACACAATTTACCCATGATGGCATTACATATAAAATTGATCAATTCATTACATGTAATACAAAAAATCTTATATATATTTTAGAATGTTGTTGCAGATTACTATATGTAGGGAAAACATCTAGACCACTGAAAGAAAGAATATCAGAACATTTATATAATATTAAAACAGGAAAAGACATTCTGTAAACAAATCCATAATTGTTCTATGAAGATTTTTGGGGTATACAAGTGGTCAATCAGTTGGAAACAGAAAATTAGAAAAAATAGTGACATGAGAAATGACGGATGTGTAAATTAAATGCTCTTGTCCTTTATGGTGTAAATAAGGCGTTTGAAATAAAATGTTTTTTAAGCTGATTATGTTGCTTTGTTGTCTTTTTTTTTCCCCCTTCTTTTCAGATGTAGGATCATCATTCCTTCAATTCCACAGCAATTATTATTATTATTTTGAAATAAACATAATTCATTGTAATTCATCTCACGATACCATCATACATTGTAATTTCTATTATATGCACATAAGAGATCTAAATTATTTAAATGACATTTACATGTCCCTGTATGTACTTTTATTTTTGTATTTTTACTTTATTTTTTCTTTCATGTTTTTCTAATGGAAGACCATTTATAATATGTTCAACATAGCAGCCTTGTAAAAATTTTTTTATTATTATAATGCAAAAGTCTAACTACCATAGACTTTGTTTTGCATAATACTGTATAGTTTAGTTGATTCCCGATGTGGAACGCAGAAGAACTAACTGTCTATAATATAAAAGGAGCAATGAATAAAGTTTATTGAAATTTCTGACCATTTCCGGTGAAAAAACAAAGCTGAACCGCAAACCGGAAGTGACTATACCGAGGCATGGAACGCATGTAGTGTTCCCAGAGCGATTTCAAATGTTAAAATTAATGTATACAAAAATCTTTGCGGACCACCTAAAAGGATTTTTCATCTATGTGTAAAGAAATCTTTATTTATAATCACCTAAAGTAGATATATCAGGGCTGTGTCTTCCCCTAACAAAATACACAATAGCATATATTTCCCTTAGGAAGGGGCGCACTTCGTAAGAGGGCGGGGAGGGGGGGCTAATAAGGATAAAATGGTAATCTTACCGAATAGGAGGAAAATACAATGAATAGAAGGCTGCTTATTAGATGATCCAAACAGACTAGATGAATAAAGATTGCTTGAAAGCCACAGTTCTAATAATGTATACACACTCGGGAAATATTTCTCAACACATGTTAACACTAACAAGCAAGGACATATTTTATATATCATAAAAACAAATTCAATAAGCACAAATGAATGTCCAAATTAATTCATGTATGAATGAGTTAATGCACAGACAAATATGGAACTCCAAGAGTTAACGTTTATCAAAACTCGTGTTTCAGTGTTCTCAATCCTGTGTGTCTTCTATGTGCCTTCTCTAATGTTCCACTCCCCAATGTGAATACCATAAAGGAAAGAGAGAGGCACCTTAGTGAAGTTCTGTTAGATACTTTAACCGTAGGGATTAAAAACACATTGTACAATGAATAAAAATTCTTTGAAAGGTTTCTTTCATTAACAGCCCTCGTCCCGTCTGGCTCTGACTACCAAGCAGTGTACGATGCTCAGATAAACTGCTCAGACTTCGGGGAGTCCCGGCTGCTGCGAATGTTAAGCTTTGAAAATATGTTGGTGCAAGAGGCTGACGTCACAACCCTACGCGTTTCGTCATTGGTTGACTTCGTCAGGGGATTCCTTCATTCTCCAAAGTGTCAGTTTAAATAGTGATCCGAGCCAATCGGCTTCTACTCAAAACGTTTGTATTAGCCAAATGTTCAGAGCGCAGTTTGTGACCCTCATTCAAACATCTTTTATGGTTATAATTACAGCAATCACAAGATTAATCTACATAAATAACTACGCTCTTGACCTAATTAAGCTAATGATATAGATCATATTAAAATATATTTCACAACATATATGTGATACATGCACTGGACGTACTTGTAATCATGTATGTTAGTACAATGATGGGAACGAATTCCAAAAGTCATAAAATAAATTGCACAAAATGTTAAAATTATTTTAACAATCATAAGCCCCATGTACATACTTAGTACCTTAGTTCTAATTGGATTATATTCACAATAAAACGCACAGTGTATAAATACTATGGTATGTATATTTTTAAAACAAATACTGGATATTATCACAGAATCACCACATAAAGGTGTTAACTAGATAACTAGAGTCTTCATCATATTAAAGACACAATCAATCATAGACCTTCACATTTCTACAGACATCATATATATCGATCTAAATGATCCAAACTTATTGGGATTTTCTTATTAAATGGAAATAATCCATCCAAAATCGATGGGAATGCTACATAAACTATATACTATACCACAATGAATAATGTGCTAAAACTGAAAGGGAACTGACCTGACTAATTCCATTATGGGAATAAGGAGGAATAAATACAATACTCCAGAGCATATATATTCCCTCATGCCGGCTACAATCCTGTTTGGCAAATATATGAGGACAAATTCCTGTGGTTCAAAATATTACAAAAAAGTTCAAAATCCACATTCAAACCTGTCGGTGCTAAAGTCCCTGGGTGTATATCCATTGTATATCCCTGGGTGTATATCCATTGTATATCCCTGGGTGTATATCCATTGTATATCCCTGGGTGTATATCCATTGTATATCCCTGGGTGTATATCCCTGGGTGTATATCCATTGTATATCCCTGGGTGTATATCCATTGTGACTCTTGCTGATTCAACCTTTTGTTGTAATCTATTCCTCTCCAGTCTTAGTTCACCAGTTGAATCGATTTGTTCAATATATGAGGAATTTGTCCTCATATATTGACCAAAACTGTTGTTTTCTGGGATTTACCGCTAAATTACTATGTATCATTCTAGCATCGCAGCAGAGATCTCAGAGATCTGCTGCTTTGCATGTATTATCGGTTTTCTGAGCACTCCCCATAGCAGTCTATGGGGAGTGCTCATTAACGCTATCAAAGTCAGCCCTGTGAAATCTTTCTCTTTTTCTACATGTACATGTGCACCAGCTGGAGCTGCCGTTTTAAACACCTTAGAGTATTATTACCATTAATTGGTATTAACATATAGCATTTGGATGCATATTTTATACAGAGAAATGTTGCATGCTGTATATTAAGTCATGTGAATTGGGTTAAGTCCTGCGCCTCATTGGGAATTGGGTGCACTTATTCCTGTTAACAGATGAAATGTGTCATTAATGTTGAATGGACTATGGATAAGTATTTTTGGTGTGCACTTATCTGTGCCATAAAATACATTTAGGAAATGTTAGTTGTATAATGTGACATGTGGGACACGTATGTGTGTAATACACTGTTTTTTTTTTATTCGCATTAGTATTGTATAATTTAACATAGTAAAGTGGCATAAAAGAGCTTTGCTGTGCACTTGTTTGCTGCATTATAGTAGCATAATATTCATCATAATATGTACTGTGGGTCTACTATGAGGCAGATATTATTTATTGGCCTCTATTATGAGGCATAAGCTGAATGTGGGAACAACTATGTGGAAATAATATGAAGTGGGGGCTCAGCAGTGTGTAATAATAAGAGTTGGGTGTAGTACTGTGTGGCCTATAAGATATCATTGGTGTTCCTTATGTAGCTGAATATTAATAGAGTTCACTACTATGTTGCATAATATGAGCAGGGATCATTCCCATTTATATATATATATATATATATATATATATATATATATATATATATATGTAAAACAATATATATGTGGATACACTTGGCGCTTCGCTGTATATCTGACATACACAAATTAAAGTTCATATGAAGTGTTATGCACGTTTTGTCGCTATCCAATAACGATTGTCGAATCTCGATTTGTGTTTCCAACGTACACATATTTATTCTCAAAAAGTAGCAGAATAATTCAAGCGAAATAATAATAAGTACAGCCATTACTTATCGCAGGCGCTCTGGATCCAGTGAACAGTCATTCAGGTCTGAAGTCTGGTCAATGTGACTGAACACTAGATGAGAGCTACTGCTTATATGCAAACAGAGATACAGTGAAACAATGCAGATGATGTGGCTTGCTTCTATTGGTCCAGGCTTCAGGAAAGTCCAGGAGATTGCAGATCATAGGCTGGTTCAATCTAAGGAATCCAAAGGTGGGGGTCATCTCTCCAGGGGATGTGCTCTGATCTTCTCGCCAAAACTCCAATTACAACCAGACCATTAGCATTTTACAGTCAGCATCATATTAAAGGTTTTTTCCCTAACATCAATTACTAAATTATGCAATGTGCGATCTCTTTGCCGAATGCATCGGACAGCTGCTGATGTAAGGGGGATCAATATGATATCAGACATGACACATTTCCTTTAACCTGAACCATATGTATCACTAATATGCATATAACTTACAATACTACACATAAACACTACTATATTTCGACATAAATAACTATGTGTTGCAACTACGACTAAATGTGTACTATTTACAAATGTGTGTGTTGGTGCGAATGTATACAAAAGTGTAAAAACTGTTATTGCCATGTGTTGTGGCTGGATACGCCCTTCCACGCCGTAGCGTGCTCTACACATAATTTCAGACAAAGACAATCAAGTTTGCTCGATATCAATTGAAATGACTTTATCCAATTTGCTGACTTCGACAGCTCCACCCTTTGATAGTGTTATAAACTATCACCTAATCACTGTCTCAAGTTCAGGATTATACAACACTTCCTCACAGACCATGATCTCGGTATCTCTCACAACCCTTTCAGTCTCGTTCTCAGTGATTCTCCCAGAAGACTGTTTTCCACACTTCAACAGAGTAGGAACACATTTGACACATAAACCAATTGCTAAGATGACACCCAGTATAAGGAGAAGGAGCTTACCTACACTAGCAACCATTTTCTGTACCCACTCCCCCAGACCAGAGAACCATTTCACAGGGTTCAACCACGAGAACCAACCTGCCACCTTTTCCCCGACCTCATATAACAAAGAATTATGGTTCCTTCGAAATTCCCATTTCAGTTGCAGAATTTCATCCATCTTCCGGTCTATGACTTCTTTGGGGTCATCTGTATTATTGGTGATGTACGTGCAACATTTGACACAGAACTGGGTGGCCAGTGTCACACAGTACCCACCAGTAATAGAGGTGAGATAATTTAGTACCAGTCTATGTTGCACCAACTCCTTATTGTACGCTTGGAGCTCCCTTCCAGTATACCTGAAAGTGTCATCATACTTCTCGGTGATATTATCTATCAATTTAGCTAGGTCTTGGATATATTTAAAGTTTAATGTTCCCCGAGCGGTCCTGGTGAGATCTAGAGCAACCATAACTTGAAAACCAGCGGTTTCACTAATCGATTTTGTAGCTATGGGTTCCTCACCAGGGATCATATTTCTCTTGCCACGGTGTTCATACTGTGTGTGTATGTATGGTGGTGATGTAGTCTTGTGAATACCAACCATTTCATCATGAGTAATAGTCATGATTTCAGGAACCAGTTTAGCTAAGAAACACAAACCCTTTGAACTCGGAGTCACCCAGGAATAAGCTTTCCTCCCACAAACAAAGTACACATCATCAGGGAGAACATAAGGAACAGTATGCCCATTAATTATATCACATAAAGTTTTGACAAAACTACCCATGCCTAGTGCCTTCATTTGTTCGAGACACGTGTCAGCATGGATGACATTCTTACAATTACCTATAGAGACCTTTCCAATGGATACTTTCTTATGTTTAGTTACACGCCCTAATTTGTGGTGTCCGTCAACAGTCCTGCCTATTGGTGACCTTACAAGTCTCCCTCCAAAATGAGTGTGGCGAGCCATTGTCCGATCTGATAGGTCAGCTTCCCAATTCTCCAGACGCTTTGCATGAGAGATGTTTAGGCACAGTAAAGAACTGTCTAAGGAGTATTGTCGAAGCTTCAGACTAGGGGACCTAGTGTTATTGTACCTCCCTTCTATGGGCCTCCCTCCCCTCAATTCTAGTACCTCAGAAATGTTTAGTGGGAATGGTACTAGTCCTATTTTATGCTGTCCCTGAGGCACATGTGAGCACACCCAGCACTCAGTTTGACTTAGAACCTTACCCACTAAGGAGTGATAATCCTCCAGAGGATGCCCGCCCATGTCCAGGGTACTGGTGGACTGGCATAGCTGGATGCACTTTTCTTCAACTAGGGAGTCACAGAACTTACAAATACAATACTCATCAGACAATAGCCCCTCACACTGTCTCCAAGTTCCCGAGCTAGCAGACCTTTTCATAACCCCTGGACCAAGCTTGATAATGGGCTGCTCTGGGTATTCTAATAACTCCATCTCATCTGTATCACTACCAGAACCTGCCTCTGTTCTCCATCCTCATTCACAAAAATCAAGTGTCCTAGAAAAAGTAAAAACAAGGAAAATCTTGGAACAAAAGAAAAACAAAAACCGCCACTCCATCGCTGAAAGGATAGTTCTGAGGCAACGTCTCCGGTTCAGGTGTCTTGACTGCAGGCTTTAGGTCTCCCGGAACAGGTTTACGAGTGACAGATCAGTGTCGTCGGTCTCAGCTTTATCTCGCACTTTCTCCGGGTTACTGACTCTCCTACAGTGGGTGGAATGGACCCAAGTGTCTCTCTCTGCAACCTTCAGTGATGTGGTACTGGTGAGCAGCACTTGGTACGGGCCTACCCAACGGTCTGTTAAACAACCTGAGCGTAAGAAATTGCGGATCATAACATAATCCCCAGGTTCAACATCATAACAGTTCGTCTCTGGCATACCAGGTCACAGCATTTTGAGTTTTTGTTGTTGTTTCAGCTGTCTGCTCATTTTTATAAGATATTGCACAGTCACTTCATTTTTACACTTTAAGTCGTCTTGCGGACTCACAATAAAATGAGGTTGTCGGCCGAACAGTATCTCAAAGGGGGACAGATTAAGAGGAGGTCTAGGAGTGGTTCGAATGCTATGGAGGACTAGTGGCAAAGCTTCAGGCCACGCCAACCCAGTTTCAGCCATTATCTTACGAAGCTTGTTCTTAATAGTACCATTTACTCTTTCCACCTTACCACTGGCTTGTGGTCGGTAAGGGGTGTGAAGTCTGCTACTGATTCCCATGAGCTTACACATATTTTGGAAGATATCACCAGTAAAGTGGGTACCCCTATCACTTTCAATGATTCTAGGGATACCGAACCTACACACAAACTCTTGTACAATTTTCTTTGCAGTGAAAACACATCAATACATACTAACACATACTTTAGATTCCTGCAAGGTGGTAATTGGATATAGTCAATTTGTATTACCTGAAAAGGTCCGTCTGTAGGAGGGATGTGGGATGGCTCAGTTGGAATAGTTTTCCCGACATTTTTCCTCAAACAAATAAGACATGACATTGCCTTCTTACCAGCCTGAGAGGAAAATCCAGGAGCACACCAGTATGCTCTCACCAGTTTGCACATACCTTCTTTACCCAGGTGAGTCAAACCGTGTGCTGCTTCAGCCAGGCTTGGATAGTATGTTCTGGGAGCTACAGGCTTACCTTGTCCATCTCTCCAGAGTCCTGAGGACTCTTGACCACATCCCTTCGCCTTCCAGACCGCCTTTTCCTGCAGGGAACACAGGTCTTGCATTTCAATTAATTTCTGCATGTCTAGTGTCTGAAAAACCATCATAGTCTCGGTCGATACAGTCATAGGTTGCCCTGCTGCCCATTTAGCAGCTTTGTCTGCCCTGTTATTGCCCAATGACACTGGTTCTTCTTCAGAGGTATGGGCTTTACACTTTATGACGGCTACTGTCCTGGGTAACTGTATCGCTGTCAGAAGTCCTTTTATGTGTTGTGAGTGTGCCACTGGCGTGCCTGCTGCTGTTGTAAAGTTTCTAAGATGCCAAAGGGCCCAAAAATCGTGCACTACACCGAAGGCGTACCTAGAGTCAGTATATATATTAGCTGATTTACCTTTTGCCAACTCACAAGCTCTCCTTAATGCTACTAGTTCCGCCACCTGGGCTGAGTGAGGTGGGCCAAGGGGTTCAGCTTCTACAACATCCTGATCGTATACCACACCGTAACCAGTACATAGTTCTCCCGTCTCTGTCTGTCTATGACAACTCCCATCTGTATAAAACGTAAAATCTACATTTTCTAAGGGGGTGTCACGTATGTCGGGCCTCGCAGTAAAGGTCTGGTTCAGGTATTCCATACAGTCATGCGTATCAGTACTCTTGCCAAACTCATCATCACCCAGGGTCTCCTCACCTCCCACCCTTTGTGTCTCTTGAGACACATATGGAAGGTATGTAGCTGGATTTAAGGTGCTACATCGTTTGATGGTGATGTTTGAGGGTGCCATCAAAGCTAGTTCCCATTTTGTGAATCTAGCTGAAGAGACATGTCTGGTTTGAGCTGAATTTAACAGAGCTGATACAGCATGGGGTGTATAGACAGTTGAATCATGTCCTAATACTACGTCCTCGCTCTTACTTACCAGAAGAGCCGTTGCTGCTACACTTCTGAGACATGTTGGGAGTGATCTTGCCACAGTGTCCAATTGTGCACTGTATTATGCTACCGGTCTGCTAGCGTCACCATGTTTCTGTGTGAGGACACCTGCTGCACAACCATCAGCTTCCGTACAGTATAGCTCAAAAGGCTTTTCATAATCAGTTATTCCCAATGCAGGTGCTCTAGTCAGACTATCTTTAAGATTAAAGAACGCTTGCTCTGACTCTTTTGTGTGTGCGACACATTCTGGTTTCGAGGAAGAGACTAGCTCCTGCAATGGTAATGTCAGAATAGAAAAACCTGGAATCCAGGATCTACAGTATCCACACATCCTCAAGAAGGTACGAATTTGCTTCTGGCTCTGCGGCAGAGTCATGTGTTGTATGGTCTCAATTCTGTCGGTCGTCAAGTGTCTTAGCCCCTGGGTGAGACAGTGTCCTAAGTATTTGACCTTTGTCTGACATGGCTGTAACTTGTCCTTTGCCACTTTGTGCCCTGTTTGCGAGAGATGGAGCAACAACAATTTAGTATCATGTAAACATGACATGAAAGAATCAGAGCACAACAACAAATCGTCCACATATTGAATTAGAACAGACCCATTGCTAGGCTGGAAAGTTTGCAAACAGTCATGTAAGGCTTGGGAGAAAATACTGGTGCTGTCAATGAACCCCTGGGGTAGTCTGGTCCATGTGTATTGCACTCCCCGGTAGGAAAATGCAAAAAGGTATTGGCAGTCAGGGTGAAGAGGGACTGAGAAGAAAGCAGAACATAGATCAATGACAGTAAAATGACTGGCAGACGGTGGAATCTGCATGAGGATTACAGCTGGATTGGGCACTAAGGGGAATTGGCTCTCAACAACTTTATAAATTCCCCTTAAATCCTGTACTAATCTATAGCCCCTCCCCCCACTCTTCTTCACAGGGAAAATGGGACTATTTGCTGTACTGGCTGTACGAATTAAAATCCCTTGTTGTAACAGCCTCTCAATAACAGGATATACCCCTAGTTCCACCTCCGGTTTTAATGGATATTGTGGGATTTTTGGAGCTATCCTACCACTTTTTAGATTTACCATCACAGGAGCTACGTTTGCCATTAATCCAGTGTCCTGTCCATCTCTGGTCCATAGGGAACCCGGTATTTCCAGCAACATCCCCTTTACTTGAGATGGACTTTGTTCTATAACGGTAGAATGCAACATCAACCTTTGAGGGGTGTCCAAAATATCCTGTACCTCATGCATGACCTTCTCTGGTATATCTAGGAATACACCATCTGGGGTACAGTATATGACACATCCCATTTTACATAACAAGTATCTTCCCAACAAGTTAGTAGGAGCTGCTGCAGCCAAGAGAAACGAATGCTTGGTATGCAGGGGCCCGATAGTAACTTCTAAGGGCTTAGTTAAAGGATAATGTAACACTCTTCCCGTTACCCACATAGCTGGAATAGTTTTACTGGTCACCTGTAGATTGAAAGGAGAGGTTATCACAGATCTGGCCGCCCCTGTATCTACAAGAAAAGTTTGTTTCCTACCAGCTATGTCAACTATCATTGTTGGTTCTTCTCTCTGACTCTCAGTTAACCTCACTGGCTGTAGACTACAGGTATGACCTGACCCCTAGCGCTCACTATCGCTTTCCCGCATGGCATTTGCTGCTATAACGTGCGCGGGCAGGTATGAGTCCTCTTGTCTATGTGAATTCCTCTTTGGAAGATACTTATGTGACCCACCCTTATTTGTATTGCATCTCTCCTTTTTACAATCTCTCATGAAATGTCCTTCTTCGTTACAGTTGAAACACCTGACTATTTTATGTTTCTTGTTATGTGGGTTGTATGCTGGTGGTCGTCTATGCATTCCCTCTATAGCCTGTATTCTTACCGTCATTAACCTATCACTTTTCTATAAACTTTCCAAATTCCAAAATCATGAATATGCTAGATCAAATGTATTTAATCCGAAAAATGTTTCCAACGCTTAATTACAAAATGTTGCACAAATATTTTTCAGAAATAAAATTGGAAATAAAACCAGAGTCTAACTTACTAGTCTAAGACTTGGCGTGAGAGGAGTACACTTTGAGGGCACACTTCTACCTTGCATGTTTCCTCAGAGAAAATTATCAACATTATCAGGTCAGGCAGTGGATTTTACATCTTACACTGCTCTTAGCCCCATCTTTGGAATTTAGTTCTTTCAATGTCAGGGCAGGTTGATTCCCAGGATGACACAGGTCTTTCCAAGGGAGTTATCTATCCCTGAGATATATGTCTGGCCTCTCAGAGGGCATGCTTCTCACCTCTGCTCTGCTGGACTGGCCGGACTATCTACCCAACTCTGGAGCGTCTCAGAGATGGTATCTGTCTAGCCTGGTTACCTTTAAAAGACTCTTGACACTTGTATAGGTCACTGGCGTCAGTCAGCAAAATACACTCTGGAAGGTTACGTACAATATACACATTGTCATACATGAAAATTCATGTCATACATAATCGTCACACAGGTTTATGAAATTGAGAAGTTGATATACACTAGGGCAGCAGTTCTTAACCAGAGGTGGGAGAAAGCATTTCTAGGGGTGCGAGCAGCAACGATAGGTTTTTAATTTTTAGATTTTTAATATAAAATTATAAATTTGACACGACTTTACTGTGTACTCATGGAACCAATGATCCCTACTACGATTTGACCTTACTAGTATATAATGACTGTCATAGTATATGTTTTTGTTTACTTTTAGTTATATGTTCATTTTTTTTTAAAAAAGAACTTTGTATCAAAAAGTTTAATAAAATTAAAAAAAATATATGTATTTTTTAATAAATAAATTGTTTTGCAATAAATTCAGTTTCCTAACAAAGAAAACACATTTTTCAAGGGGGTGCGAGAACGTATTTTGAGATTCACTGGGGACCCGATCACTAAAAAGGTTAAGAACCGCTGCTCTAGGGTGATCTATCCAGGAGAATTGCACAAACCCTGTCACCTTGTTTTGTCTTTTGTCAGTTAAAGGGAAGGCAAATAACAAATAAATATTTTGTAAACATTTTTACAACTTGAAGAACGAAAGTCCAAGCTGCAGAAGAGTGATGTAGACCAATACATTTCATCGGGTGATAGGGGTCAATCTGTGATGGAAAACAAACAATGGGAAACACAACAAAGGCAACACCTATTACAACATTAGGCCAATGTTATAACATTTTTGAGGTCTCCGACAGCTGTGAGAAGTGGCCCACGTGGCTTCAGAGGAAAGCGTCAATGAGTCTAGGATAGGCACGCTGCCAGAGTTTGTCCATTCGTATTGAAGGGCAGATGACAATATTAGACCTTTGTGCAGTTATGAACTGTATAGCAGATCCTTGCTTGCACTGGTGAAGCAGGATCATTTTATAAGAACACGTCTCATGTTAAACAAAATGAGTCCTAGATGAGAGCGGAGGAACCAAGTTGTGCACAATAAGTGGGGTTTTTCAAGTTCTGCATCTGATTTTATACCATTAAAGCTGTGGCATCTTTTAGGTCTACTTGATGAAGATCCTTGGTGAAGGCTGCTGGCCTGGGATTCAGGGAGGATTCCCAGTTTAGACATAATGATTGGACCTTGATCTACTAAGTTAGTATAAAGAGGCTTGGGGCTAGATTTACTAAGCTGCGGGTTTGAAAAAGTGGGGATGTTACCTATAGCAACCAATCAGATTCTAGCTTTCATTTTGTAGAAGGTACTAAATAAATGAAAGCTAGAATCTGATTGGTTGCTATTGGCAACATCCCCACTTTTTCAAACCCGCAGCTTAGTACATCTAGCCCTTGGTGTCTGTTAGCACCTGAAGAGTTAGAAAGTGAAGCACCATTTTTATTTGTAGTACTGAGCTCATAGGATGTTGGTGATCCCCTGCAGTTCATGTCACTTGAATTTTTAAAGATGTCAGATCTTGGGATATTTTGTCCTTTAAAGTCACAGAAAGCGTGGTCATGGATGGCCACCGTCATGTTTTGTTTTGTTTTATAGTAATGCAAATGGACTATAATGTCTCTGGGATTTTGGTTGGTGGGAGGCTCGCTGTGTGTAGCCCACTCACTGCCTCATAAAGGTCATTTCTCCTGGACCTGGTTTAGATCCCTCCTTATCCTATATGTATTGTTGCTGTTTCCATATCAGTAATAGTCTGTGAGCGACACCACTCATCTGTCTTATTCTCAAAGTCGTTGGTTCTGGATCCAAGAGAGGTGATTTCCATCTTAAAGTCGTCTATAACACTTTTGAGTTTCTGTTGAAATACCGTCTTCCCTGAGCCACCAACCCAGAAATCTTTCAGCACAGGGCTGGTTTTCTATGGGAGGGGGTCCATATTTTTCTCTGTACCCAGTTACCCTAGGGATTTCAGGCCATGGTGAACAGGCATGGTTGTCATTATGGCAGGGGGAACCCAAGCTACAAGATTACCTGCTTTAGTGTCACTAGCTGAGCCTGTCATAGACTTGTGCTTTTTTGGGGGTACCCCATGATGTTTGTCCCCCTGCTATTCCCACTACCAGCCTAGTGTGTTTTTTCATTCTAACACACTAATAAGGTTCCCCATCAGCACGTATCTTCAACCAGGAGTTGAGCACCCACAGCAGACAGTCTTATCTGCTGCTGTTTCCACCTCTACATGCTACATCTTCAGTGTAACTTACTGTCTTTCTAAGTGCTAGTGGGCCGTGAGCAATTATGTGTCAGTAAGGTGCAGTTTTTCCCATATAAGGTCTGACTAATTCTCTGTCCCTGTTTGTTATTGTACCTTTGTTAATTTAAGTGCATATCCTCATCATCTATTTATATAGCGCCCCTAATTCCGCAGCTCTGTACAGGGAACTCACTAACATCAGTCGCTGCCCCATTGGAGCTTACAGTCTAAATTTCCTAACATACACTCACAGACTAGGGTCAATTTGATGCAAGCCAATTAACCTACCAGTATGTTTTTGGAGTGTGGGAGGAAACCCACGCAAACACAGGGAAAACATACAAACTCCTCACAGATAAGGCCATGGTCGGGAATTGAACTCATGACCCCAGTGCTGTAAGGCAGAAGTGCTAACCACTTAGCCACTGTGCTGAAAATTCTGAAGGGCCTAAACCAGCAGTGGGTAACAGATGGTCCGCAGGTTGCTGGCGGCCCACCAAGATATCACCTGCAGTCCCCCAGCCAGCTGATTCTAATCTTATCAGAATTGGGGCAGCTGACTTACGCATCTTGTGCAGGGAAGTCTCGCAGCACATGTGAAGGCTTAAACAATAAGGTAGAGCATTGTGGGTAGTGCCTGGAAAGGGACAGAGGCTGCTGGTCTGTAGAACTCAATATCATTGTACTATTGTGACATAGCCTGCGGGCTGATTAATCTGCTCATTAATTTGGCAGGGGGCTGTGTCTGATTCAGAGCTAGGCTCTGTTGGTGGCCACTGATATTTAAGGCAATGAGGTCTGCTGCCTCATTGCCGGTTATAGCTTCTGCTACCCAGTCTGCTGACCTGCCTTGTTCCTGTTCCTGTCTATTGAACTTCTACTGATCTCCCATGTATGACCCTTGGCTTGGATTTGGACTTCGCTTGTGTATCCCGTGACCCTGACCTCAGGCCTGTTTACCAATTCTCCTGTTTTGCCTGTGACCCTTGACCCCGGCTTGTTTACTGGAACTGCAACCTGCTGCCAGCCCTTGACCTCTGCGTGGACCTCACTCCGCTGGCCTGGGTTCTCCCCAGCCAGTACACACTTCACGACCCTCTGTCAGTGTGCAGCCCAGTCTGTCCCCACCATCAGGGGCTCCAGTGAACACCTAATTGACAGAGTAGACTCCGGGTTGTGTTGTGCCGGCTGGATGGGTTCCTAACATTATAACCGGCCATAAACAGACGTTACGGAGACGAAGTTGAGATAGATGGAAGCGGAACTTCCCCGTCTCCGGCGCAAGCCCTAGCATGCCATGTGGAGTCCCTGTACCAAATGATCCAGGGATTGTCTGAGCGTATGTCCGTTCAAGAAGAAGCCGCGAAAACCTCACAACCCACTCCAAGTTCCACCTGTGAACCTAAGATGAATTTGCCGGATCGGTTCTCTGGAAATAGATCCCTGTTTCGGAATTTCAGGGAGAGCTGCAAGCTCTATTTCCGGTTGAGACCCCGCTCCTCCGGTTCAGAGCAACAAAGAGCCGGGATTATCATTTCCCTCCTACACGGTGACCCCCAGTCCTGGGCCTTTTCTTGACGCTTTCTTTGAGGCATTAGGTCTATTATATGATGACCCGGATCGAATGGCCTCCGCTGAAGCTCATCTACGGGCCTTGAAACAGGGTCGGCGGTCGGCAGAGGAATACTGCGCTGAATTTCGTAGATGGTCACCTGACAGTGGATGGAATGACCCTGCTTTACGCAGTCAGTTCTGTCTCGGCCTGTCGGAACAAATTAAAGACTCCTTAGTGCAATATCCGTCTCCTACCTCACTGGAGGATCTGATGCACCTCTCCATTAAAATTGACAGGAGAATTAAAGAGCGGAAATCTGAAAAGGAGGCATCTTCTCAGTCTGCCCTGATTCCTGATGAGGAGCCTATGCAATTAGGAGCGTATCGTCTCTCTCCTGAGGAAAGAGACAGGAGACGATCACAAGGTCTATGTCTCTACTGTGGCACTAAAGGCCACTTCTCCCGTTCCTGCCCTAATAAGCCGGGAAAAGAGCATGCCTAGGGAATGAGGGGAAAATTTACCTAGGTCTGCAAAGTGTTTCCCCGAAAAATGCTGTATTAATTCCTGCTCAACTCACGTCCAGTGCTGGTTCTGTGAACTTGTCGGCCTTTATTGACAGTGGAGCTGCAGGCAACTTCCTTGACATCGAGTTTGCCTGCTCTGCTGGATTTCCGTGGATCAAACTCAAATCTGCCATTACGGTATGTGGCTTAGATGGTAGTCCATTGCCAGGAGGCAAGATTACCTGGGAGACCCCGCTACTACAATTGAACATTTGAGCTCTCCACTCGGAATCCATAGTCTTCTTCCTTATCGAATGTCCGTCAGTTCCTCTGATTCTGGGCCACCCCTGGCTATCCTGCCATAACCCTGTCATGGATTGGGTAAAAGGAGAAATTGTCCAGTGGAGCTCTTATTGTACACAGTCTTGCTTGACACTGCCTTTGCGTATGATTTAGCCTATTCTGGAGCAACTTCCTTCACAGTATCATGGGTTCTGGGATGTTTTCTCCAAAAAGGCTGCTGATACTCTACCACCACACCGGGAGTTCGACTGTGTCATCGAGCTCATTTCGGGTTCTAAATTACCCAAGGGACGCCTGTACTCTCTCTCCGGTCCAGAGACCAATTCCATGCAAGAATACATTGATGAAAACCTGGAGAAAGGCTTCATCAGGCAATCCAAGTCCCCAGTAGGAGCAGGGTGCTTTTTTGTATCCAAGAAGGACGGTGGACTCAGACCCTGAATCTACTACCGAGGGCTGAATCTCATTACGGTTAAAAACACCTATCCACTTCCTCTCATCTCCGTACTTTTTGACCAACTAAGAGGTGCAACTATCTTCACAAAAATTGATCTTCGTGGTGCCTATAACCTCATACGTATTAGAGCAGGTGAGTGGAAGACGGCATTCAACACTCTCTCGGGCCACTACCAATATCTGGTCATGCCGTTTGGCCTTAGTAATGCCCCTGCAGTATTCCAGGATTTGATTAATGAGGTGTTACGTGAGTTTTTGGGACACTTTGTTGTTGTCTACCTGGACGACATCCTCATATAATCAGAATCATTGTCAGTACACCAGGGTCATGTCAGACAAGTATTACAGAAATTACGGGAACACCATCTCTACGCTAAACTCGAGAAATGCGAGTTCGAGTTCCAGAAGGTATCCTTCCTAGGTTATATAATCTCCTCAGAAGGTTTCTCCATGGACCCAACCAAGGTCCAACCAATCCTTGATTGGGTACAACCGAATAACCTCAAGGCGGTCCAGAGATTCCTGGGATTCGCCAATTACTACAGGAGATTTATTGGCGGCTTTGCTGATATTGTGGCTCCTATCGTCACTTTGACCCGCAAGGGAAGTGATCCAGCTGATTGGTCACCACAGGCAATATATGCATTTAAAACTCTGAAGGAAGCCTTTGTGTCTGCTCAGGTCCTTAGACATCCAGATACTAAGGTACCATTTGTTCTGGAAGTTGATGCCTCTGACGTCGGTGCTGGTGCCATCTTATCACAAAAAGATCCCCATACTCACCACTTACATCCATGTGCCTATTTTTCCCGTCAGTTCTCTTCAGCGGAAACCAACTATGATGTGGGAAACCGAGAACTGTTAGCAGTCAAATGGACCTTTGAGGAATGGCGACATTGGTTGGAAGGAGCTACACATCAGATCTCCGTTATAACGGATCATAAGAATCTGCAGTATATACAGTCGGCCAAACGACTGAACCACCGACAGGCTCGTTGGTCGCTGTTCTTCACCCGGTTTAACTTTGTAATCACTTACCGTCCAGGTTCTAAGCTTTCTGGCACACCATGCCCCGGTTACTAGTCCAGAACCTATTGTTCCCTTATCTATGATTCATGCTGGGTTAACCCAAGATCTAAGCTGTACATTACAAAGGTTTCAGAAATTAGCTCCTGATAATACTCCAGTAGGGTGCTTGTTTGTCCCAGTTCATCTAAGGAAGGCAGTCATTGCCGAAGCACACAATAATCAGATTGCTGGACATCCGGGAGTTTTCAAGACATTAGAAATCCTTTCTCGTACTGTATGGTGGCCACCCTTGTCTGCTGACGTCAAAAGTCACGTCCTGTCTTGTGAAATTTGTGCCAGGAACAAAGTTCCCAGGACTCGCCCGGTAGGTCAGTTGGTTCCGTTGGCCGCTCCTGCAAAACCTTGGACACATTTGTCCATGGACTTTATCGTTGATTGACCACCGTCTGCGGGACACAATACCATTTGGGTCAGGGTAGACCGCTTCAGCGAAATGGCACATTTCATTCCACCAACCCAACTTCCTACCGCCCGAGATCTGGCCATTCTCTTCATCCAGCATATTTTCCGTCTTCATGGACTTCCTTCTGATATCGTTTCTGATCGTGGTTCACAATTCATTGCACAATTCTGGAAATCCTTCTGTACCCTGCTTGGAATTAAAATCAGTTTATCATCCGCATACCATCCTCAGTCAAATGGGCAAACTGAAAGGGTTAACCAGTCCTTAGAGCAATTTTTGCGATGTTATACGTCAGAATTCCATGATAACTGGTCCTCCTTGTTACCCTGGGCGGAATTTGCTTGTAATAACTCATGTCACTCATCCATCAAAACATCTCCGTTTTTTTGCAATTATGGCTTTCAACCCAGATCCAACTCCTTGTACTCACTCAAGTCCGCTGGTATCCAGGAGATCCGCTCCACTGCCAGGGACCTCAGAGATATCTGGAAGAAAGTACAGTCGTCTTTGAGACAAGCCTCATTTCTTGCAAAAAAAAATTCGGACCGGCACTGTACCATCTGCTCCCTCAAGGTGGGCCAGCAAGTATGGCTGTCTACAAAAAATATCAGGCTCAGACAGTCTTGCAAGAAGTTGGGCCCTAAGTTCATCGGGCCGTTTTCCATAACCAAGCTGTTAGGCGCCGCTCGGCGTCCGCATAGCGCGTCGCGTCACTTCCCCTTCCGCCCGGCCGGCCAGCTACAGACCTGAAAGCGTTCCTGTTGCTAGGCAACGGGACGCTGCATGAAGATAGCGCTACGGCGCTAAAGGATGACAAGCCCTACGGCGCTGGAGCAATGACAGCACTACTAGTGCTGAGGGCATTGGCTAGCAGCACTATTTAAGCCTCTCTGACCCCACCTCCTGTGCCAGAGTTTCAGGTCCTTTCCTGTCCTCCAGCGTTCCAGTGTTCCTGTGGTTATCTGTTTCCTGACCTTTTCCTTCCTCCAGTTTATTGCCGTTTGCCTGTGACCATTGTGACCCGGATTGCCTTAACTACCCTTTTGGATCTCCCTTTTGTACCTCGCTGTCAGAACGTTATCTACCCGGCTTGACTCACTACCCCTTCGAATTCTCCTGGTGTACCTGCATTGCCCGCACTGTTGCCGAACCGGCCTGTCTGACATTCCTCTCGTACTTCGCTATCTGACTTGTGGAAGGACCGCGACCTGCGTGTTTCCTGCAGCTAAGTCCATACCTCCTTGCGGGGGTCCCTGGTGAACACAGGGGCACGTTAGACTCCACACCTTCCTCCGAGTAGTGCCAACGATAGCAGGTACGCTATACTAGTCGTGACACAAGCAAGTCAATTCCGTCGCATTCAGGTTAAAACTTCCGGGCTCGTTAAGAATCCCTAAAACATTTCATTGTGCACTGTTGAAGCAGGTACTATATCCTAGTCAAATTCAGTCTTCAAGTGTGCCTGGGGGAAATTCAAGCAAACCACCAGGATACGTGGTTCAAAGGATCCTGGATTCTAAAAAAGTGCAAGGGCAGGTGCACTTCCTGGTACAGTGGAGGAATCGCGGGTTAGAAGAGCGGTCTTGGGTTCCGCGGAGACAACTCCATGCCCCTAAACAGTTGAAGGAGTTCTTCAGGAGATTCCCAAGAAAACCTGGATGTCGGGGTCCCTAGACCCCGTCTCAAGGGGGGGTTGGGTACTGTTACGAGCCGCGGCGGTGCCCAGCCGCCGCGACTCACTCACCTGCGTCCTGGACGTCGCTATGGCGACCGGGACGTCACTTACGGCCATGACCCGGCCGGTTAGACGCTTCAGCGCTGCAACCCGGCAATGAGAGGAAGCCGGGCGCATGCGCTCATTGGATCCTCTAGCCTGCGGGCTGATTAATCTGCTCATTAATTAGGCAGGGGGCTGTGTCTGATTCAGAACTAGGCTCTGATTGGTGGCCACTGATATTTAAGGCAATGAGGTCTGCTGCCTCATTGCCGGTTATAGCTTCTGCTACCCAGTCTGCTGACCTGCCTTGTTCCTGTTCCTGTCTATTGAACTTCTACTGATCTTCCGTGTATGACCCTTTGCTTGGATTTGGACTTCGCTTGTGTATCCTGTGACCCTGACCTCAGGCCTGTTTACCAATTCTCCTGTTTTGCCTGTGACCCTTGACCCCGGCTTGTTTACTGGAACTGCAACCTGCTGCCAGCCCTTGACCTCTGCGTGGACCTCACTCCGCTGGCCTGGGTTCTCCCCAGCCAGTACACACTTCACGACCCTCTGTCAGTGTGCAGCCCAGTCTGTCCCCACCATCAGGGGCTCCAGTGAACACCTGATTGGCAGAGTAGACTCCGGGTTGTGTTGTGGCGGCTGGAGGGGTTCCTAATAATCACATTGTATTTTTATTGCAATATAAGGGTCTATTACCACAATGCTGTTACAGTCATTATGTACCGCTGAATACTGCTGCAATTTACTAGCTGGGGCTGCTCTGGGAGACCTGATCCCCCAGCTTATTTCTTCTTCACTGGCAGCCTAACGCTGCTGCTATACGCCTGCACATAACACCATCACCCGTCAGTGATCCAGCCCAGCGGGAGAGGCTTCAGCTGGATCACAATGTAACAGTCACCCCATCCCCAGATATAAAGCTTCTCCAAGCTTAATAACTGCCTAATGCTGCTGTCCCTATAGAGGTCTATGGAGAAAGCGATAAGCGCTGGCAATTAGGAAAACTCTTTGTTAGATAATAGACAGTGGTTAATGAGCCTTTTGCCAGCATTTACGGTAGTATTTTGTCTCTTCATCGCTTGTTAAATATACCCCATAATCTTGTGTGGTTCCTGTTACTATTTGTTGCATTATCACACTCTACTTAAATTTGTATTTCATATATAGGACCTGATTAATCCAGGCACGTATCTGCTGATTTTGAGCGTATTGTACGCAGAATCAATCTACGTATCTACAGAGCAGCCCATACGCCAGTAAGCGCAGCCCTGTCTGCTCTGTCTTTGAACAGACACTTACTACAGCCCACGATTTCGGGGAGTGAACGGGGCGGGAGAAGGGCTCTCTGCCGGAGTGAATTTACAGTAAGGGTGATCCAAGCTCAAGCCCACGCAGCCACGTCCTCACTAAGCTCTGAGTGTCTAGAAGTTATTTGTTCTTCTGCCGTATCTCTTGCTCCAGTTACAGGTCTAGTCTAAGTCCTGATCAGTACTCATGTCAGTAGCGTGTGCATGCTCTAACATGTCTGCAATCAGGAGTAACTGTAACAATGTATTTTATGGTCAGCGGACATTAATATCATCCTAATAAATGTTTTTGATTGAGGGAATTTTTTTTATAAAAAATAAGACTTATGTAACTGTTTTATCACTAATGCCTGTTATTACCAGGCGACATTCATTTAATATTTTTTTTTTCTATGTATTCTTATATATATTTATAATCCACATAGGTATTGGACGTATCCTGCAGTGTCTTGCGTAGTACAACACAGCAGACCTAGACCCGAATTCATTTGCGCACATATCTTTAGATAAGTGTCTTGAAGAATCTGGGAGCGCGTAAAGCCGATATCCGTGTGTTTAATACTAAAGGCGGGTTTGCGCTCAGAATGCGTTCCTTGATGAATCATAGTGGCTAGAAGCAGCTGGTGTTGTATGACACTTGGCATAGAATGATGTAAATGTCACTGTATCCCACAAGAGCTGTACCTTGTGTCACACTACTTAGGGTCACTGTATTCATAGAGGGTTATGCTCTGTATCACAATATCATTTAATGGGCAATAATGCTTCAGAGATTCACACAATGGCACAACATACTATGAAACCTTACACATTGAGAAATTATAGTATAGAACATATTTATTGATACTTATACTATAATTACTATACAGATTAGCTTGTCATATGACATCCAGTGCACAGAAATATATGGAACTCAGAGAAACCTTATCCTCAGTAGGTAACACTCTGTGATTATAATATCACCTGCATGAAATATTCAGTCTAACCACAGTATGCACATAACAAGGTGATGCTCATTATACACAAGTCAGTTATATAGTACTGTGACAGGATGGACCGCCTGTGCCACCCTGTCTGTAGTTGCAGGGAACCGGCTGGGCTTAATTTGCCACCATTCCCTTTCCTTCTTCCAAATGCGCCCTCTAACCGCAGTAGAAGGGGCTTACAATGTTGCCTCCACTGGACTCCTTACCAGCATCCAGCACCGCATTCCTTCTGGGTAACTGTCGCTGCTAGTGTACCCCCTTGCTGTGCACCTGGACTGGTACCCCTGACCTCTTGCCTTCAGATCAAGGTTGCTGTGGATGGTTCCCCCGTGGCCTTTCACACTGGCCAGAGCTGATGGGTAGCGGGCAGATTGGTGGTACTAGGAGCTGGGTCTAACCTCAGAACAGCGGGGATAACGTATTAGATTTGGGTCTAATCTGTAGGTCACAGGAATTTACAGCAGGGAAGAAGTTGTCAAGCAAGTTCTTGAAGCAAGTGATGTTTATTAGCTCAAGTGTCCTAATAAGGACAGTTACAGCCACTAGTTAAAGGTACTAGCGACATCCAGAAAGGTACAGATGAAATGATACATTACATGCTCAAACAGCTCGCTTTTTATACACATTCTGACACACATGTCAGCAGGGGGAGACGCCACCCCCTGATCCTCCCTGGCCCCAACACGTCTGAGTTATTTTTAGTATCAGGATGCAATATGTTTTCCCAGAACATGGATTTACATACCATGCAAAGTTAACAATAATTACACTTGCTGCTTTCATTATTCAAACAAGGATGTCTGAGATGCAGGCTAATAACCCACACCAGACAGGACGGCAACAGCCCCCTGTTCTTTATACAGGCTAAATAGACATGTTGGCCACTGAGATGAAAAGGGTCTAATTAAAATGAGATTACCTGTCTCAGACAGTCACTGAATACACATTTCCTCACCAAGCATAATACATTACAAATCAATACCTCAAAAATGAATGCATTTCCTATACAAAGTGCCACACAATACAACAAAACCAGTATATTTGCAATTATATAAATAAGCACCCTGCACTATTTCCTTTAAATACATTTATACAATAAGTTACTTATAAGTGATCCAGCCACAGTTGAATACTTGCTTTTGAGGGTGAGTAGAAGAGGGGTCTCCTGTGTGTTCTCCTGGCTGCAGTTATTCCTCTCTTGAATAACTCGGCTTTCCTGACTGGTGCATGAAAAGCTGCCTGGGGTTATCCCACCGCTGCCACCAGAAATCTGTGACAGGATGGACCGCCTATGTCACCCTGTCTGCTGTTGCTGGGGATTGGCTGGGCTTGCCTTGTTACCGTCCCCTTTCTTAATCCCAAATTGCGCCCCTCTAAACATGGTAGGAGGTGGTTACGATGCTGCCACCAGTAGACTCCTACATCGGCGCCTAGAACTGGTTGAATCTGGGTAACTTTCGCTGCTAGTGTACCCCTTTGCTGGACACCTGGGCTAGTACCCCTGACCTCTTCCTTCAGATCAGGGTTGCTGTGCATGGTTCCCCCTGGCCTATCACACTGGCCAAAGTTGCAAGGTAGCGGACAGAACGTTGGTACTGGAATGTTGGGTCCCAAGATCAGAACAACCGGATAACGGATTAGATTTTGTCTAATCTGTAGGTCACAGGAATTACAACAGGGTAAGTAGTTATCAGAGCAGGTTCTTGAAGCAGTGATGTTTTATTAGCTCAAGTAGCCCTTATAAGGACAGTTAAACTCCAGTTTGTGGTACTAGTGGTCTTTCAAGAGTTACAGATGGAATGATGATATTACATGGTAAAACAGAACTCCTTTTATACACATTCTGTCACACGTTAGCAGGGGGTAACACTGCGCATGATCCTAGATGGCCCCGCAACGTCTGAAATATTAACATCAGATCTCAGGATGTAAAATTCTCCTAACTAGGAGTTAACGCGATCTTATACTTTAACAGATATCACATACATCTGTGATTTCCTAAAACTTGCTGTTAGACAATCTACATAAATAATACTCTTTTTGGCTACTGAGATGAAAAGGTCTAATTAACATGAGATTAACATGGGGTCCTTTCTTCAGACAGTTGCATAAACGAATTTCCTATACAGAAATACAACATCCTATACAGAAATACAATAGAATATAAAAAAATCAGTACATTTGCAATTATATAAATTGGCACCCTGCGCTGTTAATTTAAATACATTTATACAATAAGTTATTTCTACGTGGTTCCCCAGGTGCCGGCATGTCCTGGCAGCCATGGGTATGCTGGTACTTATAGTAGTACAAGCACCAACATGCCCAGACTGTTCATGGCAGCTCGGGCTTGCTGGGACCTGCAGTTCACCAACGTAAAAATAGTTTGTAATTCATTTATTTTTACATATTTATTACCCCATACCCACCACCCAGGGGTATGGCAGGAGCCCTAGTGCTGCCAGCACAGGGCTGGTTACCCCTAGGGAGGTGGCCCACATTTTTTTGCTGACCCCAACTCCCTAGGGAATTCAGCCCTGTGCTGACAAGCCTGGGGCTGGTTGGCATCATGGCAGGGGGACCCCCTGCTGCGGGTTCCCCTGCTACAGTGCCACCAGTCCTAGCTGACTAAGCTTAGGGCTGGTTGGAGGGAAATAAGGGGGACCCCAATCTGTTTGTCCCCCCTATTTTCCTCAGACCAGCACTTTAGTCAATATGCGTGGGGTTAGGGTTGATATTTGTGAGTAAAGCTGGTGCGCAGGGGATGGCACGTGTGAATAAAGCTGGTGCACAGGGTGTGACGTGAAGAATCTGGTGTGCAGAGGTGACATTTGTGAGAAAAGCTGGTGCATAGGTGGTGACATATAATATTTATTATGACGAAATGTTAGAGTTACTGCCATAACGGTAATCTGTAGTCCATCCACCACACTGATGCATAGCAGTCTGTCTATATCTTTAATAGAGTGCTAAAATACCCATTACTGCAAATTCTAACAGCTGAATTTTAGTTCCTAACAATAAATACTTGCAAATACAGAAGAGAGATTTTTATTTCATCCATTGATCTCCAAATAATTTTTTTGTAATACTGTAGAATCCTGTTCCCTTTAATATATTCAAATTCTCTATTTACTTGCTTTAGTTAGTGTATACCTCAAGAAAAAGGCTGTGGAGATAATTAGCCCAGAGGGGTTTTAATTACAATTCCTTGATAAAGCGAGTAGCGAAACGCGCGTTGGTGTTCACCTGGCTATGTGTCTCCATATTTTCTAGTTCAGACCAATGAGTAGAAACAAGAGTTAGTAAGCCAGCAATAGGAAATACTGAAAGTCCTAAGGGGATAATGACTATCCCTTAAGAATACGTCTGAAAAGAACATTTTTCTCTGCCAATAATTAACATGAGTCTGACAGGCACTCTGCAATAAACCTTAAGAATTCACATGAGCACCACAGAAGTGCAGCGGTTCTCTATGTAAAGCTTGAGATAGTTACACTATTAGTGTGTAACCTAGGAAGGATGTGAATGAGTTCTCTGTACAGCGCTGCTTAATTAGCTATATAAATAAATAATGATGATGATGAAGGGTGTATTTTAGGGAGCATAAAATTAATAGCCCCCTTCATTCAGTAGCAGTAATGTTCATTAATTGTAGCTTATGAAATGAGACACTGAATGACTATTGAAATAGTAGCTATTTTTTCAGTACTGCTGCTGGACACAAAATTATTATAAGGAATTGTAATATATATATATATATATGTAATGTTCTGGGTGCACCATCAAATGACCATTATGTGTAAAGCAAGACTAAGTCAATAGAAAATTATGTTACAGGGAAGTGAATACCTGGTGCGGTGATACCTTCTTATTTTCGCAGAAGGTGGTTTTGATGCCAGTAAAATAAATGTATTGTCCATTCCAATTGTAGATGTTGCAGCAAATAGAAGTTTAGTTATCACATTTTTAAGTTACAGCAAAAAGTACAATTCAGTTCCAATGCTGTCTACAGCCCATGCTTCCATAGAGTGAGAGAGCTCTCTGACGGGAGGCCATGATTTACATTTTTACAATGGTAGGTGTGTCTTACAATGTGATGTCACTGCTGAGGTCACACAAAGAAGTTACATTGAATCACCATTGCTTCACGAATCTACATTCTGGTGCATCTCCAACAGCCATTTTGAATGTTAATAATATTAATAGTTCAGAAAGTATTTCATAGGCTTTTTCCAAATCAGCAATATATATAATTATAATAATAATGATCTATATTGCAAATCAGGTTGCACACTATGAATTGTATTTATTATAAATTCAACTTTAACTGTGGCATGTAAAACAAAAGAGGTTGCACAGGGGTGATCTTTGTGAGAAAAGCTGGTGTGCAGGGGGTGTCATGAGAGAAAAGCTGGCTCACAGGGAGCGATGTGAGAATAAAGCAGGTGCACTTGGAATTGGCATGTGTGAGACAATCCGTGGGCAGGGGGGTATGTGTGAGAACAGCTGGTGGGCAGGGGGGTATGTGTGAGAACAGCTGGTGGGCAGGGGGGTATGTGTGAGACAATCTGTGGCCAGGGGGGTATGTGTGAGGCAATCTGTGGGCAGGGGGGTATGTGTGAGACAATCTGTGGGCAGGGAGAAATGTGAAAGAAAAGATGGTGGGGTGTTTTTATGTGATCAAAATCTGTTGGGAAAGGCGGAATGTGTGAGAAATAACATGCACTGGAGATGGAGGGTGATAGGTTTAGAGGAAATCTGACAAAAAATTACTATACCAAAACTGTAGAGGATTGGTGGAATAGGCATCTAACAGAGGTGGTAGCGGCTAATATAATAGACCAATTTTAACATGTTGGTTATTAGGGATTAAAAAATATAATGGAAACTAAATGGGCCAAGTAGTTCTTATCTGCTTTTAAATTCTATATTTCGGAATTTGATATAAATATTTTAACTTTACAAAAAGCTATGAAATTTTATAGACACAAAACTTTACGGTTAAACATGTCCGATTAAGGCTTCTTACACTTACGCACCATCTAAATTTTATGAAAACTATTGAAACTCTTACACTTACAAAAAGTAGTGAAATTATGACCATTGAGGCATCTGCCATAATGGACATGTTCATTGAGCAATACACACATGATATGTCAGCACATCCTGTGGTTAGCTGCAGATTCAGCGTAGAGAGAGATTACTGTCACTCACACAATACACACATGATATGCCTTCACATCCTGTGGTTAGCTGCAGATTCAGCGTAGAGAGAGAGATTACTGTCACTCACACAATACACACATGATATGCCTTCACATCCTGTGGTTAGCTGCAGATTCAGCGTAGAGAGAGAGATTACTGTCACTCACACAATACACACATGATATGTCAGCCCATCCTGTGGTTAGCTGCAGATTCAGCGTAGAGAGAGAGATTACTGTCACTCACACAATACACACATGATATGTCAGCCCATCCTGTGGTTAGCTGCAGATTCAGTGTAGAGAGAGATTACTGTCACTCACACAATACACACATGATATGCCTTCACATCCTGTGGTTAGCTGCAGATTCAGCATAGAGAGAGATTACTGTCACTCACACAATACACACATGATATGTCAGCACATCCTGTGGTTAGCTGCAGATTCAGCGTAGAGAGAGATTACTGTCACTCACACAATACACACATGATATGTCAGCACATCCTGTGGTTAGCTGCAGATTCAGCGTAGAGAGAGATTACTGTCACTCACACAATACACACATGATATGCCTTCACATCCTGTGGTTAGCTGCAGATTCAGCGTAGAGAGAGAGATTACTGTCACTCACACAATACACACATGATATGCCTTCACATCCTGTGGTTAGCTGCAGATTCAGCGTAGAGAGAGAGATTACTGTCACTCACATAATACACACATGATATGTCATCACATCCTGTGGTTAGCTGCAGATTCAGCACTATCATGGAGTCAGATTACTGTCACTCACACAATACAGACATGGTATGTCATCACATCCTGTGGTTAGCTGCAGATTCAGCGTAGAGAGAGATTACTGTCACTCACACAATACACACATGATATGCCTTCACATCCTGTGGTTAGCTGCAGATTCAGCGTAGAGAGAGATTACTGTCACTCACACAATACACACATGATATGTCAGCACATCCTGTGGTTAGCTGCAGATTCAGCGTAGAGAGAGATTACTGTCACTCACACAATGGTGGAGCTGCTAATTCTCAGATTTGTGTGATCACTAGAATACACACATGCAGTCTATACAACTGAAGGTCTGAGCAGCTATGCTGCACAGAAGATAGTCCCCATATATATTCTGCATAAGAAGATAATGATACACAAATGTTTGTAGATATTATGTTGTCGATATTGTATTGTTGTAGAACTGAGCAGAATGACAGGAAGATGTTCTCATTATTCCCATTTTCATGATGAGTGCAGAAAAAATGCTGCATCCTGGTGCATGGACTGACCACACGTGTGACAGGATTAGTGGCATGTGTTACCCATGTATGGTCCATGCAGGAGCTCAGTAACATATAATCGGTGCTTTCTGAGGTCAGAATATGATGATTATACAAATAGTTACAGAATCCATTATAGACCATGTATATTATCTTATTAGTTATTGTTATCTGCAGCAGGAGGATATCATTCTCTGTACTTCACTTTTGACAGGCAATGGGGACACAGCACCATACACACAAATTAAAACAATGGTCAATGACTGGGTTATATTTGTGTATAAAATATTTTATTTTCCTTACACAATATAACACTACTTTAAATAAGTTAGATTGATTAAAGTAATCATTAGGCTTTTAAATATGAACATACATTTTTCTTACAGGTTAATCAATGAGCAGGACGAATTCCCAGTAAAAATTGAAGAAATTTCGGAAAGGACATTGTTCTCTGAACATCTGAGTGTTCCAATAAATACTGACCTACAAGTCCTATATACTACAGACGTCGATCCTTCTTAAAATCTAGAGGCCTCACACAAGCTAATTTAATTTTATCAATAGGAGAAACTTTCTACAACAAAGTCGTCACATATCAAACACATGATGAACCTTACAGGAGAGAAACCCTATGTGTGCTCTGAATGTGACAAACACTTTACATATAAATCACAACTGAGTAAACATCAGATGATTCACACAGGAGAGAAACCATTTAAATGCTCTGAATGTAGCAAGTGTTTTACCCAAAAGTTAAGTCTTGAAAAACATCAGAGGATTCACACAGGAGTGAAACAATTTAAATGCTCTGAATGCAGCAAGTGTTTTGCCCAAAAGTCACATCTTGAAAAACATCAGAGGATTCACACAGGAGAGAAACTATTTAAATGCTCTGAATGTAACAAGTATTTTGTCCGAAAGTCAACTCTTGAAGAACATCAGAGGATTCACACAGGAGAGAAACCATTTAAATGCTCTGAATGTAACAAGTTCTTTTCCCAAAAGTCAAATCTTGTAACACATCAGAGGATTCACACAGGAGAGAAAGCATTTAAATGTTCTTAGGGGGGTATTCAATTGTTAGCGTTAACGCTAACAAACGAGCGCTCAAAGAATCTTACCGTTAATACGGTAATTCCGCGAGTAAATTACCGTATTAACGGTTTTCGCGCACAATATTACCGTATAAACGGTAATATTTTTTGAGCGCTCATTTTTCAGCGTTAACAATTGAATACGCCCTTTAGGGGCGTATTCAATTGTCAGCATTAACGCTAACAATTGAATACCCCCTTTAATGTCGCAATAATTTTAATAAAAAATGAAAACATGACAGTTACCTTGAGGATCTGAATGTAGCATATATATCATATGCAAGTTCTCTTTTTGTATCACCATAATATCCATACAGGAGAAACACTTAAAAAATTTCTTCAATGTTGTAATGTTTAAGCCATGTTATATGTCAGTAGATTAGATATAACATATATCAATTGTAAAATCCTGACTTGGCGCTTCACTAAGGTATGCAGCTGTGTTGGTATCTAGAATATCCACTCTTATTCCAATAACTATATAACAATAAAAAAGGTGATACATACACTTGTACTTTTCTTTCCTCTGCGCATAGGAAAATATTAAACTTGAATTTTGATATTTAGGATCTAATTTTCTCCTGAAATTAATGAAATCCCATAATATGTCTCAGGACTCACATGTAAAAGAACATAATATACACCAAATAGTGTAATACATTCATGAATTTACACACACTGAGTCCACTACCATAAGTCCTACACCCTCCTTATTTCTCCGTGTAAAAATGTCACTCAACATACATCAGGTGATGGAATTTCTATTCTGCCCCTATAGGGGATGTGCTTACAGGTATCCAGAAAATAATGCGCCTTCAATATGACTTTCCAGATAACGTTTTTTCATCAGCTCTTAACTTTTAACTCCTCCCCTCCATACATGTGTGTTGCTGAGGAAATGAAAAAAAAAAACAGAGATGGACCTAGTGTATTATCTTAATGACCATCAACGTTTAATAGAATAAAAACAGAAAAAACACTTAACCACAAATGAAGCTCAATGACAATATGACTGCTGAATTGGACTCGTACCAGACTTCCATAGGCAAACGTACGTAGAGACACACAGAAAGATATTACTCCAAATTCAGGTCCTCCACTGGTCAAAGGGAAGTTGGGTTCCGGGTCCATATCTGCCAAAGCGTTTCGACCCCAAAGCAACACAGGTCTTTATCAAGGCTAACTATATCAGTTAAAGTGTGTCCTTATAAAGGATCCTTCTATCTACATCTCCGCCCATCATATCACCAGCACTCCTGCACTTCCGATATTGTCCACGGCTGTGCAGAATGAAAACATGGCTTGGTTTCAAATATCTTTATTGTTCCAAAACGAACAACATTCTTTTTTGAAGATCTCGGAGTAGCGATATTCAAATGAAATATAGGTTTTCTTTCATGTATCTATACATCAATTAATTTTCATTTCTCACATGGATATTGCATGAAATTAACATACCAAATAAAAAACAATTAGATAATTTAAAACGTCAACAATGTATGTGAAAGATGCAATTTGAAAAACAATGTATGAATACATCACACTTATGCATTCAATACATAATCATGACCAAAAAGAACTGTGTCATATACAAATATAATCTTGAACTTAAATAGACATCTTTTCACCCATGATGTTATAAGAACCATTTTATTTCGAAATCTGCATACAGACCTACAGGGCTTAGTGCTCATAAATTATATATCCACCTCATATATATATATATATATATATATATATATATATATATTAATTGACTCTGCATCTGCGAGGAATGTCATGGGCAGTCACATTTCAAAACAGCACATCATTCCATTGTCCAGAAATATTTTCCGGTCTCATTACAGAAATGAGGTGGATATATAATTTACGAGCCCTGTATACAATCCACCACCCACGTCCAAAAGTCCCCCACCACAGGGCAGCCCCAGAGTAGGTGCCAGAACTTAGCGGAGCATCTTCCACATTGTGGGCAGTTACAGTCGGTTCTGGCACCCATCTGGAGCAACCTGCTGTCACGAGCGGCGGCGGTACTCACAGCCGCCGCGACTCGCTTCTGACTCACCCGTCACCTTGACGACCGGGACGTCATTTCCTCTTCCTGCCCGGCCGTCACCAAGGTAACGGCCGGACGCCTCTCACATAGCGCTGCGTCCCGGCAGTGCTGGAAGCCGGGCGCATGCGTGAAAACAGGCACAGCCTGTGGGCTAATTAACTAGAGGGCTGAATGAACAGGCATTAGCCTGCAACTGTGTATTCAGAGACAAGCCCTGATTGGTCCTGCTCTGTACTAGCAATTAGTCTGCAGGAGTATATGCAAGCCCTGATTGGTACAGGTCTGTATTTAAGGCAATGAGGTTTGCTGTCTCATTGCCGGTTATAGCTTCTATTGCCAGTCTGCTGACCTGCTCTGTGTCTTGTTCCTGCCTGTTGAACATTCTACTGATTACCCATGTATGACCCTTTGCCTGGATTTAGACTTTGCCTGTGTATCTTGTGACTCTGACCTCTGGTCTGTTTACCGACATTCCTGTCTGCTCGTGACCCTTGACCTCGGCCTGTTTATTGGTATTGCTATTTGCTGCCAGCCCTAGACCTCTGCTTGGACTTCACCTCGTTTGCCTGGGTTCTCCCCAGCTGGTACACACTTCATGACCCTCTGTCAGTCTGCAGCCCAGTCTGTCCCCACCACTAGGGGCTCCAGTGAACACCTGACTGGCAGAGTAGACTTAGGGTTGTGTTGTACCGACTGGAGAGGTTCCTAACATTATAACCGGCCCACACACGTACCAGAGACGAGGTTGTTATGGATGGAAGCGGAACCACACCATCTCCGGCGCAAGCCCTGGCGGATCATGTTGAGTCCCTATATGTCACTCACCGGACTGTGAGTGTTACTTCTCGTGTGTTCAGGAACCGTGGACGTCCACCATCCTGAGGGTCTGTGCATGTGCAGCCCTTTCAAGCCTTCAGTATCTGTTCCTTTTAGTTAATTGGCTGATCAGGCAACACTCCCTATTTAAAGCACCTGTGGTCAATACCTCGTTGCCTGATCTTGGAGTCTCATTCCCCATGAGCCTCTGAAGGTGTTCCTGTGTTTCCTCGTGTATTCAGCTCCTGCTGATTCCTGTTATTCGTTTGTGGTTCCCAGACCACTTCAACTCTCCTGTGTTCATCGTGTTTGCAGCCAGCGGATTCCTATCCGCTGCCTCCGTGCTTCTACAGAGTTCCTGCTCACTTCAACTCTCCTGTGTTCATCGTGTCTGCAGCCAGCTGATTCCTATCCGCTGCCTCCGTGCTTCTACAGAGTCCTGCTCACTTCAACTCTCCTGTGTTCATCGTGTATGCAGCCAGCTGATTCCTATCCGCTGCCTCCGTGCTTCTACAGAGTTCCTGCTTACTTCAACTCTCCTGTCTTCATCGGGTCAGCGCTCCGCTGCTTTCATCTCTGCTACTGGATATCAGACCGTCTCAACTCTCCCGTGTTCTTCACGTTCCAGTTCTTCTTACTACTGCTTCCAGAGTATTGCCTCGTTTACCTGCCGTGCGCTGCACCAACCTGATTACCGCTTCCACCCTCCAGTGGTCTCTCCTCCTGCCGGCCTTCAGCCGTTCAGGTATCTCTGCACGTCTCTCTGACAGCCTGCTCTCCTGAACCGTGTTATGCATACTTCTCATTGACTTTGCTTGTGTATTGCATATCTAGCTGGACTGAGTTGTGTTCTCCTCCAGAGTCTCCTATCCACTGAGACTATTGTTACCATTGACTTTGCTCACTATTGCCTGGATAGTTATTGTGACTTTGTATACTTCAAGCAGTGCTGCTCAGTTATCATTGTATTGTGGATATCATCGTGGGATCAAGTTCTGTGTGCCCGTGTATACTCTGCATTGCATTCATCTCCTCGTGCCCCTCCTCACATATATATTGCAGTGGTACAACTTGCTATATGCAGACCACTGACTCCTGTTCCCTGTGACACCAGTTTCAAGTATCCTCTCACATAAGCAGTGGTACAACTTGCTATACGCAGACCGCTGACTCTCACCACCTCCTCGCTACTCCTGGACATTCCTTCTCACTATAGCAGTGGTACAACTTGCTATACGCAGACCACTGACTACCCTCACGTTTCCTTGTCCATCTAGTTCCTCGTGTACAGTTATCTACCCATCACCAGTGCTGCTAGTCATAGACTTTCCTCGAGCATTCTCTCACCATCTGCTGTCTCCTGTTCCGTGGTCACCCCGCTACCAGAGTACCATATTACCAACTATACTACTCTGGTAAGTCCATCATCTGGTGATATCCTGGGCAAAGACTCCTAGTGCCCGTGACAGTAAGATCAGGCCATGACAGACCCAGACTCGGAACCTACAGCTAAAGAGATGTTAGCCTCCCAAGGAACGTCTGTGCAAAATATCACAGCTACTGTTGATGCTCCTGTGCTTTCCTCCGTTTCCCCAGTGCCATCCCAGGTGTCTACGGCTTCCACGCTTCACCTGCCTACTCCGTCAAAGTATGATGGAGACCCCAAAACATGCAGGGGTTTTCTAAATCAATGCTCAGTTCATTTTGAGCTCCAACCTCAAAATTTCTCTACTCATCGTTCCAGAGTGGCCTATCTCATTTCCTTGTTTTCCGGACAAGCTCTCGCATGGGCTTCCCCTCTGTGGGAAAGAAATGATCCATTATTACAGGATAGTGCCAAATTTATTTCCACGTTCCGAAGTGTATTTGATGAACCAGGTCGTGTTATTTCCGCTGCATCCAGCATCCTCCGTCTACGTCAGGGTTCTCGTACAGTAGGCCAGTACGTCATTCAATTTAGGACATTAGCCTCTGAACTTCAGTGGAACACTGAAGCGTTAATTGCCGCCTTCTGGCAGGGGCTTTCTGATAAAATTAAAGATGCACTGACTACTCAAGAACTACCTACTTCTTTAGAAGATTTGATTTCTCTTTGCCACCGTGTAGACATGAGATTTCGTGAAAGAGAGTCTGAAAAAACAACTTCAGTTAAAGCACCTCTTCGCTCAAGTCCTCAACTTCGCCCAGCTTCATCTCCGGTGATACCCATGGAGATAGGTCGCTCCAAATTAACTTCAGAGGAGAGGGACCGAAGAGTAAAAAATAGACTTTGTATCTATTGTGCTGATTCCACGCATATGCTCAATTCATGCCCTAAAAAATCGGGAAATGCCAGGCCCTAACCAGTTCTGGAGAGGTGAAGTTAGGGTCCCTGGAGTCCTCTCCATGTTCTACGAAATTAAAAGTCTGTGCTTTTGATGTTACAGTTTCCTTTGCTACCAAATCCTTTAAGTCCCAAGCACTTATTGACTCTGGAGCTGCGGGAAACTTTATTTCTAAATCCCTCGTGAATCAATGGTCCCTACCAGTGATTACTTTGAAGACACCTATTACTGTGACTGCTATCGATGGATAACGCATTATCAATGGTCTCATCACCCAGAGTACGTCTCCAGTAATCCTTCAAATTGGTGTATTACACCAAGAAGAAATTTCATTTTTAATTCTTCCTGTTACTACAAGTCCGATTGTATTAGGCCTTCCATGGCTTCAACGTCACTCTCCTCAGATTGACTGGCACACTCCTCAAGTTACGTCTTGGGGAACTGAATGTCATCATCGTTGTCTCTCTCAAGTCGTTCCTCTTAAAATACAGGAATCCTCCATTTCACCTTCCTCACCGAAACTTCCTCCTCAGTATGCTTTGTTTGCCGATGTATTTGATAAAACTCAGTCTGAACATCTTCCTCCTCATCGTTCGTGGGATTGTCCGATTGATCTTTTACCTGGCAAGACTCCTCCCAGGGGTCGTGTGTATCCACTTTCGTTACCTGAAACTCAAGCTACATCTGAATACATCCAAGAGAATCTCCAGCGAGGATTTATTCGACCTTCTACCTCTCCCGCTGGAGCCGGCTTTTTCTTTGTAAAAAAGAAGGATGTATCATTACGCCCCTGCATAGATTTCCGTGGACTTAATGCCATTACTATCAAAAATCGGTATCCCATTCCACTTATTACTGAGTTATTTGATCGTATTAAGGGAGTTGGATCTTTACCAAGTTGGATCTTCGTGGTGCCTACAATTTAATTAGAATCAGGTCCGGTGACGAATGGAAGACAGCTTTCAACACCAGAGATGGGCATTATGAATACTTAGTAATACCCTTCGGGTTATGTAATGCCCCAGCTGTTTTCCAGGGTTTCATTAATGAGATCTTCCGGGACTTGTTATATGTTTGTGTCGTCGTCTATCTGGACGACATATTGATCTTTTCCCAGGACCTGCCTTCTCATCATCAACATGTGGCAGAAGTTCTTTCCAGACTCCGGAAAAATTCATTATTCTGTAAGTTAGAAAAATGTTCATTCGAGTTGCCCCAGATTCCATTTCTGGGATATATTGTCTCCGGAGTTGGTCTGCAGATGGATCCAGAAAAGGTGAATGCTGTGTTACATTGGCCTCAGCCAACTACTCTTCGTGCAATTCAGCGTTTTTTAGGTTTTGCCAATTACTATAGACGATTCATTCAAGATTTTTCCTCAATTGCATCTCCTATTGTGGCCCTAACTCGTAAAGGGGCCAATACTAAGCAATGGGCCTCTGAGGCTCTTCAAGCCTTTCAGTTTCTTAAAGAGTCCTTCTCCTCTGCTCCCATTCTTCGACAGCCTGATGTGACGCTTCCCTTCTTCCTAGAGGTAGATGCCTCTAATGTTGGTTTAGGAGCCATTCTCTCCCAAAGATCGGAGCAACAAAAATTCCATCCTTGTGCCTTTTACTCTCGGGGTCTTCTGCCTGCGGAGATGAATTACACCATCGGGGACAAGGAGTTGCTGGCTATTAAAGTAGCATTAGAGGAGTGGAGATACTTGTTGGAGGTAGCTCGTCATCCTGTGACAATTTTTACTGATCATAAGAATTTGTCATATCTACAGTCTGCTCAATGTTTGAATCCTCGTCAAGCAAGATGGTCTCTTTTCTTTTCTCGTTTTGAATAAATCATAATCTTCAAACCAGCTGCAAAGAATAAAAAAGCAGACGCTCTATCTCAAGCTTTTGTGACGTCCTCAGACGTTGAAGATGGTCCCAACCATTCTATATTAGATCCCAAATGTGTTTCTCTGGCTGCTTCTTCCACTAAGGAGCTACCATTTGGGAAAACCCTCGTGCCTCCTGCCCTTAGGAAGAAAATCCTTTCGTGGTTTCACTCTTCTCGTTTTTCTGGACATTCTGGTGAGCAAGACCTTTGAAATTCTTTCTCGAAGTTACTCGTGGCCTTCTATGAGGAGAGATGTCAAAGATTTTGTAGCTGCATGTGAATTGTGTTCCCAGTTCAAGACTCCCCGCAGAACTCCAGCGGGTTTGCTTCAACCACTACCCATTCCGTCCAAGCCATGGACCCATATTAGTATGGACTTTGTTACTGATCTTCCTCCTAGTAAAAACTGCAATACTATTTGGGTAGTGGTGGACAGATTTTCGAAGATGGCGCATTTCGTTCCCTTGACTGGTTTACCTTCTTCCTCTACTCTGGCTGAGTATTTCATCAAAGAAATCTTTCGTATTCATGGATGTCCGTCCGAGATTGTTTCAAATAGAGGAGTACAATTCGTTTCCAGATTCTGGCGGGCCCTCTGTAAGACCTTGGGCATACGATTATCACTCTCATCCCCAATCAAATGGACAAACTGAAAGGGTCAATCAAGATCTTGAGACTTTTATAAGGATGTTCTCTTCAGCCAACCAAGACAACTGGGTAGAATTGCTTCCATGGGCTGAATTCGCTCATAACAACATGTACCATGAGTCATCTTCTAAAACTCCATTCTTTGTGGTTTACGGTCACCATCCGTCTTTTCCGGAATTTCCTGCCCTCCCTCCCACCCAAGTTCCTGCTGTAGAGACGGTTTGCCAAACCTTCAAAAATATCTGGTCTCAGGTCAAAACCTGTTTAAAGAAGACATCTGCCAGATATAAGTCTTTTGCAGATAAAATAGACGGGCTATTCCACCACTGAAAATCGGAGATCGTGTTTGGTTATCAACCAAAAATATCCGTTTGAAGGTCCCATCTATGAAGTTCGCTCCTCGTTTTATTGGTCCGTATAGGATCATTCAAGTTATAAATCCAGTTTGTTTCAAACTTCTACTTCCTAAGAACCTTCGTATTTCCAATGCCTTCCATGTGTCTTTGCTCAAACCTCTTATCATCAACCGTTTCTCGGTCCCTCCTTCAGCACCTCGGCCAGTTCAAATTCATCAAGAGGAGGAATTTGAGATTACTCACGTATTGGATGCAAAAATTTCGCGAGGAGTTCTTCGTTTCCTCGTTCATTGGAAGGGCTTTGGTCCTGAGGAGTGTTCATGGATCAAAGCAGAAGATCTCAACGCTCCAGCTCTTAAGAAGTTTTATTCCAAGTTTCTGGACAAACCCGGTTCCAGGTGTTCTGTGCCCACCTTTAAAAGGGGGGGTACTGTCACTCACCGGACTGTGAGTGTTACTTCTCGTGTGTTCAGGAACCATGGCCGTCCACCATCCTGAGGGTCTGCGCATGTGCAGCCCTTTCAAGCCTTCAGTATCTGTTCCTTTTAGTTAATTGGCTGATCAGGCAACACTCCCTATTTAAAGCACCTGTGGTCAATACCTCATTGCCTGATCTTGGAGTCTCATTCCCCATGAGCCTCTGAAGGTGTTCCTGTGTTTCCTCGTGTATTCAGCTCCTGCTGATTCCTGTTATTCGTTTGTGGTTCCCAGACCACTTCAACTCTCCTGTGTTCATCGTGTCTGCAGCCAGCGGATTCCTATCCGCTGCCTCCGTGCTTCTACAGAGTTCCTGCTCACTTCAACTCTCCTGTGTTCATCGTGTCTGCAGCCAGCTGATTCCTATCCGCTGCCTCCGTGCTTCTACAGAGTTCCTGCTCACTTCAACTCTCCTGTGTTCATCGTGTCTGCAGCCAGCTGATTCCTATCCGCTGCCTCCGTGCTTCTACAGAGTTCCTGCTCACTTCAACTCTCCTGTGTTCATCGTGTCTGCAGCCAGCTGATTCCTATCCGCTGCCTCCGTGCTTCTACAGAGTCCTGCTCACTTCAACTCTCCTGTGTTCATCGTGTATGCAGCCAGCTGATTCCTATCCGCTGCCTCCGTGCTTCTACAGAGTTCCTGCTTACTTCAACTCTCCTGTCTTCATCGGGTCAGCGCTCCGCTGCTTTCATCTCTGCTACTGGATATCAGACCGTCTCAACTCTCCTGTGTTCTTCACGTTCCAGTTCTTCTTACTACTGCTTCCAGAGTATTGCCTCATTTACCTGCCGTGCGCTGCACCAACCTGATTACCGCTTCCACCCTCCAGTGGTCTCTCCTCCTGCCGGCCTTCAGCCGTTCAGGTATCTCTGCACGTCTCTCTGACAGCCTGCTCTCCTGAACCGTGGTATGCATACTTCTCATTGACTTTGCTTGTGTATTGCATATCTAGCTGGACTGAGTTGTGTTCTCCTCCAGAGTCTCCTATCCACTGAGACTATTGTTACCATTGACTTTGCTCACTATTGCCTGGATAGTTATTGTGACTTTGTATACTTCAAGCAGTGCTGCTCAGTTATCATTGTATTGTGGATATCATCGTGGGATCAAGTTCTGTGTGCCCGTGTATACTCTGCATTGCATTCATCTCCTCGTGCCCCTCCTCACATATATATTGCAGTGGTACAACTTGCTATATGCAGACCACTGACTCCTGTTCCCTGTGACACCAGTTTCAAGTATCCTCTCACATAAGCAGTGGTACAACTTGCTATACGCAGACCGCTGACTCTCACCACCTCCTCGCTACTCCTGGACATTCCTTCTCACTATAGCAGTGGTACAACTTGCTATACGCAGACCGCTGACTCTCACCACCTCCTCGCTACTCCTGGACATTCCTCCTCACTATAGCAGTGGTACAACTTGCTATACGCAGACCACTGACTACCCTCACGTTTCCTTGTCCATCTAGTTCCTCGTGTATAGTTATCTACCCATCACCAGTGCTGCTAGTCATAGACTTTCCTCGAGCATTCTCTCACCATCTGCTGTCTCCTGTTCCGTGGTCACCCCGCAACCAGAGTACCATATTACCAACTATACTACTCTGGTAAGTCCATCATCTGGTGATACCTGGGTAAAGACTCCTAGTGCCCGTGACACTATACTAAATGATCCAGGGATTGTCTGAGCGTTTGACCGGTCAGGAAGAAGCTGCAAAACCTTCACAATCCATTCCTGATTCCACCTGTGAACCCAAAATGAATCTGCCAGATCGGTTCTCCGGAAATAGATCCCTGTTCCGGAATTTCAGGGAGAGCTGCAAGCTCTATTTTCGGTTGAGACCCCACTCCTCTTGTTCAGAACAACAAAAAGTCGGGGTTATCATTTCTCTCCTTCAGGGTGACCCCCAGTCCTGGGCCTTCTCCTTGCCTCAGACCAGTCCTGCCATGCAGTCGGTAGATGCTTTCTTCGAGGCATTAGGTCTACTATATGATGACCCAGATCAAAAGGCCTCCGCTGAGGCTCATCTACGGGCCTTGAAACAAGGTCGGCGGTCGGCAGAGGAGTACTGCGCCGAATTCCGTAGATGGTCACCTGACATTGGATGGAACGACTCTGCCTTACGCAGTCAGTTTCGCCTAGGCCTGTCGGATTAGTTCAAGGATTCTTTGGTGCAATACCCGTCTTCTACCTCATTGGAGAATCTGATGCACCTTGCCATTAAAATTGACAGGAGAATTAAGGAGCGAAAGTCTGAGAAGCAGGCATCTTCTCTCCCATCTGCCTTGATTCCTGTTCCCGCGGATGATGAGGAGCCTATGCAGTTAGGAGCATATCGCCTTTCCCCTGAGGAAAGAGACAGGAGATGATCACAAGGCCTATGTCTCTATTGTGGCACTAAGGGCCATTTCTCCTGTTCCTGCCCTAATAAGTCGGGAAAAGAGCATGCCTAGGGAATGAGGGGAAAGTTCACCTAGGTCTGCAAATTGTTTCCCCAAAAAATGCTGTATTGATCCCTGCACAGCTCACATTCAGTGCTGGTTCCGTGGACCTGTCGGCCTTCGTGGACAGTGGAGCTGCAGGCAACTTCCTCGACATTGGGTTCGCCCGCTCTGCTGGAATTCTGATGGTAAAGCTCAAATCTGCTATTACTGTATGTGACTAAGATGGGAGTCCATTGCCTGGCGGAAAGATTACCTGGGAGACCCCGCAACTACAGCTGAACATTGGAGCTCTCCATTCAGAGTCCATAATCTTCTTCCTTATCGAATGTCCGTCGGTTCCTTTGATCCTGGGCCACCCTTGGCTTTCCCGTCATAACCCTGTCCTGGACTGGATGAAAGGAGAGATTGTCCAGTGGAGTTCTTATTGCACACAGTCTTGCTTGTCACTGCCTCTGCGTGTGACAGTCTATTCCGGAGCAGCTTCCCTCACAATATCATGAGTTCTGGGATGTGTTCTCCAAAAAAGCTGCTGATACTTTACCACCACACCGTGACTTCAACTGTGCCATCGAGCTTACTCCTGGTTCCAAGTTACCCAAGGGACGCTTGTACTCCCTCTCTGGTCCAGAGACCAAATCCATGCAGGAATACATTGATAAAAACCTGGAGAAAGGCTTCATCAGGCCATCTAAATCTCCAGTAGGAGCGGGATGCTTCTTTGTATCCAAAAAGGACGGAGGACTAAGACCGTGTATTGACTACCGGGGATTGAATCTCATTACCGTTAAGAAAACATATCCCCTTCCTCTCATCTCCGTATTATTTGATCAGTTAAGAGGTGCTACAGTTTTCACCAAAATCAAAGAAGGAGATGAAGACACTCCTTAGCGGATTCCGACTTCCATGGCCACCGTCCTGCTGTCTATATCAACCAACACCTTTTCTGGGGTCTGATGAGCGTCGGCATCGGGCGCCTTAACCCGGCGTTCGGTTCATCCCGCAGCGCCAGTTCTGCTTACCAAAAGTGGCCCACTGTGCGCTCGCATTCCACGCCCGGCTCCAGGCCAGCGAGTCGGGCTTCTTACCCATTTAAAGTTTGAGAATAGGTTGAGATCGTTTTGGCCCCAAGACCTCTAATCATTCGCTTTACCGGATAAAACTGCGAGAGGGGTTTCGTCTGCGTCGAGCGCCAGCTATCCTGAGGGAAACTTCGGAGGGAACCAGCTACTAGATGGTTCGATTAGTCTTTCGCCCCTATACCCAGGTCGGACGACCGATTTGCACGTCAGGACCGCTGCGGACCTCCACCAGAGTTTCCTCTGGCTTCGCCCTGCCCAGGCATAGTTCACCATCTTTCGGGTCCTATCGCGCGCGCTCATGCTCCACCTCCCCGACGGGGCGGGCGAGACAGGCCGGTGGTGCACCCGCCGGCGCCGTGGCGGCGGCGGGATCCCACCTCAGCCGGGGCGCCCCGGCCCTCACCTTCATTGCGCCGCGGGGTGAAGACGGCATTCAATACGCACTCTTGCCACTACGAGTATCTGGTTATGCCGTTTGGTCTTAGCAATGCACCTGCAGTGTTCCAGGACCTGATTAATAAAGTTCTTCGGGAGTTCCTGGATTGTTTCGTGGTCGTCTATTTAGACGATATCCTCATCTATTCTAGATCTTTGTCCGTACATCAGGATCACGTCAAACAGGTTCTACGGAAATTGCGAGAAAACCACCTTTACACCAAACTAGAAAAGTGTGAGTTCGAGGTGCAGAAGGTATCTTTTTTGGGCTACGTAATCTCTTCTGTGGGATTCTCCATGGATCCAACTAAGGTTCAAGCCATCTTGGACTGGGTGCAACCAAACAATCTTAAAGCGGTGCAGAGGTTCCTGGGCTTCGCCAACTACTATAGAAGGTTCATTCATGGCTTTGCTGATATTGTGGCTCCCATTGTCGCCCTGACTCTCAAAGGAATGGATCCAACTAATTGGTCGCCCCAAGGAGTAGCCTCATTTGAAAGCTTGAAGAAAGCCTTTGTGTCCGCTCAAGTCCTTAAACACCCGGATCCAATTAAAGCATTTGTTCTTGAGGTTGATGCCTCTGACGTCGGTGCCGGTGCTATCCTATCACAGAAGGATCTGCATACTCATCGTTTATACCCATGTGCCTATTTCTCCCGTAAGTTCTCTTCAGCAGAAGCCAACTACAATGTCGGTAATAGGAAACTATTGGCAATTAAATGGGCCTTCGAGGAGTGACAGCATTGGCTGGAGGGTGCTTCACATGAGATCTCCGTTATCACAGACCACAAGAACTTACAATATATTCAATCGGCCAAATGCCTAAATCCCAGACAGGCCCGTTGGTCGTTGTTCTTTACCCGTTTTAATTTCATGATCACCTACCGACCAGGTTCTAAAAACAGATGCTCTGTCCAGAAGCTTCTTGGCTCACCATGTTCCAGTTACAAACCCAGAGCCTATTATTTCACCTTCCATAATCCATGCTGGGTTAACCCAAGACCTGAGTATTACACTTCAGAGATTTCAACGATTAGCCCCTGATATTACTCCGGAGCGATGTCTATTTGTTCTAGTCCATTTAAGGAAGGCGGTTCTTGCAGAGGCGCATAATAGCAGGACTGCTGGACACCCTGGAATTCCGAAGATGCTAGAAATCCTTTCCCGTACGGTCTGGTGGCCATCATTGTCTGCTGACGTCAAGAGTCATGTCCTCTCATGCGAGGTTTGTGCCAGGAATAAAATCCCTAGGATTCATCCAGTAGGTCAGTTGGTTCCATTGGCCATTCCGGCAAAACCTTGGACACACTTGTCCATGGACTTTATAGTCGATCTGCCACCTTCTGCAGGACATAATACCATTTGGGTCTTGGTAGACCGGTTCAGCAAAATGTCACACTTTATACCGCTAACCTACTGCTCGAGATTTGGCCGTCTTATTCATCCAACATATTTTCCGTCTCCATGGACTCCCTACTGACATCGTCTCCGATCGTGGTTCACAGTTCATAGCACAATTCTGGAAATCCTTTTGTACCCTGCTCGGAATCAAGATCAGTTTGTCATTTGCATACCACCCTCAGTCAAATGGGCAAACTGAAAGGGTTAACCAGTCCTTAGAGCAATTTTTACGATGCTACATGTCGGAATTCCATGATAACTGGTCCTCCTTGTTACCCTGGGCAGAATTTGCTTGTAATAATTCATGTCACTCATCCACCAAAACCTCCCCGTTTTTCTGCAATTATGGTTTTCACCCCAGATCTAATTCCTTGTACTCAAGTCTGCTGGTATCCAGGAGATCCGCTCCACTGCCAATGATGCAAGTCGCTGACTCTCCTACCAGTATATCATCCGTTTGGGAGCAGATCCTCCTTGGAAGATAAACTGGAGAATGGTGTAAGGGGTACAAGAATTTCGGTTGCAGGACCATTTTAATTAAATTGATCCTACCCGATACTGATAGAGGCAGTCTAGTCCAGGTAGATGTCTTGGCCCAAAGATAATTGATCACTGGATCGATGTTAAGAGAGATGTATTCAGTGTGCAAATGTTTGATCCGAATTCCTAAGTACTTAAATTTCATTGTCCATTGCAGCGGGAGGGACCCAGCAGCGCTCTCTAAGGACTCACCCACCAATGGGGAAAATGTTAGATTTAGACCAATTTGTCTTCAGGCCAGAGAAGCCACCAAACTCCTCCACCAGATACAGCAGGGTGACAAGGGATGAACCAGAGTCTTGTAGAAATAGAAGCAATTCATTGGCATAAAGTGCACCCTTGTCTACCCCGTTGTCACGGGCACTAGGAGTCTTTACCCAGGGATTACCAGGTGGTAGGCTTACCAGAGCAATATAGATGGTAATAGGGTACTCTGGTAGCTGGGTGATCACGGACCAGGAAGCAGCAGATGATGAGATGCTCAGGAAAGTCTATGACTAGCAGCACTGGTAATATGGAGGTAATAGTACACGAGGAACTGTAGGACAAGGACACGTGAAGGTAGTCAGTGGTCTGCGGTAGCAAGTTGTACCACTGCTATAGTGAGGAGGAATGTCCAACAGAAACGAGGAGGTGATGAGAGTCAGCGGTCTGCAGATAGCAAGTGGTACCGCTGTCTGAGTGAAGGAGTGGAATCCAAGTGGAGGTATCCGGGGAGTCAGTGGTCTGCGATAGCAAGTTGTACCACTGCTATGTGAGAGGATACTGGAACAGGTGATACTGGAAACAGGGATCAGTGGTCTGCTACCAGCAAGTTGTACCACTGAATATATATGTGAGGAGGTGCACGGGGAGAGACTGCAACACAGGATATACACAGGCACCTTATACACGATCCACAGTAACATGCACAATATATATATAAATGACTGAACAGGTCTGCAAATATAGGAAGTCTCTTGAAGTAGTCCAGCACAAGTTAACACAGTCAATGATGGCAATAGACTCAGCGGATAGCAGACTCCAGAGGAGAACCAACACAGTCCAGCAAGATATGCAATACACCAGCACAGTCAATGAGAAGTATGCATACCGTGGTTCAGAAGCAGGCAGTCAGATAGGAGTGCAGGGATACCTGAGCGGCAGGAGGCCGGCTGGATGAGAAGTCCCAGGATACCTGAGGCAGCGGTCAGTAGGTGCAGCGCACAGATAAGTAGACCAACAGGGACACGAATCCACAGGAATCAGTAACACGTGGAACTGGACTCAAGCAGGACCCAGGAGAGTGGAGATGATCCAGCAGAGGAGTAGTTGATGAGATATAAATCCAATGCTGACAGGAGGGTAGACCTGCGGGACACGTGAAGGCGTGGAGAGCGGATCAGCAGTAGATGGGTGATAGCGCGGTCAGCAGCAGCAGGGCTCTGCGGTACTCGGAGGTAACCAGTAGCAACCAATAGTTGTCAGTAGCGATGGAACACGGGAGAGCAGAGTAGACCAGGAGCTGTTGATCACGGAGAGTAGCAAATGGCAATGAGAGCAGCAGTCTCGAGGAAACACAGGAGAGCTGAGAAGAGACTGCAGTGCACAGGGGCAGCGGATAGGAATCAGCTAACTTGTCACGATGATGAACACAGGCGAGTTGTAGGCTGGAGGCTGTAGTGCACGGAAGCAGCGGATAGACATCAGCTAACAGTCACGATGATGAACACAGGCGAGTTGTAGGCTGGAGGCTGTAGTGCACGGAAGCAGCGGATAGACAACAGCTAACAGTCACAATAATGAACACAGGCGAGTTGTAGGCTGAAGGCTGTAGTGCACGGAGGCAGCGGATAGGAATCAGCTCACGGACTTGATGAGGAACAGGTGAGTGGATGTAAAGTAACGGTTGGAGTGCACAGAGGCAGCGGGTAGGAACCAGCAAACAGTCACAGTGAAATATAATAGCGTGATGTGGATTAGAGGACTGTAGTGCACGGAGGCAGCGGATAGGAATCAGCAAACAGTCACAATGATAAGTAATAGCGTTGAAGTGGTTTGGAAGACTGTAGTGCACGGAGGCAGCGGATAGGAATCAGCTAACAGTCACGATGATACAGATGATGGTAGAAGTGGTATGGGAACCACAGAGGTAGAAGTGGTTTGGAAACCACAGGAATCAGCAGCGCTGAAAACACGAGGAATACAGGAACACCTTCAGAGACTCATAGGAAATGAGACTCCAAGATCAGGCAACGTGGTGTTGACCACAGGTGCTTAATATAGGGAGTGTTGCCTGATCTGCCAATTGAGTTAAAGGGACATACACTGAAGTATAGGAAAGGGCTGCGCATGCGCAGACCCTCAGGATGGAGGACGGCCACGGTTCCTAAATGTCCGGGAAGGGGCACTCACAGTACGGTGAGTGACAGTACCCCCCCTTTTAAAGGTGGGCACAGAACGCCTGGAACCGGGCTTGTCCGGATTTTTGGAGTAGAACTTCTTCAAAAGAGCAGGAGCATTAAGATCTTCAGCTTTGATCCAAGAGCGCTCCTCAGGACCAAAGCCCTTCCAATGAACGAGGAAACGGAGGACTCCTCGCGAAATTTTTGCGTCTAGTACCTCAGTAATCTCAAAATCCTCCTCCTGATGAACTTGAACTGGCTGCGGAGCTGAGGGAGGATTTGAGAAACGGTTGATAATAAGAGGTTTGAGTAAAGACACATGGAAGGCATTAGAAATCCGAAGATTCTTAGGAAGAAGAAGTTTCACACATACTGGATTGATTACTTGAATGATCCTATATGGACCAATAAAACGAGGGGCGAATTTCATAGATGGAACCTTCAAACGAATGTTTTTAGTAGATAACCAGACACGATCTCCAATTTTTAGTGGTGGAATAGCCCGCCTCTTCTTATCTGCGAAAGATTTATATTTGATAGATGTCTTCTTTAAACAGGTTTTGACCTGAGACCAGATATTTTTAAAGGTCTGACAAGCAATCTCCACCGCAGGAACTTGGGTGGGCGGGAGGGCAGGAAATTCCGGAAAAGACGGATGGTGACCGTAGACCACAAAAAATGGAGTTTTGGATGATGACTCATGGTACATGTTGTTATGGGCGAATTCAGCCCAAGGAAGCAACTCTACCCAGTTGTCTTGATTGGCTGAAGAGAACATCCTTATAAAAGTCTCAAGATCTTGATTGACACGTTCAGTTTGTCCGTTAGATTGCGGATGGTAAGAAGATGAGAGTGCTAATCGTATGCCCAAGGTTTTACAAAGGGCTCGCCAGAATCTGGAAACGAATTGTACTCCTCTATCCGACACAATCTCAGAAGGACATCCATGGATACGGAAGATCTCTTTAATGAAATGTTCAGCCAGAGTAGACGAGGAAGGCAAACCAGATAGAGGAATGAAATGAGCCATCTTCGAAAATCTGTCCACCACCACCCAAATAGTGTTATGATTCTTACTAGGTGGTAAGTCAGTAACGAAATCCATACTAATATGGGTCCACGGTTTGGACGGAATGGGTAGTGGTCGCAGCAATCCTGCTGGAGTTCTGCGGGAGGATTTGAACTGGGAACATAGCTCACAGGAAGCAATGAACTCTTTGACGTCTCTCCTCATTGAGGGCCACCAGTAACTTCGAGAGAGAATCTCAAAGGTCTTGTGTTCACCGGCGTGTCCAGAAAAACGAGAGGCATGGAACCACGAAAGGATTTTCCTCCTTAGAGTAGGAGGCACGAGGGTCTTCCCAAATGGTAGCGTTTTGGTGGATGAAGCAGCCAGTGAGATACATTTGGGGTCTAGAATGGTATGGTTGGAAACCTCTTCTATATCAGAGGACGTCACAAAGGCTCTAGATAAAGCGTCAGCTTTTTTGTTCTTGGCAGCTGGTTTGAAGGTTATTATTAATTCAAAACGGGAAAAGAAAAGAGACCATCTTGCTTGACGAGGGTTCAAGCATTGGGCAGACTGGAGATATGACAAGTTCTTATGATCCGTGAAGATCGTCACCGGATGGCGAGCTCCCTCCAATAAGTATCTCCATTCCTCTAATGCAGCTTTGATAGCTAGTAACTCCTTGTCCCCGATAGTATAATTCTTCTCTGCGGGCAGGAGGCCCCGAGAATAGAAGGCACAAGGATGGAATTTTTGCTGTTCCGAGCGTTGAGAGAGAATAGCTCCTAAGCCCACATTAGAGGCATCTACTTCCAGGAAGAAGGGGAGTGTCACATCAGGCTGTCGAAGGATTGGAGCCGAAGAGAAGGACTCTTTTAGTGTTTGAAAGGCTTGAAGAGCCTCAGGTGACCATTGCTTAGGATTAGCCCCCTTCCTAGTCAGGGCCACAATAGGAGATGCAATGGAAGAAAAGTCTTGAATAAAGCGTCTATAGTAATTGGCAAAACCTAAAAAACGCTGGATAGCACGAAGAGTAGTTGGCTGGGGCCAATGTAGTACAGCATTCACCTTGTCTGGATCCATCTTCAGGCCAACTCCGGAAACTATATACCCCAAGAATGGAATCTGGGGTAATTCGAATGAACATTTTTCTAATTTACAAAACAATGAATTTTTCCGTAGCCTGGAAAGGACTTCTGCCACATGTTGGTGGTGAGAAGGCAGGTCCTGTGAAAAGATCAATATGTCGTCCAGATAGACGACGACACATACATATAATAAGTCCCGGAAGATCTCATTGATGAAACCTTGAAAAACAGCGGGGGCATTACACAGCCCGAAAGGCATTACCAGATATTCGTAATGCCCATCTCTGGTGTTAAACGCTGTCTTCCATTCGTCACCGGAACGGATTCTGATTAAATTGTAGGCACCACGAAGATCCAATTTAGTAAAGATACGGGCTCCCTTGATGCGATCGAATAGCTCAGTGATCAGCGGAATGGGATACCGATTCTTAATAGTAATGGCATTGAGTCCACGAAAATCTATGCAAGGGCGTAAAGATCCATCCTTCTTTTTAACGAAGAAGAACCCAGCTCCAGCGGGAGAGGTGGAAGGTCGAATAAACCCACGCTGGAGGTTCTCCTGTATATACTCAGATGTAGCTTGAGTTTCAGGTAACGAGAGTGGATAGACCCGGCCCCTGGGGGGAGTCTTGCCAGGTAGAAGATCGATCGGACAATCCCAAGAACGATGAGGAGGAAGACGTTCAGACTGAGCTTTATCAAAAACATCAGTAAATGAAGCATATTGAGGAGGGAGTCCCGGTGAGGTAGATGAGATGGAAGATTGCTGTACTTTGAGAGGAATGACTTGGGAAAGGCAACGATGGTGACATTCAGACCCCCAAGACGTGACTTGAGGGGTGCGCCAGTCAATCTGGGGAGAGTGACACTGAAGCCATGGAAGGCCTAAGACAATTGGACTAGTCGTAACAGGGAGGATTAAAAACGATATTTCTTCATGATGCAGAGCACCAATCAGAAGGGTTACTGGAGACGTACTCTGGGTGATGAGACCGTTGATGAGACGTGATCCATCTATAGCCGTCACAGTAATGGGTGTTTTTAAGGTAATCACTGGTAGGGACCATTGATTTACTAATGATTTGGAAATAAAATTTCCTGCTGCTCCAGAATCAATAAATGCCTGTGACTCAAAGGTTTTGGTAGCACAGGAAATTGTAACATCAAAGGCGCAGACTTTAGATTTCATGGAAGATGGAGAGGACTCCAGGGACCCTAACTTCACCTCTCCAGAACTAGTTAGGGCCTGGCATTTCCCGATCTCTTAGGGCAAGAGCTGAGCATATGAGTGGAATCAGCACAATAGATACAGAGTCTATTCTTTACTCTTCGTTTCCTCTCCTCTGAAGATAATTTGGAACGTCCTATCTCCATGGGAATCACAGAGGGTGAAACTGGACGAAATTGAGGGTTAGAACGAAGAGATGCTTTAGCAGAAGTTGTTTTCTCAGCCTCTCTTTCACGAAATCTCATATCAACACGATGGCAAAGAGAGATCAGATCTTCAAGTGACGAAGGAAGCTCCTGGGTAGTCAGTGCATCTTTAATTTTATCGGAGAGCCCCTGCCAGAAGGCGGCAACTAGGGCTTCAGTGTTCCACTGAAGTTCAGAGGCTAAGATCCTAAATTGAATGACGTACTGTCCTACTGTATGAGATCCTTGTCGCAGACGGAGGATGCTGGAAGCAGCGGAGGTCACAGGACCTGGTTCATCGAACACACTTCGGAATGTAGCAATGAATTTGGCACTATCTTGCAATATTGGGTCGTTTTTTTCCCACAGAGGGGAGGCCCAAGCCAGGGCTTGTCCAGAAAACAAAGAGATAAGATAGGCCACTCTGGAACGATGGGTAGAAAAATTTTGAGGTTGGAGCTCAAAATGGACTGAACATTGGTTAAGGAAACCCCTACAAGTTTTGGGGTCCCCATCGTACTTTGACGGAGTAGGCAGGTGAAGCGTAGAAGCTGTAGACACCTGGGATGGCACTGGGGAAACGGAGGAAAGCACAGGAGCCTCAGTAGTAGCTGTCACTGTCTGTCCAGATGTTCCTTGGGAGGTTAACGATTGATAACACTGAAGTAACAGCTGTTGGCGGGCATCCTGTTGCTCCACACGGCTGACCAGATGCTGCAGCATCTCTTTGGCTGTAGGTTCCGTATCTGGGTCTGTCATGGCCTGATCTTACTGTCACGGGCACTAGGAGTCTTTACCCAGGGATCACCAGGTGGTAGGCTTACCAGAGCAATATAGATGGTAATAGGGTACTCTGGTAGCTGGGTGATCACGGACCAGGAAGCAGCAGATGATGAGATGCTCAGGAAAGTCTATGACTAGCAGCACTGGTAATATGGAGGTAATAGTACACGAGGAACTGTAGGACAAGGACACGTGAAGGTAGTCAGTGGTCTGCGGTAGCAAGTTGTACCACTGCTATAGTGAGGAGGAATGTCCAACAGAAACGAGGAGGTGATGAGAGTCAGCGGTCTGCAGATAGCAAGTGGTACCGCTGTCTGAGTGAAGGAGTGGAATCCAAGTGGAGGTATCCGGGGAGTCAGTGGTCTGCGATAGCAAGTTGTACCACTGCTATGTGAGAGGATACTGGAACAGGTGATACTGGAAACAGGGATCAGTTGTCTGCTACCAGCAAGTTGTACCACTGAATATATATGTGAGGAGGTGCACGGGGAGAGACTGCAACACAGGATATACACAGGCACCTTATACACGATCCACAGTAACATGCACAATATATATATAAATGACTGAACAGGTCTGCAAATATAGGAAGTCTCTTGAAGTAGTCCAGCACAAGTTAACACAGTCAATGATGGCAATAGACTCAGCGGATAGCAGACTCCAGAGGAGAACCAACACAGTCCAGCAAGATATGCAATACACCAGCACAGTCAATGAGAAGTATGCATACCGTGGTTCAGAAGCAGGCAGTCAGATAGGAGTGCAGGGATACCTGAGCGGCAGGAGGCCGGCTGGATGAGAAGTCCCAGGATACCTGAGGCAGCGGTCAGTAGGTGCAGCGCACAGATAAGTAGACCAACAGGGACACGAATCCACAGGAATCAGTAACACGTGGAACTGGACTCAAGCAGGACCCAGGAGAGTGGAGATGATCCAGCAGAGGAGTAGTTGATGAGATATAAATCCAATACTGACAGGAGGGTAGACCTGCGGGACACGTGAAGGCGTGGAGAGCGGATCAGCAGTAGATGGGTGATAGCGCGGTCAGCAGCAGCAGGGCTCTGCGGTACTCGGAGGTAACCAGTAGCAACCAATAGTTGTCAGTAGCGATGGAACACGGGAGAGCAGAGTAGACCAGGAGCTGTTGATCACGGAGAGTAGCAAATGGCAATGAGAGCAGCAGTCTCGAGGAAACACAGGAGAGCTGAGAAGAGACTGCAGTGCACAGGGGCAGCGGATAGGAATCAGCTAACTTGTCACGATGATGAACACAGGCGAGTTGTAGGCTGGAGGCTGTAGTGCACGGAAGCAGCGGATAGACAACAGCTAACAGTCACAATAATGAACACAGGCGAGTTGTAGGCTGAAGGCTGTAGTGCACGGAGGCAGCGGATAGGAATCAGCTCACGGACTTGATGAGGAACAGGTGAGTGGATGTAAAGTAACGGTTGGAGTGCACAGAGGCAGCGGGTAGGAACCAGCAAACAGTCACAGTGAAATATAATAGCGTGATGTGGATTAGAGGACTGTAGTGCACGGAGGCAGCGGATAGGAATCAGCAAACAGTCACAATGATACAGATGATGGTAGAAGTGGTATGGGAACCACAGAGGTAGAAGTGGTTTGGAAACCACAGGAATCAGCAGCGCTGAAAACACGAGGAATACAGGAACACCTTCAGGGACTCATAGGAAATGAGACTCCAAGATCAGGCAACGTGGTGTTGACCACAGGTGCTTAATATAGGGAGTGTTGCCTGATCTGCCAATTGAGTTAAAGGGACATACACTGAAGTATAGGAAAGGGCTGCGCATGCGCAGACCCTCAGGATGGAGGACGGCCACGGTTCCTAAATGTCCGGGAAGGGGCACTCACAGTACGGTGAGTGACACCCGTCCCCAACCCTGAGTCCACAAATTTCAGGGCGTGCCCTCATCAAACATGCCAGAGGCTCTGTAGCGAGAGCGGATATACCTGCCTCATGCCTCTACCCAACGCAAATGGGGAAGACGTGTGGTCATTCACACTGACTCTGGCCACTGGGGCTGAATATAGCAGCCTCACCCAGGACAAAAGCTTGGGGCCTATACCAAATCTCTTCATGACTGCCCATAAATACTCCCATTCTACAGAGTCGTATTCTTAGGCTGCATCTAGGGATACTATCACTGCCCCTTTTCCATGACCACCGGGCATTTGTATACGAGTATAGAGATGGCGAAGATTGATGGCCGAGGACTTCCCTGGCATAAACCCTGTCTGGTCTGGGTGGATCAGTTGATCAATAGCCCTATTCAGTCTCATAGCAAGTATTTTGGCTAAATTTTTTACGTCCGTTGTCAAAAGGGAGATGGGCCTATAGGATTCAGGAAGCAATGGGTCCTTCCCGGCCTGGGGATGACCACTGTTATTGCCTCCAACATGGAAGGTGGCAAAGCGGCTGTTTCATAAAATTTATTATATTGCTCCAGTAATATAAGGATAAAGAAGGTACCAAACTTTTTGTACAGCTCCATATGCAAACCATCCACCCCCGGGGCCTTTTTACATGGAGAGGATGCTATGGCCACCTCAATTTCTTCTACAGTGATAGAAGCCTCAAGGGAGTTTGTATCATCAAATGAAAACCTAGGCAGACACACCCGAGACAGAAAATCATCTAATTGGGGAGTGGAATAGTCCACCCTGGAGCTACACAAATCCTCATAGTAGGCTCGAAAAACTGTAGCAATGTTTTCATATTGAGTAGTCCCTGTCGAGTCAGAAATGGCAGTTATGGTTTGAGTTTGCAATTCAGTTCTAGCTAGGTATACCATAAGGCTTCCACTCTTATCCCCCTGTGTGTACATAGTGTGTTTAGAAAAGAGTCTACGTGTAGATTTGTCCAGTAAATAGTTCGCCCAATTTTTCTGCGCATGCAGCCAGGTCAGCCGATCCGCGGGGAGCCTAGTTCTCAAGTATACTTGCTCCAAATCACGGCAGGTCTGGTCTAATCTTGATTTCTTTGCTCGGGAGGACTTCTTTTGTCCCACAACCTAGTTTATCAGCGTACAGTGGAGGAACGCTTTAAAGACGTCCCAGAGGACAGGTGGGCTTGCTGTGGTAACGTTATGTGAGAAGAACCCTTCCCAGTGTGTTGTCAAGTCTCCACCCGATCCCATAAGAGTGAGCCAAAATGGGTTAAGTTTCCAGAATCTAATTCTGGCATTGGGGGTCAGAGCTACAACCAACAGTATTGGAGAGTGATCAGATATTCCCCTATAAAGGTACTCGATTTCTCTAGCCAACGGGGCCAACCTACTGGATATTAAAGCTAGATCTATACGAGAAAAAACATGGTGGGATAATGAGTAGCAGGAGAATACTCCCTGGGAAGGGTATCGAGACCTCCAAATATCCATTAATCCCATATCCATTACTAGTTTAGAGAATGAAGAAGGGCTGCCACTCATTACTGGGATCGACTCCCGCCATCTATCAAGACTCTTGTCCATAACCGCATTGAAGTCTCCAAGGCATATTACCGGGACTTGTGGGGAAAGGGCAATACATTTGGAGGCTTTCTTGAGTACTTCTGAATTAAAAGGCGGGGAAACATACACAGGCAGGAGTATGACAGGGGAATTATCTATCAGAGCTCAAAGGAACACATATCTACCAACGGGGTCTAATTGTACCTCTTCTAACGCAAATCTTAGATTCTTTTTAATCAGCACCGATACAGCGAATACGAGGAATGCACCGAGTGGTATGCCCAACACACCAAGGATTTTTTCAAGGCCATGACCCTACCTCCCACCAAGTGCGTCTCCGCCAGACAAGCCACATCTGGATTATATTTTTTAAATTGTGTAAGGACTAAGGACCTTTTAATACGATCATTAAGTCCCCGTATGTTCCACATAAGTTGCTGAAGCCCCCCCGTTTGTCATCCTAGGAGATCCCATCCTTTATCTTGAAGTCCCCACAGATAATTCCCGATCCGTACCATAACTGAATGTATAATACGTTAGAGAATAATAAGAACAGCATATTTCAAAAGGTTTCAACAAAATTACATATAGTACAACAACCTGTGGTATTATAAAAGTACAAAACATCTTGCAGATTCAGAGTAAAGAGCATAAAGTATTGCTTTTGTTAAGCATATCAGTGGAGCTCCTAACTCTCAATCCAACCCCCCACCCCACATACCAAAATAAAAACAATAGTATACTTAATCCCTTAACCATTCCCTATCTAACTAATAACTAAGAAATTGTAACAGTCTTACCAGTATTGGAGAGAGCTACCTGATCCTAGCTTGCGGCACAGGGCCCTACCCTAGTATAATCTCTGTACCCCGTAGTTTAAGAAGTAGAACATAATGTAATAAACATCCTCATTAAACCTCTAAAAAAGTAGAGAAGCCAACATTTATTAATCAAGTCATTTCAAACCAGGATTAGTTCTCATTTCGCCTGCCGTCCAGCCAGGTCGCAGTCTTCCTGGGCATGGATAAGAAATGAGAACGACCATTCGCAACCACCCGGAGCTTCACAGGGAAAAGCATTGCATAGGGTAGTTGTACATCTCGAAGCTGCCGCTTGATTTGGGTGAATTGGGTTCTGCTCTTTTGAACTTCAATAGCAAAGTCAGAAAACACTGACACCACATGATTCTTGTATTTGAGAGGTCCTTGCGTTCTGGCCAAGCGAAAAATAGTGTCTCTGTCTTTGTAGAGAAGCATCTTGGCTATAAATGTACAGGCCGGAGCCCCTGGCACAAAGCCTAGGATGTGAGGAAAAGGGCACGCTCAACTGCAAACTTTGAAGTTAAGGCCTCTCATCCGAATTCACGAACAAGGCAGGTCTCAAGGAAAGTTTCAGGAGTGGATCGTTCCACGCGCTCCGAAAGGCCCATAAAGCAGACATTATTCCTGCGGAGCCGGCCCTCTATATCAGACATTTTTTGTTTACACAGGTTGACTTGAGTAGCTAAGTCTGAGATTTCTCCCCTAATAGGGGCTGATGCATCTTCTAGTGAGGAAATTTGGTGTTCCGAGTCTCCAACTCGTTCCCTCACTTTTTGTAGATCATGTCGAATAAGGGAGAGATCAGATTGTACTTCCTCAATGCGATCTGTGACTCTGTGATGCCTGTACTTTACAGATAAGTGCAGAGAAAATGGATTTTTGCACAGATATTTCAGGGAGAGCAAAACGCTGAGCGTCCTACTCCATGTCCTGTCAAGCCACGCCCCCCCCCAAAAAAAGTCAAAACCAAGGCCATTGACAAATGGACCACTCAAAGATGACAAAGCGGTACAATGGTTTACCAGTGCTTAGTCCAGAATATCTCTAAAATTGTGGCTCCCATTACCACTATGAACATGAAGGCTCGAAATGTCATTTTAAAGAAAGTTTCCACTACACAACTGGTCTTAGCTCATCCAGACTCTACATTACCCTTAATTCTGGACACAGATGCCTTAGATAAAGCCCGGTTTGCATTTTTATAATGAAGGCATGAGAAAAAAAAATGCTTATTTATCCTTCTGCATATTATTCCTGGATATTATTACCATACAAACAAAGTTACGGAGTTACAGCACTCATCAATCACTTTCCCAAATAACGGTTGGTGTCACTGTGCTTATTTGATGGGATCCTAAGATGTGTACAGTCTCTAAGAAGCCTTTCAGGTTACAGAGTTTGTCCTCTTTACAGCCAGAAAACATGTGTTACAGTGGACAGCAGAAGACACTCCAAACAAGTCTCAGGTCCATCCATATATGTTGTACTCTTTATCTGTAACTAAAGGAGATGCATTACTTGATATAGAGAAGAAGATGAAAAGGTCTCTCTTGGGCTGCATTAATACTTAGGGGTATATTTACTAAACTGCAGGTTTGGAGAAGTGATGTTGCCTATAGCAACCAATCAGATTCTAGCTGTCATTTATTTAGTGCATTCTACAAAATGACAGCTAGAATCTGATTGGTTGCTATAGGCAACATCTCCACTCTTTCAAACCCGCAATTTAGTAAATCTAGCCCTTATTCTTTCACCGATAGTCAATATGCTGTAAGTAAGACATTTAGGTATACCACAGAGGTGCTGCAGAGACAAGCAAAGGGATTGGTGATTCTTCCTGAAATGTGCAGATACAGATAACTACAAAGGTTGATAGATCATGAGAACAATGTTACATGGGTGAGAATAATCAGTACTATGGGGTGACTGGAAATATTGAAGACAATAAGACCGGATTGAACAGTCAGGTGACTTTTTTGTTGATGGGTAACTAGTTTATTTGCACAGCTGAATTACTTTTATGCAATGCTGAATATGGATACTTTATGTTTCATGCATTGAAAATGAAAAAATACCATGACACCTTTATACTGTCGTATGTATATGTTATATTTTATGTGGCCTGTATATGTTATTGTCATAAAGCTAAAAGCCAGAAATAACTTATGTCAACATGGTTTCCTGCAAAAACACTGGGCTCACTGAAAGCTAATTGTGAAGATACCGGGTTTATCTGGCCCAATGCTACCCACTTCACGCTGGCTGCCCACGGGTGCCTTCCTATGCCAGGGAAGTCTACCCAGTACCTTCTAGGATTCGTATAGTCACTCAGGCAAATGCAGTTATAAAAATACAACAGTATATTTATTGTCATACAAACAACACTAGAATATTATGTACACACAGTAAATAAATGCCAGGCAGGTTTACCATATCATCTCTCCCTTACCCCACTAGTTTAAGGAGTTATAGTCACCTGGCTGTCCAGACTTCACGACCCATGGATCTCTCTCAGCTGCATATATAGACTAGTAGAGAACGACAACTCAAAAAACTAGTCTTGCACTCTTCATCAATGAAATCCCAGAATGAACACCCTTCCCCCCCTGGAGTCGTCCCTTATATCTCAGGTCTAATTTCCACAGTCTTTCCCCTCCCTGGGCAAACCTCTGGGTCTATTCTTCTTAACCATTGGTCAGTGCAGGACTAGGGGGTTTGGACAGGGCAGTGAAGATGAGCTGTCCTTTCACAGAAGTCCCCTGCTGGGATGCAGACAGAATGTTTGGACCAGTCCTAAGGAGAACAATTGATGCTAATTGACTTCCCCTACTTCCAAGGATAAGGTAGCAGTGAGCCCCTCCTAAAATTAACCCCTTACACTACTTTGTGATGTCACACGGTCCCCAGCTGTTCCATGCTTCCTGTAGAGGAAGAAGGGGGGAGAATGAATGCAGCTCCAGCCCTCTCACCTGTATTCTGGACACCACCTGATCTTTACCCATAACCCTCCTGGATTCAGTTTAAGGACAATGAATAACATTACTGCAAGTCATCAATATATAATACACAATATACATATTTACATTGAACTACAATGTCCCCTTAACCACATGTAATTGGACAATGCAGGGTTAGTCTGGTGAGCTAGGGAACAAAAGCAAGGACTATAAAAAATACTATAATCCACATTATGTGAGAAACGAGAAACAGAATGGTCACAGGGCTACCACACTCGTCACACTAATATGGGATTAATGTGTTTTTTTTTAGGGAAATAGATGGTTAGAATTCCTTCTATCAACTGGCCTTTAGAATGGGCTCCAGAGGAGTCCTGTTGTCTATAACCCAGTTAAGAGTTATGTTAGTAGCTAGAAGACTGGCTAAAATTTCACGGGCCAGAAAGAACTATGAACTACATCTGTTGCTGCTCGCAATGGCTCGATCTCCTCTTCCTTCCAGGCTGGTTACTAAGCAGCCGGGGATGGTGTTTCCTGTTTGAGAGCCTCACTCTCATTGCATTCTGTTCCGGCTGGTTGCCTAGCAGCTGGGATGTTGGAGTTCCATAGCGATCACATGATCGCAATTTACCTATGGGCCAGTAGGGGGCTCGTTTCTAGAGAGCAGATCTGATTGGCCCTCTACTCTTTAAATAGTAGAGAGAGCTTAGTCTCCCTGCTAGTTGTAGCATTGGAGGAAGGCTCACGGAAGGTTTTAAATGTGACACCCTAAATATACTTTTATTTCACATGCTAGGGGTGCTAGGTACTCACATAGGGAGATGCCTTGATGTTGGTGGAGCTTATAACAATATAGTTATATTGTGCACACAATTCTCCTATTTATGTACATGCTCACACATAGTGATTTATAAATTGTAGCGCAGGATAATCTTTTCTTTTGTTTACACATACACAATGGTTTTAATTGTCCTGGACGCACGTTTTCAAATTGCATTCACTTGTACATATGTATTATTATTTAAACAAGTTCGCCTTGGTTTCACTGATCTCTAATTGGTTATAGTGTTGTGACTGCAACTCGTTTGCCTGTTGCCTGTTGATTGACATCCTGTTGCCCGTCTTTCTACCTGTTCCTTGTGATTCTTTATTCTGCTGCCCGTCTCTGCCCTTTGGCTTTATTTACTGGACCTCTCTTGCTTACTTCCTGCCCAGATTTTAGGTTGTCTCTGTTTATTCTAATACGGTGCCTCCTCTGGTTACCTTGTCTATCAACTGGTGTTCCTCCTCAGATCACCAGTATCTGCGAGTCTCCATATATATTCAATACCTGGCATCTGTGATAGATTCTTACTACTCTGAGCTCAAGTCCTGGGGGCATCAGAGTTCCTGTGAGAATTCCGGTCTCTATGGGAACGCTTACTATAATTGAAGACCTCTCATTATCTGGTTCCAACACTATGTCAAGTGTTATTATAACCGACCCTAGGGACAAAGATTTCCCATAAAGACTGGACCATCAAGTCTCGCTCAAATACTGGCATCCAAACACTCACTCAAGTCAGGGGAGTGTGGCCAGAGTGGAGATTTCTGAGAACGAAAGAGATATATATATATATATATATATATATATATATATACACACGACACATCCACTCAGCCAGACACAGCCACTCAGCCTGATTTCTGCAATGAAAGAGAGATCCATATATGGGCACACATCCCAACCACTCCCACAGGATTCTATTGGCTGGAGAGATATAACAACTTAACCCTTAATAGGTAAGTGCTTGATGATGATGATTATTATTTCAGTAACCTCCAGCTGACCTCATTAGTAAAAAGGGGGGGTTTGTCTTGAGTTGCAGAGAGAATCCAGATTTGATGTAACAAAGATGCATGCAGAGGAAATCAATAGTTTATACTTGAGGGCATGGATCTGTGTATTGACCCTCCGTGACTTGTGTCTGTCCAAGATATAAGGCATGAGGATAAACATAAAAATATTCTGTGGGTATTGAACTTGGAACAAGTATGCTTGCTATTTGAGTCCCATCCGGGTCTAGCCCGCGGCAGGGCAGAAGAAAAGCGCCGCTGGTTCCTGTGTATTGTGGTTGCACAGACGTGACGTCTGTGTAAACCTTCATGGTTAGTGTCGATGGTTGATTACGTAAAATTGGGCGTGTCTGGGCGTGCCCAACGCGTTTTGTCCTATCCAGGACTTTCTCAAGGGTAAATGAGCTCATTACAGTAGTAATGAGCTCATTTAAATGTTTTAAATGTGTTTAAGTATGTTCATCCATGCTGCTACTACTACTCTGATCATTATTCTGTGAATTTCATCCCTGCAATCTGTGTTTAAGTATGTTCATCCATGCTGCTACTACTACTCTGATCATTATTCTGTGAATTTCATCCCTGCAATCTGTGTTTAAGTATGTTCATCCATGCTGCTACTACTACTCTGATCATTATTCTGTGAATTTCATCCCTGCAATCTGTGTTTAAGTATGTTCATCCATGCTGCTACTACTACTCTGATCATTATTCTGTGAATTTCATCCCTGCAATCTGTGTTTAAGTATGTTCATCCATGCTGCTACTACTACTCTGATCATTATTCTGTGAATTTCATCCCTGCAATCTGTGTTTAAGTATGTTCATCCATGCTGCTACTACTACTCTGATCATTATTCTGTGAATTTCATCCCTGCAATCTGTGTTTAGGTATGTTCATCCATGCTGCTACTACTACTCTGATCATTATTCTGTGAATTTCATCCCTGCAATCTGTGTTTAAGTATGTTCATCCATGCTGCTACTACTACTCTGATCATTATTCTGTGAATTTCATCCCTGCAATCTGTGTTTAAGTATGTTCATCCATGCTGCTACTACTACTCTGATCATTATTCTGTGAATTTCATCCCTGCAATCTGTGTTTAAGTATGTTCATCCATGCTGCTACTACTACTCTGATCATTATTCTGTGAATTTCATCCCTGCAATCTGTGTTTAAGTATGTTCATCCATGCTGCTACTACTACTCTGATCATTATTCTGTGAATTTCATCCCTGCAATCTGTGTTTAAGTATGTTCATCCATGCTGCTACTACTACTCTGATCATTATTCTGTGAATTTCATCCCTGCAATCTGTGTTTAAGTATGTTATAGGAAGCTGTTATCTGTTTAAACTTAGGTTGGCACAGTCTTTTATTGCTGCCTAATTTATGATAGGTATCTGGCCTCCTCTATCCTTTCCCACAAATGTTTTCTTTTCCTTTGATTAGCTGACCAATTAGCACATCTGTAGTGTATTCCTAAATTAGACTGACTACATCTTAGTTTCATTCTATGGGGAGACGTATGTGGGGTTAGACGTGTGTGATTTCTACACTAAGTGGGATTTTCTCACAAAGTGGACGAAAATGCACAGTTAGACAAACATTGGACTACATTTGACTTGCTTTAACTCCCAGCAATAAGCAACATCTGCCACAGCCTATTTCTGCACTACTTGTCTGTTTATATGGAATACTGCTAAGAGGTAATTCTTAAAATATCCTTGCTTTTTGCTTTTACCCCTTTTTTCACAATGTTTCACAAATTGCTTTTCTTAGTCTCATTTCATGGCATGATCTTTAGGACTGTGTCATCTTTCACCCCTCCACCAACACACAAATTTGTTCATATTGCACCTGCATTACTCCACTCACCTCTATTTAACACCCATGAACTGTTGTCCTATTTATTATCTCTAACAAGTACAGCCTCCACCTGTCGCCAGAAAATAAAAGGCCACACATCTTACAATCCCCTTGCCTATCTTTCGCTCACTCTGCTTCTATTAGCTGGTGATATATCACCTAATCCAGGTCCCCCACACTCCTCACACACACATACATCAGAACACTACCGTTCTATAGCAAACCTCAAACACATCACCTGTCTACCCTCTCTTCCCAAGACCTTTAAATGTGCCCTTTGGAATGCACGATCTGTTTGTAACAAACTTACCTCCGTTCATGATCTCTTCCTCTCAAAAAACCTCAACCTTCTGGCAATAACAGAAACATGGCTCATGCAATCAGACACTGCCTCACCTGCAGCACTTTCACATGGTGGCCTCCATCTCACCCACACCTCCAGACCTGAAGGCAGACAAGGAGGTGGGGTTGGACTACTTCTCTCCCCACAGTGCACATACACAGTTCTACCAAATGTCCCATCACTCACGTTCACATCTTTTGAAGTACATGCTATTCGCATTTTTAATCCATTCTCCCTACGTGTTGCGGTGATCTATCGTCCCCCTGGAGCACACCAACAATTTATTGAGGATTTCTCTGCATGGCTCCCTCACTTCTTATCTTCAGACATCCCCACCATCATCATGGGTGACTTCAACATCCCCATTGATAACCCACCTTCCAAAGCTGCTTCCAAACTACTCTCTCTAACATCCTCACTTGACCTCTCCCAGTGGATTGAATCATCTACTCATAAGGATGGCCACTGCCTTGATCTTGTTTTCTCTAGACTATGCTCAGTTTCTAACTTTATTAATACACCCTTCCCCCTCTCGGATCATCACCTTATCAGCTACACTCTCACCCCCACTGCTCTAACCTCTCTACTGTCTAACTCAACCAAGCCTCCTCATACTCGTAGAAATCTGAATTCTATTAATCTTCAACAGTTTTCCACCTCTCTCCAACACCTTCTCTCCCCTATCTCTACATTCTCATCCCCTGAGATGGCAGTACCTCATTTTCACCTAACCTTAGCAACGGCCCTTGATCAAGTGGCTCCAGCGACACTTCATACTACACGTCGACTTCGATGTCAACCGTGGCACACCAAAGCAACACGAAATCTTCAAAAACTGTCCCGTAAAGCAGAACGTCACTGGCGTAAATCTCGAAGCTCTAATGACTTCTTCACATATACTTCTGTCTACCACTCCTATCGAAATGCTCTGGACACTGCAAAACAAACATACTTTCAATCTCTTATCTATGCTCAGGCTTCTAACCCCAAACGCCTTTTCAATACATTTAATCATCTTCTCAATCCTCCCACCCCGAACCCTCCATCTACTATCAGTGCTCAGGATCTTGCTACCTACTTCAAGGACAAGATTGATAAGATCAGACTAGAAATGGTATCCTCTTCCTCAACAAGCCATCAGCTCATTTCCTTCCCACTACCCTCTGACACCCTCTCTTCATTTGACCCCACAAATGAAGAGGAAATTTCTACGCTCTTCTTATCTTCCTACTCTACCTCCTGTCCTCTTGATCCTATTCCCTCGCAAATTGGTAGATCCCTGTCTTCTGTGCTCATTTCACCTCTAACTCAAATCTGTAATCTCTCACTCTCTACTGGCATCTTTCCATCACTATACAAGCATGCAGTGATTACTCCTATTCTAAAAAAACAAAACTCCGACCCAAACTCTCTCTCAAATTACCGTCCCATCTCTCAGCTCCCTTGCCCCTCCAAGCTTCTAGAGAGACTTGCCTACACTCGCCTCACACGCTTTCTTTCCGCAAACAACCTGTTGGATCCTCTTCAGTCAGGCTTTCGTTCTCAACACTCCACAGAGACTGCGCTGACCAAGGTTGTTAATGATCTGATCACTGCTAAGACTGAACGCCATTACTCTCTCCTAATTCTCCTTGATCTCTCGGCTGCATTTGACACAGTTGACCACTCTCTTCTCATACAAACGCTGCAATCCCTAGGTCTTCAAGACACAGTTCTATCCTGGTTCTCATCTTACCTCTCTAATCGCTCTTTCACTGTTAATTTCTCTGGAGCCACATCTGCTCCGCTTCCCCTATCAGTTGGAGTACCACAAGGCTCGGTGCTAGGTCCTCTGCTGTTCTCTATCTATACCGCTTCTCTTGGAAATCTAATAAGTTCCTTTGGCTTTCAGTATCATCTCTATGCGGATGATACCCAAATCTATCTATCCTCTCCTGATATCTCGACATCTGTGTTGTCCCGTGTAACTGACTGTCTTTCTGCCATTTCATCTTGGATGTCCTCTCGTCAACTCAAACTTAATCTTTCTAAAACAGAGTTAATAATATTCCCACCCGCCAACAAGAGCATACCTGACATTTCTATCTCTGTTGATAACATGACCATAAATCCCACCCCACAAGCTCGCTGCCTAGGTGTAATCCTTGATTCACGCCTATCCTTTGTTCCCCACATTGACTCTATATCTAAATCATGTTACATACATCTAAAGAACATTTCCAGAATCCGCACATATCTCACACAAGACACTGCTAAAACCTTAATTCATGCACTAATCATCTCCCGCATTGACTATTGCAATTCCCTCCTTACTGGTCTTCCCAAAAACAGACTCAAACCCCTAAAATCTATTTTGCATGCTTCGGCAAGACTGATTTTTCTTGCAAATAGCTATTCCTCTGTTGAATCACTCTGTATGTCTCTACACTGGCTGCCTGTCTTCTACCGAATCCAATATAAAATACTTTTACTAACCTACAAGGCCATCAACAAGGCTGCACCAACATACATCTCCTCTCTTGTCTCAAAATATCTCCCAACTCGGCAACTCCGTTCTGCAAAAGATCTGCGTCTCTCATCCACCCTCATTACATCCTCCCATTCCCGGTTACAGGACTTTTTTCGGGCTGCACCCACTCTATGGAACTCTCTCCCTCGCACAATAAGACTCTCCTCTGTTCTACAAACTTTCAAGCGTTCTCTGAAAACCTACCTATTCAGACAAGCGTATAATATTCCTCAACCACCATCTTAACCTCACTACCTTTAGCCTGTTACACAATTTCACACAAGACAACTACCCCCGGACCAACATTATTGTGTGACAGGATCATTTAGCTTATGAGTCACCCTACCTTTGCAGTCTGGCTGGGCCAAGATGCAAAATGTATACTTAACCTCATGTGTCAATCTCCCATTGTCCCATAGATTGTAAGCTTGCGAGCAGGGCCTTCTCACCTCTTTGTCTGTTTTACCCAGTTTGTTTATTAGTTTATTACGTTTGTCCCCAATTGTAAAGCGCTACGGAATATGTTGGCGCTATATAAATAACTGATGATGATGATGATGATGATGATTTAAATAAGGCATGAACGGAGATGATTGGTTATCCGGATGACTATGTTCCTAATCGGTGTTTTAATGACGGCTGGAGGTTCACATTTCAACCTAGAAATAACAAAAGGTTGTGATCACACAATTTAAGTGCGGTCTCATAGTGAGACATAAATGGACCTGTCTTAATAAAACATACAGGTTAGAATCTGATGTACATACATATGTGTATGACTGAAAACGTCACTGTGGGTGATATGAATCATATTGTGATCACTACAATAGGTTTATATTATTATTAAACAGAAGAATCGCTGTTTATTGTGTGTATCTATATTAGGGGTGTGCACCGGCCATTTTTGGTGTCTCGTGTTTTGGATTCGGATTTGCTTGAGGTTTTGGGTTCGGATTTGTTTTTCGTAAAACACCTGACTAAATGTTTTGGTTCGGATTTAAAGGTTTTGGATTCAGATTTATTTTGAAAAAAACATAAAAAGTGTTAAAATCAAGTTTTTTGGTTTATTTTCACTCCTACGCTATTATTAACCTCAATAACATTCAATAACAATCATTTCCACTAATTCCCAGTCTATTCTGAACACCTCACAATATTGTTTTTAGTCCAAAACGTTTCACCGAGGTAGCTTTCTGGACTGCATAGTGCAGTGGTCCTGGTACCCAATTTGGTACCGGGGCCACAATACCTCCGCCTTCAAATGGTCTGAATTGCACTGCACAGCTGCCTGCTCCTACATCCTCTGCAGCATATACAGGGTGTAGTTCGAGCGTGTCAATACCTCTTGTTTTTGACGATGACAGGTCATTTTGATTAATTTTGGATTTGGCAGCAACAGTCAACGTTTTTTAATATCTGATATGCCTCTATCTGGACTGCGTAGTGGAGTGGCCCCTGTACCCAATTTGGTACCGGGGCCACAATACCTCCTCCAACCATGGTACAGACCATTCATCATTGAGATCCCATCAAGTATGTTAAAGACAGACAGGGTCGAAGTGTTATTTGTTGACTTTGTAAACAAAAAAACTGTCCTTGTTGCAAATCTTCGTGCAATGAAGAGTGACTTTTTCATTTAAAGGCTCAAGCTTTCAAGTGTAGTGTTTATAAGTAATATTATACTTTTGGTTTAATTTGTTTCTCTTTTTGGGAACTACTAATAGAATTAAAGTATTAAATAGAAGTGGCAGTTCCTCTTTATGGGAACTACTAATAGAATTAAAGTATTAAATAGAAGTGGCAGTTCCTCTTTATGGGAACTACTAATCAAATTAAACTGGCTCTACTGAGGCAAGATGTCGTCCTCAGCCTCATCCAGGAGGAGGGCTTAGATCCTTGGGTGAAGCTTGGGCTTTTTGGATTTTACATGGCCTGTACTAGGAGATTGGGCATCGGGCTTGCCAGACGACGTTGATGGCATTTCATCGTCTATGTCATGACTAGTGGCAGCAGCTTCAGCATTAGGAGGAAGTGGGTCTTGATCTTTCCCTACTTTATCCTCAAAATTTTTGTTTTCCATTATATGTAGCACAAGAGAGCATACCCCTAAGCCACACACACTCAGCAAAGCCTTAAAAATTATATGCGGCACAGGAGAGTACCACTGGACATATACTGCTGAATCAGTGAACTTTGTAATATAGCAGTACCACTGGACTTATACTGCAGAATCAGTGAACTTTGTAATATAGCAGTACCACTGGACTTATACTGCTGAATCAGTGAACTTTGTAATATTGCAGTACCACTGGACTTATACTGCTGAATCAGTGAACTTTGTAATATTGCAGTACCACTGGACTTATACTGCTGAATCAGTGAACTTTGTAATATAGCAGTACCACTGGACTTATACTGCAGAATCAGTGAACTTTGTAATATTGCAGTACCACTGGACTTATACTGCAGAATCAGTGAACTTTGTAATATTGCAGTACCACTGGACTTATACTGCTGAATGTGTGAACTTTGTAATATAGCAGTACCACTGGACTTATACTGCAGAATCAGTGGCGCTATATAAATAAATGGTGAAGATGATGATGGTGAAAGTGAAGCAGGAAGATAAAAAGAGCAAACCAAGTTATAATTACCAAGTTACAATGTCCAGAACAGTGAAATAAGAAGTGGAGTAGCAGGTGAAGCTCGTTACTGACAGGTATCACAATTTGTTCCTTGTTTGTTCATCTGTGTTGTTTTACTGTACACTACCTTAAACTTTGTGAGAAAATCCACTTAGGGTTGGATTAACTAAAACTTATAAAATGAAAATTGGAGGTGTTGCCCATAGCAACCAATCAGATTCTAGCTATTATTTATCTAGTACATTCTAGAAAATAATAGCTAGAATCTGATTGGTTGCTAGGGACAACACCTCCAATTTTCATTTTAGAAATTTTAGTAAATCTTCCCCTTAGTGAAGGAAAGTCTGACACGTCCCCATCCCAGCACATCTCCCCTTAGAATGTATATCACATTCAAACCTCCATATCTATCACATAAACCTCTCAGAATAGTATTACAAGTTCAGCATCCAAAATGGCATCCGCCACCTTCTTTTACTACCATGGTATTTCAAATCTCACAAGCATTTCACATACCACACTATTCTCATATATACAACATAAGCCTCCAGATATAGACCACAGTTCTCATAAACTAACTCTACATGTATATCACAACCATAGTGGATCTCAATACACAACCCATAAGGCATAATGTAATTCCATTACACAGCACAACATATACACAGATAGTAGCCTTAACCCTTTGCTGCCATTTAGTAAATACAATTCTATATAAATGCATATAACTTCATTCATATCACATACAAACACAAGACACACTCACCATTTATCATACATTACAAACTATACTCCCATTATAGCCACATGTAACCCTGTAGTCTCACCTATACGCAGACATAAACTGCCCTCCGTGGTGCCTCACACTCCATTAAACTATATTACAAAAGTTATTAGCCAATTAGGCTAATCGCAGAAGTGACAAGAACCTGCTCAGCCTGAAGGCCCAGCAGGAGGTCAATACCTGTTGTCACGTCTTGTTAGAGAGACCGAAACCTGTCTGAACAATGTAGATTCATGATACAAGTATTAAGATATTGCGTTAGCTCCACGGTTAAAGGATATCTTACATCCTAATGGTAATAACTGAATGTGATTTATAAGTCTTTCCGGAGCCATCTAGGATCAGGGGAAGGTGTTACCCCCTGCTAACAGTTGTGTCAGAATCTGTATAAAGAGGAGCTGTTTGACCATGTATCATACCATCTGTAACTTCTGCAAAAATCGCTAGTACCACAAACTGGTGTAAGTAACTGTCCTTATAAGGACACTTGAGCTAATAAAATATCACTGCTTCAAGTTCCTGCTTTGACAACTACTTACCTGTTCTGTAATTCCTGTGACCTCCAGATTAGACCCAATCGAATCCCTTATCTGTCTGTTCTGAGGTTGGGAGCCAACATTCCAGTACCGACGCTCTGCCCGCCACCTTGCAGCTCTGGCCAGTGTGATAGACGCGGGGGGACCATCCACAGTGACCCTGATCTAAGGGAAGAGGTCAGGGATACCAGCCCAGATGCCCAGAGAAGGGGTGCACCAGAAGCGAAGGTTACTCAGAAAGACACGGTTCTGTGCGCCGCAAAGGAGTCCACTGGTGGCGCGGACAGTGGCAAGGCAAGTCCAACCGGTCCCCAGCAACACAACAGACAAGGTGGCATAGGAGGTCCATCCTGTCACAAGGAATATGGTGTTTTAAATGGTTAAGTGGAGTTTGTGTTTTATAAGTTATTATGGTCACTGTAATTGCCAATAAAGGCCTCCATGTGAGATACACATTTGTTGTAGTGTGATGTACTATTGAGAATATATGGAAGTTGTGATATGTATGTGCATGTTGCAAGAGTAATGGTGTTATGTATTATTCATTTGTGATATAGTGAGGATTGTGTGTTGATTATGTGTGGATTGTATACAGGAATAGCAGTACATTTATATAGTGTAATATATGTATGATAATAATAGTTTAATGGGATCTGGGACATACACATATATACATACATCTACCTACACAAACAAGATATTTACACATTTATGAGCTACAGTAAGAAATTAGTAATATAAGTTAATGAACCTACACACAGATTGTCATAGATGTTGAACTATTATATGTACTGTGTGTAAGATTATGTTGTTGAATATATATTGTAACAATGTTGTAAGTAAATATGCTTTTTCATACAAATATCTGTATTCTCATTATGAGTTTTATACTGCCGTAAGACAGTAAATAGTATATATAGAACTCTGAGAATTGGATGATAATACAGTATAATGGACTGGAGTATGGGTGGCTTATGAAATATAAAAGTGTGTGGTTATGTAACGAGGCTATCCAGGAACAGGATACAAAGATAGCGTGTGCACAGTGACACAGGTAATACACATCTTCCTATTTCAATTCTTCCTTATAATACTTAAAGATACCAGAATTTAAGAACTAGGATATTGTATGTTACTTAAAATGTATGTTATGTTATACTTATAACAAAAGTAAAAAAACACCTCTAATATGGTATTTTATGTACTTAGACGACACAAAATTTTGTTGTACAACTTTTGATTGTTTAATATATCATCACCAGCAATTCTGCAGCACTTGACATTAGTCCCAAGGGACAAAATATAAACTCCACACAGATTAAGCCTTGTTCAGGAATCACACTCATGACACCAGTGCTGTGAGGCAGAAGTGCTAACCATTGAGCCACCACGCTGCCCCATATATACATACACAGTCCTACTTTTTAATTCACATTAATATAAATCACCTGAATGAAGTATCACAGAGAACTTTTATCATATCCATTTGCTTTTGTCCTGTGTCTCTGATGTCTAATAAGCTTTGATTTACATGGGAAACGGTTTCTCACCTGTCTAAATTCTCTCATGTTCAACAAGATTTGGTTTCTGTGTAAAACATTTTCCACACTCAGAACATGTAAACGGTTTCTCACCTGTGAGTTCTCTGATGTTTCACGAGATTTGATTTCTGTGTAAAACATTTGCCACACTCAGAACATGTAAACGGTTTCTCACCTGTGTGAGTTCTCTGATGTGTCACGAGAGTTGATTTCTGTGTAAAACATTTGCCACACTCAGAACATGTAAACGGTTTCTCACCTGTGTGAGTTTTCTCATGATCAACAAGATATGATTTCTGTGTAAAACATTTGCCACACTCAGAACATGTAAATGGTTTCTCACCTGTGTGAATTCTCTTATGTTTTACAAGATTTGATTTCTGTGTATAACATATCCCACATTCAAAACATGTAAATGGTTTCTCACCTGTGTGAGTTCTCTGATGTTTATGAAAAGCTGATTTAACCATAAAGCATTGCCCACACTCAGGACACAGAAATATATTGTCATCTGTATGAGTTGTACTATATGTAACAATATCTATGATATCAGGAGAATCTTCTTCATTATTAAACGGATCAGATGATTTATCTGCTCTGTGAAGTATTGGATGTACATTTAGGGTAGTGGGGTTTCCTCCTGGAGAATCATGTGGGATGTTATCTTCTATGACAAAATCTGTAGAAAAAATGAGTGTTCTCTCTGAGATATTCCTATGTTTGCATCCATCTGCTGGAAATAAAACAAATGTATGGATCAAGACTTTTTATTTTACATTGATTAACATATTATAATGTCCATTATTTTCATACTATGAGTAAGCTGACATGTAATTAGAAAACACTCCATTGTAATTAGAAAACTGCATTACCAAGCACAGCGCATAAACCCAGCCACAGTGACAAGCAAATTGCATCCAGCTTGGACAATTCCAGCCAAAACGTGGACATTGGCGAGTAACATTTCACATTGCCCAGCGAGCATCCTAGAACAGGAAGACTCATTAGCCAGTGACATTGTCCAACTAGACACTGATCTCACGCAAACACTGGAGCCTCAAAAGTAGATGTAAAGTAACGGGCATGGTGTATGGTGTAACAACCCCTTAATCTAATCCATACCTGACATGCACTTTTTAGCCATCTTATCAGGAAGTATCAGTGATGTAACTATAACATCTCCTTGGAAAAGTACTTCAGGGGTTAAATTCCACTTCCACAGGGAACACTCAGGAGTTAAGTGAATTAAGCTATCATTGTTATTTCTCTTTGCTCCCTATTGTCCACTAGTGAGCTCTACAGACAGCCAGGCGCCTGACCCAGCAGGGGTCACCTGAGGGAAGACACCTGGGGAGGTAGGCGAGGGGGCTGGATAGTGTAAGCAGCCCACCAATTGAGACCTTTCACAACTCCCCTGGACAGGCAGATCCCAAGGTGGGATTAGGAGGTGATAAAAGAGGCTACCCTGGGAGCTGGATGTGTCTGACTAACGTTTTGCCAGGAGGTGATGCTCTTCCTAAGATGCGCTGTGGAACATATCTCACTGGATTTAGTTGAACTGATTTCCTCATTTGTTGGACCTGCTATCATTACGGGGCCGTGCTGTATTTAATTATGTTCTGCAGAACAAATCATCCTTCTATTTTTGCTCTAATACCGTGTCTCTGATTTGGGAACCACGTATCTTCACAGTAGAGTAGATGTGAGTTAAATAAGAGTCCTGGATGTAGGTTTACACTACTCTTAGGTCTCACATTCTTACACAGAGCAGAGGAGAGCATCAAGACAGAGTAGGAGAATGGAGCAGGCAACAGCACAAACTAAATTATAAGGGCAAAGCACGATAGAGGCAGATAAGCAGAATATAGAGCAAATGTACAGCGCATCCAAGCACGTAGATCGGAGGGGAGCTATTGTGCAATGACGGGTGTGTGTTAGAAGGTGGAATGTGAAGAGTAATTTGTGATTGGGTGTTTGTGATCTTAGAGGGAGGAGAATTATCTCATACACTGCATTAGTATTACAGTGATAACATACAGCTGATGATCAAATATTCATGGTAATGTCACATGGGATAGTACAGGCAGATGGTTATGGATACTGACATAAGAGGTAGTGTATAGGAGGTTCATGAGTAATTTCATGGAGTCAGACTGACATCTCATGAGATACACCAGACAGTGGGAGGAGGAGACTGGTCAGATTTCTGGTCTGGTAGCACACAAAAATATGATGTGAGAAAGAGACTGGTCAGATCTCTCTGCTAGTAGCACACAATGATATGATGTGAGGAGGAGAGTGGTCAGATCTCTGGGCTGGTAGCACACAATGATATGATGTGAGGAGGAGAGTGGTCAGATCTCTGGGCTGGTAGCACACAATGATATGATGTGAGGAGGAAAGTGGTCAGATCTCTGGGCTGGTAGCACACAATCATATGATGTGAGGAGGAGACTGGTCAGATCTTTGGGCTGGTAGCGCACAATGATATAATGTGAGGAGGAGACTGGTCAGATCTCTGGGCTGGTAGCACACAATGATATGATGTGAGGAGGAGACTGGTCAGATCTCTGGGCTGGTAGCACACAATGATATGATGTGAGGAGAAGACTGGTCAGATCTCTGGGCTGGTAGCGCACAATGATATAATGTGAGGAGGAGACTGGTCAGATCTCTGGGCTGGTAGCACACAATGATATGATGTGAGGAGAAGACTGGTCAGATCTCTGGGCTGGTAGCACGCAGCGGCTGGATTGATTTTCCTTGCAAACCGTTCTTCCTCTGCTGAGCCACTCTGTCAGTCTCTACATTGGTTGCTTGTATTTCATGAATCCAATGTAAAATTCTTCCACTAACATACAAGGCCGTCAACAAAATTGCACCGACATAAATTTCCTCACTTGTCTCAAAATATCTCCCAACTCGACACCCCCGTTCTGCACAAGATGTGCGTCTCTCTTCCACTCTCTTCACATCCTCCCATTCTCAGTTATAAGACTTTATCGGGCTGCACCCACTTTGTGGAATTCCCTCCCTCGCACAGTATGACTTTCCTCTAGTCTTCAAACCTTCAAGCATTCTCTGAAAACCCACCTGTTCAGACAAGCTTATGATATTCCTCAACCAACATCTTAATCTCCCTAGATTACCCTATTACCACCCTCTACACAGCTAACAACCCTCTGACCAACATTGCCACACACAGCACACTCAATACTTTTACCTTTGTATTCTAGCTGGTCCATTGTACAATATGATGTAGCACATGCCCTTGTGTTTCAAACTCCCATTGTCCTATAGATTGTAAGCTTGCGAGCAGGCTTCTCTTACCTCTCTGTCTGTATGTATTACCCAATATTCTCTTATTAATGTTTGTTCCCAATTATAAAGCGCTACGGAATTTGCTGGCACTATATAAATAAATGTTGATGATGATGATGATATGATGTGAGGAGGAGACTGGTCAGATCTCTGGGCTGGTAGCACACAATGATATATGTGAGGAGAGTGGACAGATCTCTCTGCTGGTAGCACACAATGATATGATGTGAGGAGGAGACTGCTCAGATCTCTGGGCTGGTAGCACACAATGATATGATATGAGAAGAAGACTGGTCAGATCTCTGGGCTGGTAGCACACAATATGATGTGAGGAGGAGACTGGTCAGATCTCTGGGCTGGTAGCACACAATGATATGATATGAGAAGAAGACTGGTCAGATCTCTGGGCTGGTAGCACACAATGATATGATGTGAGGAGGATACTGGTTAGATCTCTGGGCTGGTAGCACACAATGATATGATGTGAGGAGAGTGGACAGATCTCTGTGCTGGTAGCACACAATGATGTGATGTGAGGATGAGAGTGGTCACATCTCTGGGCTGGTAGCACACAATGATATGATGTGAGAAGGAGACTGATCAGATCTCTGGGCTGGTAGCTCACAATGATATGATGTGAGGAGGTATCTGGTCAGATAGTCTGACTTATCTTGAACTACGAGACCCCCCCCCTTTATCGGCCGGTTTTATAATGATATTCGCATCAGACATCAGATTAGTAAGAGCCTTCCTTTCAAGAGGTGTTAAGTAATCCCACAAACGATGAGGAGGAAGAATCTCTGCATGAACTTTGTCAAAGACATCAGAAAATGATTGATACTGAGGAGGTAGTGTAGATAATTATGATGGTACATTCACCTTGGAAGAACAAAGAGGTTTCACTTTGTGTAAACATTTAGAATGACATTGTGGACCCCACGATAGAATCTCAGAAGTCTTCCAATCCAGTTGAGGAGAGTGAACTTGAAGCCATGGGAGGCCCAAGATGACAGGTGACGTAGTACATGGCATTATAAAAAAGGAAATACTTTCAAAATGTAGTGCTCCTATATTAAGGAAAATTAATTTTGTACGTGCATGAATTACACCCTTAGGAAGTCGAGAGCCATCAATAGCTGTGATGACTACAGGGTTCTCCAGCGGAACAATTGGAATGGCCCATAAGGTAACTAAATCTTGTGAAATAAAGTTACCTGCAGCACCAGAGTCAATTAAGGCTTGGGTAGAATGTTTCTTGGAATCATACAATAACAAAACTGGAATGGTACAAGCAATAGAAGAGGAGGTTTCCTCTGTCAACAATCTGACCTCCCCAGAACAGATCAGGGTCTGGCGTTTCCCGGCCTCTTACAGCAGGTATTCAAGAAGTGGCCAGAGTCAACACAATAAATACATAACTTCTCACGCCGTCTACGGTCACGTTCCTCCGGGGTCAACCGAGATCTTCCAACTTGCATAGGCTCATCAGACATAGGTACTTGTGAAGGAGGATGTGACATAGATTCAAAAGTTACACAACGTCCTACTCCTCCTCCGTTCTTTCTTTCTAAAGCGCAGATCCACTTTGTTACATAAGGAGATAATAGCATCCAACGTAGTAGGGAGTCAAAGATCTGACAAAACATCAAAAGAAAGGCTGCATAATCAGAAAGAAGTGGGTCATTCCTTTCCCAAAGTAGAGAGACCCAGGCTAGGGCTTGGCCATTCAACAGAGAAACCACATATGCCACTTTGGACCTATCAGTGGGAAAATTCTGTGATTGAAGTTAAAACTGAATCGAACACTGATTAAGGAAACCACGACACATTTTGGGATTCCCATCAAATTTGGCTGGAGCAGGTAACCTGAGTGTAGATGAAGTCACAGGGGAGGCCTGGTGTCCTGAGACTTGATCCAGGGAAGAAGCTGGCAATAAGTCCAAACGACCAGCAAGTGCCTGGAGATATTGCAATACTTGATGCTGTGTATTATCCTGTCGTTCCACACGACCAATCAGATGTTGTAGCATATCCCTTGCAGAAGGCTCCACCAGGGGATCAGTCATTATGGCCTGATCTTACTGTCACGGCTAGGGATATTTGTGGATCCCCAACCTCTACTTAGATGGTAAAGCAGAGGGTGGTGGAGACAGAACACGCTGGGATAAGTTCAGATGGAGAATCACAATGAAGAAATACACAGACGATAAAGTAGTGTTGCAACTTTAGTATATTGTTCAATGGTGCAACAGCAGTAATAGAAGACATGTACAACTCAGCTGTGGTGAGTACACGGTAGTTGAGGAATAAATCACATCAGTACTTCAAGTGGTAACCATGAGCAACAGCATGAAAACAAGCAATACAGTTCAACGCTGAGATGATGATCCAGAACACTTGTAACCTTGTAACACAGACAGCAGATAAAGGAGAATCACTGACACAGCTTGGAAGTCCGATGAGGATAGTAAATAGACTTAGCTGATCCAGATGGAATGTGATTCACTTTAGCGGATGTTTATAGGTAATGTAACGGTTCTTGTCAGCGGAACAACAGATGTATATATATAGTCCAAGATCTTGGTGAACTAGAGACATACAATAGAATGTTGCTAGAAGTACAGCGTGACAATAGAAATCCAACACACAGAGAAACGTAAGTTCATCCCTTTGACAGAAAGCAGCTGATATCGCACAGAACTTGATTAAAGGAACTGGCTCCTAGCTCGGCAATGATTCTTAGAAATAGTCCAGCAATTCACAAACAGCAGAATGATAATAATAGCCGTGCCAGACCTAGAACCACAGATGACCAGAACTTGATTGTAGTTCAAAAGAATTATGAACAGCCGAGCAGCGCGGTAATGAATCCAATCAATATGAGCACAGTTTGTAACAAGCAACTCACGACAGTTCAATGTGCAGATGAAAGTTCAATGAATAGTTGCAGCTTAGAGATGAACCATGAAATGGTATTCAGCAGGGCCAAATGGAGATCAGCGATGACAGGCAATCTCGGCAACCGAATAACATTTAGGAGACACTCAGGGAATTAGGTATGCAGCCAGAACCCACGGTAGTGTGAGTAACACGAAGATCAGGCAATGAATCCCTGATCACAAGAGGTTGATATAGTCTTCAGTAACCAATAAGCTTCAGAAGGAGGTTTCCAATTAGGATAACAGAAAACAGCCATGAAAAGGTAGAGACTCTGAAACAGGAGACAAGCACCAACATAGTTCCTTAAAGGGCAAGTCACACAACAGCACCTAGTTATGAGAGCGGTGTGTGACAGATGTGAGGAGGAGACTGGTCAGATCTCTGAGCTGGTAGCACACAATGATATGATGTGAGGAGGAGACTGATCAGATCTCTGGGCTGGTAGCTAACAATGATATGATGTGAGGAGGAGACTGGTCAGATCTCTGGGCTGGTAGCACACAATAATATGATGTGAGGAGGAGACTGGTCAGATCTGTGGGCTGGTAGCGCACAATGATATGATGTGAGGAGGAGACTGGTCAGATCTCTGGGCTGGTAGCACACAATGATATGATGTGAGGAGGAGACTGGTCAGATCTCTGGGCTGGTAGCACACAATGATATGATGTGAGGAGGAGAGTGGTCAGATCTCTGGGCTGGTAGCACACAATGATATGCAGTGAGGAGGAGACTAGTCAGATCTCTGGGCTGGTACCGCACAATGATATGATGTGAGGAGGAGACTGGTCAGATCTCTGGGCTGGTAGCACACAATTATATGATGTGAGGAGGAGACTGGTCAGATCTATGGGCTGGTAGCACACTATGATATAATGTGAGGAGGAGACTGGTCGGATCTCTGGGCTGGTAGCGCACAATGATATGATGTGAGGAGGAGACTGGTCAGATCTGTGGGCTGGTAGCAGACAGTGATATGATGTGAGAAGGAGACTGGTCAGATCTCTGGGCTGGTAGCACACAATGATATGATGTGAGGAAGAGACTGGTCAGATCTCTGGGCTGGTAGCACACAATGATATGATGTGAGGAGGAGAACAGGAGTATAATAGGGGCTGATGGCTCCTGACTGTCCCATTGGGCAGATACTTTATCCTCATTAGTTTTTACTGACAGAGGAGGGTGTAGAATATATGACTGATATATTTGCTAAATAAGCTGAGTATGTGACTGTGACAGGTCTATCAAAATGGCCATTCAGGTCTATTTTTGTTGTATTCATACTTTTCTGTGTTTATTGTAAAATGCTTCTATGAACAAAGGCTGGGCCGAGACATCTCCACATATACCAGGGCGGTGTCTCAGATGCTTCTGCACATGAGCGAGAATATATTCTTTCTTATCAGTAATGAACCAACAGCAAGTCTGAAAATATATTCATACCCTTGTTTGTAAGTTGATTCCAAGACCCTTTGTTCTGAGTATAACACTGGAATATAGCCAGAGAGACCCTTGTCTTATGACTGGACCTTGATGAAGAAAGGTGTCTATTGTTTTTCCAGCTTTCGTGAAAGAGGGGTCCTGGAAAATGACTGTTAGTTGAACATATTTGAAGCTAAGTATTTGATTTACTTTTTGTTTTATGTTATATTTCTCGTAAAAATAAAGGTAAACGTCACAATAAATCTTGCATTCATGAGTCATTAACTCTTTGAAACCGAAAGAACCTCATTCAACCTAAAACACTGACTCTTTTCTGTAATAAGTGTTTATTACTCACCTGTGCTGGTATCTGTAGGGATTTCCTCCTCCTTACACTGCTGATCACCCCTCACATATGTCTTGTCCTCTCCATCTGTAATTTCTACTTTAATATCAGTCAGGACATCATCCTAAAATACCCACAACATAGAAATATCAAAAAATGATATAAAACAGAAGAATATCTGTGTTCGATCCATACAGCTATTTTACAGAATGTATAATTAAAAGTAATTTTGGGATTTGGTGAGACCCTAAAATCTACCTGATACTCCTGTGGGATCCTGGGATTTTCCTGTGTACAATCCTGTGAATAAAGAGGACGGAGATATCTCTCTGGGGTATTTCTGTTACTGGATCCATCTGTAGGGAACACACAGTGACTGAGTACATTGCTTATATGTGATTATCAGATGATGTGTATCCAGGTGGCCCTCAAAACTGCTTTCTTCTTTTACAATAAATGAAAGTCTCCTCTTACCCAGTGATGTGTGGGGCCGGTGATTCTCCATCTTCACATCCTCGTACAGACCGTTGGGCCCTTCTAATTTCTCCCACTCATCCTGACACTTTATAGGAACCTGACATATACAATGACACAGTCATCATCCAGACATATCTCCTAATGTTACTGTATAATGTCCCATTCCCAGCATTCACCTCTCCAGTCACCGGCTGGATTATTGCTTTGGTCAGTTCCAGGATCTTCTGGTTATAGTTTCCCTCACGTATCAGTGAGTGAGGTTCAGGCACCGTGATGGGGCTCTGGGTCCTGCTCAATCCTCCTGACAGACAGGGGCGGGTCGTGGGTGTCACACACTCACCAGGTCTCTTTATCACTGCTGTGTAATCCTGTGTATGGAGAGAGATATCCAGGTGAATAAAAATCCACATATTTGGAATTATATTTAGGGTTTCATAGGCAAACCGAGGGGGCATTTCCTAGTGCCTGGAAACCCCCCTCCAAGACTGAGGCACTGTATAATTGAGGTGGCTGGACCCTGCTCCTGCTTCACACAGCTCTGCTTGACAAGGGAGAGCTGCGTGCACCTAACAGTAGTGCACGCAGCACTGCTCATGTATATTATGGGGATAGGAAGCGTTGGAAAGCAGTCAAGCACTGTCTTATATTATAGCCACGCCCCCATGCATGCTGGTCACGCCCACTGGCGACAATAATGATCTATTTTATGTTTACGACCCATATCCTATATTAACTATTTCCTATATACAGGAATTTGGAGTGTATATAGCATTTACCTCTCCTGCAGCCGTGGTAGTCAGCATATCGATGCCGAATACCCCGACAACACCCCGACATGATGATTTTGAAGGGCTCCTTACTGATGATCACTGATGACGACTGTTAAAAGCGACTTGAACCAATCACAAAGAAGTAATAATCCGGCTCCCTTTCATGACGTCATTCACCATGGCGACGGGATTATCGCTGCTGTTAATGGGGTAATGTAAGTATGCGCCTATGTACAATGTAGTTTACAAAGCCTTCTGAATTGTACATAGGCGCATACTTACATTACACCATTAACAGCAGCGATAATCCCGTCACCATGGTGAATGACACCATGAAGGGGAGACGGCTTATTAGTTTGTGATTGGTTCAAGTCACTTTCAACAGTAGTCGTGAACGGTAATCATCGGTAAAAAGCCCTTCGGAATCATCATGTCGGGGTGTTGTCGGGGTATTCAGCATCGATATGCCGCACCCCACCCTCCTGCAGCTCCGGACATCTTCAGTGAGCCCACCTATCTGAGTCCTCTATCTACAGCCGGCCCCCATGGATCTGTCATCTGCTTGGATAAATCAGTGCAAACAGTAAGAGGAGTTTAAAGTGGGGGCTCAGAATGGCCGACCTTTGAAAGATAGTAGGAGAGGTAAGTGATATATACACTGTAATGGTCAGTGCATATAGGGAACAGTTACAGCCAATTATTGAAAAATAAACATTTCTTCTATCTCTAGAACATTTAATAAAAACTCCAAAAATGGAAATTATCCCAGAATTGTAAAACTCAGTTACAAAGTATCAGTTAGTGATAGAAATAACCCAACATACTGCAGCCAATGTAATATATCCCAATATCGGTGAAGATTGTGGGACTGATACTTCTATCTGAGACTGTCTACCTGCTGCTCATTTACAGCTGTTCAGGTGACTGAGGCAGAGCAGAAAGTACCAAAGTGAGAATGGTCACCACCCTGTGAGCCAGAGAGGAGAGGATCATGGGAAGGATAAACATTACACACCAATAAGAACACACCAAAGAATTAAACATTCTTTATTATTATTATTATTATTATTAACCTTTACTTATAAGGCTCCACAAGGTTTCCATAGCGCCGCACATATTACAAACAGTAGAACTTACAGGGTCAACAGCACCTATCCAGTCATGTCCCTGTTTTATTTATAGCAGTAAGAATGATGTCACTGTGACATTCCCAGAATCCCTCACCTCTCCAGTCATGTCCCTGTTTTATTTATAGCAGTAAGAATGATGTCACTGTGACATTCCCAGAATCCCTCACCTCTCCAGTCATGTCCGTTTTATTTATAGCAGTAAGAATGATGTCACTGTGACATTCCCAGAATCCCTCACCTCTCCAGTCATGTCCCTGTTTTATTTATAGCAGTAAGAATGATGTCACTGTGACATTCCCAGAATCCCTCACCTCTCCAGTCATGTCCGTTTTATTTATAGCAGTAAGAATGGTGTCACTGTGACATTCCCAGAATCCCTCACCTCTCCAGTCATGTCCGTTTTATTTATAGCAGTAAGAATGATGTCAGTGTGACATTCCCAGAATCCCTCACCTCTCCAGTCATGTCCGTTTTATTTATAGCAGTAAGAATGATGTCAGTGTGACATTCCCAGAATCCCTCACCTCTCCAGTCATGTCCATTTTATTTATAGCAGTAAGAATGATGTCAGTGTGACATTCCCAGAATCCCTCACCTCTCCAGTCAGCAGGTAGATGATCTCCAGGGTGAGATTTAATATCCTCTCACTCCTGTCCTTGTCCATCCTCAGGGAATCAGTGATTTACACAGAACAGGTTTCACCTTCAGATGACTTCTAGTTATAGATTCTTTGGTTCCTCACAGCTCAATGGTCTAGGAATAAATATAATAATTATTATAAACATCATAGTAGGAGACATGTAAAATATTGAAATATGAAACACTGAGGGACTCATGGACAGCTGGATATAACAGCTTTTTCTTAAAATACTTATTTCTGTACTTATGTACACATGAAATGTGTAAGACTAAGTCCCTATGTAGACTGAGATACATCTTACCCTTATTATTATTATTATCCTTTATTTGTTAGGCGCTACAAGGTTTCCGCGGCGCCGTACATCATACAAACAGTACACTATACAGGGTGAAACAGCACAAAACAATAAACAAAAATACCAGTACTTCAGAAACTCCAGGCAAGTTCAGCAATAAACATGGAGCAGAAGAACAGGTGAGGAGACGGAGGGAAGACGGCCATGCTCATTTGAGCTTACATCCTAAGGGAGGGAAAACAGAAAGACACAAGGGGAGCCAGAAGAGGCAGAGGGGAGAGCGAGTGGAGGTGAAGGGGTTAAGTGGATGGTCGGTAGGCTTTAAGGAAGAGGTGGGTTTTCAGTGCACGTTTGAAGGAGCACAGAGTAGGAGAGAGGCGGATGGAACGAGGGAGGTCATTCCAGTGAAGGGGGGCGGCACGGGAAAAGTCTTGGATTCTGGAGTGGGAAGAGGTGATAAGAGTGGAGGAGAGTCGGCGATCATTGGCTGAGCGCAGGGAGCGAGCAGGAGTGTGAATGGAGAGGAGGTTAGAGATATAGGGGGCAGTAGAGTGGGAGAGAGCCTTGTAAGTGGTGGTGAGAAGTTTGAAAAGGATTCTGTAGGGGAAGGGGAGCCAGTGTAAGGCAAGGCAGAGAGGGGAGGCAGATGAGGAGCGGCGTGAGAGAAAGATGAGTCTAGCGGCCGCGTTGAGTACAGAGCGGAGGGGGGAGAGATGGGAGTAGGGGAGGCCGGTGAGGAGGAGGTTGCAGTAATCCAGGCAGGAGATGATGAGTGCGTGTATGATGGTCTTGGTGGCATCCTGGGAGAGAAAGGGACGGATGCGGGCAATGTTGCGTAGTTGGAAGCGACAGGCTTGGGCAAGTGAGTGAGTGTGGGGGGCGAAAGAGAGAGAGGAGTCAAGGGTGACCCCCAGGCAGCGGAGTTGGGTGACAGAGGAGACGGTGGTGTTGTTGATGACAATAGAGAGGTCGTGGTGGAAAGAGAGTCTGGACGGAGGAAAGACAATGAGTTCCGTTTTCGAGATATTGATTTTGAGAAAGCGCGCGGACATCCAGGAGGAGATGGCGGTGAGGCAGTCAGACACGCGAGGGAGGACAGCGGAAGAAAGGTCAGGAGAAGAGAAGTAGAGTTGAATGTCGTCAGCATACAGGTGATACTGAAGACCGAAGGAGGAGATGAGAGCACCAAGGGAGGAAGTGTAGAGCGAAAAAAGTAGAGGGCCAAGAACAGAGCCCTGCGGGACACCAACAGGGAGAGGGTAGGGGGGGGAGGAAGAGCCGGAAGTGGATACAGAGAAGGAGCGGTTAGCGAGGTAAGAGGTGAAACAGGTATGGACAGATCCGGAGAGGCCAAGAGAGAGAAGAGTTTGGAGCAGAAGGGGGTGGTCCACAGTGTCAAAGGCTGCAGAGAGGTCGAGGAGGATAAGAAGGGAGAAGTGACCCTTGGATTTGGCCGATAGGAGGTCGTTAGTAACCTTGGCCAGGGCAGTTTCGGTGGAGTGGAGAGGACGGTAGCCGGATTGGAGGGGGTCCAGGAGGGAAAAAGCGGAGAGGTGACTGGCGAGGCGGCTGCAGACAATCCGCTCAAGTAGTTTGGAGGCAAAGGGGAGGAGTGAGATAGGGCGATAATTGGCGAGAGAGGTGGGGTCAAGATTAGTTTTTTTTAGGATGGGAGAGATAAGGGCGTGTTTAAAGGAGGAGGGGACTACACCGGAGAGAGATAAATTGAAGAGGTGAGCGAGGTAGGAGCAGACAGTGGGAGAAAGAGAGCGAAGGAGGTGGGAGGGGATGGGATCAAGAGGACAGGTAGAGGGAGGAGAGGAGAGGATGAGGGAGCGAACTTCTTCCCCAGTTGTGGGATGAAAGGAGCTCCAGAGTTGGTTGTTTGAGGGAGGTGAGGCGGTGTGGGTGGTAGGAGAGGGGGAGGAGGAGGTCTTAAGTCGGTTGGCCTCAATTTTGGAAGAGAAAAAAGTGGCAAAGTCAGTAGCAGAGAGGGAGAGCGGGACAGGGGGGGGGGGAAGGAGGGAGTTGAAAGTGACGAAGTGGCGGCGGGGGTTGGAGGACTGGGAAGAAATGAGGGATTTGAAAAAGAATTGTTTAGCGAGGGAGAGGGCGGAGCAGAAAGAGGAGAGGATGAATTTATAGTGAAGGAAGTCGGCCAGGGAACGAGATTTCCTCCAGAGGCGTTCAGCAGTGCGAGAGCACCTTTGGAGGAAGCGGGTGAGTTTGGAGTGCCAGGGTTGAGGAATGAGGCGGCGACGGCGGATAGCGGAGGCCGGGGCGACAGCATCCAGGGCAGTGGAGAGGGAGAGGTTGTAGAGAGAGGACGCCTGGTCAGGACAGGCCAGGGAGGGGAGGGTAGAAAGGAGAGACTCAAGAGAGGAGGAGAAGGAGATGGGGTAAATAGCATCGAGGTTGCGCCTAGTTAGGGTGGCTTTAGGCGAGGTGGGAGTAGGGGAGGAGGACAGAGTGAAGGAGAGGAGATGGTGGTCAGAGAGTGGGAATGGAGAGTTAGAGAAGTCAGAGAGATCACAGAGATTAGAGAAAACAAGGTCGAGGGAGTGACCAAGACAGTGGGTGGGGGTGGAGGTCCACTGGGTGAGCCCTAGAGAGGAGGATAGGGAGAGAAGTTTGATGGTGGCGGGGTCAGAACGGTTGTCAATGGGGATATTGAAGTCGCCAAGTATGATGGAGGGCAGGTCAGAGGCGAGGTGATGGGGGAGCCAGGCAGCGAAGTTGTCAAGGAAGAGGGACGAGGGGCCTGGAGTACGGTAGATGACAGAGACACGGAGGTGGATAGGGGAGAAGAGACGGATGGAGTGAACTTCGAAGGAGGAGAAGGAGAGGGAAGGTAAGGTAGGAATTACCCGAAAAGTGCAGTTAGGGGACAGGAGGAGGCCCACACCTCCTCCAGGACGCTCATCCGGCCTGGTGGAGTGGGTGAAGGAGAGGTCCCCGTAGGAGAGAGCAGCAGGAGAGGCAGTGTCAGAAGAAGTAAGCCAGGTTTCAGTGATGGCAAGGAGATCAAGAGATTTGGAAATGAAAAGGTCATGGATGGAGGATAGTTTGTTGCGGACAGACCTGGAGTTCCAGAGGGCACATGAGAAAGGGAGGGAGGGAGCAGGGGAGATGCGGATGAGATTATCAGGGGTGGTAGGGCGAGGGGGAGGGTGAGAGGCAGGGCAGTGAGGGTTGGGCAGGAGAAGGGGGCTGGGGGAAAGGATAGGTATAGGAAAGGTGCGGGGCGGCATTGTACAATAAAAGAACAAAGGCAGAGGCGGAGACAATATGAAATGCAAAATATACAGTGCAGTAAAATTAAAATAAGTGCAGATGAAGTGAAATAGAGCAAATAAAGGTACGGTGCTAATAAATTAAAATAAAGTACAGTACAATACGGTACAAAATGATAAAATTGAAAGAGGTAAAAAGATTAACTTCCAGTAAATGCAATTGAAAGAAGGTAAAAGAAGTAAATGAAGGCTTCAGAGAGCCGGTACCAGGTGTGAGGTAGGAGAGTCCAGGTTGGAGAGATCAGAGTCCAGAGACCGGGGTGGTGGAGTGCAGGGCCGATCACAGCAGATAGTCACTGTAGCAGTCCGGGCAGCGATCAGGATCTGGCTATGCAGAGGTCCAATTGGAGGCAGAGATGGGGCCTGTGTACCAGAGCAATTCCAGGGACCAGGGAGCGTGAACCAGGCCAATGTGCGTGGATCAAACGGCGGGAGGCGAGGCGGGTAGACAGGCAGCTGGCACAGGAAGAAGTAGCAGGCAGCAGGAGACGTGATGGCAGCGGACCAGGCGGCGGAAGAACCAGGCCGTGGCAGGCAGAAGAAAGCAGGTAATGGAGGGTCACGGATCCGGAGTAGGTGATGGAGCAGGTCACAAAACCGAAAGCGCCAGAGCAGGCCACGGAGGCAGTGGAGCAGGTCGCAGACTCGCAGGAACAGCTGATCGGAGGCTACAGGAGGCAATTGGAACCGGAAGCAGCTGAAAGGCCCAAGCCGCGGCCTAGAGTAGGTGGAAATGGCGGCGGCCGGCCGACAAGGCAGCAAGATCCAGGAGCGCCCAAGAAGTGCACCTCAAGGTAGCCGGGAGTCAGGCAGGAGGACCAGGATGAGCGTCCATCGGCACAGTGGGGCCAAGCGGTGAGTGGAGGATGGGAGGTAGAGGCCGGGTAGATCGAAGGCAGAGGCCGCAGTCTGCGGTGGTATGCGGCAGCCGGGAGTCGGGTCAGGCAGGATGCGAGAGTGTGAGGAGGACTGGCTGTGTGTTGTCAATTTCTCGACTGGCTGAGAGAGTCAGTCAAGGGCAGCGGCAGCGTGAGGAGGCTTCTCGGGGTGAGACAGGGCACCAGGCAGGGCTCCAGTAGAGAGCTCTGCAGACACGTCTGCACACCTCGAGGTCCGGAAGCTAAGCTAAGCCTCTCTAAGCTACACCCCTGGATGCTTAGAGAGGCTGAACGGGGGAGGGGGGGGGGGGTCAGTAAGTGTAGGACAAGTACAGTAATGTAGTGTCACATAATGTGTGTAACATGTAGAGGTGGAAACACCAGCAGATCAGCCAGTGTGGACACACATCTGTTGGGGGTGCTGGACCCTGCTGCATGATATGTTCTGATGATGGACATCGCTATAATTTAGGACTTCCAGTGGGCGGGGCATCTGAGACGGCTGCTTTTTAGAACAGCTCCGTGTTTGTACTGATAATCTGCACCATCCAACATGAGTCTAACAATGTTACATGACTGCTAGGAGGTGAGGAGGAGCAGGAGGAAGAGGTAGGTCTTCATACAGCAAGACGAAATCTGGGCACAATGTGCGCTTTAGTTTTGCAAAAAATTGTGTGGTCATCCACAATATAGTCCCTGGTTATGAGTGGATTTTGGGGAGTCTAACTGCCAAGACCACGTTTGCACGTAAAAAGCAGCTGTGGTCATAATTATGTGACGCTGTCAATGTGGTGGGCCCCATAAAACGTAGCATAGAAAACTGCCGCAAATGCATCTCAGACATCAAACGGTAAAGTGTGGCCCTTTTCAGGGTTAGAGGGCCGCAGATGTGTATCAGGATGCCCATCACTGGTATAGACCCTATAACTTTATAGGAACTATAGTAAATTACATACAGTTGTGGCTGAATCACTTATAAATAACTTATTGTATAAATACATATATATTAGTGACGCAGTGCGCCAATTTATTTCATTGCAAATGTACTGATGTGTGATATTATGCTGTATCTGTGTAGTGGAAATGTATTGATTCCTGAGACAGTATGCCAGGGGAGGACTTTTTAAAAGAAAGTGCTAATTAGGCTTTTTCATTTCTGAATGACCAACTCTTGTTTAGCTTGAACACAGAGCAGGGAGTCGCTAAACTGCCATCCTGTGTCTGAAACAGATAGGAAACCTCTGTAGAACGTAGATTTAAGAAATCAGATATGGTGTATAAGTATTAAGTATAAATTGCATATAAAATCCAAATTTAGAGAACATATTGCATCCTGATGCTAATCTTTGAATGTAATATTTCAGACTCTTTGGTGCCTGTATAAAAAGAGCACTGTTTGACCATGTTTTGTATCATTCCATCTGTAACCTCAGGAGATCACTAACACCTCAAACTAGTGTGTAACTGTCCTTCTAAAGACTACTTGAGCTAATAAAACATCGCTGTTTCAAGACCCTGCTTTGCAGCCTATTTACCTGCTGGAATTTCTGTGACCTACAGATTAGACCAATCTAATCTGTTATCCGGCTATTCTGAGGTTTGGACCCAGCATCCAGTACCAACGCTCTGCCCGCTACCCTACAACTCTGGTCAGTGTCATAGGCTAGAAGGAACCATCCACAGCAAGGTCAGGTGTATCAGCCCAGGTGCCCAGCAAGGGGTACACCAGCAGCAAGAGTTACCCAGAAGGAAGTGGTTCTAGGTGCTGTTGTAGGAGCCTAGTGGTGGCAGCAGACCCCTCCTACTGAAAGGGGACGTTGGCAAGGCAAGCCCAGCTGGTCCCCAGTAACATGGACAGGGTGGCATAGGATGTCCATCCTGTCACAATAGCATGTAAGGATATAGGAGAAATCAATTAATATATTTTAGGATATACTTCTATTTGTACCTTCATTTTCTGAAATGATCATGGGGTGAATCACGGAAAAATTTGTTTTTATTACAGTTTTCCTAAGTTACCTAAATAAAAAGAGGATTTTTATACCTACGTTAAATCCATTTCTCTGATTCCATCTGGGGGACACTGCTACCATGGGGTTGTATGTGGGGAACTTAGAGCTGGCACTTAAGTTAACTAACTTGTTTAATACTTGCTGACAGAACTCCTCCCCTCTGCAACCCCTTGTGGCCTCCGTGTAATACAAAAGCCCCAAAGAAGAGGAGACCACCACCGAACACCAATTAGCAGAAGAGCAAAAGTGAGGGATCGCAGTGCCCCCCAGATGGAATCAGAGAAGTGGATTTAACGTAAGTATAAAAATCCTCTTTTCTCTTTCATCCAATCTGGGGGACACTGCTCCATGGGGACATTCTAAAGCAGCCCCTTGAAGGCAGGAAACTAGATAACATATGTGAAATTACAGCTAGAGGACTATATGACTCCACGACCGAGCTGATCTGCTGAAGCACCATTAAGTGCAGCCCTGATTACCCCATGCAGTTGGTGGAATGGGTGCCCAGACGATATGACATAGGCCGACTTAACCGAGAAGGCCAGTCAGACAGGACAGAATGCTCCTGGAGATGGTCCGCTTAGCAGCCAGCCTTTCCTGATCTCAGTAAAGATCCATACAAGTAGAAACCGGTCCTCCTATTGTTGAGCGGCCATACCACATAAGACAGAGAGCACGAACCATATGTTAAATAAAACCCAGAGATAGAGTCCAAAGAGGCAGCCAGCTCCTGAAGGACCGGAACCAGAATGTCCAGATTCAATTTGAACCCCAAAAGCATTGTAGGCTGAGTGAAGGGACTGTGTGCAACAGACCTGACATCTCATAAAATGGAGAATATGGTATACTGCCAAGGGGCCACCGGCCTGATACCCTGCACACCAAAGTCCTTGGTCAAGGAACTCCACTACCACGTGGCAACTGCACTTCAGCTGAACACAAGGTTTTCGATGAAGGTGATAAGGAAATAGGGACCTAATGTCTTAGGCCTTCCACAGGTGCTGCGTAAGGAACCTAGGTGGTGTGTATAGAGAGGTCTGTAACTCTTGCATATTCACAAACTACTGTGTGGAACAGAGCAAGTCCGAGAGGGATAGCAGACTCCAGAATTGTCAGGAACTGAGACGGAGACATTTCGGGACATTACTTGTCCACCTTGGAAGAGTACAGTAACAGAAAAAAGCCGCAGCACTAGCTTATATCTCCTCCGGCCTGGCAAGTAGCTATACACGTGTCATTACTGGCTGTGTCCGCTCAGTTGCTCAAAATGGGATATATATATATATATATATATATATATACCTGGGATGGTGTGCTACCCTGGTCCTACTCATCATGGGTAAGCCCCACAGTCTGCACGGCCAGCCCTGGGTCTTCAGTCCACAATAGAAACCATTATTTACAGTATAACCAGTAAATCCTTTAACCCGGGCCATTGTTCACGTGATCAGGTAACTACTGCACCAAACCAGTCCCTCGTGTTTTTAATACCTTAGGAAGGCAACACAGTGATAACAGGTGTCGAATGAGTTAATGTAGAGGATACCTGTACTTCCTCTGCTTTCAGCCCAAACCCAGTATGTCAACTTGAATGGCACCTGTTTTAGTTTATACTCCTTTGTCCAAGTTAACCCAAGACAGGATACTGTACACAGCTAAATGTATATAAAATTAGTCACTTAATAAACAGAGCATCTCATATACCTAGTGGACTGTACTATATATATATGTATATATATATATATATATATATATATATATATATATATATAATTATATACATATCCCAAAAAACATGAAAATACATGAAAGCACTTAGCCCTCCTGGTGGCCAAGGACTGTCAGTGACATAGAGGAGAAGAGCCTGTAGCCATGTAACTGCCGTCCTGTCTGCAGTTGCCGCTTCAGGAATATACCATTGCACTGTAACAGACGGGAGAGGAGAACCCATATCTGGGCTGCACCACCGAGCTTTCTACCGTATCTGTCAAAAATAGTTGTTTTGCAGCGCTTCTATACTAAGCACACGTCCGCCTTGTGCTCCTACGTCTCCTTTGTGACCCAAATTGTTATCCTCACCCCCTCCTTCACGCACCTGCGGGGAAGTGTTATGATCTGAATTACAACTGGTCGCCCACATTTGCAGTGTCCATCTAGTGTGGTACTTTTTTTTCTTCTTTTTATTAATATACAATAAATATATAATGATGACAGAACAAAACTAGGTACTCAGCCCTCCAGAGGTCTAGTACAACGTGTCTCAGAGAGAGGAGCCTGTCAGCAAGTCTGTATCTGCAGCCTCTCCGTCTCCTGTGTGCCTTCCCACTTCAGGAAGAGTCCTTGTAGCCTGCCAGGACGGGGGAGCTCAGTTCTTCACCCCTTTATGCTGCCTCTGTAATGGTACCTGCTGGCTGTCTCGCTGCTTCTATATATCTAAGCGCCACAGCCATTACACATGCCGCCACATGTGCCTCTTTCCTAACAAAAATTGCACTAAGACCGGGGGGGCTTGGTACAATCCAATAAAATGGAGGCCGACCATATACCGAGTGCCGGCACTCTCTGAACATAATGGCAGCACCAGTACCCTATACTGCAGTGTCTGATGGTCCTGCTATGCACGGAAGGGGCTGCGATGTGACAGCGGTCCCTGAGACCGCCGGCAGCACCTGTCATGAAGCGCTGGCAGTGAGAGCCGTCCGGATTTCACTGAACTCGCTGTTTCTGTTGGTCGCAGCTGTTTGCATAGGAGCCCCCTGTCCGTTCTGCATAATATCCTAATAAAAAAAAAAAAAGAGTTAAGGAATAAAACAATAAAACCTATAGGTTCAGCAATGAAAAGCCCAACTCCTTGGGGACTTAACAAACACTGAGGCTACAGGGGGTTTCTGAGGGGAGGAGTTCTGTCAGCAAGGATTAAACAAATTAATTAACTTCTTAAGTGCCAACTCCAAGCTCCCCACATATAACTCCATGGTAGCAGTGTCCCCCAGATTGGATGAAAGTAAAAATGCTACCAATAGAAGGCCCTAGAGCAGTGATCAAGAGCCCACTTGTCGTGCTAGATTTCTATGCAATTTGTCTTTCCAGTAACACCCTCTATAATAAATCCATCATATCCATACGTTCAGATGTAGGATAGAGTCTGTCTGCTCTGTGAGGATGTATCAGTGGAGACGTGATTGGTTGCTGCCCTGCACAGAAGATAGTGGTACCGGCCCTATGTGGAAAGATGGGATGCCGTGGTACAAACTAGTGGTGCTGTATATGTTTGTCACTTACTTCTTAATCCTTTAGAGTGATGAAGTTGTCAGGAGATGTTCCTATCTTTTGGTTCTTTGTCTTCTTGTTCTTTGTTTGAAGGAGTGGTTCAGGAGTGGCTAATTTTTGGTGTTCCTTTGGAGTGGTTGCTTGGTGATATTCCTCTTGTTGGGTATTGGTGCACTTGTTCCGTGGATATCTCCTGAAGTACTTTGTCCTGTTGAAGAAGCAGATGGAAGAGGAGTCACAGAATGCGGGTGGTGTTTTGGATTCCCCCTTAAAAAGATGGAAGTGCTGATATTTCTATCTCTGTTACAAGAGCTGATGAGACTCAGGGAGACCTGTTGAGCAAATGTGGTGGATAACGGGAGCTATCTAACCAGTGGGAAAAACAATAAAATGGTGATGGTACCAGTAATAGGGCACCATGTATAATGGTTAGGTATGTGTGACTAGGTAGAGTGGTGGCAGCCATAGTACAGGTCACATGGGGTCAGCCTGTGTCTGTGCGCTGAGCCGTGTAACCTGCGCAGGGAATCTGCTGCTGAGTGGCTGCGCTCAGCAGAGCTCCTGAAGTAATGGGGAGGGCAGGAGCTGGGTGACACAATGCTGCTGGTTGTGGGGTCTTCAAAATCCAACGTGTTTCGTCCTGGTTGTGGACTTCATCAGGATATGGTGTAAGTGACTGTGTAGTAGGAATGGCGGTGTGTGGGAGGGGAGGTGGGTGGGTGTTGTGGGAGGGGGAGGGTGTGCGTGTGGTGGGGCAGAGGGTGGGGTTCAGGACACTCTGTACTGAAGAGTAATGGATGGAGGAGGAGTTGTAGGAGGGGATCCTGATGATGTAGATGTCTGTGTATGGTGAGGGGCAGTATCAAAGGGACTCCATCGATGTCTATGGTAAGGGCAGGTGGGTCGCTGCAGATGTGAGCAGAGGACTCGGACCTGCTCAGGTCTGATAGTATGTAGAAAAGACTGTCAGTCATAACCTGCACACAGGGTAATACAGTGTATTAGGGTATATGAGGTGTGAAAGCCCTGTCGGAGATCCTACATGAGGAGTAGGAGCGGCTCCTAACATTCCTAGGATTAGGGCGACAGTTATGGACCTACTGGTTCATTGTTTGTTCAAGAGATTATACTATCCAAGTGCTCATTATCATTTATTTATAAGGGGCCACAGATTCCAAAGCACTGGCAGTCATCTTACAGATATTACTACAATAAGTATTAGGACAAATACAGATAATAACAGTGACATGAATACAATAAAACATAATAACGTTTCTATGGAAGGTCTTGAGCCACCATTAAATGAGAGGACCCTGCCTATGAGAGATGGAGGGCTGAGACCTTAACGTTGTGGGTTACATATGTCTACTAAAGAGTATAATGCTAACAAATGGCGCCTGTTTCTGTGTCTGTAGGAGTGACTCCTGGGGCTAGATTTACTAAACTGCGGGTATGAATTGGGGATGCTGCCTATAGCAACCTATCAGATTCTAGCTATGATTTATTTAGTACAGTCTACAAATTGATAGCTAGAATCTAATTGGTTGCTATAAGCAACATCTCCACTTTTTAAAAAACCCGCAGTTTAGTAAATATACCCCCCGGTGTTACTATGTTGCAGACAGGGGTCCCTTGTGTACTGTGCGGTTGTAATGTATTTGCTCATTTTTCGATTTAGTGTAAGAGGTAGACTGGGAATGTGAACGTATCATGGGCAGTAGACTTTACTGTACCTGTGATGGAATGGTGTCTATACTGTGACTATTACAAATAGGTGGAATGGCGCGAGGGGGACTCTGGAATGGCGCGAGGGGGGACAGTGGAATGGCACGAGGGGGGACAGTGGAATGGCGCGAAAATGGCGCGAGGGGGGACAGTGGAATGGGCAGACATGGAGTACTCTGTACTTGAGTAAAGAGCTGCGTTTGTATATGGATGTGGATCTCATGATAGGTGGTGGGTGAGTCTAGTATTAGGTCTGAGGAATAACCACTGGGGGCTTGGCAGCAGAACACAGTCAGACGGTAACAATTAGGATACTGGCAGTGCCTGCGGGGAATGATGGTGTGTTGGGGAAAATAAGCTGAAAGTCTATGTGATATGTATAACGAGTGGAAGGAGGGGGGGGGGGTTAATGGTTGCGATTAGGATTGAAGGGGCCGGATGTTTACACAGCAGGAATAAGGTTTTAGAATGAAGGGCGAAGGCTGGTCTGGCATCTGGGGTCAGTGTTGGTGGTGTAGGGGGGTGTGACTGTGGGTGATGGAATAGATGTAAGTTAGAGGGGCATAGAGAAAATGGGTGAGGGGAGGCGATAGGGAACTGTTGGTGGGTGTACGGGGTGTTGGGGGCAGGATTCCAGCACTAGACAAGCTATGTGTTTGTGGCACTTGGTGAGGGGGTGGTTGGGTAGGAGGTGATAGTAGGGGGAATGTGGGGTAATGGGGGGGTAGAAAGAGGGGGGTGGGGGCTAGTCTCCAGCACTAGACAAGCTATGTGTTAGTAGCACTTGGTGAGGGGGTGGTCGGGTAGGAGGTGATAGTAGGGGGATGTGGGGTAATGGGGGTAGAAGGAGGGGGATGGGGGCTAGTCTCCAGCACTAGACAAGCTATGTGTTAGTGGCACTTGGTGAGGGGGTGGTTGGGTAGGAAGTGATAGTAGGGAGATGTGAGGTAATGGGGGTAGAAGGAGGAGGGTGGGGGCTAGTCTCCAGCACTAGACAAGCTATGTGTTAGTGACACTTGGTGAGGGGTGGTTGGGTAGGAGGTGATAGCAGTGGGGATGTGAGGTAATGGGGATAGAAGGAGGGGGATGGGGGCTAGTCTCCAGCACTAGACAAGCTATGTGTTAGTGACACTTGGTGAGGGGTGGTTGGGTAGGAGGTGATAGTAGGCGGATGTGAGGTAATGGGGGGTAGAAGGAGGGGGGTGGGGGCTAGTCTCCAGCACTAGACAAGCTATGTGTTAGTGGCACTTGATGAGGGGGTGGTTGGGTAGGAGGTGATAGTAGGGGGGATGTGGGGTAATGGGGGTAGAAGGAGGGGGATGGGGGCTATGTGTTAGTGACACTTGGTGAGGGGGTGGTTGGGTAGGAGGTGATAGTAGGGGGATGTGGGGTAATGGGGTAGAAGGAGGGGGATGGGGGCTAGTCTCCAGCACTAGACAAGCTATGTGTTAGTGGCACTTGCTGAGGGGTGGTTGGGTAGGAGGTGATAGTAGGGGGATGTGGGTTAATGGGGGTAGAAGGAGGGGATGGGGGCTAGTCTCCAGCACTAGACAAGCTATGTGTTAGTGATACTTGGTGAGGGGTGGTTGGGTAGGAGGTGATAGTAGGGGGATGTGGGGTAATGGGGGTAGAAGGAGGGGATGGGGGCTAGTCTCCAGCACTAGACAAGCTATGTGTTAGTAGCACTTGGTGAGGGGGTGGTCGGGTAGGAGGTGATAGTAGGGGGATGTGGGGTAATGGGGGTAGAAGGAGGGGGATGGGGGCTAGTCTCCAGCACTAGACAAGCTATGTGTTAGTGACACTTGGTGAGGGGGTGGTTGGATAGGAGGTGATAGTAGGGGGATGTGAGGTAATGGGGGTAGAAGGAGGGGGATGGGGGCTAGTCTACAGCACTAGACAAGCTATGTGTTAGTGACACTTGGTGAGAGGTGGTTGGGTAGGAGGTGATAGTAGGGGGATATGGGGTAATGGGGGTAGGAGGGGATGGGGGACTAGTCTCCAGCACTAGACAAGCTATGTGTTAGTGACACTTGGTGAGGGGTGGTTGGGTAGGAGGTGATAGTAGGGGGATGTGGGGTAATGGGGTAGAAGGAGGGGGATGGGGGCTAGTCTCCAGCACTAGACAAGCTATGTGTTAGTAGCACTTGGTGAGGGGGTGGTCGGGTAGGAGGTGATAGTAGGGGGATGTGGGGTAATGGGGGTAGAAGGAGGGGGATGGGGGCTAGTCTACAGCACTAGACAAGCTATGTGTTAGTGACACTTGGTGAGAGGTGGTTGGGTAGGAGGTGATAGTAGGGGGATATGGGGTAATGGGGGTAGGAGGGGATGGGGGACTAGTCTCCAGCACTAGACAAGCTATGTGTTAGTGACACTTGGTGAGGGGTGGTTGGGTAGGAGGTGATAGTAGGGGGATGTGGGGTAATGGGGTAGAAGGAGGGGGATGGGGGCTAGTCTCCAGCACTAGACAAGCTATGTGTTAGTAGCACTTGGTGAGGGGGTGGTCGGGTAGGAGGTGATAGTAGGGGGATGTGGGGTAATGGGGGTAGAAGGAGGGGGATGGGGGCTAGTCTCCAGCACTAGACAAGCTATGTGTTAGTGACACTTGGTGAGGGGTGGTTGGGTAGGAAGTAATAGTAGGGGGGATGTGGGGTAATGGGGGTAGAAGGAGGGGATGGGGGACTAGTCTCCAGCACTAGACAAGCTATGTGTTAGTGACACTTGGTGAGAGGTGGTTGGGTAGGAGGTGATAGTAGGGGGATATGGGGTAATGGGGGTAGGAGGGGATCGGGGACTAGTCTCCAGCACTAGACAAGCTATGTGTTAGTGACACTTGGTGAGGGGTGGTTGGGTAGGAGGTGATAGTAGGGGGATGTGGGGTAATGGGGTAGAAGGAGGGGGATGGGGGCTAGTCTCCAGCACTAGACAAGCTATGTGTTAGTGGCACTTGCTGAGGGGTGGTTGGGTAGGAGGTGATAGTAGGGGGATGTGGGTTAATGGGGGTAGAAGGAGGGGATGGGGGCTAGTCTCCAGCACTAGACAAGCTATGTGTTAGTGACACTTGGTGAGGGGTGGTTGGGTAGGAGGTGATAGTAGGGGGATGTGGGGTAATGGGGGTAGAAGGAGGGGATGGGGGTTAGTCTCCAGCACTAGACAAGCTATGTGTTAGTAGCACTTGGTGAGGGGGTGGTCGGGTAGGAGGTGATAGTAGGGGGATGTGGGGTAATGGGGGTAGAAGGAGGGGGATGGGGGCTAGTCTCCAGCACTAGACAAGCTATGTGTTAGTGACACTTGGTGAGGGGGTGGTTGGATAGGAGGTGATAGTAGGGGGATGTGAGGTAATGGGGGTAGAAGGAGGGGGATGGGGGCTAGTCTACAGCACTAGACAAGCTATGTGTTAGTGACACTTGGTGAGGGGTGGTTGGGTAGGAAGTAATAGTAGGGGGGATGTGGGGTAATGGGGGTAGAAGGAGGGGATGGGGGACTAGTCTCCAGCACTAGACAAGCTATGTGTTAGTGACACTTGGTGAGAGGTGGTTGGGTAGGAGGTGATAGTAGGGGGATATGGGGTAATGGGGGTAGGAGGGGATGGGGGACTAGTCTCCAGCACTAGACAAGCTATGTGTTAGTGACACTTGGTGAGGGGTGGTTGGGTAGGAGGTGATAGTAGGGGGATGTGGGGTAATGGGGGTAGAAGGAGGGGGATGGGGCTAGTCTCCAGCACTAGACAAGCTATGTGTTAGTGACACTTGGTGAGGGGTGGTTGGGTAGGAGGTGATAGTAGGGGGATGTGAGGTAATGGGGGTAGAAGGAGGGGATGGGGGCTAGTCTCCAGCATTAGACAAGCTATGTCTTAGTGACACTTGGTGAGGGGGTGGTTGGGTAGGAGGTGATAGTAGGGGGGATATGAGGTAATGGGGGTAGAAGGAGGGGATGGGGGCTAGTCTCCAGCACTAGACAAGCTATGTGTTAGTAGTACTTGGTGAGGGTTGGTTGGGTAGGAGGTGATAGTAGGGGAATGTGGGGTAATGGGGGTAGAAGGAGGGGGATGGGGGCTAGTCTCCAGCACTAGACAAGCTATGTGTTAGTGACACTTGGTGAGGGGTGGTTGGGTAGGAGGTGATAGTAGGGGGGTGTGGGGTAATGGGGGTAGAAGGAGCAGGGATGGGGGCTAGTCTCCAGCACTATTATTATTATTATTATTATTATTTATTTATAGGGCGCCACTAGGTATCCGTAGCGCCGTACAGGGACAGACAGAAATACAGTACAGGGTGAGACATCACGGAACAGTTAACAAAAAGCACAGTAACTCAGAAGCTCAAAGTACAGCTAGATGACAGGCGAGAGCCCCAGCGGGGTAGCTAGAGGGGTAGAAGGGCCTCACAGAAGAGACAAGGAGCTGGAGAGCAGAGTTAAGGTGGTGGAGAACAGGAGGAGAGGAGGCCCTGCTCGGAGGAGCGTACAATCTAAGGGGAGGGTAGGACGGACAGAGACGCAAGGGAAGGAAGAGGAGAGGGGGAGAGTGGAGGCAAAGACGGAGGGGAGGGGGGGAGAGGAGAGCGACGAGGAGGAAGGTAGGTGGGAGACAGGAAGGAGGGCAGTTAGGTGGGGGACTGGAAGGCTATAAGGAAGAGGTGGGTTTTTAAGGCCCGTTTGAAGCTGGACAAGTTGGGTGAAGTTCTGATGGAGCGGGGGAGCTGGTTCCAGTGGAGTGGGGCAGCACGGGAGAAGTCTTGGATGCGAGCGTGGGAGGAGGTGACCAGGGGGGAAGAGAGGCGACGGTCATTGGCCGAACGCAGAGGGCGGGATGGAGCATGGATGGAGATGAGGCTGGAGATGTAGGGAGCGGTGGAGTTGGAGAGGGCCTTGAAGGTAAGTGTAAGGAGCTTGAACACGATTCTGTAGGGGAAGGGGAGCCAGTGAAGGGATTGGTAGAGGGGGGAGACAGAGGAGGAGCAACACTAGACAAGCTATGTGTTAGTGACACTTGGTGAGGGGGTGGTTGGGTAGGAGGTGATAGTAGGGGAGATGTGGGGTAATGGGGGTAGAAGGAGGGGGATGGGGGCTAGTCTCCAGCACTAGACAAGCTATGTGTTAGTGACACTTGGTGAGGGGGTGGTTGGGTAGGAGGTGATAGTAGGGGAGATGTGGGGTAATGGGGGTAGAAGGAGGGGGATGGGGGCTAGTCTCCAGCACTAGACAAGCTATGTGTTAGTGACACTTGGTGAGGGGTGGTTGGGTAGGAGGTGATAGTAGGGGGATGTGGGGTAATGGGGGGTAGAAGGAGGGGTTGGGGGCTAGTCTCCAGCACTAGACAAGCTATGTGTTAGTGACACTTGGTGAGGGCTGGTTGGGTAGGAGGTGATAGTAGAGGGATGTGGGGTAATGGAGGTAGAAAGAGGGGATGGGGACTAGTCTCCAGCACTAGACAAGCTATGTGTTAGTGATACTTGGTGAGGGGGTGGTTGGGTAGGAGGTGATAGTAGGGGGATGTGGGGTAATGGGGGTAGAAGGAGGGGATGGGGGCTAGTCTCCAGCACTAGACAAGCTATGTGTTAGTGGCACTTGGTGAGGGGTGGTTGGGTAGGAGGTGATAGTAGGTGGATGTGAGGTAATGGGGGTAGAAGGAGGGGATGGGGGCTAGTCTCCAGCACTAGACAAGCTATGTGTTAGTGACACTTGGTGAGGGGTGGTTGGGTAGGAGGTGATAGTAGGGGGGATGTGGGGTAATGGGGGTAGAGGGAGGGGATGGGGACTAGTCATGGTGTGTGAGCCCCTCTGTGGTGTATGGGGTGTAGCTGGTCTGGGTATTAAGTCTCTCACAGCTCTGCCATTATAATAACCAGCTCTGCTATTACTAACAGCCTTCTGCTGACTGCAGCACAATGAGGATTATGTAGCAGCTGATGTGAGAGCTCAGCCGCATGTATGAAGTCCTGATCGCCGGGAGGCTGCACATAAACATGGGGTAACTCTATGGGGGTAATTCCCGCTGTCTGATATATTATTATAGGGAGATATTACCTTAGCTTTGTACAGGGCCCGGATGTAGCTTCCAGGTAAGATGGCGCCTGAGAGACCATGTGACCACGCCTCTGCAATGACGTAACATCAATATAGTATATAGGAGACTACGGGAAAATGGCCGAGTGCAATTGTAAATGTGTGAGGGGAGGGGGGTATAGATACAGGTGTGTAGGAAATATATGAGGGGGACTCTATGGTATTAATGTAACCTTTTAATCACAACCAAAATAAATAGTTATTAGTACTATATATTGTCCTCATTACAGAACAGCGGCGGCCATTTTTGCTTATTCTTCCAGACACAATATTTGTGTAACTCTATCACACGTGACGCTGGACAAGGGGGCGTGGTTACAGGCTCTCTCATTCGCCGTGGCGTAAGATGGCGTCAGAGATGATTTGGCCACGCCCCCTGTCCAGCGTCACTTCTCTTACACCAATAGCGTGTCTGTGAGACTACGAATAATGGCCGCATGTAAATTTTAATGGCTGAGGGGAGGTGTGTGCGACACAGATGAGAGGGATTTCTGTGGTTTTATTTTAACAATTTTAAATTTCTCCTATAACTGTATTGTCCTCTGTGCAGGACAGCGGCGGCCATTTTCCCGTAGTCTCCTATACTTTGTATAGGTGTTACATATATATATATAAAATACCCAGTGACGCGGAACAGGGGGCGTGGCCACATGCTCTCTCAGACGCCATCTTAGAACCTGGACTGCAGCCCTCAGTCACCCATATACAACATCCGGGCCCTGTACAAGACGGAGGTAATATCTCTCTATAATAATATATTAGTCTCTCGGTATTTGGAGGTTTCTTCTTTGTATGAAGTGGAGGTAAAGAAAGATCCTCCTCAGATCAGCACATTATATATATTATTATTATTGTTTTACCCACTGGTTAGATAGCTCCCATTATCCATCACATTTACACCACACATCTCCCTGATCCTCATCAGCTCTTGTAAGATCACTGGCCCCAATCAGGAGGAGCTGACTGTGTATAAGTGACAATAAAGACATCTAACACCAACATTTACACAATCTAATAGGAAAGGTAATAAGTCAATTTGTCATTGTCTTTTGTTTATTCAAATTGTTATAGAGAATAGGTGTACCACAACCTACGGAGTCCCACCTGTTGTGCGGTTGTGGTAGAGGATTTCCAGCCATCCTCAAGTTGGCAGCTGGCTGCAGCAATAATGTGCCTGATTAGATTGTTTGATGATGGGAGGCCAACAGGACTGTGATCAGGAGGAGGAAGAATTTTGGCAGTAGACCAGTGGTTCCCAAACTTTTGCAGTTCGCGGCACCCTTAGAGTCTCCATAATTTTTTCAAGGCACCCCTCCAAAATAATTACCGAGCAGTCCTGTTTCAGTAGTAGTTGGGTCAAAAAAATGTAATAAGTATTTAGGTGAGGACAGAAAAACTTATTTAGTTGTATACAATAATGCCCCTCTGCATCCAGACACTATGCCCCCTCTGCATCCAGTCACTCTGCCCCCTCTCACGCTGTCCCCCTCCTCTGCCCTCTGTCATGCTGTCTCCCTCCTCTGGCCCCCTCCTCTGGCCTCTGTCACGCTGTCCCCTCCTCTTGCCTCTGTCCCCCTTCTCTGCCCTCTCTCACGCTGTCCTCCTCCTCTGCCCTCTCTCACGCTGCCCCCCTCCTCTGCCCTCTGTCACACTATCCCCTCCTCTGCCCCCTGTCACGCTGTCCCCATCCTCTGCCACGCTGTCCCCCCTCCTCTGCCCTCTCACTCTGCCCCCTCACATTGCTCCCTCCTCTGCCCTCTGTCACGCTGTCCCCCTCCTCTGCCACGCTGTCCCCCTCCTCTGCCACGCTGTCCCCCCTCCTCTGCCACGCTGTCCCCCCTCCTCTGTCACGCTGTCCCCCTCCTCTGCCCTCTGTCACGCTGTCCCCCTCCTCTGCCCTCTGTCACGCTGTCCCCCTCCTCTTTCACGCTGCCCCATCCTCTGCCCTCTGTCCCCATCCTCTTTCACGCTGTCCCCCTCCTCTGCCCTCTGTCACGCTGTCCCCCTCCTCTGTCACGCAGTCCCCCTCCTCTGCCCTCTGTCACGCTGTCCCCCTCCTCTGTCACAATGTCCCCTTCCTATTTCACGCTGTCCCCCTCCTCTGCCCTCTGTCACGATCCCTCTCACTCTGCCCCCTCTGCCGCGAGCCAGCCATAGAAGAAAAAACAAAGAACACATAAACTTACCAATCTGCGCGGCGCCGGGACCCAGCATCCTCCTCTCTCCTGCAGCTTGTCACTGACATCGATATTCAGTGATATTCAGTGACATCTCCGTCATCTGTCTCAGGCAATGGGTAAAGCTAATGCTGGTTTGTTGGCATTTGGTCCCAGTGATCCAAGAACTTACACAAATGTTCCTTGATTTTAGCACAGATGGAACTACTGGCAGTATTCTCCTTTATCACAGCCCATTCCTACTCATCCATTGCCTTGTGTCGGATCGGTCTCCCACAGCAGTTTGTGGGAATCTTTCATTGGCAGACCCGGGGTGGTAAAGTCAGAGTAGATTGCAGAGATGGAAGATGCACGGTGCAAACAGAATGATGTAAAGGGCTTTCTATGGAGGTTAGATATGATTGTCTGATAGAAATGCCTATGCTGCGAAAACTGGTAACAGCTTCTCGATAGGATAGTGTACTCCTCCTGGAGCTCAGAAAGTTGTGTAAAAACAAGGGCTCATTCTAAATCATTTACAAATCTCACTCCACGTAACCATGGGCCATAAGGATGTTCCTCATGACCTGAAGGGAACGTGCGTTACTTCAGAGATGTGCAGTTGGTGAGGAGGAGGGCGTTACGTTATAACACTTGGTGGCGTAGGTCCAAATTGATAGTGAGAACAGTATCACAGGGTGAGACTTAGATGAGGAGGGTTGTATTATCTTGGGAGCCAGAGGAGAGATGAGAGCGTTGGGACTATAATGGTCTCTGCAGTGTGTGATATAAGTAGAGGAGTCTGGGCAGCACATTCATTTTAACAGAATTGACCAATCCAGTTTTATCCCACTAATTAAGGTCTGTTTTAATTATGTCTATTATTGATGGGTAATTAACTTGATAATGCTGGTGGTAGTGTTTCGTTATGTATACCTGTGACAGGATGGACCGCCTATGCCACCTTGTCTGTTGTTGCTGGGAACCGGCTGTGCTTAGTTTGCCACCGTTCCCTTTTATTATCCAAAAAGCGCCATCTTGCCGCATTAGGAGGGGCTTAAGCTGCTGCCACCACTGGACTCCTATACCGGCATCCAGAACCGGGTTTCTTCTGGGTCACTGACGCTGCTAGCGTGTCTTGTTGCTGGTGTACCTGGGCTGGTCCTCCTGACCTCTTACTATGGATCAGGGATGCTGTGAATGGATCCCCCCTGGCCTATCACGTGGACCTGGGCTGCTGGGTGGTACTGGAAACGCTTGGGTCCAAAACTGCAGAGACAGCCGGAGAACGGATTAGGTTTAGGGTCTAATCTGTAGATCACAGGAATACAACGATATTCAAGATGGTTCCAAGCAGGTCTTTGAAGCAAGATTGTTTATTTGCTCACATACATTGGTGAAAGATACCAGTGTGATCAGGTCAGATGAAGTCAGAAGAATGATACATGCTCACAGAGCTCATCTTTTATACAGTTCAGAAATAGTCTATTTTTAGAATCAGGATATACTCTATTCACACAAACATTGATTTACATGCATTGCAAAACCACTAGTATTTATACTTGGCTAGGAATTTCTTAAAAACCTTGCTGTGATTTCCTGCATCTTTGAGATGCAGGAAATGTGGCAGCACGTTTTAAATTAAACCTTCCTGTCTCCAAGTTAAACCTCACACATCAAAAGATTTAATTAACACGTGGCCTTTCATCAGACCGTTCGGAATTCATATTCACACAGAACAACAAAAGGTCCCACAACAAGCCAGTTTCCCAAACCACAATACCCCAAAGGCTTGGTAAACAAAGACTTATTGTCAGATATATGCATCAGAAATAGGCATTTCCTATAGCAAGTTTAAACTGAAAAAAAACAATTTTTCTACCCTGGTCTCAGAGATAACGACTTCCTATCTTGCACTAAACAAAAATAAGTGCAAATGCAATTCCATAAATAAGTGCCCTGCGCTATTCGCTTTAAATACATTTTTACCAAAAGTTATTTAATAGTGATCCAGTCACAATACCCGTAGGTGCTTCAGTCATATTCATTTTGTATCTCTTAAGATGTAAAAATCTAGAACCTCCATTCTTTTGCTGGGTTGATTGCATAGCCCGGGAAAGGCCATAAGGATCTAATTCCATCCAGAGCTTTGTGAGGGATGATCATACACAAAAGCAGGGTATCATTGGCATAAAGGGTGATTTTGTGGTCAGAGGTAATTCTGGAGATACAGGGAATTTGTGTGGGTTTTGATGACAAGGGGCTTGATCACTGACACAAATATCAAAAGTGAGAGGGTGACAGCCTTGTTTCATGCTGTTAGATATTGCAAAATACAGGGAAACTGCACCATTTGTGGAAACCGCTGCAGAGCAGTCCAGTCAATGCTGATATAAATTTTCGCAAAAAATTAATTTGAGATAACATGCGGAACATTAATTGTCCAAAAATGTGACCAGATGCCTTTTCAGTGTCCAGGGACTACAGGACGTGTGGGTGTTTCTAGCTATGGATGTTGTTCATGAGATTGTACACCTTGTGTCGTCTGACACCCACCATCTTGGCCTGGGAGCTAAGTCTGGTTTCATGGATTTAATTGTTTGAAGCTTCTCATTCACAGTGATACCATCATTAAGCGCCACCAAGCTCCCTGGGAACACTATTAGAAAGGTTGTCTGGGGACCAGTAGGCGTCTCTAGCCCTGTCTAAGGCTTTGTGCGAGAGGGGATATTTGGAAGATTGTACAGAGTTTGTTGACTAGAATGGTGTTATGTTTGTCCACCTTATCGTAGAAGTGTTGAAGTTTTCTAAGGGTGATAACTGGTTTTTTTTTAAGAGTAATGTGTTAAATTGACCCTTATGCACATTCATTTTCGCTAAGAGTGTTTTGTATTTTCCAAATTAAGAGTTTTCCATATATTTTGCAGAGGCTGCATTAATTAGAGAACTTCTAATAATAGTGACTTTATAAGTCTCCCATACCATTACAGGAGCTTTATCATCTGTTGCATTTAAGCTGAAGCACTGATCTCCTAGGTTAGTTCCTCAAGAGCAGAGTCGTAAAGAAACCAATGAAAATGATATACTATAGTGTCATGAACGTCCAGCCTGTCTCAGATACAGCAATCTGAAACAGTTGGCTGTGACTGGAGTTACCTTGGACACTTACCAATGAATACACCTTTTCTGCCACCACAAAGGATTTACTATGGAGTCCTTATGTTCACCAAACCACTTATTAATATTACACACTTAAATCACATACACGTGTAGCATGAGCCTCACTTGGCTTCGTAAGTTCACACAAAATCGTGGAGAATATGCTAGATCAGCGGTTCCCAAACAGGGGTGCCGCGGCCAAGGCTGGTGGTAAGCAAGTCAGGGGACTACTTGGTAATTATTCTGGCTTAGGGGTTCCTTTTAAAAAATTATGCATACCCTAAGGGTGTCTTGAACTGAGAAAGTTTGGGATCCACTGTGCTAGATCAAATTTATTTAATCCAAAAAATGTTTCCAAGGCTTAATTGCAAAACAGTTAATAACAAGAAATACAAAATAAGTTGCACAAATAAGTTTTAGAAATAAAATTGGAAATAAAACCAGAGTCTAACTTACTAGTCTAAGACTTGGCGTGAGAGCAGTACACTTTGAGGGCACACTTCTACCTTGACAGGTCTGCTCAGAGAAAATGAACAACATTATCAGGTCAGGCAGTGGATTTTACTTCTTGCACTGCTCTCAGCCCCACCTTTGGAATTTAGCTCTTTCAATGTCAGGGCAGGTTGATTCCCAGGATGACACATGTCTTTCCAAGGGAGTTATCTATCCCTGAGATATATGTCTGGCCTCTCAGAGGACATGATTCTCACCTCTGCTCGACTGGCTGGACTATCCACCCAACTCTGGAGCTCTCAGAGATGGTATCTGTCTAGCCTGGTTACCTTCAAAAGACTCTTGACACTTGTATAGGTCACTGGCGTCAGTCAGCAAAATACACTTTGGAAGGTTACATACAATATACACATTGTAATACATGAAAATTCATGTCATACATAATCGTCACACATAGGTTTTTGAAATTGAGAAGTTGATATTCTCTAGGGCAGCAGTTCTTAACCAGAGGTGGGAGAAAGCATTTCTAGGGGTGTGAGCGGTAACGATAGGTTTAACTTTTAGATTTTTAATATAAAATTATAAATTTGACTGTACTGTACTGTGTACTCACGGAACCCATGATACACCAGCAAGCGTTACTACGATATGACCCTAGAAGTATTTAATGACTGTCATAGTATATGTTTTTGTTTACTTTTAGTTTTATTTTTAAAGAAAACTTTGTATCAAAAAGTTTAATAAAATTCTAAAAAAAAATATATATGTATTTTGCAATAAATAAATTGTTTTGCAATAAATGCAGTTTCCTAACAAAGAAAACAGAACACATTTTTCAAGGGGGTTCGAGAACGTATTTTGAGATTCACTGGGGAGCTGATCACTAAAGAGGTTAAGAACCGCTGCTCTAGGGTGATCCAGGAGAATTGCACAAACCCTGTCACCTTGTCTTGTCTTTAAGCGAGGAAAAACAGTGTTTCAATACGACAATAGATAGGTTGTGGGGCAGAGTATTGTGTGCACACCTTTACTGAGGAGTTATTGAGGTGCCAGGTGTCTTGAAGGTTGTAAAGGACGAGTAGGGATGCAGAGTGCTTAGATTACCAAGAAGGGGGCAGTCATGGGCTGAGATTTATCGAGCTTTGGATCTTGGGTTAAATTAAAATCTCCAAGATCAGATGATCCTTCTCAACTTGCCCAATGTGGTTAAACATCTTAGTGAGGAAAGGAGACTGGTTCTGATTTGTAACGTAGGCAGACACTAGCATTAATGTCTCATACAAGAAGGATCTTATGACCACTATAGAATGGAGCAGAGTGAAAGGAACTTTTCAATGTATACAAATGAAGTGTGGGTGAAGGAAGGATTTAATAAGCAGTGCAGACAGGATGGAAGGGGGAGTGCTTGGATTGCTGAAAACACTTATAAAACCAGGCCTCATCAAGGCCCGACAAGATCATTTCCTGCACAATCTGTGGAGCTATTGCTGTAAGGGTGCTTGGGGGTGCGGTGACAGACCATACAGGTAGGGAAGGGAGCAAAGGAAAGTCAGGAGGACAAGACTAAGGTTGGCAAGGGAAGTTATCATGGGAGAGGTAGAGAGAAATAGGAAGTCACAAGTCCGTGAAAGGGAAGGCAAATAACAAATATTTTATAAAAAAATTACAACTTGAAGAACAATCGTCCAAACTACAGGAAGAGTGATGTAGACCGATACACTTCATCGGATTATAGGGGTCAATCTGTGATGAAAAATAAAACAATGAGAAGAACAATAAAGTTAAAACCTATTACAAAATTAGGCCAATGCTATAACAGTTTTGTTGTCACCGACAGCTGTGTACAACTCTGAGTCCTAGATCACAGCGGAGGAACCAAGTTGTGCACAATAAGTGGGTTTTTTCCAGTTCTGCCACCAACTGTTTGTCATTCAAGCTGTGGTGACTTTTGGGGTCTACTTGATGAAGATCCTTGGTGAAGGCTGCTGGCCTGGGAGTTGGGGAGGATTCCCAGTTTGAAGATAATGAGTTGACCTTAATCTAGTAAAGAGACTAGGGGATAAATGTATCATAACCCGGTTTCTTCAACTCACGGAAGTTTGGAGAGATGACAGCTAAAATTTAAAGCGGCGCTGCCTTGTAAAGGGAAACTTGCCTTTACAAGGCAGCGCCGCTTTAAATTTTAGCTATCATCTCGCCGAACTCCCGCGAGTTGAAGAGACCGGGGTATGATACATTTACCCCCTGGTGTCTGTTATCACTTGAAGAGTTAGCAAGGGAAGCACCATTTATATTTGTAGTTATGAGCTCATAGGATGTTGGTGATCCCCTGTAGTTCTTCTCTCTTTTTTTGAATTTTTAAAGATGTCAGATCTTGGGATATTTGGTTTCGCGAGTCCTTCAAAGTCACAGAAAGCGTGGTCATGGATGGCCACCAGCATATTTTGTTTTACTTTATAGTAATGTAAATGGACTATAATGTCTCTGGGATTTTGGTTGGTGGGAGGCTCGCTGTGTGTAGCCCACTCACTGTCTCATAAAGATCATTTCTCCTGGACCTGGTTTAGATCCCTCCTTATCCTATATGGATTGTTGCTGTTTCCATGTCAGTAATAGTCTGAGAGCGACACCGCTCATCCCTCTTATTCTCAAGGTCGTTGGTTCTGGATCCAAGAGAGGTGATTTCCATCTTAAAGTCGTCTATAACACTTTTGAGTTTCTGTTGAAATTCCGTCTTCCCTGAGCCACCAACCCAGAAATCTTTCAGCACAGGGCTGGTTTTCTATGGGAGGTGGCCTATATTTTTATCTGTACCCATTTACCCTAGGGATTTCAGGCCATGCTGAACAGGCATGGTTGGCATTATGGCAGGGGGAACCCACGCTGCAAACTTCCTTGCTATAGTGTCACCAGCTTGTCATAGCCTTGTGCTGGTAGTCGTTTTTTTGGGGGCACGTCATGATGTTTATCCCCCTGATATTCCCACTACCAGCATAGTGTATGTTTCATTCTAACACACTAATAAGGTTCCCCATCAGCACGTATCTTCCACCAGGGGTCGAGCACCCACAACACACAGTCGTTATTTGCTGGTGTTTCCACCTCTACATACTACTACGTGAAACGCCCTTACTGTCCTTGTCCTGTGTCTGACCTGCCCCCTTCCCTCCCCCTCTGTAAGTGTACAGGGCAGTAAGTGTACGATGCATCTACCTCTACATAGGACTTACACTTATGTATTTGTCGTGTCCATGCGCAGTACGGAAATGTGAAATTTTATTCTCAAATATTCGCACTTACAGCCAACTCTACACAAGACCCTCAGTGTTTTATATTTAATGCGTTACATGTATAGTCTGTGATGTTTATTATATTTATTCCTAGACCATTGAGCTGTGAGGAACCAGAGAATATTTTACTAGAAGTCATCTGAAGGTGAAACCCGTTCTGTATAAATCACTGATTCCCTGAGGATGGACAAGGACAGGAGTGAAAGGATATTAAATCTCACCCTGGAGATCATCTACCTGCTGACTGGAGAGGTGAGGGATTCTGGGGATCACAGCCCAGTGTTGAAAAAGGTCCCAAAGGAAGGGATGAAGCAGTCTAGTACACCCAGGAGAAAGATGTACTGGGATGAAGGGCTGTGGGTGTGTATGCAGGATGGGGATATGGATGTGTTGCACCACCCCACCACAATGCAGCACATTTTGGATTATTGGGATGAGGAGTGCCCAAAGATTATTATGTGGGAAGGAGCCAGTCTACAGGAGAAATTGGAGAACCTGTTGGATGTGTTCCTAATGTTGAAAGAGGAGGCACGTGCCTGTAATTTTCAGGATGAACCAGAATGGGATGATTTTACACATGAAGTTATTTGTACTATGCAGAATCTGGCCAAGGGAGAATCCAGATACAACCATATTCAGCAGTACAAACCAGATGGAAATGGACTATTACAGCACAGTGACATGCCTGATATTAAAGTAATTTTATCGTTTTCAAATAAGCATTGCCCAAGCGATTGTATTGTGTTTCTAACGCACAAAGTGATTTATTTTAGCAGATGTAAATAGTCAACAATTCAATACATTATTATATTATGATAAAGTACAGTACAGCCAATACCAAAAGATAAGTACATACCAATGCTATCGCATGCGCACCCACGGGACCCGATGGACAGTATATCTGTTAGAATACTGTGTCAGAGTGGACTGAGAGGTAGGGGGTGTGCAGCGATGATTATATACAGTACAGTGTTACACTTGAACAATAGAGATGACGTAGATTGTTTCTATAGGTCCAGACGTTGGGTGGGTCCAGGGTAAACAGATCATAGGTTGATTCAATCTAAGGAATCCAAAGGTGGGGGTCGTCTCTCCAGGGGGTCTGCTCCTTTCATAGCCAGCATCATACAAAGGATTATTCACTAATAACAATAACTAAAGTATGCAATGTGCGATCTCTTCGCCGACTGCACCGGACAGCTGCTGATGATTAGGGGATCAATATGATATCAGGCATGACACCTATCCTATAACCTAAACCTTTAATAACACTAAAATGTACATATAGTCATACAATATATATATATATATATATATATATATATATATATATATATATATATATATATATATATATATATATATATAGACTAATAATAAACCAAATATCTGCTCACAAATTACAGTGTAACGAAACCAATATGAATATACCTGTACTGCACGCACAGGGATATCCTCAAACGTCTTTTAAAAGATCAGGAGAACCCCATCATTGCCTTCAGTGTCTATAGGAAATGGATGCTCACTTTGGGTCCCCACATACCTCTCTGGGAACAAATGCAATGTCTGCAACAGAGTTTTGAAGAAGCAGAGGATGAGGTATGGCGACAAGGACTTACAGACACTGAAATGTGGCAGGATCAGTGTTATCGAGTGAATACTGAAAAATGGCAATTGCAATATCTTTTGTCACACTCTAAAAAAATGGCTGCTCAGTCTGTTAATCAGGGGGAGGTCCATCCCAGTGGATTATACACAGTTGCCCAAGCTACTATCTTGGGGGAGACTGGAGAAGAACTGCTTGGTGAGGATGTTGTACCTCTGACTACTCAAAAAGGATTAGGAGAAATCCTCCCATTTGGTGACTTGGATGTAAAAGAGCTACCAAAATTGGCAGATGAGGAGATGTTGACAGAGGGGGTGTCTGAGAGGGCTCCAGAACAGCAAGATTCACCAGCCCCACAAGCTTTGAACCATCGCACTCCAGCTCCAAATCGGGGAATCCAAGACCCAATACCAGAGGCCTGCACTGGACCATCCACTTTGTTTTGCTACCAGGAGGACAAGTTTGTGTCCAATGAGGATTCACACTACCCCGATGCGCCAGAGGCGAGGGAAGTAGTGCAACAGTTGGATGTGGTAGCAGGGGAGGGCATATGCACACCAACATACTTACAGGGGCACCCACATGTGTTTTGGGAGGGGGACAGAGGATTCCCCATAAGCAAAGCATTAATGGAGCCCCCACGCTTGCCTGCCACTGGGCACTTGTCCCTTGAGTGTTTGGGGGAGGAGGGATTGGATCTTTGCCAGAAATAAACGGACAAGGAGCCAGAAAGTTTGCCTGCCACTTGGCAGTTTTTACTCGAATATGTGGGGGAGGGGAGCATGGTCTCCAGAAACAGAGGACAGGCCAAGGGACTATTTGCAGTTGGGCAATTAAGGGTAGATAAAGCACACAAGGCATGTTGGACTACCACTCTCCTACCATGGATGTGTGCACAGGAGTGGACCAGTTTTATTGTTGTCTCATGACACAGGGCAGCATAAACCCCCACTCCAGCTGGGTGGGAAGATATGCCTGCAGCCATGGGACCTTGGTGGGAGATTGAGGAACTGTGTACTGCTGTCTACCTTGCCATCGGACCCAGGAGAAACCACAGCAGGCCAGAGATTTTGGACTTGGGGGAGAAATGTTTACTTGGAGCAAGGGAGCCACTGGGGAACAAGGGCTAAAAAAGTAGGGGAGGTATATGTGACGAAATGAGTTTGATAACCCTGTGAGCATGTCTCATTTCTCACACAATGTGGATTATAGTACTTTTTATAGCCCATGCTGTTTGTTCCCCAGCTCACCAGACTAGAACTGCATTGTCCAATAACATGTGGCTAAGGGGACATTGTAATTCAGTGTACATATGTATATTGTTTATTGTATATTGATAACTTGAAGTAAGGTTGCTATTCATTGTCCTTAAGCCGAAGCCAGGGGGATTGTGGGTAGGGATCAGGTTGCCAAGTGCTGGAGTAGAAAAACTAATTAGTGTCCATTGTTCTCACCAGGCTAGTCCAGAGAGAGGCTATCTAACAGGGGAGGTTCTCTGGAAGGACAGCTCATCTTCACTCCCCTGTCCAACCCCCCCCCCCCTCTTCCTGTAGTCCAGCACTGACCAATGGTTAAGTAGAATAGACACAGGGGTTTGCCCAGGGAGGGGAAAGACTGTGGAAATTAGACCTGTGATATATAAGGAACAACTCCAGGGGGGAAGGGTGTTCATGCTTGGACTTCATTCAGGAAGGTGCAAGATGGAGTTTTGAATTGTCGTTTTCTAACTCGAGTCTATATATGCAGCTGAGAGGGATCCATGGGTCATGAAGTCTGGACAGCAGGTGACTATATCTCCTTAAGTTATTGGGGTAAGGGACAGATGATGTGGTAAATCTGCCTGGCATTTATTTACTGTGTGTACATAATATTGTAGTGTGATTTGTATGACAATAAATATACTGTTGTATTTTTATAACTGCATTTTGCCTGAGTGACCATACGAATCCTAGAAGGTACTGGGTAGCACTGGGGCCAGATATACCCGGTATCTTCACACACAGTGACATCATTCTTACTGCTGTAAATAAAACAGGGACATGACTGGAGAGGTGAGGGATTCTGGGAATGTCACAGGGACATCATTCTTACTGCTATAAATAAAACAGGGACATGACTGGAGAGTTGAGGGATTCTGGGAATGTCATAGTGACCTCATTCTTACTGCTATAAATAAAACAGGGACATGACTGGAGAGGTGAGGGATTCTGGGAATGTCACAGTGACATCATTCTTACTGCTATAAATAAAACAGGGACATGACTGGAGAGGTGCTGTTAACCCTGTAAGGTCTACTGTTTGTAATATGTGCGGCGCTATGGAAACCTTGTGGGGCCTTATAAATAAGGGTTAATAATAATGAATGTTTAATTCTTTGGTGTGTTTTTATTTTATATTTTTCCTTCCCATGAGCCTCTCCTCTCTGGCTCACAGCATGGTGTCCATTCTCACTTTGGTACTTTCTGCTCTGCCTCAGTCATCTCACCTGAACAGCTGTAAATTAGCAGCAGGTAGACAGTCTCAGATAGAAGTATCAGTCCCACAATCTTCACAGATGTTGGATATATTAAATTGGCCGCAGTATGTTGGTTTTCTCTTTATTCCAAACTGGGGGACACTGTTACCATGGGGTTGTATGAGGGCACATGGAGTTGGCACTTAAATAGTTAAACTGTTAATGTAACTGTTGACAGAAGCTCCTCCCCTCTGCATCCCCTGAAGCTCCTCAGTGTAATTGAAAAGCCCCAAGGAAGGAAAACAGAATAGCATACAACCAATAAAAGCAACAGAAGAGCGAAGGGCGGAAACGCAGTGTCCCCCAGATAGAATCAGAGAAAAGTATTTAACGTAAGTACAAAAATCCTCTTTTCTCTTTCATCCAATCTGGGAGACACAGCTACCATGAGGACATTCTAAAGTAGCCCTTTGAGGGAGGGAAAGCTGTCAATCTGTCCTGCAAAACTTTGTGGGCAAAACTTGCGTCATGAGACACAAAAACATGAAAACGGTAAAACCAGGTAAAGTGTGGACAGAGAACCTGGTCTGGATTAAACGGGGCAGCCCCGCCCCCCCCCCCCCCCCCCTGCATACTAGCACTCAAACGCTCATTGCAGCACAAAACAGATCCCTCAGCTGCTGACACTTTGGCCTCGCTGACGCCGCGAGACACCAAAATAAGGTACAAGCTGTTTGTATGTCTGGGATGCCTGAAGGAGAGAAGTTGGCTTCCTACAGATAGCAGGGCTGTAATATAGAACCCTTACAGAAAGGAGTAATCACCTGCTAAATACCAGGCTACATTCATTGGAAATATTTCTGCTCAGATTTAACGTGTAACAGACCTGGATTGAGTCTTTCTGATGTAGCAACACTGACATCCGGTGGCAGACTCTCGCTACTACACTACATTATTCAACCTAAGTTTACAAAGTCAACTAGTATATAAATTCTGCCCTTGGGAAGCTGGCTCTTTGGCCAGAATAGGGCCGCACTGGACACATGGTAATATTCCTTTAAACAGACCATGGATCGCGTCCTGCGAGATTGCCGCCTAGACCAATCATGAGGAGGGGTGAATAGCGGCAGTCTTACCTCAACATTATGTACTACCTGCAATGAGTATTATACCTTGAACAAATTGCTGAACACACATAGAATCGTCTTGATGGGCAAAGACCGTAAAAACTCAGCTAAGAAAAATCAAGGAAAATCCCAAGAGACCCCTCAACGTTCTGACCTTCGCTCATATTTAAAAACCCCTGTGGCCACGGAAGAACCAGAAATGGCATCTCCTTCTGTTGCTTCTGGATCAACATCACCTGACCCACGACAGGACGAAACACGTCGCCAGAAGGGGACTGGGATAACAGAGCAACCCGATTTGTCACAAGTTTTAAGGATGCTTAAGTCCCTCCCAACTAAGCAAGAGCTACCCTCTAAAAAAGATTTTGAAGCGTTAGAAGCAAAATTACAAGAGATTGTACACCAAGAAGTGGCCACACTGCAAGCAGATATCGCCCACCTTGGCCATCGATTGGGTGCACTCGAGGAACACAAAGAAAAAGGTGATGAACGTGTTACAGCTCTAGAAAAGACGGTGGCGGAACAGGCAAAGGGCTTGCAGGGATTCCAGCAAAAGATGGACGATCTAGACAATCGAGGTCGCCGTAATAATCTGCGGATACGGGGTTTGCCAGAAGACGTCCCCCACAGGGCCTTATTGATGCTTCGACAAAGAAGTTTAATGAGGTCCTAGAATTACCATCCGACAATATAATCGTATTTGACAGGGCGCATAGAGCATTACGCCCAAGGGGGTCCCCAACGGAAAGGCCTAGAGATGTTATATGCCGTCTCCACTATTACACACAGAAGGATGAAATCGTCCGCAAGCTAAGGGGTCTCCAAGGAGTGGAGTTCAACGGTCAGGAAATCCACATATTCCAAGATCTATCTTGGCAAACCCTACAATTTCGGAGGTTACTTAAACCCCTTACGGAGGAGCTCCGGAAAAAATCGATTAAATACAGATGGGGCTTCCCGCTCCAACTGCAAGTTACACATGAAGGGAAACTGGCGGTCCTCAGGATTCCACCAGACTTGCCAGACTTCTGTACCACTCTGAACATTCCTTTAATCACTCTAGCTGAATGGCAGGAGTCCCATCAACGTTTGTATCCGGTAATGGAGTCCCAACACGATGATAGGTTCCAATTTCCAAGTAGATCCAAGCGGTCACCCCAAAAGCGTCTGAATCAGCAGGCACAAGGGAACACTTGAATACGCACAAATGAGTGCGAGACTTCACCCTTAGGAGGAGAACCTCTCATAAGACCCAACTAAAGACCTGCTACCGTGAATAGCTTCCCTTGGGCGAGAATATTCCTATCCTACCTTTGCCTACTTTATCCCCTTCATCTCTGATATGCTATTTACAACTGCTAGTGTCCAATATAGATCTGCCTAGCTCATCAATATTTTTCTAAAAGTTTTTCTATAGATTTCTAAGGTTATAGTGTTATAATGTTTTCCAATATTATAATGTTCAAGTATTTTCGATTAGCTGTGTGTTCATGCATAGTTGTTTGTTGTTCTCTTTACAAAAATTTAATATGTTAGTACATATAAGTAACAGAGGTCCTACACCTCCCTGGAAGATAGGGACCTGGGCTGAGAATACCCGGGACCCTGCTGAGGGCGAGATGCGGACCATCTATCTATGTTTGTTTGATTGTCGCTGTTTACTGCCCTCCTCAGGGCTCCAAGACCGAGTGCTATATTCCGGACCATGTTTGGATCACGATCCTATATGGTATGCCGGAACGGTCTTACAAAATTGCCAATGATTAGTAGCTCTTTGCTGATACTGATACTTCAGTCTAAGCACTTATGGCTTCCTGACCCTCTTCCCTCCCCCCTCATTCCTACTTTCTTCAATTCCCCCCCACTACAATTCACCTATGGGTTCATACACACTTTCCCCTTGTGGTGGTACACAGGTAAATACCTAGAACTGCTTGGTAATGGTGGGTAGACTTAAATGCGTTACCCTTAACGTTAAGGGTCTAAATGTCCCGGAAAAGCGGTCCCGTTTATTGCGCGACCTTATGGCCAAAAAAATTGACGTAGCCTTTTTACAGGAAACTCATTTCAAGCAAGGTTCTGCTCCTAGGTTGAGCAGCCGCCAATTCCCACATGTCTTTATTAGCAACAATGCGAAAAATAAGTCCCTGGGAGTGGCAATTCTCATGTCCAGTCGTTTGCCTGTTCAGGACATAGACACACATACATTACAGGAAGGCAGAGGTTTGGCAGTGACATGTATGATATCCACCCAAATGTATACCTTTGTTAATATTTATGGTCCGAACTCTAATCAACCTGTATTTCTAGAAAAGCTTCTGGACAAAGTGGAATCGATAAAGAAGGGCATCACTGTAATGGGCGGAGATTTCAACTGGGTTCTACATCCTCCGACGGACTCATCTTCGGGATCCGCTAGACTGGCCGGTAAGCTGTATCGAAGGGTGAGACGTACTATGCACGAACACCAGCTGGTTGACGCGTGGCGTCTTAAACATCCCACAGACCGTGACTATACTTTCTTCTCGCACCCACATAACACGTATTCGAGACTGGACTATTTCTTCCTTACCCATAACCATTTGCCCCTGATATCAGAGGTAGCTATAGGCCAGATCACATGGTCAGATCACGCGCCGGTGTACCTGACGCTCTCTATTTCTAAGACAGTTAAGAGACATTTCACCTGGAGACTAAACGAACTCCTAATTCAAGAAGCGCATAACAAGACAGTGATAGAAGAGGCCATCACGGATTATGTCCAAACCAACGACACACCCGACATTTCGAAGATTTCCTTATGGGAAGCTCATAAATGCGTTATACAGGGTAAACTTATTCAAATGGGTGCGGTTAGAAAGCGAGAAAAAATTGCCCATAGGGACTCGCTCCTAGAAAAAATAAAGACACTTGAAACGCGACACAAATCAGACCTGGATCCCTCTGTTATGACAGAACTGACAGAAACCAGGAAGGCCTTAAATCAACTAATGTCAGATAAAATTAAATATGACCTCCGTAGATGTCAGAACCAATTTTATCAGTGGGGAGATAAGCCAGGGAAGCTTCTGGCCCGTGCTCTGCGCAAACAGAGCTCAACTATATGTTCCCCAGATCAAGACAGACGCAGGGTCCACACTAGTTCACACTTCTGATATCGCTGGGGCGTTCCGGGACTATTACACCAAGCTTTATAATCTGTTTGACACATCTAACACATCTAGCCTCCCGACCAAACAGACCCGCATAGCAGAATACCTTGAACACATAGATTTTCCCACGCTAGATGAGGATTCTGTACAACTGTTAGAAGAACCCTTTACGACTGAGGAACTAGAGGAGGCGAACAAGACGACGCCATCAGAGAAGAGCCCGGGGCCGGACGGTTTTACCACTCTTTACTACAAAACTTTCAAAACACAATTAGTACCTCTTTTGCTGCATGCCTTTAACTCTGTCTCTGCCCAGAAACACTTTTCCCCTCAAACACTAGCTGCCCAGATTACTGTATTGCCAAAAGAAGGGAAAGATCCAGCTTCATGTGCTAGTTATAGACCCATCTCTCTACTTAATGGGGACATTAAACTTTACGCTAAACTGATTGCAAATAGATTAAAACCATATCTGACCCAAATCATTCATTCTGATCAGGTGGGGTTTGTTCCGGGAAGGGAGGCAAGGGACAATACCACTAAGATAATTAATTTGGTACAATACGCACACACCGCCAACATCCCTACGGTTTTACTATCCACAGATGCCGAAAAGGCGTTTGATAGAGTGGACTGGGAATTTATGAGGGGGGTCCTTAGTCACCTGGGTTTAGGCCCTTTGAGTATGGCCCGAATAGAGGCTTTATATATGAAACCAACGGCAAGAGTCCGGGTTAACGGGGAACTATCAGAACCCATTGTAATATCCAACGGTACCAGACAGGGATGCCCCCTGTCTCCGTTGATCTTTATCTTGTGTATGGAAGCATTGGCTCGATCCATCCGGGCAAACCCTGATATCTCTGGTCTACGGTTAGAAGACAAAAGCTTTAAATTGGCACTTTTCGCGGATGACCTCCTGGCAATCCTCACTAATCCTGTGGTTTCAATTCCTAACTTAGTGTCAGAATTTCAGCAGTTTGGCGAACTGTCTGGCTTTAAAATAAACTATTCAAAATCGGTAGCACTCAACATCTCTGCGCCCGAGGCAGTGGTTGAAGGCCTGAAGCCAGCATTCTCATTCACGTGGCATTCCTCACGACTTAAATATCTGGGGGTGTTTATCAATAAGGATAACAAAAAGATTTTTGAGGACAATTTTATCCCCATCACCAATACAATTAGTAGAGACCTGAAAAACTGGTGTCCAAAAGGCTTCTCTCTGATAGGCAGAGTCAACGTGGTCAAGATGAATGTATTACCACGGATTCTCTACTTGCTCCAAACTCTCCCTGTACACCTTCCCACCTCCTGGTTCAAGATGCTACATAAAGCAGTTAGGGATTTTGTATGGAATGGGAGGAGCCCACGTTTTAAACATGACATTTTATATATGCGGAAACACGCTGGGGGGCTACAACTACCCAACTTTGCGTTATACTACGATGCGGTCATACTAAATAGAGTGGTGGACTGGACAAGGCAGAGACTGGACAAGCAGTGGGTCTGGATAGAGAGTTACGTCGCAGGCAAGGCCCTTAAGTTCTCACCATGGCTACACTCACTCCCTAAAATCATCCACCCGACTGTTTCGCCAACCCTAGCTAGATGGGCCAAATTACGCGCGGCTCCTCATATTTCCTCACGACACTCGCCTTTGACCCCGATATTTGACAATCCAGAGTTTCCTCCAGGACTTACTAGACAGACATTCAGATGTTGGATTGGGGCAGGACTCCGCAGGGCTGGCCAGCTGGTGGACGCGTCTGGGGTCTTACCCTTCACCATTCTCCAAGCTAAATGGGAACTACCAAATGCGGAGATTTGGCGATATATACAGCTCCGCCATTTTCTGGGGTCTTTGGAGGTCCGAGAGTCGGTGGGGAGGTCGCTTACCCAGTTTGAATCTATATGTACCACTGCATTATATCCTAATCATACTTTGTCTCTCATTTACAGTATTCTCATTGAACATGCTTATAACAAACAACCTACCTTCATTAGAGAGTGGGAAAGGGAGCTGGCTTGCACGATACCTGAGCAAGATTGGAAAAATATCCTCTTACGCACTCAATCAAGCTCGGTCAGTGTACGGGTGGTGGAGACCCAATATAAAATTTTGACTAGGTGGTATAGATGCCCCAACCTGCTGGCTAAGATGGTGCCTGGGATGTCAAACTTGTGTTGGCGATGTATGTCAGCACCAGGTACTCCGTTGCATATATGGTGGGAGTGCATAGCTCTTAGAACTTTTTGGGACGCAGTTCTTTTGATTTCAAAAGAAATAATGGGCGTTGAACCACCTAATTGCCCCAAATACTGGTTATTGAATCTTAATAAATTGACCATCTCAAAATATAAAAAATAAACAATTAAAAACCTTAGCAACGCGGCAAAGGCCGTGATCCCGGTGCATTGGAGATCACAGAATATTCCTACCATCAAAGAATGGTTTGCCCGTCTAGAATCCTACAGAATAATGGATGACATACTCTATTCATCAAGAGACAAATATAGGGAGTATTACTATATATGGTTCAAGTGGCTTGAATTTAAGGATTCGCCACTATATTCTCAGTGGAATAGGTGAACCCCCCCCCCCCCTTTCCCCTCTCTCTCATCTCTGATCTATCCCTCCTTCCCTGTCTGTATTCCTCTTGACCTTTCCCCCATCCCTACATGATGTATTATAGTATACTAAATGGTACTTTGTTTTTTTTATACTGGTGCAATGACACACCTCGTTCGTGTAACTATCTTTATATGCAATGTTTATTAATGACTTTAATGCATCGTTCAATGCAAAACAGATATATTTGTAAAAGCTGTTTAATTTTCTTTTCAATAAAAAAAAAGAATTAAAAAAAAAAAAAAAATAGATGATATAGCAGTACATAGCTTGGCGAAAACAATCCAAACATTTTACTGACCCTAGTGCTCACCTCAAGCCAGATGTAAATCATGCTGAATAAAAAGGGCGGCACTGAAGGATTTTAGCCAGAGATAAAGTGTCAAAAATTAATTTTAATCCATAATGTACAATGTTTCAGTTAATCCAAAACTTTCATCAGTGATAGCATACTCAACATTGAATTTAATAAGGTAATATATAGACGTATGTTACTCATCCAGGTGCAAGAGTTTAGCATGAATATCCGTCATTTCGCATTAGCAGTTAGCGTGTTGGGGAAATCCGGAAACTAAACTATGACATCCAGTGAAACCCAATAGGGAATAGAGAAAAGGACATGTGATTAATCTCTGGAAGAGTCCCGTGCGTGTTAAGGAGTCAGCGATCAAGACGCTGTGAGATAGAGAAAGTGTGCGTAGAAGTAATCCCTTTATTCGCAGCTTGTAACAATGTAAAGATAAACAAATGTGTTCAAATAAGTGAATACAGAAATTAGAGTTTCCACAGCTAAAGGTTGTGGATACACAAATAAATTGATAAGGTTGGATAATACTTATATTTGGGAAGATCATTTATCCCTTCTTCATGCCAAGAAAAGGTTCCAGTCACAATATTCAGTTATCCATGGTACAGGGGAAAAGAAGAAAATATGTAGAAATAGCGTCATTTTGTAATATAACAATCCTTTTGTATGTGTTCATGTGAATAATATTTACATTTTTGTTAGCACAAGATTTTTTTCGATATTGGAGATTGTGTAGGATATAAAACCATTAAAAACAAAAAATTCAAAAATTACACAATTTACCCACAATGGCATTACATATAAAATTGATCAATTACATGTAATACAAAAAATCTTATATATATTTTAAAATGTTGTTGCAGATTACTATATGTAGGTAAAACATCTAGACCACTGAAAGAAAGAATATCAGAACATTTATATAATATTAAAACAGGAAAAGACACATTCTGTAAACAAATCCATAATTGCTCTACGAACAGCCTTATTGATTTTTGGGGTATACAAGTGGTCAATGAGTTGGAAACAGAAATGTAGAGAAAATATTTCTGACTTGAGAAATGACGGATGTATAAATTAAATGCTCTTGTCCCTAGTGGTCTAAATAAGGAGTTTGAACTAAAATGTTTTTTAAGATAATTATATTGCTTTTGTTGTCTTTTTTTCCCTTCTTTTCAGATGTAGGATCATAATTCCTGCAAATCCACAACAGTTATTATTAATATTGTCGTGAACATAGAGAGCTTGCAGTTATTTATAAGGGATATCAAATGAATCCATTGATAAGTTAAAGTGTAAGATTTGCAGCCAGAGAGTCTGATGTAAATTTATTGGATGGCTTTGCACATCCCAGTGTGAACAGATAGGAGTGTCACCTGGGGGCAACTTGAGAGGACTCCCGGGGTGAGATCTAGACTATTTGTGACACTTGAATAGACTTTTAGGTACCGCTCAGCATGTGGTCTGGCTCAAAGAGGCCATGTTCTGACATAGCGTATATGTAATACTGTATAGACAAAAATAATTCAGTTTTAAAATATGCCACTTAAAATCAATAAAGTAGTGATCAACCACATATTCCTCAATAGCATGATGAAGGGCAGCTCATATGTTAAATTGAGAATTCTGCCCTACAGAGAAATGAAGAAAAGAAGTGTAAGCTCTGCGAATGCACTGTACTTAGGCGTGTTTGATATCAAAAGATGGACAAAGTCATAGGGGATTTATTAATGATAAAATTGGATCGATGTAACGCTCTTCAGAAAAAATATATCACATAGTAGAATTGGTTAGTAAATCAGGCAACATGTAAATGTGGATTGAAAAAATGTCCCAGGCCACAAGCCCCTATTAGCATTAAACATTGCCCCTGTGAAGACCATCCCATTTCATGTTGCTTAAAAACCTGTGTGTTAAAAGGAAAAAATGGTCAGTTTCTTGGGGATCAATCTAATTGAAGGACTGTCCATCTTTCCTGCCTGCCCAGGCATACAGATTATTATATGTAAGTAATGCTCTGTACTTCCATCCCATTTGTTTTCATAACTGTTTGCAATTTTTTATTTATATGTCAAATCTTTATCTAATTGTTTTTATTATCTGTATGCATTGTACTTTTTGTATATTAAATCTAAAATTTAATAGTTCTGTCCTTATTGCTCTAAACGAATCCATTGCCTGTTTAGAAGAGAGAGATTGCTTGGCTGGATTAACTCTTTAGATACCAGAGTGAGAAGAGTTAACTATTTAGCTACCGGTGTACAGAATGTGCGCAATTGGGTGATTAAGTCATAGGCTTGCTATGGGCCTTATTCGTAGCTGGTGGCAGTTGCTGAGAGGTGTGAAGCCTGAGTTTGTGTTGGGACGGGACCAGCGAAATCTGTAGCCTTAGAGAATGAGGTAAGTGTTAGATTTGGGTCTGAAATCCTGTGTTCCCTTACAGTAAGCTTACAAGTCACATGTGCGCAGAGGGCGGTTTGTGACTGATAAAGGGGTACAGGAGCGGTTTCCTGACAGAATAGAGGTGATATATTGTATGACTGTTAGAATATAAGATAAGATATCTAATCAGGGAGTAGCGAGAGGGGTTTTTTTCCTGACAAATATTATTGTGAAATAAACAATTCATTGTAATCGATCTCATGATACCATCATACATTGTAATTTCTATTATATGCACATAAGAGATCTAAATTATTCAAATGACATTTACATGTCCCTATATGTACTTTTTTTTTGTATTTTTTCTTATGTTTTCTTTCATTTTTTGTAATGGAAGACCATTTGTAAAATGTTCAACATAACAGCCTTGCAATATTATTTTATTATTGTAATGCAAAAGTCGAACTACCATTGACTCTGTATTGCATAATACTGTATAGTTAAGTTGATTCCCGATGTGGAACTCAGAAGAACTAACTATAATATAAACAGAGCAATGAATAAAGTTTATTGAAATTTATGACCATTTCCGGTGCAAAAACGAAGGTGGACCGCAATCCGAGGCATGGAACGCAAGTAGTGTTACCACACCTCCGGTTACTGCAATTTCAAATGTTAAACTTAATGTATACAAAAATCTTTGCGGACCATCTTAAAAAGGTTTTTCATCTATGTATAAAGAAATCTTTATAATCACCTAAAGTAGATATATCAGGTGGATTGCTGCCACAGACCTTAAAATAGGGCTGTCTCCTCACCTAACAAATAAACAATAGCACCTATTTCCCTTAGGGAAGGGCGCACTTAGGAAAAGGGGGGGAGTAGGATAAAATGGTAATCTTACTGAATATGAGGAAAATACAGTGAATAGAAGGCTGCTTATTAGATGAGCCAAAGGTGACCAGATGAATAAAGATGATTGCTTGAAAGCCACAGTTCTAATAATGTATACACACTCAGGGAAATATTTCTCAACACGTTACCAGTGGTCAAGGACATATATTTTTTATATCATAAAAAACAAATTCAATAAGCACAAATGAATGTCGAAATGAATTCATGTATGAATGAGTTAATGCACAGACAAATATGGAACTCCAAGAGTTAACGTTTATTGGACTCGTGTTTCAGTGTTCTCAATCCTGTGTGTCTTCTATGTGCCTTCTCTAACGTTCCACTCCCCAATTTGGGTACCATAAAGTAGAGCGAGTCACCATAGTGAAGTTCTGTTAGATACTTTATTCTTAAAATAGGGATTAAAAACACATTTTACAATGCATAAAAATTCCTTGAAAGGTTTCTTTCTTTTACAGCCCTCCTCCCGTCTGGCTCTGACTACCAAGCAATGTACGATGCTCAGATAAACTCGGCTGCTGCGAATGTTAAGCTTCAAAAATATGTTGGTGAAAGAGGCTGACGTCACAACCCTACGCGTTTCGTCATTGGTTGACTTTGTCAGGGGATTCCTTCATTCTCCAAAGTGTCAGTTTAAATAGTGATCCGAGCCAATCGGTTTCTACTCAAAGCGTTTGTATTCGCCAAATGTTCAGAGCGCAGTTTGTGACCCTCATTCAAACAGATCTTTATGGTTATAATTACAGCAATCACAAGATTAATCTATATTAATAACTATATGCTCTTGACCTAATTAAACTAATGATATAGATTATATTAAAATATATTTCACAACATATATGTGCTACATGCACTGGACGTACTTGTAATCATGTATGTTAGCACAATGATGGGAACGAATTCCAAAAGTCATAAAATAAATTGCACAAAATGTTAAAATTATTTCAACAATCATAAGCCCCATGTACATACTTAGTACCTTAGTTCTAATTGGATTATATTCCCAATAAAATGCACAGTGTATAAATACTGCGGTATGTATATTTTTAAAACAAGAATCCTGTTTGGCAAATATATGAGGACAAATTCCTGTGGTTCAAAATATTACAAAAAAATCCACATTCAAACCTGCCGGTGCTAAAGTGCCGATGGTGTATATCCATTTTGACTCTTGCTGATTTTCAACCTTTTGTTGTAATCTATTCCGCTCCAGTCTTAATTCACCAGTTGAATCGAATGTTCAATATATGAGGAATTTTTTAGATAAAAAAATGTATCTACAAAAGATAGGGACTGCCATGGGCACCAGGTTTGCCCCTTGCTACGCCAACCTCTATATGAGTGGGAAGACCTCTATATTTGGAATGGCGAGGGGTGTGGGGCAAGCCTGGTGTCCTGGTCTAGATACATTGATGACATCTTTGTTATCTGGAGGGGGGATAGAACCTCCCTTGATACCTTTTGTAACTACTTGAATTTGAATCCTTTCAATATTAAATTCACTTATGATATTAGTCAAAATTCTGTCAATTTGTAAATTTAACCATCTACATAAAAGGTAACATGTTACACACTAAAATCTTTACTAAACCTACCGATAGTAATAGTAATTCATATATCAATGCATCCAGCCACCATCACAAAAATTGGCTTAATAATGTTCCGGTAGGTCAATTCATATGGATTAGAAGAAACTGCACTGAAGACCAAATTTGTGAAGATCAGATCACTACAATGAAAACGCAGTTTCTGCATAAAGGTTTTTCAAATCAACTAATTAATAATGCCCATATGAAAGTTAAGAATATGGATAGGGGGGCGTGGCCTGGCAGCCATCGAGGATAGACGTGTTTAGTTGGAGCTCCTCATATTGATAGCCAAATCATCGCTAATCGGTGTTGTGTGGCCACCCTAACTACCCATACTGGCCTCCACACGCGAGGAGAGTATTATCAGCCTGCCTATTGTGACAGACACATCTTAATGAGGTCTTCGCCTAGATGCAGACACCGGAGAAGTGCTGCGATCCCCCAGCCACAGCTGCGTGTAGGAAATTGGGACATGAGACCTACCTGAAGGTCTATCCTCTGCTGAAGACCCTACTACTTGGCCCGGCTTGATCATTCCCGAGCGCTGTGGACCGGAAGTTGCGGGTGCCGTTGCTGGCTTCATTTCCGGTAATGAGTTTGGCAAGGTGCATACTGGGAGCAGATCGGGGACTTGGCTGACAGCGGGGAGCAGCGATATAACCGCAGCGGACGAGGTGGTGAATCGGGAGCCCCAGAGAATACAGATCGGACCCCTCACCTGTGCTGCCTTCTACCTCCCAGCTGAAGCACGCATATTCTGATGCCTGTTGGCAACCACCTGAGAGCTGTTTCTTATGTAAATCTGTCCAAGTGGCTGGATAGTGGAGAGGCCTCCTGCAAGCACACATCTCGACTGAAGACCTGCTGTACTGCAGGATCTGCGTGGAAAGCATTCCTCTCCCTTACCAACTGATCAGCTTTGGCTCCAGCACGTAGTCTCTGGACTGGACCCCATGCTTTCTTTAATCAGCTGCTGATCTGGATTCACTCTGGTGCCCACTGAGAGGAGATTGGGTGCAGCCTTCTTCTGAGAGAACCCAGAGGTGAGCAGCCTACTATAAGTCTGCATTAATCTATACTAAATTGGGGCTATAGGTCACCCACCCTGGCCTTCGCCTACTATTTGCTGCAGGTCTTGTCCAGTTAAACTTACCTACCCTGGTCAGATAAATGAACAGCTCCAGTGTCCACTCTGTAACTTCTTTATAGATCCACGCTCAGTTTCACCTGCAGGTGTCTGCTGCCACCTAGTGGGCACAATATTTATTGCAATGTAATGGCTGTGTGACAGTTGTGTTATAACAGAGAACCTCAGCTGATATACCCATGTAACATACATGATGTTCTGACCACCGCCCGCATGTGTCCTATTCTGTCCGACCTTGCACAACCAGTTCATAGGATCAAGCCTCAAGTTGTGTTTGTATGATTCCGTTGAAAGTTCACCCTGAATTTAAGTGACCTCTTTATATACAGTAATACAGATCTCCATCTGGATATTTCATTCTACTTCACTGTTACGCTTCTACCTGGTTAAAGCCGTCCATTTGTCAGCTATTCACATATACCTAGGTGACCTGACAATTCACCCAGATGGCTCCCAAAAAGATTAAAAAGCTCAACCCATCTAGCGCAACCTCACAGCTTTCCTTCTTCAAGCAAAATAAGCAGCGAGCTATGTTCCCCCCCCCCCGGGAAATGGGGAGTGGACGGGGAGACGATCCTGAGCAGCTTGATATGGCCTTAGCATCTACCCCACCTCTTGAGTCTTCTACCCAAATGATCGATCCTGAGGCTCCGATTTCCTTTAAGTCAATGCAAACTTTGTTAGCCACCTTGAAAGCCGACTTATCAGCGGTGTTGAGAGCCTCCATGAAAGCCATCCGATCAGAGGTTGTGGCACTGGGCTCCAGGACGGTACATCTTGAGAATAAATCGGAGGAATTGGTCTCTTCGCACAATGAACTTATTACATCTCATGAACAACTTGAATCAGAAGTTATCACCTTGAGAGATAAGTTGGCAGATATGGAAGACAGATCGCATCTTAATAACCTCAAAATCCGGGTAATATCGGATCGGATCTTAAACGCAGATTTACTATCCTTTGCCACCAATCTTTTCCAGAAATTTCTCCCTTCAGTTAAAGAAGGGACAAAGCTTTTGGCGTCCTGGAACCTTCCGGTATCTGACCCCAAAGTCACAACCCATATTTCTAATGACTTGTCTACTCAGGGGGGGTCGGGTCGCAGAGAATCTCCGATTCGGGATGCGCCCCCTAGCTCGACCTGAGTTGTCTCCCCTTTGGGCAAGACCAAAGAATATATTGTTCTCCAAATGTTGGAGGCAGCTGAGAGTCGGATTTCCACAAGTTCTCTTTGGCCTCTCAGGAGGGTCCGATAAACCAAGTGCACATTAAGATAATCTAAACATCTTAATACCTTGGACGAGTGTCTTCAAGGTTTATTTAAAGACTCTGGAGACTTAGACGAGCGTCCCCAGGACTTTTTGCAGTACATTGAGTGGGTACCTCGGTTGCAGTGTTGAGTTGTTGTTCGTTTTTGGATACCCCTTCATTCCTATGTGTATTTGTATTTTGTGATGCCTTTGTCCTTAGGTCCGGTCTAACACGCTGATACATTGAGTTCACGGATTCCAGAGGTTGATCTTCAGTGGAAGGAAGATCCTGTGCTGACCTACTCTCCGGACAGGGTCCTTGTCACTCACCGGACGGTTGAGAAAGTGCTCTGAGAAGCACGAAATGCGTCAGTGGGGTTTTGTGTGTCCTATACATGGATGTGAGTGTGCCTTCGATTGTACCATTCAAGTGTGTTTATTGAAGTGGCGATTCATCTTTAATTATTCATACTATACTCTGGGGTATTATACTATATCTGCTGGTCCACAAGAAGCCTCTAATACCACTGGCTCCAATAACCTGTACCACTGGGTTGAGCACTCTCCAGCCGGAATTGAGACAACATCATTACTGGATCTGTGTTGTACAGCGGAGTCCGCGCTATAGAGACCGGCTAACCTCGGAGGGAACGATATCATCTGGGAAACGGATTATCAGCTTTATTGACGGATCACATAAATAAGGTGACAGATTTTATCTTGCCACACACACTGTCTGATTTCGAAGGAGGCCGTATCTATGAGCTACTATATACATTATTTATAAAACAGTGTGCATTCTACTAGCACATATTGAATGCTTTGGATGTTCCGGATTTATGACTGATTACCTTATATCTGGATGGTTTTTTCTCTGTGTACACCAACTTTTTTTCTACAGCCACGGTTGTGTCTTTTTTATATGTGTGTTTTAATACAGTGTTTTTAATTAGGTATACCCTATTACAGGGTTTATTTGAATGACCTAGGAGTATTATCTTAAGTCTAATTGATTGTGGATTACTGACAATTATATTAAACGCAGTGTTATACCTACCTGGCATTTTGTCAATTGAATCATTTTGCCCGACAGAAGATCCTCCGCAAACTGTGGTGTTTATTTAGCTAATACTGACTTGACTTTTTAGCAGCGCGACCCTCATTTATTGTTGTTTGTGCTATCTACTAGTATTAGTGGGATTGAGCTGCCCACTGTGGGTCTGCAGCAGCGGAAAAGTCTGCCTATTATTAGGTTTCTCCATCTCCTATTTCCCTCATATTTACTACGGTGTAACCCCTATTTTTTCTCCAGTGTGCGCCCTAACCCTTATTGGGATTATCCACTGGACGGTTAGTGCCTCTGGTTTGGGACATGGGTCTCTCCCTCTCTCTCGCCGGCGCCGGCTCGGCGCCGCGGCCGTCCGCCATCTTGACCCAGGATTGCGCATGTGCAGAAACCGCAAACTGTTAAAACCTTGCTCATAGTCTCATTGGTCAATCAATCACCTCTCACTACTTAAGTCACCTGTTACTCTATTACCGTTGCCTGTTCTTTGGTTCTCATTCCCTTGTGACTCTGAGGTGTTTCCGGTTTCTACTCGTACTCTCTGTTTGCTGTGGAACATACCTGCGCCTGGACAAGCCTTCCCTCCATATCGTGGTACAACTTGTCAGCCGCAGACCACTCCACGCTACCTTGTTACATACCTGCACCTGGACAAGCCTTCTCTCCATATCGTGGTACAACTTGTCAGCCGCAGACCACTCCACGCTACCTTGTTACATACCTGCACCTGGACAAGCCTTCTCTCCATATCGTGGTACAACTTGTCAGCCGCAGACCACTCCACGCTACCTTGTTACACACCTGGACAAGCCTTCTCTCCATATCGTGGTACAACTTGCTAGTCGCAGACCACTCTACGCTACCTGATAACATACCTGCACCTGGACAAGTCGTCTTTCCATATTAGTGGTACAACTTGCTAGCCGCAGACCACTTCACGCTACCTTATAACATATCTGCACCTGGAAAAGTCGTCTCTCCTTATCAGTGGTACAACTTGCTAACCGCAGTCCACTTCACGCCTCCTTATAACATACCTGCACCCGGACAAGTCTTCTCTCCATATCAGTGGTACAACTTGCTAGCCGCAGACCACTTCACGCTACCTGGTAACATACCTGCACCCGGACAAGTCTTCTCTCCATATCAGTGGTACAACTTGCTAGTCGCAGACCACTTCACACTACCTTATAACATATCTGCACCCGGATAAGTCTTCTCTCCATATCAGTGGTACAACTTGCTAGCCGCAGACCGCTCCACGCTATCTAGTATTATACCAGCATCTGCACAAGTCTTTACAGTTACCAGCAGGAACATATGTCAGGAGCAGCTTACTCTACTATTTTGCATGGTACCTGTGATTAGGACTAAAGCCTATAGTGCCTCTGAGATATAGCTGTGAGTCGCTGACTCTCCTGCTGCATTATTGATTGGTCCTTCCATAGACTTTTTCCAGTTGTCATATATTGGTCTGCTGTATGCTACCTGTGTGCTAATGCACTTTGGAACTTTCTCCTCCTTTTATTACTGCTCTTCAGTCTCCCGTGTTACCATTGTTTCCATTGTTCAGAGACTCTGCATTTATATCATTGACATTCCCTGTCCTATTCAGTTGTACAGTTCCGTATATTCACCACACTTCCCAGAGGGCCGCGACCTGCACAGTGGCAGACGCTAAAACCATACTCCCTTGCGGGAGTTCCTGGAGAAGACCAGCCACTGTGTTAGACTCCGCGCCTCTGGTAAAGTGAAATTCCACCTGGTGAATTCTGGGTAAAACTCCTAGTGCCCGTGACAGTCCTACTTGATCTGTTTCTGCTCTCACCTGTATTATGTTTACTTTTTACAATGTTGCTAGACAGTGTTATAATTGAATGTAGAGTTAGTTCCGTCATTGTTCTACAACGTTTGACTGCCATTTGTTTTTAGTCTCACTGGGATACAGATCTACTTGTTTTCCTCATATATAGGAGAGGAGAATTGATAGGTTCTTATATAAATAATCTCCCTATTGATAACCTAGTACATGTCATCTTCTCTTAACAAGGGAGTTTAGAAATATTGTATATATGCCTGCTATGATATGCATATTCCGTGATTGAATCTTTGATATGTGCTCTTACCTACTTACTTGACTTTTGATATGTTAATGTTTAGGTTATACATGCGGGTGGTGGTGCCAGCTGGCCTAGGCCGTGCACCCCAAGTTTTGCCGGTATTTCCCCTCTCCGGCAAAAATGTTAATCCTATATTTGGGATTATTTTTGTTTCCCCACCCTCAAAGGGGATATGTAACCCCCCCTCACTTGCCCCCCCCTTACCTTTTGGAACACAGCACCTGAAAATAATTACATTGACCCCATTATGTGGCCATGTCAATTTCGACTGGAGCCTCCCCTATCGCTTACTAATTGTAGTGTTTCCAATCCCTCCTTCTAATTGATGGTTACATTTCTGTCTCAGAACGCCAGAGGGCTTAACTCCCCTGCCATATGGAGGCTGGCGTTAACCTCATTTCATAAATCCAAAGCCGACATTATAGCAATTCAGGAAACGCACTTTGCAGCTAAAGCCCCACCCGTATTTAGAGACCAGCGTTTCCCTATATGTTACACTGCGAATGGGCCCAACAGAAAGTACAGAGTTGTTATACTATTTAGCTCTAAATGTCCCTTTAAACTTTCTACAACAGTGGAGGATAAGATAGGTAGATACCTGATAGTTATAGGCAGCTGGATGAGAAATGGATAACCTTGGTGTCACTTTATGCCCCTAATTCCAGACAACTTAATTTTTTGAAAAATACCTTATCCCTGATTGAAAAGGTCAAAAGAGGCAGTTTGGTGATAATGGGTGATTTCAACCTAGTAATAGATCCTAAAATAGAAAGATCTCTTAAACCAGGATCTAAACAGCCGCAGCCCCCTACTACCCCGGACATGGCCTCTTGTAGGCTTCTGGCCAAATTTGGATTGTATGACGTCTGGAGAATAGACAAACCCTAAGGATAGAGACTACACTTACGTTTCTACAGTACACAACACCTACTCTAGAATTGATATCATCCTTTCAGACAAATGGACTTTACAAAATACCCATAAAACCCCATGTCATGGTCTGACCACGCCCCTGTGACATGGGCATGGAAATCCAATAGAACACCCTTTACGTTATGTCCATGGCGTTTATCAGAACACTTGCTACTCTTGGTTGAGGCAAAATTAGAGATAGCAGATGCCATTCACTCCTTTACACAAACTAATGACCCAGCTAATACTTCGGTGTTTACGTACTGGTGCGCCCTTAAGGCAGTAGTTCGGGGTAAGATTATTCAGATAGCCTCTAGATTACATAAGGCGAACATATATTTACAGACTGAACTGGAAGCTAAACTTAAACTTTTAGACACCCAGAACAAAACACACCCGTCTAAAACACTGAATATCGAGAGAACTCGGGTCAAAGCTGAATTGCAAAAACTACTTATGAAGCGAACTCAAATGGCATTATCTAAACTACGCCAAAAATACTATGTATCGGGTAATAGCCCGTAAACTTCGGGGACTACAGGCCAGAAATCGTATTAGAGCCATCACAACTTCCAAGGGCACTAAGATTACCAATCCAAGAGCTATTGCAGACTCCTTTGCGGCCTTCTACACAGATCTTTACAATCTGAGTACTGACCCCTCTACTTACCAGCCGACAAAACACGACATTGCCACCTTTTTGGAAAATCTCCCCCTTCCAGCTATATTCCCCTCTCTTATGGAAGAGCTGAATGCCCCCTGGTCCTTAGAGGAAATCGATAAGGTCATTAAACAACTTCCCAAGAATAGAGCACCTGGCCCTGATAGATATAACAACTCATTTTTTTACCACACTTTAAGATGTGCTGTCGCCTATCCTTCTCCAACTATATGAGGCCGGAACTCATCTTGGCTCTTTCCCATCTGAGATGTTAGAATCCCATATAGTGGTCATCCCCAAACCGGGAAAGGACCCTACTGACTGTAAGAATTATTGTCCCATAGCCCTTTTAAATACTGATGTCAAAATATTCGCAAAACTTATTGCTAACAGACTTTCTCTCATCATTCCGAAATTGATCCACCCAGATCAGGTAGGTTTTGTGACAGGTACACAGGCCCCTGACAATTCGAGACGCATCCTCCATATAATAGAACAATGCCATGAAAACGATGATAACATGTTATTGCTATCTCTGGATGCCGAAAAGGCATATAGAACCCCTGGCGGCACGAATAAGACTTGACCTAAGATGCACAGGACTAGAGGTGAGAGGGTTATCCCATAAAGTGTGCTTATTCGCTGATTACGTACTCCTGTTCATGATTAACCCGGAGACCTCGCTGCCAGCGATACATGACCTTCTGTTTCAGTTCGGGAGAGCTTCCCTATATAAATTGAATACCTCAAATACAGAGGTCCTCCCTATAAATGTCCCAGTGGCCAGATTGCAGGCCTTAAAAGATAAATTTAATTACTCTTAAACTACTAGACTTACTTATCTTGGGATTCAAATAACTTTCCATCTAGATTCAATTGTAGATCATAACTTTTCACTACTACACCAACAATTATTGAAGCTCATAGGGTCGTGGATGTGCTTTGAGGTCTCCTGGTTAGGCAGGATCTCAGTGTTTAAAATGATGCTCCTCCCTAAATTAATGTACCTATTCCGTATGCTCCCGTTTTGCCTTTCCCCGGGGTTACTAGCCAAATTGACCTCTCTGATGAAACATGTGTTTGGAAGTCCAGACCCCCACGTATTGCTATGCAGCTTATGACTAGAGGGAAACGACAAGGGGGACTGGCCCTCCCTCACATGACAAAATATCATGAGGCTTGCATTTTATCCCAAGTGCGGGATTGGTACCTTCCAAGGGGGGTGAAACCCTGGGTAGACCTGAAAACAGCATGTAACCCAGAGTTCTCTCTGACAGATCTTCTATGGGTACCTGGTCAGTGGAGGCCTCCCGCGGAGACCTTGCCGGCCCTTACTATGGACACTCTGACTGTGTGGGACCGCCTGTACTGGGATATGGAGGGTTTGGTACGTCCCACGACAGGAGTGTCGTTATAGGTGGTCGCCAGACAAATAGCAGATGTAAATCTCTGGTTGGGTCAGTAGGGGTATTCAGACTCTAGGACACTTGTTGGACTCGGGCGAGCTTTCCTCCTACTTGCATCTTAGTGCCCTCTATTCGCTGACCAAGGGTGACTTCTATAAATACCTCCAAATTAGGCATCTATTAGCCTCTCCACCATTGAGAAATCTTGCGATAGGACCTCCCCTGGCCAGGTATTACTTCCTGTTAACTAAAGGTAGTAGTAAAGCCATCATTACCCTCTGGTATAATACTCTATCGTGCCTAAACACTGCATCTAAGTCTAAACCTCAGATCCAATGGGAAACAGACCTCCAGTTAGAATTGTCAGAGGAGACTGGGAACATATCTTTGTCAACTATTTTAAAATGTCTAAGTGCCTTAACCATACGGAGATGTTGGTAAAACTATTGAATAGAACGTATGCCACCCCAGACAAATTCCATAAAATTTGGCCCTCCATATCCCCACTATATTCACGCAATTGTTCAGAACGTGGTGACATTCTCCATATATTTTGGTCATGTCCTGTGGTACGTCCATTATGGAACAAGGTTTTCCAATTGATAAACTCAGTCCTTGGTCACTCTATCCCTCCCATGCCAGAGTTGGCTCTATTACAACACTATCCTCCTGCTCTCCCACGTTGGGATAGATATGTGACAGGTCAGGTGTTGATAGCAACCAGAGCAGCTATCACTCAGGCATGGAAGCAATCTCTCCCCCCACCCCTGGCCAAAGTGATCTTTAAAATTATATTTAACTTTGAAATGGAAACCCTGGGTGTCCCATACTCTACGTCAACATCATCCCTTCTGGTTAAGTGGAGAGCTTGGCATAACTATGTTACCGAAGGGGAGGGAGCCCCGTTATGTTCCCCACTCACGCCCACTAACGATACTGGTGAATGAGCTTCTGTACGTAGGCTATTAGTAAGGTCTACCATATATGGCAAATAGTCAGATAGATATTGCTCTGATTCTATATGCTTTCAGGATCATTGTGTTCCATTCCCTTTATGTACCCCTTATGAAAAATTTATAAAAAACAATAAAAATTGTATTTGTTAAAAAAAAAAAGACTATGGATAGGATATCTTTATTGGAACCAAAGAAAAAATTGGACGATGTGAAAAGAGATGTAGTTTTCATTACGCAATATAATAGAAAACACAGAAATTATGAGAATGTAGTGAGAAAATATTGGAAGATACGAGTGACCCAATTTTGAGAGATCAGCTACCTAGGGAACCTAAATTTGTGTATAGAAAGGCCTCGAATATTAAAGACCATATTGTCCGCAGTATATTACCTAGAAAAACTAATCAACAACGAATCAATACTGCAGTTTACATAGATGTGGCATGTGTCTACCATGTAGAACCATTCAGAGCAATCAATCTAAAATCACAGAGTGTAAATCTACAGTTAATGGCTCGAATTATAAAATTAAGGACTTTATCACCTGCCATTCAAAAAATGTGATATATTTGATCCAATGTAAGTGTAGCAAGCAGTACATAGGAAAAACTAGCCGACTCCCTAAAGTCCGTCTGGCAGAACATTTGAGAAATATAAAGAAAGGTAATATTAACCATTCCTTGTCTGCTCATTGCAAAGATCTACATGATTGTAACCTCAATTCAATTGAGTTCTTCTGTGGTATTAGACATATAGCGAGTAATTGGAGATGCAATGACCAAGAGATCAGATTAGCAAAGGCTGAAATGGAAAATATTTATAAATTTAAAACACTAGCCCCAGAGGGTCTGAATGCAGAATTCAAGTTAAAATGGTTTCTGGAATAATCAACTCCTTTTTATTTAGGTCGTTGTCTATAATAATGAGGAATATGAAAATTGCTTGAGATTTTCTGTTTTTTCTGGTTGAATTTATGTCCTTATGGGAGAGAAAATAGATGCTGATTGGTGGGAATTCAGAAATGTTCTTCATCTATATACTCTCTACCACGCAGATCGTTTCATTACATATGAGACTTACCATCATTATGTGATATATATCCTGAAGGATCACTTTGTCATGTATTATACACCTGTTTTTATTGTTATATCATATAGTCTTGATTTGATTAGGTATTTGGTATACTGGCAATTGTCATGTTGAATTAACAAGTTCGGTTCAATCTGACTTTCTGCCAATGTGCCCCTTCATTATAAGATTGGATTTGTGTATATTAACTTATAAGGTATATATCCATTTTCCTATCTATTACATCGTTTAAAATATGGGGATTGACAGAATTATGAACCCATTCGATCAGTATGTCACCATTCATTGGAATGGTGTTTTGATCTTGGTGTATATATTTCGGGTTCGGTAGTGGAAATCCACTTCCCTTATCTCTGTGATACTCTAACCTATGATTATATGCGTGTGGATTCGTGTAGCATATTTTTTGATAGACAGATCCACACGTAACTAGGCCAGATTCACTATATCTTGATATATTTCTGTATTCATGTTTGGTTTTAAATTAATCCTTTTGACCAGTTGTTGTATTTATATGTACATATACATTTTTTGGATAAAGTAGTTTGCCAGTGATCCGTTACTCCTATATATAACAGCGGAAGGACACTGCACAGAAGAATGTATGTTCCTGGATGGTCAAATTGTTATGTATATGTTGACGATAAAAGTGAGATTTGTTGTTCTTTGCTATAATGTTATTGTCAGGATTTCCCAGGTATGACCACGGAGAGAGCGTAAGTTGTTAAAGTGGCTTTATTAAGAACTCAATTAACAATCCACCACGGATTGTGGCACAGATATACCGAAATGGAAAGACAGAGCAACAGTTCAATGGGATCAACAATATAGAAGACTTTAACAGAACTTGGTAATGCAGACTGGAGATGACAACTTGGTAATGCAGACTGGAACAAACAACTTGGTAATGCAATAGTAGATTTCAACAGGCAGCGTGGAACTATAAGTACCAGGTATAATGGTTAAAGATGCAGGAGTCCAGTAGCAGGTAACAGCAGTAGAGAATACAATGAAGTAATTTGTAGGAGTCCAGATAGCAGACAACAGCAGTAGTAGATAGAAGCTGAGCACAGGGAATGCTCACAGGAATGACCTGGTGATCTGGCCCAGACCGTATGAAGCAGGCAGGCTTATATAGGCCTCATGCAGGTGACACAACTCTCAGTAATCAGGGAAAATGATTAAAGTAGCACAGTGGTCCCTTTGGTGGGCAGTGGTACTACAAGTAGAATACATAATGAATCCAATAAAGTCACTGCAGACAGCAGCTGCAGAGTGCAAGTCGTGACAGTTATATGTATGTCTGGACCTCGATAGGAACCGATTATCTCAGTCAGGTTCGGTACTTACGAACGTAATATCTCGATAGTGATTGGCTATCTTGAGTATAAATGAAGATCAGCTGGAAGCCCGTGTACACTTTGACAAAGACCCCAGAGGCAGGGTCGAAACGCGTAAGAAAACACGGTCTATCTTGTTGCAGCAGCGTCTCGCTAGACAGGTGAAATTTGATTGCCCAGCTGATTGTGCCCGGGACTTTATATCTTTATGCTGGCTTTTATCTTCCATCCGGTACGAGTACATTAGCTGACTGGTGTCAGGATTACTTACAGAATTTCTTTTTTAAGCTGTTTTTAGTTTGTATATGTTTTATGAATAAATTGTAATACACTAGATGCTACTCTCCCCTTTCTTTTTTACATTGATCGGGTAATGAATTAATGTGAGAGTTCTATATGGAAAGAAGTTTTACCTTGGAAGCGGACTTACTTACTAATATATGTGTAAGTTTATTGATGGTTTGCATGTAATTCCACCTTTAAGATTTCTCCCTACACGTGTGGTGGTGTTATTATTGTCTAACAACAAACACATTGTATTTAGTGGTATTTCTGGATGTTTGAAATCTGTGATTGGTGATCCATTCACTAACCCAGTGTTTTTTCCTCTCTTTGTTTAAATGTTCTATCACCACCACCGGGAGACATCATAAGAACCAAAAGGAGTCATTTGATGGAAAAGAACTATAAAAGGAATTTACACTTGATTTACAGATGAAAGTATTTTATGGTGGACATTGTGCATGTTTTTTAATTTGCTTTCACTATATGATGATAGCGTGTTTATCTTACTATATGCGCCTTTTGTACTTTTGGTTTGATGTATTGTTGAATGTAGTGGCATTCATATGTGTATTTAGGCAGCCAGAGAGTAGGGAGCGCTGCTTTGGGAGAATCATTTCTATTTATAAAATGTGTGTACTATATCGCGTTAGTAATTATAAATACACTGACAATGTAGTAATAAATATTTCATTTACTATACAGTTAGATACACTGATATTTTACATATCACCCAAGTTATGCCAATAATAAATGCAACCAACAAATATATTAACGTAAGTACTAACTTTTTATTTATAAAAAACAAATATTTACAATGTATTCAATAGTGGTATGGTTGATTTACATCCCTAGTATGATTACAAATATTAAGGTGAGTATCAACAAAACAAACCTTTCAAAAACACACAAAATAATAAATAAACGTAACATCACATAAGTCCTTAAAATGTAATTGTATTCATCATAGGAGCATTATCCTGGTCCCTGTGATGTGACATCTTTGTTGGTATTCTATGGAGAAAAAAGAAAACGTAATTAATGACATACAGACATGTGTAGAAGAAATGTAAGAATGAATACACTATATGTAACTGTTAATATTGATAAATAATGTATGATAAAACATAAACAGTAACACATGAACACAAGGACTAAGGGGGTGTATGTATGTCCTCCTACCTGATCCGTTATCACTGCATGTCACACATGACGACATCACGCCCAACATTTACAGTGAAGAGCGCAGCAGTGAGGAGTCTGAAGATAGAAGACAAAGGAGAACACAGAAGAAGACGTAAGAAATAATAAAGAAGAGAAAGTAAATGGTAAGAGAGGGGCGCACAGTGACACAAAATACAAGGGGCACAGGGGGAGGAAGAAGAATTCTTTAGGAGAAATTAAAGGTTCAATATTGTACGTTATAGAGTAATGATTTGGGACAGATCTTGACCATTTCACAGATATTTATAATTTATGTAATTTTACTACATTGATATCACTGTATACGCAAATAAAAATAATGTAGTTTAGTAAGGAATGAAGTGGGTGATCAATTGGTTTATAAGGTGAGTAAAAGGATAATTAATGTGTGCAAATTAATCAAAGCAAGGTTGTAGGAGATTGGCCAAGTGAAGGGTGGACAGTGTCAGGTGTACAACATTGAAAGAGTATTTATGTCAAGTAGAGGCGAATGCTTTTAAATAGTGTATAATAATATTGGACATAGAAATAAAAAAACAGCTATCATCCCAGTATTAACAGAGTTAGTTTACTTACAAGAGAAGAAGTCTCTGACAAGTTTTGCCCGTACATGGATTCCTAACGTTACATCCTCTTCATTTGCAGTAACAACATCTTGATCCTCAGGTATACTTTGATCAGGAATTACTTGAATATTGTGCTCTAGGCAGATATTGTGCAACATACAACACAACACAAATATCCGACAGACCTTGTCAGACAAATATTGTAATGTACCACCCGAACGGTCCAAGCAACGGAATCTACTTTTCAAAATTCCAAAAGTCCTTTCAATAATTCCACGGGTGGCCATGTGGGCACGGTTGTAAGGGGGCTCTGCAGAGGAACGAGGTCTTGATATAGGCGTTAAAAGTCAAGGTCTTAATCCATAACCCAAATCACCTATTTGAAAATAAATAACAAAAAAATAAATAGTTCAGTTTTTACATCCACGTTATAAGATTTTATTTCAATTAATAAAGTCCAAAGAAAGGTTTAAGTGATTAGACACAAAAATAGGCATATACTATATTTGCAACTACTGCCATTCAAGTGTTGTAATAATATTAAAAAATTATGTCACTAATTTAATATGTGTACTGAAGAACCACGACATTCAGACAAACTACAAGCATTGATTAGGCAAGAATGGCCATCAGTCAGTATGTGGGCCACAAGTTGATTGACAGCATGGTAAGGCGATTTACAGGGGTCTCCAAAAAGCAGGGTCAGCGCTGTAAATATTGACTCTTGGCAGAAAATGTATGTAAATCTCAAAAAAAAAAAATCTAATTCTTATTGACTGCACCATAACAACACCTGGACAAAAGGTAGAAAAACACTGATGCAGCAAACTGGGAGAATAACAATACTTATGCAATTCTCATAACTTTTGATCATGACTGTAGTGTTACATGTTAAAAAAAACAAGCAAATTAACATATTTGACATAGTAAAGTATTACACTATAACTCACCAACTAACCATCCGCCTTCCAGTCTTAATTGTTCAAATTCCTGAAAAATGTAAGAATTACGCAGAATATATGAGTCATGGGTCACCCAGGGAATGATGCATTGACATTAATAATCCTCCCTTAAGCATCACATACCACTTGCATGTTCATTGAGTGGAAGTGTTTCCGGTTGCGACAGACCTCCTCCATATCTGTTGTAGGTGTGAATACAATGTGGGTACAGTCTATTGCACCCATTACATTTGGTATGTTTCCAATTACATAGAAAGCTTGTTTGACCTCCTGCCATTGTCTTGTGTTACGTGGGAGATAGATGTAGTCTTGTACATGTTACAGAATAGCCTTTACTACTCTGACAAAACCCTGCAAAATGTGGATTGTGACATCTCCACCACAAGATGCAGCCGTTGGTTGAAATGAACCAGAAGCCAAAAAATGAAGAGTGCTCACTAGTTCGGTGATGCCTGGAACAGCATTTGTTCTTCTGGTCTTTGGTTGAATATCTAACTTGATAGGTTCATATAACGCCAATGTGGCCATAGAAGGAGCCGATACAGTCTAACAATGTCTTCCTCGTGCAGAACATGAAGCGTTTGGCGTGGCCTGAACACACGCGCTCTTCTAAGACGTCTTCTTCTTTGACGTGTAGGTGCTGTGATATTAGGTTCATTTTGAAGTGCAGATCTGGCCAGGTTTATGTTTATAATGATTCTCAGATATTGAAGTAAAAGAGGAATCATTCTTGAATATTATTTTTAAATATTCACAAATTAATCTATTAAAAAAAAAAAAAAAAAGATTATTACCACAACATGTGTAAAATGTATAATATCTATCATTTAAAAAAAAAAATTGAAAGTCAATCTTGGCAAAAACATTTTACACATATAAGTTACTAATAACATAACATTATTACATCAAAAAGTAGCGGTATAAAAGACATAAAGATAAATAACATTCAATAAATATTAATTAATTCATAATTGACAATTACTGAATATAGATCACTTTTTATATTTTAATATATACCAATATAGTTGATTGATTCTGGCAATAACAAAAAACGTGACAACAATATTAATAAAATGTACATCCAGCAATGAAAATAAATCTATATGGAGCCTTATAGCAGAGAACAAGGGTGTGACAACCTTCTTGTAGTAATCTACCGTATAACATATTGTGAAGTCAAGGTAGGACAGGTGTGTGTACATATATATATATATATATATATCCAGGCCATCGGCATTGGTGCCGGCTGGAGGGTCTGATATATCTGCAAAATTTTTTTCTGTTGCATTTTTATGTATCTGCATTTTTATCATTGGGGCACAACATGTATATGCCTGATAACATACTAGGCATCTATGTATGTAGTACAGATGCATTTCTATGTTTGATTCCATTTATAAGCTGATTAAACAATTTTTATACAATATATATATACTCATCTTCATGTTTAATGAGTCTGAAGAGAACATCTGAACAAAAAGTATTGAGATCATAGTTGCCTACTCTCCCGGAATGTCCGGGATACTCCCGAATTTTTGGGAGTTCTCCCGGACTCCCGAGAGAGCAGGCAAAAATCCCGGAACCAGCATCTCCCCGTTGTTGTAGATTGTGGGGGCGGAGCTAACGGCGGCATCATGGCCCCGCCCCCCTGCTACAATTGGCCAGAATTTCCTAAGATTGTCAGGGGCGAAGCCTAGCGGGGCATCACGAGTGGCCACGCCCCCTCGACGGACCCCCTCCCGGACAGCTGGTCTCAAAAGTAGGTAAGTATGATTGAGATATGTTCATAATCTCTAATGTTCTGGTACACATATAATATTTGGAACGTTTACTGGTGTGGTGTACTTATATATCTGAAGATAATACACTATTGTGCGGTATCTTTCTGTTTTTTGGCATCTATGACAATGTATTTGACAACTGGAAGGACCACACATTATTTCTGACAGATCCAGTGACAGAGGACACACCATTATACAGATAAGCCTATTATATATTATTTTCTGGTACGCAGATTTATGGTGGAATGTTTGTGGGCCCAGACTGTATGATTTCTAGAGGATATTACACTATGATCTTTCTCTCTTTCTTTTGTGAGAGTACCTGATCTTCTTGGACGTTTTTGAGAAGACACCGTTACTTGGAAGAATCACCAATTCAACATAGTTTTTGAAGTGTCTGTTACAATCATCTTTCTGGTACGAATATTATTTGAATACATCTATCTGTAGAAGGCGCCTACTTCATATCTACTTTTGTCATCAACTTATTGTTTCTGGACTAACCTACCAGTTATGAAGCAGAGCTGCCACATGTACATATGGGACTTATCTTCATATGAACTTTAATTTGTTTATGTCAGATATACAGCGAAGCGCCAAGTGTATCCACATATATATTGTTTTATATATATATATATATGAATGATCCCTGCTCATATTATGCAACATAGTATTGACCTCTATTAATATTCAGCTACATAAGGACACCAATGATATCTTATAGGCCACACAGTACTACACCCAACTCTTATTATTACACACTGCTGAGCCCCCACTTCATATTATTTCCACATAGTTGTTCCCACATTCAGCTTATGCCTCATAATAGAGGCCAATAAATGATATCTGCCTCATAGTAGACCCACAGTACATATTATCATGAATATTATGCTACTATAATGCAGCAAACAAGTGCACAACAAAGCTCTTTTATGCCACTTTACTATGTTAAATTATACAATACTAATGCGAATTAAAAAAAACAGTGTATTACACACATACGTGTCCCACATGTCACATTATACAACTAACATTTCCTAAATGTATTTTATGGCAGAGATAAGTGCACACCAAAAATACTTATCCATAGTCCATTCAACATTAATGACACATTTCATCTGTTAACAGGAATAAGTGCACCCAATTCCCAATGAGGCACAGGACTTAACCCAATTCACATGACTTAATATACAGCATGCAACATTTCTCTGTATAAAATATGCATCCAAATGCTATATGTTAATACCAATTAATGGTAATAATACTTTTAGGTGTTGAAATCGGCAGCTTCAGCTGGTGCACATGTACATGTAGGAAAAGAGACAGATTTCACAGGGCTGACTTTGATACATAGTGTTAATGAGCACTCCCCATAGACTGCTATGGGGAGTGCTCAGAAAACCGATAATACATGCAAAGCAGCAGATATCAGTGATCTCTGCTGCGATGCTAGAATGATACATAGTAATTTAGCGGTAAATCCCCGAAAACAACAGTTTTTGTTCAATATATGAGGACAAATTCGTCATATATTGAACAAATCGATTCAACTGGTGAACTAAGACTAGAGAGGAATAGATTACAATAAAAGGTTGAAAATCAGCAAGACTCACAATGGATATACACCCAGGGATATACAATAGATATACACCCAGGGATATACACCCAGGGATATACAATGGATATACACCCAGGGACTTTAGCACCGGCAGGTTTGAATGTGGATTTTTAATTTGTTTCTTTTTTGTAATATTTTGAACTACAGGAATTTGTCCTCATATATTTGCCAAACAGGATTGTAGCCGGCATGAGGGAATATATATGCTCTGGAGTATTGTATTTATTCCTCCTTATTCCCATGATGGAATTAGTCCGGCCAGTTCCCTTTCAGCTTTAGCACATTAGTCATTGTGGTATAGTATATAGTTTATGTAACATTTACATTGATTTTGGATGGATTATTTCCATGTAATAAGAACATCCCAATAAGTTTGGATCATTTAGATCGATATATATGATGTCTGTAGAAATGTGAATGTCTATGATTGATTGTGTCTTTAATATGATGAAGCCTCTAGTTATCTATTTAACACCTTTATGTGGTGATGCTGTGATAATACCCAGTATTTATGTTTTAAAAATATACATACCGCAGTATTTATACACTGTGCGTTTTATTGTGAATATAATCCAATTAGAACTAAGGTACTAAGTATGTACATGGGGCTTATGATTGTTGAAATAATTTTAACATTTTGTGCAATTTATTTTATGACTTTTGGAATTCGTTCCCATCATTGTGCTAACATACATGATTACAACTACGTCCAGTGCATGTATCACATATATGTTGTGAAATATATTTTATTATGATCTATATCTTTAGTTTAATTAGGTCAAGAGCGTATAGTTATTAATGTATATTAATCTTGTGATTGCTGCAATTATAACCATAAAAGATGTTTGAATGAGGGTCACAAACTGCGCTCTGAACATTTGGCTAATAAAAACATTTTGAGTAGAAGCCGATTGGCTCGGATCACTATTTAAACTGACACTTTGGAGAATGAAGGAATCCCCTGACGAAGTCAACCAATGACGAAACGCGTACAGTTGTGACGTCAGCCTCTTTCACCAACATATTTTCAAAGCTTAACATTCACAGCAGCCGGGACTCCCCGACACCGTCTGAGCAGTTTATCTGAGCATCGTACACTGCTTGGTAGTCAGAGCCAGACCGGACGAGGGCTTTTAATGAAAGAAACCTTTCAAGGAATTTTTATTCATTGTACAATGTTTTTAATCCCTATTTTATGGTTAAAGTATCTAATAGAACTTCACTAAGGTGTCTCTCTCTCCTTTATGGTATCCAGATTGGGGAGTGGAAGGTTAGAGAAGGCACATAGAAGACACACAGGATTGAGAACACTGAAACATGAGTTCGATAAACGTTAACTCTTGGAGTTCCATATTTGTCTGTGCATTAACTCATTCATACATGAATTCCTTTGGACATTTATTTGAGCTTATTGGATGTTTTTTATGATATATAAAATATGTCCTTGCTTGTTACTGGTAACATGTGTTGAGAAATGTTTCCCGAGTGTGTATACATTATTAGAACAACTGTGGCTTTAAAGTAATCATCTTTATTCATCTGGTCTCCTTTGGATCATCTAATAAGCAGCCTTCTTTTCATTGTATTTTCCTCATATTCAGTAAGATATCCATTTTCTCCTTATTGCCCCCCCCCTCTTACAAAGTGCGCCCTTTCCTAAGGGAAATAGATGCTATTGTGTATTTTGTTAGGGGAAGACACCCCCCTGATATATCTACTTTAGGTGATTATAAAAAAAGATTTCATTACACATAGATGAAAAATCCTTTTAAGATGGTCCGCAAAGATTTTTGTATACATTAATTTTAACATTTCAAATTGCTGAAACAGGAAGTGTTGCAATAATACTTGTGTTCCATGCCTCGGTATAGTCACTTCCAGGTTGCGGTTCACTTTCGTTTTTGCACCGGAAATGGTCAGAAATTTTAATAAACTTTATTCATTGCTCCTTTTATATTATAGACAGTTCTTCTGCGTTCCACATCAGGAATCAACTTTACTATACAGTATTATGCAAAACAGAGTCAATGGTAGTTAGACTTTTGCATTATAATAAAAACATATTATTACAAGGCTGTCATGTTGAACATATTATAAATGGTCTTCCATTAGAAAAACATGAAAGAAAAAATAAGAAAGTAAAAATACAAAAATAAAAGTACATACAGGGACATATAAATGTCATTTAAATAATTTAGATCTCTTATGTGCATATAATAGAAATTACAATGTATGATGGTATCGTGAGATCAATTACAATGAATTATGTTTATTTCACAATAATATTAATAATAATTGTTGTGGATTTGCAGGAATTATGATCCTACATCTGAAAAGGGAAAAAAAGACAACAAAGCAACATAATCAGCTTAAAAAAAACAATTTTATTTCAAACTCCTTATTTACACCATAAGGGACAAGAGCATTTAATTTATACATCCGTCATTTCTCATTTCACTAACATTTTTTCTAAATTTCTGTTTCCAACTGATTGACCACTTGTATGCCACAAAAATCTTCGTAGAGCAATTATGGATTTGTTTACAGAATGTGTCTTTTCCTGTTTTAATATTATATAAATGTTCTGATATTCTTTCTTTCAGTGGTCTAGATGTTTTCCCTACATATAGTAATCTGCAACAACATTCTAAAATATATATAAGATTTTTTGCATTACATGTAATGAATTGATCAATTTTATATGTAATGCCATTGTGGGTAAATTGTGTAATTTTTAATTTTTTTGTTTTCAATGGTTTTATATCCTATACAATCTCCAGATCGAAAAAAATCTTATGCTAACAAAAATTATTCCCCTGAACACATACAAAAGGATTGTAATGATATTACAAAATGACGCTATGTCTACAGATTGTCTTCTTTTCCCATGTACCATGCATAATTGAATATTGTGACTGGAACCTTTTCTTGGCATGAAGAAGAGATAAACGATCTTCCCAAATATAAGTATTATCCAATCATCAATTTATTTGTGTATCCACAACCTTTAGCTGTGGAAACAATAAGTTCTGTATTCACTTATTTGAACACATTTCTTTATCTTTACATTGTTACAAGCTGCGAATAAAGGGATTACTTATACGCACACTTTCTCTATCTCACAGCGTCTTGATCGCTGACTCCTTAACACACACGGGACTCTTCCAGAGATTAATCACATGTCCTTTTCTCTCTTCCCTATTGGGTTTCACTGGTTGTCATAGTTTAGTTTCCAGATTTCACCAGCACGCTAACTGCTAACGCGAAATGACGGATATTCACGCTAAACTCTTGCACCTGGATGAGTAACACACGTCTATATATTACCTTACTAATTCAATATTGAGTATGCTATCACTGATGAACGTTTTGGATTAACTGAAACATTGTACATTATGGATTAAAATAAATTTTTTAAACTTTATCTCTGGCTCAAATCCTTGAGTGCCGCCCTTTTTATTCAGCATGATTTACATCTGGCTTGAGGTGAGCACCTGGGTCAGTAAAATGTTTGGACTGTTTTGAGCGCCAAGCTATGTACTGCTATATCATCTATTTTAATCAACTGATTTCACAATATTTGGAGTATTGCAGCAACCTTGTTTCATATCCAATTGCTTTTCTCCTGTGTGAATTTTCCGATGTTGAACAAGAGATGATTTGCCTGCAAAATATTTCCCACACTCAGAGCAAGAAAATGGTTTTTCACCTGTGTGAGTTCTTTGATGTCTAATAAGTTTTGATTTGTTTATAAAACATTTCCCACACTCAGTACATGGCAATGGCTTATCACCTGTGTGATTTCTGTGATGTTCAACAAGAGATGATTTAGCTGCAAAATATTTCCCACACTCAGAGCAGGAAAATGGTTTCTCACCTGTGTGAGTTCTTTGATGTCTAATAAGTTTTGATTTGTTTATAAAACATTTCCCACACTCAGTACATGGCAATGGCTTATCACCTGTGTGAGTTTTCTGATGTTCAACAAGAGATGATTTAACTGCAAAACATTTCCCACACTCAGAGCAGGAAAATGGTTTCTCACCTGTGTGAGTTCTCTGATGTCTAATAAGGTTTGATTTGTTTATAAACCATTGTTCACACTCAGTACATGGCACTGGCTTCTCACCTGTGTGAGTTTTCTGATGTTGAACAAGAGATGATTTACCTGCAAAATATTTCCCACACTCAGAGCAGGAAAATGGTTTCTCACCTGTGTGAGTTCTCTGATGTCTAATAAGTTTTGATTTGTTTATAAAACATTTCCCACACTCAGTACATGGCAATGTCTTCTCACCCGTGTGAGTTTTCTGATGTTGAACAAGAGATGATTTACCTGCAAAATATTTCCCACACTCAGAGCAAGGAAATGGTTTCTCACCTCTGTGAGTTCTCCGATGTTGAAAAAGATTTGATTTTTGTGTAAAACATTTGCTACACTCAGAACATGTAAATGGTTTCTCACCTGTGTGAGTTCTCTGATGTTTAATCATTTCTGCTTTCTGTGCAAAACATTTCCCACACTCAGAGCAGGGAAATGGTTTCTCACCTGTGTGAGTTCTCTGATGTCTAATAAGGTTTGATTTGTTTATAAACCATTGTTCACACTCAGTACATGGCACTGGCTTCTCACCTGTGTGAGTGTTCTGATGTTGAACAAGAGATGATTTAGCTGCAAAACATTTCCCACACTCAGAGCAAGGAAATGGTTTCTCACCTGTGTGAGTTCTCTGATGTCTAATCATTTCTGATTTCTGTGCAAAATATTTCCCACACTCAGAAGATGGAAATGGTTTCTCAACTGTGTGAGTTCTCTGATGTCTAATCATTTCTACTTTCTGTGCAAAACATTTCCCACACTCAGAACATGGAAATGGTTTCTCACCTGTGTGAGTTCTATGATGTACATAAAGATTTGATTTGAGTGTAAAACATTTCCCACACTCAGAACATGGAAATGGTTTCTTACGTCTGTGCGTGATCTGCTTTTTATGAAGAGATAATGTAACTGTAAAGCTTTTGTTAGCAGGAAAATATTCTTCATGATCAGAGGGATCAGATGATTTATCTGCTGTGTGAAGTATTGGATGTATATTTAGGGCAATGGGGTTTTCTCCAGGAGAATCTTGTGTGATGTTATCTTCTATTTCACAATCTGTTGAAACAATGAATTTTCCTTCGGAGATATTCCTGTGTTTGCATCCATCTGCTGAAAACAGAATAAATGTATGGAAACAGACTTCTTATTTTAAATTAACATTAAAAAGCCCAACATTTTCATACTATGAGTAAGTTGAAATGTTCAGATGTTTAATTTTAATTTGCAAACTACAAACACTTCATGATAATAATAAAACTGCATCAAGCACAATGCATAGACCCAGCTACAGTGACACACAGATCACATCCAGATTCATCAACTCCAGCCAAAATGCAGACTTTACACACTGTAATAACCACAAATAAGTTCTGCAGTTACTTAGCCGTTGTGTGTGGTTTGATTGTTACCTTAATTAGTGCACCAAACAGCAACTGGTTATTGTATATTAAGAAATTTATATGATGGTGCCAATAAATTATGTTCTTCAACTCTAAATCAGGCCCTATATGTTTTATAGTTAGACGCAATTCCAACTAATCAGTGCAAACAGCACTTTTAGCCTAAGATCCGTCTCAGCTTGTATTCTACCTGAGACGGATCTCCTCCTTGTACCTCTCTGCGGTTAGAGAGGTGGAACGGGGAAGTTAGTGGGTGAGCCTAGCAATGTAAAGGTGTGTTTAAGCACTTTACATGCTATGTGGAGCTGAAAGCAAGCTGCAAATAGGTCTTTAGGAGACGGATCTGTTACGGGTGCTTTCTGCTGGTGCAACAGACCTTATTGTGTTAAAAAAGATTTAAAAATATTATTACATTTAAAAAAACAGATTTGTACCCCCTCCCAAATAGCTTAACTAACCCGAGTGCTGTTAGTGGGGGAAGAAGCACACTTTATTTTTTACATTAATTTTCTCATTCATTAATCTGCCTTACAGGGTCGCTGTGACTGATACAATTAAGTGTATAATGCACGCCGGCCCATAAGGCAGATAAAGAGGTGTTTGTGCAATTTGCACAGTATTCCGAGTTGCACGATCTAAAGATTTGTGTGACTTGGAATACTGTGTAAATTACAGGATGTAATTTACATTTACGAGTTAAGTCTAAATTCCCTCCGACTAAATCAGGCCCATAGTATCTATATGTTGTAGAAGTAGTAGCGTTTCTGTCCTCAGCGTTGTATATTTTTTTATTTTAATTTTAGACTTTACACACTGCCCAGCCAGGATCCTAGGGCGGGAAGACTCATTAGCCAAGAAGACTCATTAGCCAGGGACATTTTCCAACTAGACATTGTCCTCATATACAAACACTGGAGCCTCAAAAGTAGAGTAGATGTGGGTTAAATCAGCAGTGAGTCCTGGATATAAGTTTACACTACTCTTAGGTCTTACACCATTGTACAGAGCAGAGGAGAGCATCAGGACAGAGTAGGAGAACGGAGCAGGACACAGATGGGCAACAGTACATAGTAAAGTATAAGGGCAGAGCAGGGTACAGACTAAGCTCAGCAGATGAAGAGCATCCAAGCACGTAGATTGTACAATTATGTGTGTGTGGTTTTAGATCCGTGTGTCAGAAGGTGGAATTTGTGTTTAGTGTACTTTGTGATGGGGTGTATGTGATCTTAGAGGAAGGGGGATAATCTTATATTTTGCATTAGCATTACATTGCTACTATATAGCCGAGGATAGAATATTTCTGGATTCTTACACAGGGAAGATAATGAGTAATGACACGTGGTAATAGAGAGAGAATTATGGGTAGTATCCCAGGATCTACTGTACAGGATGTTCATGAGTAAATTCATGGTGTCGTTGCACTCTGACATCCCATGAGCTACACCAGACAGTGTGAGGAGACTGGTCAGATCTCTGGGCTGGTAGCACACAATGATATGATGTGAGGAGGAGACTGGTCAGATCTCTGGGCTGGTAGCACACAATGATATGATGTGAGGAGGAGACTGGTCAGATCTCTGGGCTGGTAGCACACAATGATATGATGTGAGGAGGAGACTGGTCAGATCTCTGGGCTGGTAGCACACAATGATATGATGTGAGGAGAAGACTGGTCAGATATCTGGGCTGGTAGCACACAATGATATGATGTGAGGAGGAGACTGGTCAGATATCTGGGCTGGTAGCACACAATGATATGATGTGAGGAGGAGACTGGTCAGATCTCTGGGCTGGGAGCACACAATGATATGATGTGAGGAGGAGACTGGTCAGATCTCTGGGCTGGGAGCACACAATGATATGATGTGAGGAGGAGACTGGTCAGATCTCTGGGCTGGGAGCACACAATGATATGATGTGAGGAGGAGACTGGTCAGATCTCTGGGCTGGGAGCACACAATGATATGATGTGAGGAGGAGACTGGTCAGATCTCTGGGCTGGGAGCACACAATGATATGATGTGAGGAGGAGACTGGTCAGATCTCTGGGCTGGGAGCACACAATGATATGATGTGAGGAGGAGACTGGTCAGATCTCTGGGCTGGGAGCACACAATGATATGATGTGAGGAGGAGACTGGTCAGATCTCTGGGCTGGGAGCACACAATGATATGATGTGAGGAGGAGACTGGTCAGATCTCTGGGCTGGGAGCACACAATGATATGATGTGAGGAGGAGACTGGTCAGATCTCTGGGCTGGGAGCACACAATGATATGATGTGAGGAGGAGACTGGTCAGATCTCTGGGCTGGGAGCACACAATGATATGATGTGAGGAGGAGACTGGTCAGATCTCTGGACTGGTAGCACACAATGATATAAAGGGAGGAGAACAGGAGTCTAATAAGGGCTGTTGGCTCCTGACTGTCCCATTGGGCAGATACTTTATCCTCAATAGTTTTTACTGACAGGAGGGTGTAGAATTACTGTTATATTAACAAAATAAGCTGAGTATGTGACTGACAGGCCCATCAAAATGGCCAATCGGATCTATTTTTGGTGTATTCATACTTTTCTGCGTGTATTGTAAAATGCTTCTCTGATTAAAGGCTGGGCCGAGACATCTCCACATATACCAGGGCGGTGTCTCAGATGCTTCTGCACATGAGCGAGAATATATTCTTTCTTATCAGTAATGTACCAACAGCAAGTCTGAAAATATATTCATACCCTTATATGCAAGTTGATTCCAAGACCCTTTGTTCTCTGAGTATAACACTGGAATGTAGCCAGAGAGACCCTTGTCTCATGACTGGACCTTCATGAAGAAAGGTGTCTATTGTTTTTCCAGATTTCATGTGAAAGAGGGGTCCTGGAAATTGACTGTTACATATTGGAAGCTAAGTATTTGATTTACTTTTTCTTTTATGTTATATTTATCTTAAAAATAAAGGTAAACGTCACAATAAATTTGCAGTCATGAGTCATTAACTCTTTGAAACCGAAAGAACCTCATTCAACCTGAAACACTGACTCTTTTCTGTAATAAGTGTTTATTACTCACCTGTGCTGGTATCTGTAGTGATTTCCTCCTCCTTACACTGCTGATCACCCCTCACATACATCTCTTCCTCTCCATCTGTAATTTCTACTTTAATATCAGTCAGGACATCATCCTAAATAACCCACAAAATAGAAGTATCATAAAATGATATAAAACAGAAGAATATCTGTGTTAGATCCATACAGCTATTTTACAGAATGTATAATTAAAAGTAATTTTAGGATTTGGTGAGATCCTAAAATCTACCTGATACTCCTGTGGGATCCTGGGATTTTCCTGTGTACAATCCTGTGAATAAAGAGGACGAAGATCTCTCTCTGGGGTTTTTCTGTTACTGGATCCATCTGTAGGGAACACACAGTGACTGAGTACATTGCTTATATGTGATTATCAGATGATGAGTGTATCTAGATGGCCCTCAAAACTGCTCCCTTCTTTTACAATAAATGAAAGTCTCCTCTTACCCTGTGATGTGAGGGGCCGGTGATTCTCCATCTTCACATCCTCGTACAGACCGTTGGGCCCTTCTAATTTCTCCCACTCATCCTGACACTTCATAGGAACCTGACATACACAATGACACAGTCATCACCCAGACACATCCTCTAATGTTACTGTATAATGTCCCATTCCCAGCAGACACCTCTCCAGTCAGCAGCTGAATGATCTTGTTGGTCAGTTCCAGGATCTTCTGGTCATTATTTTCCTCACGTATCAGTGAGTGAGGTTCAGGCACCGTGATGGGGCTCTGGGTCCTGCTCAATCCTCCTGACACACAGGGGTGGCTCCTGGGTATCACACACTCACCAGGTCTCTTTATCACTGCTGTGTAATCCTGTGTATGGAGAGAGATATCCAGGTGAATAAAAATCCACATATTTGGAATTTTATTTAGGGGTTAAAAGTGGAAAATAAACAATAATGTTCTATTTTATCATTATATCCTACATTAACTATTTTCTATATACAGGAAAGTGGAGTGTATATAGCATTTACCTCTCCTGCAGCGGTGGTAGTCAGCATATCGATGCCGAATAACCCCGACATGATGATTTCAAAGGGCTCCTTACTGACGATCACCGACGACGACTGTTGAAAGCGACTTGAACCAATCACAAAGTAGTTTACAAAGCCTACTGCATTGTACAATACTTACATTACACCATTAACAGCAGCGATAATCCCGTTGCCATGGTGAATGACTTCATGAAGGAGAGCCGGCTTATTACTTCTTTGTGATTGGTTAAAGTCGCTTATAACAGTAGTCGTGAACGGTGATCATCGGTAAGAAGCCCTTCGGAATCATCATGTCGGGGTGTTGTCGGGGTATTCAGCATCGATATGCTGCACCCCACCCTCCTGCAGCTCCGGACATCTTCAGGGAGCCCACCTATCTGAGTCCTCTATCTACAGCCGGCCCCCATGGATCTATCATCTGCTTGGATAAATCAGTGCAAACAGTAAGAGGAGTTTAAAGTGGGGGCTCAGAATGGCCGACCTTTGAAAGATAGTAGGAGAGGTAAGTGATATATACACTGTAATGGTCAGTGCATATAGGGAACAGTTACAGCTAAGGCAGGGGTGATATTTGTATAATAAGCATTTCTTGTATCTCTAGAACATTTAATAAAAACTCCAGAAAATGGAAATCATCCCAGAATTGTAAAACTCAGTTACAAAGTATCAGTTAGTGATAGAAAAAACCAACATACTGCGGCCAATGTAATATATCCCAATATCTGTGAATATTGTGGGACTGATACTTCTATCTGAGACTGTCTACCTGCTGCTCATTTACAGCTGTTCAGGTGACTGAGGCAGAGCAGAAAGTACCAAAGGGAGAATGGACACCACCCTGTGAGCCAGAGAGGAGAGGATCATGGGAAGGATAAACTATAAAATAACACACCATAGAATAAAACATTCTTTATTATAGTTCCCACGTTCCACAAAGTGTGGGATCTTTGGTATAGCTTTAACAACAGCTTTTTGCCAGGCCTCTTATAAGCTTTAGATGCTCTCCCCTCCCCCCGCCTATCTTTGTGACTCTATTTCCCCTACTGTCTCTTTGCTCCTTCTGTTCGCCTCTCCCCTCCTTTTTCCCCCCCTCTTTTGTTTACGGTCATCTTGACATGATGGGTACTCAGTCAGGAATACATACCCAACTTGGACTATCACCCCCCCTCCCCCATTTTGCCCACGACAAAAAATAAAAAATGACGGCAGTTTGCTCTATTCGCTTGATTTCTACAACGGTGCAGGATTTATCTATAGAACGGGGGAAATCTCTTACTCCAATATTCACCTTGTAGTTCTTTAGCTCCCAGTTCCTTCCTGAAACGTACCATGTTGTGAAAACTATATTTATATGTTTTCTATTGTTTTTCTGCGTTTTTTATTTTTCTTTTCAGAGTTTTTACATTTTGTACTCCTGGTACTTGGTTAATGTTTTTGACATGTACTTTTGTGCTTTATATCCAACTGCTGTTATAAATAAAAAAGTTATAAAAAAAACAAAACATTCTTTATTATTATTATTATTAACCTTTACTTATAAGACGCCACAAGGTTTCCCTAGCGCCGCACATATTATAAATAGCAGGTTTGTAATAGCAGATTTACAGGTTTAACAGCACCTCTCCAGTCATGTCCGTTATATTTATAGCAGTAAGAATGATGTCACTGTGACATTCCCAGAATCCCTCACCTCTCCAGTCATGTCCCTGTTTTATTTATAGCAGTAAGAATGATGTCACTGTGACATTCCCAGAATCCCTCACCTCTCCAGTCATGTCCCTGTTTTATTTATAGCAGTAAGAATGATGTCACTGTGACATTCCCAGAATCCCTCATCTCTCCAGTCATGTCCGTTTTATTTATAGCAGTAAGAATGATGTCACTGTGACATTCCCAGAATCCCTCACCTCTCCAGTCATGTCCGTTTTATTTATAGCAGTAAGAATGATGTCACTGTGACATTCCCAGAATCCCTCACCTCTCCAGTCATGTCCCTGTTTTATTTATAGCAGTAAGAATGTCAGTGTGACATTCCCAGAATCCCTCACCTCTCCAGTCATGTCCCTGTTTTATTTATAGCAGTAAGAATGTCACTGTGACATTCCCAGAATCCCTCACCTCTCCAGTCACGTCCCTGTTTTATTTATAGCAGTAAGAATGTCACTGTGACATTCCCAGAATCCCTCACCTCTCCAGTCATGTCCGTTTTATTTATAGCAGTAAGAATGATTTCACTGTGACATTCCCAGAATCCCTCACCTCTCCAGTCATGTCCCTGTTTTATTTATAGCAGTAAGAATGTCAGTGTGACATTCCCAGAATCCCTCACCTCTCCAGTCATGTCCCTGTTTTATTTATAGCAGTAAGAATGTCAGTGTGACATTCCCAGAATCCCTCACCTCTCCAGTCATGTCCCTGTATTATTTATAGCAGTAAGAATGTCAGTGTGACATTCCCAGAATCCCTCACCTCTCCAGTCATGTCCCTGTATTATTTATAGCAGTAAGAATGATGTCACTGTGACACTCCCAGAATCCCTCACCTCTCCAGTCATGTCCGTTTTATTTATAGCAGTAAGAATGATGTCACTGTGACATTCCCAGAATCCCTCACCTCTCCAGTCATGTCCGTTTTATTTATAGCAGTAAGAATGATGTCACTGTGACATTCCCAGAATCCCTCACCTCTCCAGTCATGTCCGTTTTATTTATAGCAGTAAGAATGGTGTCACTGTGACATTCCCAGAATCCCTCACCTCTCCAGTCATGTCCCTGTTTTATTTATAGCAGTAAGAATGATGTCACTGTGACATTCCCAGAATCCCTCACCTCTCCAGTCATGTCCCTGTATTATTTATAGCAGTAAGAATGATGTCACTGTGACATTCCCAGAATCCCTCACCTCTCCAGTCATGTCCGTTTTATTTATAGCAGTAAGAATGATGTCACTGTGACATTCCCAGAATCCCTCACCTCTCCAGTCATGTCCATGTTTTATTTATAGCAGTAAGAATGATGTAACTGTGACATTTCCAGAATCCCTCATCTCTCCAGTCATGTCCCTGTTTTATTTATAGCAGTAAGAATGTCAGTGTGACATTCCCAGAATCCCTCACCTCTCCAGTCATGTCCCTGTTTTATTTATAGCAGTAAGAATGTCAGTGTGACATTCCCAGAATCCCTCACCTATCCAGTCATGTCCGTTTTATTTATAGCAGTAAGAATGGTGTCACTGTGACATTCCCAGAATACCTCATCTCTCCAGTCATGTCCCTGTTTTATTTATAGCAGTAAGAATGTCAGTGTGACATTCCCAGAATCCCTCACCTCTCCAGTCATGTCCCTGTTTTATTTATAGCAGTAAGAATGTCAGTGTGACATTCCCAGAATCCCTCACCTCTCCAGTCATGTCCGTTTTATTTATAGCAGTAAGAATGGTGTCACTGTGACATTCCCAGAATCCCTCACCTCTCCAGTCATGTCCGTTTTATTTATAGCAGTAAGAATTATGTCACTGTGACATTCCCAGAATCCCTCACCTCTCCAGTCATGTCCCTGTTTTATTTATAGCAGTAAGAATGTCAGTGTGACATTCCCAGAATCCCTCACCTCTCCAGTCATGTCCCTGTTTTATTTATAGCAGTAAGAATGTCAGTGTGACATTCCCAGAATCCCTCACCTCTCCAGTCATGTCCCTGTTTTATTTATAGCAGTAAGAATGTCAGTGTGACATTCCCAGAATCCCTCACCTCTCCAGTCATGTCCGTTTTATTTATAGCAGTAAGAATGATGTCACTGTGACATTCCCAGAATCCCTCACCTCTCCAGTCATGTCCGTTTTATTTATAGCAGTAAGAATGGTGTCACTGTGACATTCCCAGAATCCCTCACCTCTCCAGTCATGTCCCTGTTTTATTTATAGCAGTAAGAATGATGTCACTGTGACATTCCCAGAATCCCTCACCTCTCGTCATGTCCCTGTTTTATTTATAGCAGTAAGAATGTCAGTGTGACATTCCCAGAATCCCTCACCTCTCCAGTCATGTCCCTGTATTATTTATAGCAGTAAGAATGTCAGTGTGACATTCCCAGAATCCCTCACCTCTCCAGTCATGTCCGTTTTATTTATAGCAGTAAGAATGATGTCCCTGTGACATTCCCAGAATCCCTCACCTCTCTAGTCATGTCCGTTTTATTTATAGCAGTAAGAATGATGTCACTGTGACATTCCCAGAATCCCTCACCTCTCCAGTCATGTCCGTTTTATTTATAGCAGTAAGAATGATGTCACTGTGACATTCCCAGAATCCCTCACCTCTCCAGTCATGTCCCTGTTTTATTTATAGCAGTAAGAATGATGTCACTGTGACATTCCCAGAATCCCTCACCTCTCCAGTCATGTCCGTTTTATTTATAGCAGTAAGAATGATGTCACTGTGACATTCCCAGAATCCCTCACCTCTCTAGTCATGTCCGTTTTATTTATAGCAGTAAGAATGGTGTCAGTGTGACATTCCCAGAATCCCTCACCTCTCCAGTCATGTCCCTGTTTTATTTATAGCAGTAAGAATGATGTCACTGTGACATTCCCAGAATCCCTCACCTCTCCAGTCATGTCCGTTTTATTTATAGCAGTAAGAATGTCACTGTGACATTCCCAGAATCCCTCACCTCTCGTCATGTCCCTGTATTATTTATAGCAGTAAGAATGTCAGTGTGACATTCCCAGAATCCCTCACCTCTCCAGTCATGTCCCTGTTTTATTTATAGCAGTAAGAATGTCAGTGTGACATTCCCAGAATCCCTCACCTCTCCAGTCATGTCCCTGTATTATTTATAGCAGTAAGAATGTCAGTGTGACATTCCCAGAATCCCTCACCTCTCCAGTCATGTCCGTTTTATTTATAGCAGTAAGAATGATGTCCCTGTGACATTTCCAGAATCCCTCACCTCTCTAGTCATGTCCGTTTTATTTATAGCAGTAAGAATGATGTCACTGTGACATTCCCAGAATCCCTCACCTCTCCAGTCATGTCCGTTTTATTTATAGCAGTAAGAATGATGTCACTGTGACATTCCCAGAATCCCTCACCTCTCCAGTCATGTCCGTTTTATTTATAGCAGTAAAAATGGTGTCACTGTGACATTCCCAGAATCCCTCACCTCTCTAGTCATGTCCCTGTTTTATTTATAGCAGTAAGAATGATGTCACTGTGACATTCCCAGAATCCCTCACCTCTCCAGTCAGCAGGTAGATGATCTTCAGGGTGAGATTTAATATCCGCTCACTCCTGTCCTTGTCCATCGTCAGGGAATCAGTGATTTACACAGAACGGGTTTCACCTTCAGTTGACTTCTAGTAAAAGATTATCTGGTTCCTCACAGGTCTAGGAATAAATATAATAATAATTATAATAAACATCACAGAGTACACAAATAACCTATTAAATATAATACACAGAGTCTTGTGTAGTTGACTGTAAGTGCAGATATTTGGGAATAAAATACACATTTCCGTACTTTGCATGGACACGACAAATACATAAGTGTAAGTCCTATGTAGAGGTAGATGCATCGTACACTTACTGCCCTGTACACTTACAGAGGGGGAGGGAAGGGGCAGGTCAGACATAGGACAAGTACAGTAAGGGGGTTTCATGTAACTCACGTAGCATGTAGAGGTGGAAACACCAGCAGATAAGACTGTGTGTTGTGGGTGCTCGACCCCGGTGGAAGATACGTGCTGATGGGGAACCTCATTAGTGTGTTAGAATGAAACATACACTATGCTGGTAGTTGAAATATCAGGGGGACAAACATCATGGGGTACCCCAAAAAAGCCACTACCAGCATTAGGCTATGACACGCTGGTGACACTATAGCAGGGAAGGTTGCAGCATGGATTCCCCCTGCCATAATGCCAACCATGCCTGTTCAGCATGGCCTGAAATCCCTAGGGTAACTGGATACAGAGAAAAATATAGGCCCCCTCCCATATAAAACCAGTCCTGTGTTGAAATATATCTGGGTTGGTGGCTGGATGCTCAGGGAAGACGGTATTTCAACAGAAACTCAAAAGTGTTATAGACGACTTTAAGATGGAAATCACCTCTCTTGAATCCAGAACCAACGACCTTGAGAATAAGACAGATGAGTGGTGTCGCTCACAGACTATTACTGACATGGAAACAGCAACAATACATATAGGATAAGGAGGGATCTAAACCAGGTCCAGGAGAAATGATCTTTATGAGGCAGTGAGTGGGCTACACACAGCGAGCCTCCCACCAACCAAATTTACCAGAGACATTATAGTCCATTTGCATTACTATAAAGCAAAGCAAAAAATGATGGTGGCCATCCATGACCACGCTTTCTGTGACTTTGAAGGACCAAATATCCCAAGATCTGACATCTTTAAAAATTCAAGATACATGAACTGCAGGGGATCACCAACATCCTATGAGCTCATTATTACAAATATAAATGGTGCTTCACTTATACTCTCTTCAAGTGCTAACAGACACCAGGGGGTAAATGTATCAAGCTGAGAGTTTTCAGGCGGGTTTGAAAATTTGAGATGTTGCCTATAGCAAGCCAATCAGATTCTAGCTTTCATTTTGCAGAATGTACTAAATAAATGATAATTAGAATCTGATTGGTTTTTCAAACCCGCCGAAAAACACTCAGCTTGATACATTTACCCCAAAACCTCTTTAGTAGATTAAGGTCAAATCATTATCTCCAATCTGGGAATCCTTCCCTACTCCCAGGCCAGCAGCGTTCACCAAGGATCTTCATCAAGTAGAGCCCAAGAGACGCCATAGCCTTAATGGCAAAAAGTTGGTTGCAAAACTTGAAAAACCCCACTTATTGTGCACAACTTGGTTCCTCTGCTCACATCTAGGACTCGTTTTGTTTAACATGAGACGTGTTCTTAAAAAATAATCCTGTTTCACTGGTGCAAGTAAGGATCTGTTATACAGTTCATAACCGCACAATGGCCTAATATTGTCATCTGCCCTTCAATATGAATGGACAAACTCTCGCAGTGTGCCTATCCTAGACTCAGTGATGCTTTCCTCTGAAGCCACTTCTCAGAGTTGTACACAGATGTCGGAGACATCAAAAATGTTATAACATTGGCCTAATGTTGTAATAGGTGTTGACTTTGTTGTTCTTCCCATTGTTTGTTTTTCATCACAGGTTGAACCCTATCATCGGATGAAGTTTATCGGTCTATATCACTCTTCCTGTCATGATAACTTCCCTGGCCAACCTAAGTCTTGCCCTCCTGACTTTCCTTTGCTCCCTTCCCTACCTGTATCGTCTGTCACCGCACCCCCAAGCACCCTTACAGCAATAGTTCTACGGTTTGTGCAGGAAATGATCTTGTCGGGCCTTGATGAGGCCTGGTTTTATAAGTGTTTTCAGCAATAAGAGCACTCAACCTTTCATCCTGACTGCACTGTTTATTAAATCCTTCCTCCACCCCCATTTCATTTGCATACATAGAAAAGTTTCTTTCTCCCTCCTCCATTCTATAGTGGTCATAAGCTCCTTCTTGTATGAGACATTAATACTAGTGTCTGCCTACATTACAAATCAGAATCAGTCACCTTTCCTCACTAAGACGTTTAACCACATTGGGCAAGTTGAGAAGGGTCATCTGATCCTGGAGATTGTAATTTATCCCTAGTTACAAAGCTCGATAAATCTCAGCCCATGACTCCACCCTCCTGGTAATCTAAGCACTCTGTATCCCTTCTCGTCCTTTACAACCTTCAAGACACCTGGAACCTCAATAACTCCTCAGTAATGGTGTGCACACACTACTCTGTCCCACAACGTATCTATTCTCATATTGAAACACTGTTTTCCTCACTGTCGAAGTCAGCAAATTGGATAGTCATTTCAATTAATATCGAGCAAACTTGGTTGTCTTTGTCTGAAAATATGCGTAGAGCACGCAACGGCGTGGAGGGGCGTATCCAGCCGCAACACCTGGCAATATCAATTTTTACACATTCACACACATTTGTAATTAGTACACATTAATTGTAGTTGCAACACATAGTTATTTAAGTCAAAATATAGCAGTATTTATGTTTAATATTATAAGTTATATGCATGTTAGTGAAACTCAAGGTTCAGGTTGCAGGAACTGTATCATGTTTAGTATCATTATAATCCCCTATTCATCAGCAGCTATCCGGTTCATTCGCCGAAGAGATCGCACATTGCATACTCTAGTTATTGATGTTAGGGAATAAATCATTAAAGTGATACCAACTGTAAAATGCTAATAGACTAGTTGAAACTGGATTCTTGGCGGTAAAGTCGGAGCAGATGCCCTGGAGAGATGACCCCCACCTTTGGATATTATGGTTTGAACTGGCCTTTGACCTGCAGTACACTGGACCTTCCTGAAGCCTGGACCAATAGAAGCAAGCCATATCATCTGCATTGTTTTACTGTATTTCTGACATATAAGCAGGGGCTCTGGAGCTAGTGACCAGTCTTCTTTGACCACAGATTTCAGACCTGAATGACTGTTCACTGGATCCAGGGCGCCTGCGATAAGTATGGGCTGTACTTATTTTATTTCGCTTGAATTATTCTGCTACTTTTGGATAATAAATTACTTTGTGCTTTGGAAACACAAATCGAGATTCGACAATCATTATTGGATAGCGACAAAACATGCTTAACATCACTTACGCCAAAAGACAAAACAAAGTGACAGGGTTTATGCAATTCTCCTGGATAGATCACCCTAGTGCAGCGGTCCTTAACCTTTCTAGTGATCGGCTCCACAGTGAATCTTAAAATATGTTCTCGCAAAAATGTGTTCTGTTTTCTTTGTTAGGAAACGGCATTTATTGCAAAACAATATATTTATTGAAAAATACATTTATTTTTTTACATTTTATTTAACTTCTTGATACAAAGTTTAAAAAAAAAAATTAACATATAACTAAAAGTAAACAAAAACATATATTATGACAGTCATTAAATACTAGTAGGGTCATATCGTAGTAACGCTTGCCGGTGTATCATGGGTTCCGTGAGTACACAGTACAGTACAGTCAAATTTATAATTTCCTATTAAAAATTAAAAACCTATCGTTACCGCTCGCACCCCCTAGAAATGTTTTCTCCCAGCCCTGGTTAAGAACTGCTGCTCTAGAGTATATCAACTTCTCAATTAAACATATGTGTGACGATTATGTATTATATGAATTTTCATGTATGACAATGTGTATATTGTACGTAACCTTCCAAAGTGTATTTTGCTGACTGACGCCAGTGACCTATACAAGTGTCGAGTCTTTTGAAGGTAACCAGGCTAGACAGATACCATCTCTGAGAGCTCCAGAGTTGGGTAGATAGTACGACCAGACAAGCAGAGCAGAGGTGAGAATCATGTCCTCTCAGGGGCCAGACATATATCTCAGGGATAGATAACTCACTTGGAAAGACCTGTGTCATCGTGGGAATAAACCTGCCCTGACATTGAAAGAGCTAAATTCCAAAGGTGGGGCTGAGAGCAGTGTAAGAAGTAAAATCCGCTGCCTGACCTGATAATGGGTTTCATTTTCTCTGAGGAGACCTGTCAATGTAGAAGTGTGCCCTCAAAGTGTACTGCTCTCACTCCAAGACTTAGACTAGGAAGTTAGTGACTCTGGTTTATTTTCAATTTTATTTCTGAAACTTATTTGTGCAACTTATTTTGTATGTCTTGTTATCAACTGTTTTGCAATTAAGCCTTAGAATTTTTTTTCGGATTAAATATATTTGATCTAGCATATTCTCCATGATTTTTTGTGAACTTAAGAAGCCAAGTGAGGCTCATGCTACACTTGTATGTGATTTAAGTGTGTAATATTAATAAGTGGTTTGGTGAATGTAAGGACTCCATACTAAATCCTTCGTGGTGGCAGAAAAGGTGTATTCATTGGTAAGTGACCAAGGTAACTCCAATCACAGCCAGCTGTTTCAGATTGCTGTATCTGACACAGGCTGGGCGTTCGTGACACTAGTTTCTTTTCATTGGTTTCTTTATGACTCTGCTCTTGAGCAACTAAGGAGATCAGTGCTTCAGTTTAAATGCAACAGATGATATAGCTCCTGTAATAGTATGGGAGGCTTATAAAGTCACTATTATTAGAAGTTCTCTAATTAATGCAGCCTCTGCTCTCCACAAAAATATGGAAAACTCTTAATTTGGAAAATAGAAATCACTCTCAGCGCAAATAAATGTGCATAAGGGTCAATTTAACACGTTACTCTTAAACAAAGCAGTTATCACCCTTAGAAAACTTCAACAACAATTCTATGATAAGGTGGACAAACATAACACCATTCTAGTCAACAAACTCTGTACAATCTTCCAAACATCCCCTCTCGCACAAAGCCTTAGACAGTGCTATAGACGCCTACTGGTCACCAGACAACCTTTCTAATAGTGTTCCCAGGGAGCTTGGTGGCGCTTAATGAAGGCATTACTATAAATGAGAAGCTTCACAACGAGGATACCTAAAATATGCAAGACAGGTTAAATACAATACAGAAGTATGCATAATTAACCCTGTAAAATCACACACGTGGAGAGCCCTGAATGCTAACTTTGGAGTTTATACGGCACAAAAGATAAACTGCCGTTTTTTTCACTTTCCATCTCTCTCAGATGATTTAGACTTTATGCTGTTTGATACAATCTGGCACAACAAAGTGAGAGATCTGTATTCATTTGAAAAGCGGCTCTAAACCTCAGTGTCAATACATATAACAAGTATTTACATGAACAGGATCAATATCTAATCTGTACAACAAATTGATTAAAAGACTGAAGCTGTAACTACACAAGGGCAAAGGGGTTTTGTATACTAGAGAAGAGTTAAGCTCTCAAATATTATTCATTTATTAGCAATTACTTACTGCACCTAGTCTAACCCCAAGTGTTTGAATAAATGAGACACACAAGGCATAGCCAGTTTTTATACAATATTTCATTTTCACTATTTTAATCTGTTTACATATTTCGCTGTTCATTTTACCACTAATAAATAAAGGTTAAGTTTTATTAATCAGACATTACTATTGGAAAACTAATGCGAATATGGAGTGATTAGTGCATCATACTTCAGACCTCTTTTTCTTTCCACTTGTCCTAAACCTATAAATGAAAAGCTTCAGACAATTAAAGTACACTATCCCATCGAGAAGCTGTTATCAGTTTCTGCAGCTTAGACATTTCTATCAGATAATCAAATCTAACCTCCATAGAAGGCCCCTGACATCATTCTGTTTGCACCGTGCATCTTACATCTCTGTAATCTACTCTGACGTTACTACCCCGGGTCTGCCAATGAAAGATTCCCACAAACTGCTGTGGAAGACCCATACGACAAAAGGCAATGGATGAGTAGGAATGGGCTGTGATAGAGGAGAATACTGCCAGTAGTTCCATCTTTGTTAAAATCAAGGAACATTTGTGTAAGCTCTTGGATCACTGGGACCAAATGCCAACAAACCAGCATTAGCTTTACCCACTGCCTGAGACAGATGGAGGAGATGCACTCAAATAGGTTCTTTCCTGCACATCTGGTGGGTGATGTCCAAAATGAACACACATCTGGCAGAGTATAAGGGACCATGGTACATGGTACAAGTGGATGTTCCTCTATCGCCAAAATTCTTCCTCCTCCTGGTCACAGTCCTGTTGGCCTCCCATCATCAAACAATCTAATCAGCCACATTATTGCTGCAGCCAGCTGCCAACTTGAGGCTGGCTGGAAATCCTCTACCACAAACGCACAACAGGTGGGACTCCGTAGGTTGTGGTACACCTATTCTCTATAACAATTTTAATAAACAAAAGACAATGACAAATACAAAAAAAGATATTTAAAAGCACTAGACCAAGTACAGATTATGGCACTGGTGACGTTGTCTCCTCTTAGTATAGATGGGAGATGAGTCACAGAATGTGGATGGTATTTTGGATCCCCCAAAAAGATGGAAGTGATGATGTTCAAATACTTTTTCTATATTCTTGTTTCAAGTGTTTATAGCTCTTTTGCTCATATCGCTCTTTTACAGCTTTTATATCTACTTAAGCTCTTTGGCTTGGTTTAGTAGCTCTTATTACCTTTACTATTAGATTGTGTAAATGTTGGTGTTAGATGTCTTTATTGTCACTTATACAAAGTCAGCTCCACCTGATTGGGGCCAGTGATCTTACAAGAGCTGATGAGGATCAGGGAGATGTGTGGTGTAAATGTGATGGATAATGGGAGCTATTTAACCAGTGGGTAAAACAATAATATAGAGGTGGTAATAGGGGTGTGGGTAGGTAGTGTGAGGGGCAGTTATAGTGCGGGTGGGATGTGGTGAGTGTGTTGTCTGTAGGCCGAGCTCCACCGCTGTGTAAACTGCGTAGGGTATCGGTGTTTGAGTGAAAATAAAAACATCTAACACCAACCTTTATACAATCTAATAGTAAAGACAATAACAGCCACTAAACCGGGAAAAGGGGCTATAAACACATGAAATAAGACCTTAGAGAAAGAACTTTAACATCACCACTTCCACCTTTATTTTGAGGATACAAAACACCCCCCACATTCTGCCACATCTCCCATCCGCTTCCTCAGCAGGACACACTACCTTAGGAGTTATCTATGGACCCAGTACACCAAGAGCCAACAAGAGGAATCTCATCCAACAACCACGTCACTCCATATTAACACCATAAATCAGCCACTATGGGGGTAATGACTGAATCCCACGGTCAATGTATGTTCCTGGTCCTCCTACATGTAAGACACTATAACTTACAGCAGTAAGTGACTGGTTATAGTGATTGTGGCGTCATACGTGCAGCAGGGACTGACATCACAGTAATACACAATATACATTGGGGGCAGGGATTGTCTTACCAGGAACTGAATAAATAAATGGTACAAAACAAAAAGGTTTGTGGCGCTTTGTGTCACCAGCACCAACACGTGACGGAGGAATAAATACAATATGGCGGCCTCCTGTGTTATGTGCCTGCTGGTGGGTGTAATATGTAACATACATCACAGAGAGAAGTAACCACAAATACATCAACATAAATAGTGACATAAAGCATACTTGCCAACTCTCCCGGAATGTCCGGGAGACTCCCGCATTTTGCGAGAGTCTCCCGGACTCCCGGGCGAGTGTGGCAATCTCCCGAATTCTGCCCACTTCACTAGGAAGTGCCCACTTCCTAGTGAAGTGGGCAGAATTAGATCCCAAACGCCGCGATTCCCGATGAATCGCGGCGTTTAGCCCCGCCCCCCGCTGTCAAATGACGCAATTTGCGTCATGACGTCACAGGGGGCGGGGCCGAAATGACGCGATTTTGGCCGCCCCGCCCCCTCACGCCCCCCTCCACTGGCTGGCTCCCGGAAGAGAGCTGAAGAAAGTAGGTAAGTATGACATAAAGGTCACTGTGCATCTAATATATATAATGTGCTGATCTGAGGAGGATCTTTCTTTACCTCCACTTCATACAAGGAAGAAACCTCCAAATACCGAGAGACTAATATATTATTATAGGGAGATATTACCTCAGCCTTGTACAGGACCCGGATGTTGTATATGGATGACTGATGGCAGCTGTCCAGGTTCTAAGATGGCGTCTGAGAGAGCGTGTGGCCACGCCCACTGCGCCGCGTCATTAGTTATTCTATATCTGTAACACAAAAATGGGGAAATGGCCGCCGCTGTCCTGCGCTGAGGACAATACAGTAATCAAATCTATTTTGCTGGTATTTAAAATTGTTAAAATAAAACCACAGAAATCCCTCTCATCTGTGTCGCACACACCTCCCCTCAGCCATTAATATTTACATGCGGCCATTATCCGTAGTCTCACAGATACGCTATTGGTGTAAAAGAAGTGACGCTAGACAGGGGGTGTGTTCACATCATCTCTCAGACGCCATCTTACGCCACGGCGAATGAGAGAGCCTGTAACCACGCCCCCTTGTCCAGCGTCACGTGTGAGAGAGTTAAAAACATTGTGTCTGTAAGACTAAGGAAAAATGGCCGCCGCTGTTCTGTAATGAGGACAATATATAGAAACAATAACTATTTATTTTGGTTGTGATCAAAAGGTTCAATTAAAACCACAGAGTCCCCCTCATATCTTTCCTACACACCTGTATCTATACACACCTCCCCTCACACGTTTACAGTTGTACTCGGCCATTTTCCCGTAGTCTCCTATATACTTTATTGATGTTACAACACTGCAGAGGGGGCGTGGTCACATGATCTCTCAGACGTCATCTTACCTGGAAGCTACATCCGGGCCCTGTACAGGGCTGAGGTAAGATCTCCCTATAATAATATATCAGACAGCGGGAATTACCCCATAGAGTTACCCCATGTTTATGTGCAGCCTCCCGGCGATCAGGACTTCATACATGCGGCTGAGCTCTCACATCAGCTGCTACATAATCCTCATTGTGCTCCTGCTGCAGTCAGCAGAAGGCTGTTAGTAATAGCAGAGCTGGTTATTATAATGGCAGAGCTGTGAGAGACATAATACCCAGACCAGCTACACCCCATACACCACAGAGGGGCTCACACACCATGACTAGTCCCCATCCCCCTCCTTCTACCCCCATTACCCCACATCCCCCCCTACTATCACCTCCTACCCAACCACCCCTCACCAAGTGTCACTAACACATAGCTTGTCTAGTGCTGGAGACTAGCCCCCATCCTGCTCCTTCTACCCCCATTACCTCACATCCCCCTACTATCACCTCCTACCCAACCACCCCTCACCAAGTGTCACTAACACATAGCTTGTCTAGTGCTGGAGACTAGCCTCCATCCCCCTCCTTCTACCCCCATTACCCCACATCCCCCCTACTATCATCTCCTACCCAACCACACCCTCACCATGTGCCACTAACACATAGCTTGTCTAGTGCTGGAGACTAGCCCCCATCCCCTCCTTCTGCCCCCATTACCCCACATCCCCCTACTATCACCTCCTACCCAACCACCCCTCACCAAATGCCACTAACACATAGCTTGTCTAGTGCTGGAGACTAGCCCCCATCCCCTCCTTCTACCCTCATTACCCCACATCCCCCCTACTATCACCTCCTACCCAGCCACCCTTTCACCAAGTGCCACTAACACATAGCTTGTCTAGTGCTGGAGACTAGCCCCCATCCCCCTCCTTTTACCCCCATTACCCCACATCCCCCTACTATCACCTCCTACCCAACCACCCCCTCACTAAGTGCCACTAACACATAGCCTGCCTAGTGCTGGAGACTAGCCCCCATTCCCCTCCTTCTACCCCGATTTCCCCACATCTCCCTACTATCACCTCCTACCCAACCACCCCTCACCAAGTGCCACTAACACATAGCTTGTCTAGTGCTGGAGACTAGCCCACATCCCCCTCCTTCTACCCCCATTACCCCACATCCCCACTACTATCACCTCCTACCCAACCACCCCTCACCAAGTGCCACTAACACGTAGCTTGTATAGTGCTGGAGACTAGCCTCCATCCCCCTCCTTCTACCCCCATTACCCCACATCCCCCCTACTATCACCTCCTACCCAACCACCCCTCACCAAGTGCCACTAACACATAGCTTGTCTAGTGCTGGAGACTAGCCCCCATCCCCATCCTTCTACCCCCCATTACCCCACATCCCCCCTACTATCAACTCCTACCCAACCACCCCCTCACCAAGTGCCACTAACACATAGCTTGTCTAGTGCTGGAGACTTGCCCCCATCCCCCTCCTTCTACCCCCATTACCCCACATTCCTTCTACTATCACCTCCTACCCAACCTCCCCCTCACCAAGTGCCACTACCACATAGCTTGTCTAGTGCTGGAGACTAGCCCTCATCCCCCTCCTTCTACCCCCATTACCCCACATCGCCCCTACTATCACCTCCTACCCAACCACCCCCTCACCAAGTGCCACTAACACATAGCTTGTCTAGTGCTGGAGACTAGCCCCCATCCCCCTCCTATCCCCATTACCCCACATCACCCCACACCCCCCTACTATCACCTCCTACCCAACCACCCCCTCACCAAGTGCCACTAACACATAGCTTGTCTAGTGCTTGAGACTAGCCCCCTTCCCCTCCTTCTACACCCATTACCCCACATCCCCCCTACTATCACCTCCTACCCAACCACCCCCTCACCAAGTGCCACTAACACATAGCTTGTCTTGTGCTGGAGACTAGCCCCCATCCCCTCCTTCTACCCCCATTACCCCACATCCCCCCTACTATCACCTCCTACCCAACCACCCCCTCATCAAGTGCCACTAACACATAGCTTGTCTAGTGCTGGAGACTAGCCCCCATCCCCCTCCTTCTACCCCCATTACCCCACATCCCCCTACTATCACCTCCTACCCAACCACCCCTCACCAAGTGCCACTAACACGTAGCTTTATCTAGTGCTGGAGACTAGCCTCCATCCCCCTCCTTCTACCCCCATTACCCCACATCCCCCCTACTATCAACTCCTACCCAACCACCCCTCACCAAGTGCCACTAACACATAGCTTGTCTAGTGCTGGAGACTAGCCCCCATCCCCCTCCTTCTACCCCCTATTACCCCACATCCCCCCTACTATCAACTCCTACCCAACCACCCCCTCACCAAGTGCCACTAACACATAGCTTGTCTAGTGCTGGAGACTAGCCCCCATCCCCCTCCTTCTATCCCCATTACCCCACACCCCCCTACTATCACCTCCTACCCAACCACCCCTCACCAAGTGCCACTAACACATAGCTTGTCTAGTGCTGGAGACTAGCCCCCATTCCCCTCCTTCTACCCCGATTTCCCCACATCTCCCTACTATCACCTCCTACCCAACCACCCCTCACCAAGTGCCACTAACACATAGCTTGTATAGTGCTGGTGGAGACTAGCCTCCATCCCCCTCCTTCTACCCCCATTACCCCACATCCCCCCTACTATCATCTCCTACCCAACCACCCCCTCACCATGTGCCACTAACACATAGCTTGTCTAGTGCTGGAGACTAGCCCCCATCCCCTCCTTCTGCCCCCATTACCCCACATCCCCCTACTATCACCTCCTACCCAACCACCCCTCACCAAATGCCACTAACACATAGCTTGTCTAGTGCTGGAGACTAGCCCCCATTGCCCTCCTTTTACCCCCATTACCCCACATCCCCCTACTATCACCTCCTACCCAACCACCCCCTCACTAAGTGCCACTAACACATAGCCTGCCTAGTGCTGGAGACTAGCCCCCATTCCCCTCCTTCTACCCCGATTTCCCCACATCTCCCTACTATCACCTCCTACCCAACCACCCCTCACCAAGTGCCACTAACACATAGCTTGTCTAGTGCTGGAGACTAGCCCACATCCCCCTACTTCTACCCCCATTACCCCACATCCCCACTACTATCACCTCCTACCCAACCACCCCTCACCAAGTGCCACTAACACGTAGCTTTATCTAGTGTTGGAGACTAGCCCCTATTCCCCTCCTTCTACTCCCATTACCCCACATCCCTCCTACTATCACCTCCTACCCAACCACCCCCTCACCAAGTGCCACTAACACATAGCTTGTATAGTGCTGGTGGAGACTAGCCTCCATCCCCCTCCTTCTACCCCCATTACCCCACATCCCCACTACTATCACCTCCTACCCAACCACCCCTCACCAAGTGCCACTAACACGTAGCTTGTATAGTGCTGGAGACTAGCCTCCATCCCCCTCCTTCTACCCCCATTACCCCACATCCCCCCTACTATCAACTCCTACCCAACCACCCCTCACCAAGTGCCACTAACACATAGCTTGTCTAGTGCTGGAGACTAGCCCCCATCCCCATCCTTCTACCCCCCATTACCCCACATCCCCCCTACTATCAACTCCTACCCAACCACCCCCTCACCAAGTGCCACTAACACATAGCTTGTCTAGTGCTGGAGACTTGCCCCCATCCCCCTCCTTCTACCCCCATTACCCCACATTCCTTCTACTATCACCTCCTACCCAACCTCCCCCTCACCAAGTGCCACTAACACGTAGCTTTATCTAGTGTTGGAGACTAGCCCCTATTCCCCTCCTTCTACTCCCATTACCCCACATCCCTCCTACTATCACCTCCTACCCAACCACCCCCTCACCAAGTGCCACTAACACATAGCTTGTATAGTGCTGGTGGAGACTAGCCTCCATCCCCCTCCTTCTACCCCCATTACCCCACATCCCCACTACTATCACCTCCTACCCAACCACCCCTCACCAAGTGCCACTAACACGTAGCTTGTATAGTGCTGGAGACTAGCCTCCATCCCCCTCCTTCTACCCCCATTACCCCACATCCCCCCTACTATCAACTCCTACCCAACCACCCCTCACCAAGTGCCACTAACACATAGCTTGTCTAGTGCTGGAGACTAGCCCCCATCCCCATCCTTCTACCCCCCATTACCCCACATCCCCCCTACTATCAACTCCTACCCAACCACCCCCTCACCAAGTGCCACTAACACATAGCTTGTCTAGTGCTGGAGACTTGCCCCCATCCCCCTCCTTCTACCCCCATTACCCCACATTCCTTCTACTATCACCTCCTACCCAACCTCCCCCTCACCAAGTGCCACTACCACATAGCTTGTCTAGTGCTGGAGACTAGCCCTCATCCCCCTCCTTCTTCCCCCATTACCCCACATCCCCCCTACTATCACCTCCTACCCAACCACCCCCTCACCAAGTGCCACTAACACATAGCTTGTCTAGTGCTGGAGACTAGCCCCCATCCCCCTCCTATCCCCATTACCCCACATCACCCCACACCCCCCTACTATCACCTCCTACCCAACCACCCCCTCACCAAGTGCCACTAACACATAGCTTGTCTAGTGCTTGAGACTAGCCCCCTTCCCCTCCTTCTACACCCATTACCCCACATCCCCCCTACTATCACCTCCTACCCAACCACCCCCTCACCAAGTGCCACTAACACATAGCTTGTCTTGTGCTGGAGACTAGCCCCCATCCCCTCCTTCTACCCCCATTACCCCACATCCCCCCTACTATCACCTCCTACCCAACCACCCCCTCATCAAGTGCCACTAACACATAGCTTGTCTAGTGCTGGAGACTAGCCCCCATCCCCCTCCTTCTACCCCCATTACCCCACATCCCCCTACTATCACCTCCTACCCAACCACCCCCTCACTAAGTGCCACTAACACATAGCCTGCCTAGTGCTGAAGACTAGCCCCCATTCCCCTCCTTCTACCCCCATTACCCCACATCTCCCTACTATCACCTCCTACCCAACCACCCCTCACCAAGTGCCACTAACACATAGCTTGTCTAGTGCTGGAGACTAGCCCACATCCCTCTCCTTCTACCCCCATTACCCCACATCCCCACTACTATCACCTCCTACCCAACCACCCCTCACCAAGTGCCACTAACACGTAGCTTTATCTAGTGCTGGAGACTAGCCTCCATCCCCCTCCTTCTACCCCCATTACCCCACATCCCCCCTACTATCAACTCCTACCCAACCACCCCTCACCAAGTGCCACTAACACATAGCTTGTCTAGTGCTGGAGACTAGCCCCCATCCCCCTCCTTCTACCCCCTATTACCCCACATCCCCCCTACTATCAACTCCTACCCAACCACCCCCTCACCAAGTGCCACTAACACATAGCTTGTCTAGTGCTGGAGACTAGCCCCCATCCCCCTCCTTCTATCCCCATTACCCCACATCACCCCACACCCCCCTACTATCACCTCCTACCCAACCACCCCTCACCAAGTGCCACTAACACATAGCTTGTCTAGTGCTGGAGACTAGCCCCCATTCCCCTCCTTCTACCCCGATTTCCCCACATCTCCCTACTATCACCTCCTACCCAACCACCCCTCACCAAGTGCCACTAACACATAGCTTGTCTAGTGCTGGAGACTAGCCCACATCCCCCTCCTTCTACCCCCATTACCCCACATCCCCACTACTATCACCTCCTACCCAACCACCCCTCACCAAGTGCCACTAACACGTAGCTTTATCTAGTGTTGGAGACTAGCCCCTATTACCCTCCTTCTACTCCCATTACCCCACATCCCTCCTACTATCACCTCCTACCCAACCACCCCCTCACCAAGTGCCACTAACACATAGCTTGTATAGTGCTGGTGGAGACTAGCCTCCATCCCCCTCCTTCTACCCCCATTACCCCACATCCCCACTACTATCACCTCCTGCCCAACCACCCCTCACCAAGTGCCACTAACACGTAGCTTGTATAGTGCTGGAGACTAGCCTCCATCCCCCTCCTTCTACCCCCATTACCCCACATCCCCCCTACTATCAACTCCTACCCAACCACCCCTCACCAAGTGCCACTAACACATAGCTTGTCTAGTGCTGGAGACTAGCCCCCATCCCCATCCTTCTATCCCCCTTTACCCCACATCCCCCCTACTATCATTTCCTACCCAACCACCCCCTCACCAAGTGCCACTAACACATAGCTTGTCTAGTGCTGGAGACTTGCCCCCATCCCCCTCCTTCTACCCCCATTACTCCACATTCCTTCTACTATCACCTCCTACCCAACCTCCCCCTCACCAAGTGCCACTACCACATAGCTTGTCTAGTGCTGGAGACTAGCCCTCATCCCCCTCCTTCTACCCCCATTACCCCACATCCCCCCTACTATCACCTCCTACCCAACCACCCCCTCACCAAGTGCCACTAACACATAGCTTGTCTAGTGCTGGAGACTAGCCCCCATCACCCTCCTTCTACCCCCATTACCCCACATCCCCCTACTATCACCTCCTACCCAACCACCCCCTCACTAAGTGCCACTAACACATAGCCTGCCTAGTGCTGAAGACTAGCCCCCATTCCCCTCCTTCTACCCCCATTACCCCACATCTCCCTACTATCACCTCCTACCCAACCACCCCTCACCAAGTGCCACTAACACATAGCTTGTCTAGTGCTGGAGACTAGCCCACATCCCTCTCCTTCTACCCCCATTACCCCACATCCCCACTACTATCACCTCCTACCCAACCACCCCTCACCAAGTGCCACTAACACGTAGCTTTATCTAGTGCTGGAGACTAGCCTCCATCCCCCTCCTTCTACCCCCATTACCCCACATCCCCCCTACTATCAACTCCTACCCAACCACCCCTCACCAAGTGCCACTAACACATAGCTTGTCTAGTGCTGGAGACTAGCCCTCATCCCCCTCCTTCTACCCCCTATTACCCCACATCCCCCCTACTATCAACTCCTACCCAACCACCCCCTCACCAAGTGCCACTAACACATAGCTTGTCTAGTGCTGGAGACTAGCCCCCATCCCCTCCTTCTACCTCCCATTACCTCACATCCCCCTACTATCACCTCCTACCCTACCACCCCTCACCAAGTGTCACTAACACATAGCTTGTCTAGTGCTGGAGACTAGCCCCCATCCCCCTCCTTCTATCCCCATTACCCCACATCACCCCACACCCCCCTACTATCACCTCCTACCCAACCACCCCCTCACCAAGTGCCACTAACACATAGCTTGTCTAGTGCTGGAGACTAGCCCCCTTCCTCTCCTTCTACCCCCATTACCCCACATCCCCCCTACTTTCACCTCCTACCCAACCACCCCCTCACCAAGTGCCACTAACACATAGCTTGTCTAGTGCTGGAGACTAGCCCCCACCCCCCTCCTTCTACCCCCATTACCTCACATCCCCCTACTATCACCTCCTACCCAACCACCCCCTCACCAAGTGTCACTAACACATAGCTTGTCTAGTGCTGGAGACTAGCCCCCATCCCCTCCTTCTACCCCCATTACCCCACATCCCCCCTACTATCACCTCCTACCCAACCACCCCTCACCAAGTGTCACTAACACATAGCTTGTCTAGTGCTGGAGACTAGCCCCCATCCCCCTCCTTCTACCCCCATTACCCCACATCCACCTACTATCAACTCCTACACAACCACCCCTCACCAAGTGCCACTAACACATAGCTTGTCTAGTACTGGAGACTAGCCCCCATCCCCTCCTTCTACCCCCATTACCCCACATCCACCTACTATCACCTCCTACCCAACCACCCCCTCACCAAGTGTCACTAACACATAGCTTGTCTAGTGCTGGAGACTAGCCCCCATCCCCCTCCTTCTACCCCCATTACCTCACATCCCCCTACTATCACCTCCTACCCAACAACCCCTCACCAAGTGTCACTAACACATAGCTTGTCTAGTGCTGGAGACTAGCCCCCATCCCCTCCTTCTACCCCCATTACCCCACATCCCCCCTACTATCACCTCCTACACAACCACCCCTCACCAAGTGCCACTAACACATAGCTTGTCTAGTGCTGGAGACTAGCCCCCATCCCCTCCTTCTACCCCCATTACCCCACATCCCCCCTACTATCACCTCCTACACAACCACCCCTCACCAAGTGCCACTAACACATAGCTTGTCTAGTGCTGGAGACTAGCCCCCACCCCCTCCTTCTACCCCCATTACCTCACATCCCCCTACTATCACCTCCTACCCAACCACCCCTCACCAAGTGTCACTAACACATAGCTTGTCTAGTGCTGGAGACTAGCCCCCATCCCCTCCTTCTACCCCCATTACCCCACATCCACCTACTATCACCTCCTACCCAACCACCCCTCACCAAGTGTCACTAACACATAGCTTGTCTAGTACTGGAGACTAGCCCACATCCCCCTACTATCACCTCATGTGTCATGTGTGTAATATATCTATATATTCTCCATCAGTACTGTGGTATAAATTTATGTTAGATAAAGAGTATTAGTAAAATATACTAATAATGTGCACTAAGTGGTAATGGTATAACAGCATTTTCTTGTTTTATTAATATAATGGAAACTTATAACATAATAATATTTTATTCTATTTGACAATCTTGTTCTTTTTTTTTTTTTATTGTATACTATATATGATGTATTTAGGTTATCAGCTTCTTCATAATATAGAAGTATCCTAACTATTACTCTGTGCTTCAGTTTAGTAATTTCTCTTTTTTATATAGATGTGATAAACTCAGACAGAGAGAAACACTCACACATACACTGCCAGACCCGTGTTCTTTGGTAGTTTCATTTCTAGTAATTTTTCATTAATATCACTTTTTCCTGAGATAGCTTAAACTCAAAAACCAAACCTACCCACGTCCCGTAGATAGAAATATATTATATACCCTTAAATAACATGCAACTCATACTATCCTGGATGAAGCTGTCAGCCAAAATGTCAGGACGCAGCTGTCTGCTCTGAACACCTCACACTGAGCAGAATGACTGGACGATGGGCTCAGTATCCCCATTTACATGTTGTGCACAGATAATGCTGCTATCCTGGTGCATGGTAGTAGGTGTTACCAGTCTATGGTCAGTGCATGGACTGAGCACAGGTGTGACAGGATGGTAGTAGGTGTTACCAGTCTATGGTCAGTGCAGGGACTGAGCACAGGTGTGACAGGATGGTAGTAGGTGTTACCAGTCTATGGTAAGTGCATTGACTGACCACAGGTGTGACAGGATGGTAGTAGGTGTTGCCAGTCTATGGTCAGTGCATGGACTGACCGCAGTTGTGACAGGATGGTAGTAGGTGTTACCAATCTATGGTCAGTGCATGGACTGAGCACAGGTGTGACAGGATGGTAGTAGGTGTTACCAGTCTTTGGTCAGTGCATGGACTGAGCACAGGTGTGACAGGATGGTAGTAGGTGTTACCAATCTATGGTCAGTGCATGGACTGAGCACAGGTGTGACAGGATGGTAGTAGGTGTTGCCAGTCTATGGTCAGTGCATGGACTGACCGCAGGTGTGACAGGATGGTAGTAGGTGTTACCAGTCTATGGTCAGTGCATGGACTGATCACAGGTGTGACAGGATGGTAGTAGGTGTTACCAATCTATGGTCAGTGCATGGACTGATCACAGGTGTGACAGGATGGTAGTAGGTGTTACCAATCTATGGTCAGTGCATGGACTGATCACAGGTGTGACAGGATGGTAGTAGGTGTTGCCAATCTATGGTCAGTGCATGGACTGATCACAGGTGTGACAGGATGGTAGTAGGTGTTGCCAGTCTATGGTCAGTGCATGGACTGACCGCAGGTGTGACAGGATGGTAGTAGCAGTTACCGGTCTATGGTCAGTGCATGGACTGACCACAGATGTGACAGGATGGTAGTAGGTGTTACTAGTCTATGGTCAGTGCATGGACTGACCACAGGTGTGACAGGATGGTAGTAGGTGTTACCAGTCTATGGTCAGTGCATGGACTGACCGCAGTTGTGACAGGATGGTAGTAGGTGTTACCGGTCTATGGTCAGTGCATGGACTGACCACAGATGTGACAGGATGGTAGTAGGTGTTAGCGGTCTATAGTCAGTGCAGGAACTGACCACAGGTGTGACAGGATGGTAGTAGGTTTTACCAGTTGATGGTCAGTGCAGGGACTGCGTGATGTACAATCTGCTCATTCTGAGGTCAGAATATAATGATTATATAAATATTTACAGAGACATTAATAGACAATGCTTATTAATAAGCCTTGGCATCTGCTGCAGGGTGATGCACTGCACATGTGACTGGCAATAGGTCACAGCAATCTACACAAAAATGAAAAAAAATATGAATGACTGAGTCATATTTGTTCATGTAGATATATCTTCTTCATGTTACTTATAGAATATAACACTACTGTTATTATACATTTACCCAGGTAATCATAAGGTTTTTTAATAATATACTTTTTTTCTGACAGGTAAATTAATGAGCGGGATTACCACTAAGAACAGAAGACGTCTCAGAAGGTACCTTGTTCTACAATTATCTGAGTCTTCAAAAATACCTCACCCATCAAGTCAGGTGACAGACTGCTGTTCCTCTACAACAGAGGGTATTTACACAAGCTGATTTATTTTCTGACTAGGAGAAACCTTCTGTAAATAAATAGTTATTCATCAAACTAGTGAAGAATCTTACAGCAGAGATGCCATTTCCATGTTCTGAATGTAACAAATGTTTTAAAATGAAGTTACAGCTTGGTAGACATCAGAGGATTCACACAGGAGAGAAACCATTTAAATGCTCTGACTGCAGCAATTGTTTTAACAGGAAGGAACATCTTGTACAACATCAGAGAAGGATTCACACAGGAGAGACACCATTTAAATGCTCTGAATGCAGCAGGTGTTTTAACCAGAAGATACACCTTGTACAACATCAGAGGATTCACACAGGAGAGAAACCATTTAAATGCTCTGAATGCAGCAGGTGTTTTACCAAAAAGTCAGATCTTGTAAAACATCAGATGATTCACACAGGAGAGAAACCATTTAAATGCTCTGAATGCAGCAGCTGTTTTATCCACAAGTCAAGTCTCATAAAACACCAGAGGATTCACACAGGAGAGAAACCATTTAGATGTTCTGAATGCAGCAGCTGTTTTATCCACAAGTCTAATCTCATAAAACACCAGAGGATTCACACAGGCGAGAAACCATTTAAATGCTCTGAATGCAGCATCTGTTTTACCCAAAAGGAACATCTTGTAACACATCAGAGGATTCACATAGGAGAGAAACCATTTAAATGCTTTGAATGCAGCAGGTGTTTTAACCAGAAGACACATCTTGTAAAACATCAGATGATTCACACAGGAGAGAAACCATTTAAATGCTCTGAATGCAGCAGCTGGTTTACCCAAAAGTCAGATCTTGTAAAACATCAGATGATTCACACAGGAGAGAAACCATTTAAATGCTCTGAATGCAGCAGCTGTTTTATCCACAAGTCAAGTCTCATAAAACACCAGAGGATTCACACAGGAGAGAAACCATTTAGATGCTCTGAATGCAGCATCTGTTTTACCCAAAAGGAACATCTTGTAAAACATCAGAGGATTCACATCGGAGAGAAACCATTTAAATGCTCTGAATGCAGCAGCTGTTTTAGCCACAAGTCAGATCTTGTAAAACATCAGAGGATTCATGAGTATGTTTTTATGAGTGTGAGTGGAAACCGGAGCACCCGGAGGAAACCCACGCAAGCACGGGTAGAACATACGAACTCCTCACAGATAAGGCCATGGTCGGGAATTGAACTCATGACCCCAGTGCTGTGTGGCAGAAGTGCTAACCACTTAGAAACCGCTCTGTCCTGTGTACTTTCATTCTCAGACGACTCCAATTCAGAGGACTCGTAACTGGTGTCACTCAAATTCTAGGCTGCTAGTAGCTGAAATCCGGTTGCTATGGGTTACAGCACATCTTTGTTCTTCACACTATTTTATTAAATAGGTCCCAAGTAAGCTGTTTGTAAAGGTCCTTCATAAGTATTTACTTTATTCTCCATAGTGATATATATCAGACAGTACTGACCTGTATGTAGACTGAAGGACCATGATCACACAATATCTGTAATTACCATGTATGTTACTGACATCTGTTTCTATAACACTTGATGTTGAATATAAACTAATATTGATAAATGTGGAGATTCTGTTTTTGATTGTGGAACTAATATATTTTTCTCCGTATTAATGAATATTGTACAATCTGCTACATTTATAAGATGGAACCAGGGGTGATATTTAGGGGTCATGTGATGCTGACTAATAATAAAACACTGCAAGGACCAGTTATGTCAGAGTCACTGTATAGGTAGGTGACATAATGTTACTATGACTGTGGAAATATCACTTACTTGTAGTCTGAGAGCGTGGGCAAGAAGCTCAGTGTATACCTGTAAGACCTCTTTACTTGGTGATTACTTCTGGTGAGATGTCTAGAAGAATATCTTCTGGCTGAGCTGTTTCCGGAGACTTCACCTTCTTACAATGAGAGGTGAGAATCCACGTAATCTTCTCCTTTACTATAACAGCTGTTGGGATTGTCAGAGGATCTGATGTTAGGAAGCTGCGGACCAATAAGAAAGCCCAGATCTGGTAATCCACCTTACAGACTGGCCTCCAAACTGGGGCAGCTGAGTATCGTTCAGCTCCCCGGAGGTATTTTTGATAATTTCTGGTGATGAGGGATTTTTTACGTATGTTACATATCACTAAACAAGGGCTGTTCATGATAAATAGTAGAGATGCTCACTGACCCCCGTGTTTTGGTTTTCGTTTTGGATCTGGATTACCGTCGTGTTTTGGTTTTGGTTTTGCCAAACCGTCCTTGCGTGTTTTGGTTTTGTTTTGCAATTTTGTTTAAAAATCAATGTTTTTGGGCATAAAATAACCTAATTTAGTGCTCCACCTGTTTCTTGGATAAGTAAGGTAATTCTAAAGCTAGTAAATTAGAAAGAAAACAGTTTAATCCCTTGTAGGCCGTCCTTAATTCTGCACACAAACCTGGTTGTCTTCTTCTTCATCTTTGCCTATTGGCAATGCAGCTATCGTCTTTGGGTGTATATTACACCCTCCACTTGTAGTTGAATAGAAAAAAAGAAGCCTGCATAGACTGTAGAATTAGAAAGTAAAAATAAATGGACCAAGGTAGTTTGGTATCTGTCTGCATCAGACCCCCTCTCCACTAGGAGTAAAATAGAAAACTGTTCAGCCGTTATAGAATCTAGAATTTAAATAATAAATAGAGAAAGGCAATTTGGTATCTGTCTGCATCATAATCATCAACATCATCATTAGTGCCCTCGTTGGCTACCCAAATCTCCCCCTCATCCTCTTCTAATTCCAAAGTGTCATCCTCACTTGGTGTATCATCGGCTACACTAGGGCTGTTCAGGCACACATCAGCAGAACTGCTGAAAGGGCCCTTTATGGGTACATTATCAGAATGCTCACGATTAGACATCCCACTGTTGGATGGACTCTGCACAGGGATTGGTGTTATTTGTGATTCAGAGCAAACATTATCCTCTAATGCCCTACTGTTATCTTGCAGCTCGGCTTTGATGCGTAACAGTAGTTGTTCACCACTTGTAGGCTCGGTAACATTTTTGGATCTGCTACTAATAGAGAAAGGTGAAGGCCTCATTCTCTCTTTGCCACTGCGTGTCTAGAATGGCATGTTGGCATTTTTTTTTATTGGTTCTTAACTTTTCCTCAGTTACACTTCTTTTTCGCTTCAACACAGTAATTTTTTTTGGGTGTGTGTTTTTTTGACTGATTTCAAAAGACTCTGTAGTTTGACATCGCCTTTCCCAGATGACGTACTGGGAACACTACCATCAGGACTGGTGACAGAACCTGGCTGCTGATTCTGCTCATATGTGGACTGCTTTGAATCCATTATGAGGCCAAAGCACTTGTAGTGCTACAAATTGTTTTAGATACTGCTGACAAATATGACTTTTGACAGCCAGAAATATTAATGCAAAAGAATGGGGGACACTCCAAATGCACTTGTAGTGCCAAATATTGAAAAAAAAGACTCCTCTATCCTCCTCTCTTCTCTATCAATTGTAATCAGAATTGTTATCAGAATTGGATGAAGAATAAGGTATATTCTCTGTCCCTGCTCTAATCAGCCTGTGACTACACCCTGCTCTGTCCCTCTGTCAAATGGCGATGGATTGTTGTGGAGGCAGGTATTTAAAATTTTCAATTATCGCGAGAACCGAGGCCCGAGATCCGATGACATCACAATGACTTTCGGCCTCGATTTGGAATCAGAGTGGGCGGGAGAGTACCGAGCCTGCTCGGCTAGGTACTCGATAGGCAAAGTTCGGGTGGGTTCGGTTCTCGGGGAACCGAGCCCACCCATCTCTAATAAATAGGTCCCCATATATTTTAACTGGATCTCTTGCTTTTAACAAAAATGTAAATCATTATTTTTCTTGGCCATATAGATAACACTAGTCTAGGCAAGCGGAATCGAAATTAATCAATAAATCACTTTTTTCAATACATTTATTGTATCATGTCTAGTTTAGCATAATAATACCTTAAAATATCAGACTTGCAATTACATAACATATTTACATTGTATGCAATACAAGCTTCCTACATGGGTGGACAGGAGAAACGTTCTACAACTAAGTAAGTTACATTAGATAAGCGGTATCAAAAATTAATCAATAAATAATATTTTTTAATAAAGTTACTGTGACCTATCGTTTTTAATCTAGTAAGATACCTCTAAATATCAGACTTGCAATTACATAACATATTTACATTGTATACAATACAAGATTCCTACATGGGTGAACTCTGCTCCGGAGAAGCTACAGAGGAGAAGCAGACAGGGCAGAATACAAGCTGCAAGGTAGGTGGACCTACCTTCAGTCAGTAACACTCTTCTTTCATCAGTGCCTCTGGCTCCTCAGTGCTGTAGAACTACAAAGCACAGCATGTCCTGCCAGAGGGCAAGCTGGAATTGTTTGTTCCAAACTAGCTGGAGAACGGAAGGTTACACTGGTATATAACCAGCCACATAATACACACACTGTTCCATTGACATCTACATATGCGTTCCCCAGTGGGCCCTTCATGCCCTAGTACAACACTGCCCCTGCTGTTATTTTTCCATTTCAACTTGCCCCCACATTCTGGCTACTCCCCCTTCCCTGTGCAATTCTGTAGCGGGGACCCTGTAGCATGCACTCGCTCTGTGCACCAATGTTCCACACTGCACCTCTGAGTGCTGGCATGTCATTGGAGATATATATATGTGAGTTATGTCTGACTTCTAATAGTGAATCATATTGAAATAGGTTAATGCTGATATGTAGATATGTCTTAGACAACAGGTGAGTCCTAAACAAAAGGTCCATTTGTTGATATAACAGGATGTCAGAGACTAAGATGATATAATTAGAATACAAGATTTTAACACCTGCTAACTAGAATTTCCCTTTGTAGTAAGTGGCCTTAGGACTGTTTATACCTAATTTATAACTGCACATATAATTATGTAGTATTCCAAAATGTATCACTTCAATCTGAGCTAGTTATCAAGTTATCTCATCCACATTCTATGTATTTGTATCAGTGATTCCATCCCCATATCAGCCATAAGGGGCCTCGAGTGCGACCAAATTAATAGACTGAGCAAGAAAAGTCTTTTGTTTTCACTATATAGAAAAGTGTTTTGTGCTGTATTGAAAATTGTTATCTTAGTGCTAATTATATGGAATTATGGAAATCATTCTACTTGCTATAGTAAAAGCTGTCAGATGGATATAAAGTAAGAAGTGACCTTAACCTACAGTTATATAAGTGATTATTGCTGGGAGACACTGCACCACTAAGGTAAATGTAATACAACATTTTGGAAGAGATTTAGATCACACTAATTAGGTAATGACACCTAAGGGGGGACGTCCTTTCCCCTATATTACTACTGATCACACTGTCATTTTAATTTGAATATGTTGTTTGGGAAAAGAACAGTCTGACATAAAATGTAAACTTTAAATAGATATAAATAAAGATTTGGTTCTAAATTACTTTTCTTGTCACAACATTAATGTGGATTATTGGTGTCTCCAATACAGAATTATTATCTCTTTCCTTCATGTAATAGTAACAATTTGTTCTGGGAAAGCTCCCCATAGAGAAACATATAAACTAAGATATAACTATGAGATAAAATGGAATAATCCACTGGTATCATACCTACGTCATTTATTTATCTGGTGTGGATAATACATTTTTACTTTAAATTGAACAATAATAGTAACAGACAGATATATCTGCTTATACTACGAAACACTTTTGAATTATCCCAATAAAGAAATATAAAGGACAATGGTTAACTGTGCAGGATACATTATTATAGGGCCATCATATGGTGAATAGGGACAAAGAACTTAGACATTGCTTCATACTAAACCACACAACCAATTGTGTATGTTTATTAATACAGCAGATTATATCTAAAGTCCAAAGAGTATATATTGAGGATTTATTCCACATTATTTGTACTACAGCGGCATCTTTTAATGTGTTCATTTTAGATTTATAACATAAAGTTTGAATTCAGTATACAATAAAGATTAATATTCTAGATATAGGCTCCAGAGCGCCTCATTCTGTAACACTTGTTCTTTAGTGATGTATTGTCCATCTTGTTCACAGGAGCAACACCTGCAGCTAAATATGTAAATTGCTTCATTAAAAGTATCTCCAGGACATACGATATTTGAAATTATTACAAGTTCCAAGGACTCTTCCTGTTAAATAGAGATATATATTGTTATGTCTTATTTAAGATTTATTTTATTATAACAGTGAATCATATTGAAATGAGAACTTTCTGTGTACACACTTGGCTTAGACAATAGATGAATCCTAAGCAAAAGACCCATTTGTTGACATAACAGGATGTCAGAGACTGTGATGATCTAATTAGAAGATTTTACCACCTGCTGAGGTATAATTAGTATTTTCCTTTGAAGTCAGTGACCTTAGGAATGTTTATACCTCATTTACATGTCAGTGAGATTTACATGAGAGACCTGGAGACAAACAGTCTGAGAACCTTCTGGTCATCCCGGGAACTATTGAAGAGAGATGGGGAGGAATGACTATAAATAGGCAGTATCAGCCCAGTGTTAGTGAGTTGGTGGCTGGAGAGCTGGAAGGAGGGAACAGTAATAATGATCAGGAGGGAGATAGAAGGAGAAATCTTCACAGTAAGGTAATTATATTATACATAAGAATATACTGAGACATACACAGATGTTTGTAGATATTATGTTGTTGATATTGTATTGTTAAAAATATGAGATATGTTCTTGTCTTAACAATGTTTATATAGTTAGTTTTTTTAATTGAACATTATTATTAGAGTACAGTACTTAGCATTGTATATTCTGTACATTGTGTTATCTACTATTAAATATTGTATTGCAAAGCAAAGCTGGGTTTTGAACTTTAAACATCCTGGTAATACATTGTATACTATATGTATCTGCTTTCTCCTATGGTTGGTAGTGTAGTTAGATTTTCATGAAGCATTATAAATATTAATATATATTTGTAATATATACAGTATGTAAATATATTGATGGACATTTCTATGTTTCACCTAATTGTACATATGTAAGGAGAGGAATCACTCAGTGACCACTTTATTAGTACATCTTTCAAGTACGGGTTGGACCCCTCTTTAAGTTGCCGCCACATGATTGGCAGATTAGATATTTGTATTATTACAGAGTGCCTCATTTTTAACACTTTTTCTTCTTATTTGTACTTATTGTCTATTTTGTTCATGGCAGCAGCACCTACAATTAAATGTGTTAATTGCTTCATTAATAGTGAGTAGGTGATGCGTCCGTTATCTCCATTAAGCCTTCACAGTTTTCATTAAACTATGTAACATTAATCCTACATGTAACACATTAGTGCTCTTACCATACTATTAGCGCTCTCCCTCTGTGTTCTTTATCTGATTTTGTAGATCTATTCTTAGCTGGACGAGGATGTTCAAGAAGGAGCTGAGTCTTTTTCTTGAGGATTATATGTATTTGTTGTATTATATTTTATGGACATATAATTAATTACAATTTTCCATGAATTATATATATATTAAAGTTACTGCTGAACGGGTCGTTCTGCTCACACCCTCTGCATAGACAATAGGAGAGTCCTAAACAAAAGGTCCATTTGTTGACATAACAGGATGTCAATGGCTGCAATGATCTCATCACAATGGAAGATTTTATCACTTGCTAAGATCTAATTACTTTTCTTTTCTGAAATGTTTATAACTCATTTTCAAGTCAACATATAATTAGCACATTCTGATATCAGGATTTTATGATTTTGCAATTATTTAAATAGACAATTAGACAATTATAGACCATGTGCTTAATTTACATGTTGCTATTGTATTAAATATTTTCTGTAAGTAGATTAATTAAGACAATCATCACGATTTCAAATAATAACATATTTTTTTCTTGCAGGTAAATTAATGAGCAGGATTCTTACTTAAAACAGAAGACGTCTCAGAGAGAACCTTGTTCACTGAACATCTGAGTATTTAAAAAACACTTACCTACAAGTCATATAGATTATTGATGTTGAATCTTTTTAAAGTCTAGAGGATTCACTCAAGCTTTATTTTATGATTAAGAGAAACCTTCTACAACTAAGGCAACTCTTATCAAAAAAGTGATGAATATCACTAGAGAGAAACCCCATCTGTGCTCCGAATGTGATAAAAGTTTTACAAAGCAATCAACACTGATCGTACATCTGAGGACTCACACAGGAGAGAAACCATTTAAATGTTCAGAATGTAGCAAGTGTTTTACCCATAAGTCAAGTCTTGTACATCATCAGTGGGATCACAGAGAAGAGAAACCATTTAAATGCTCTGAATGTGGTAAGTGTTTTACCCAAAATTAAAATCTTGTTGTACATCAGAGGATTCACACAGGAGAGAAACCATTTAAATGCTCAGAATGTAGCAAGTGTTTTACCCAAAATTCAAATCTTCTTGCACATCAGAGGATTCACACAGGAGAGAAACCATTTAAATGCTCTGAATGTAGCAAGTGTTTTAGCAAGAAGATGTCTCTTGTAAAACATCAGAGGATTCACACAGGAGAGAAGCCATTTAAATGCTCTTAATGTAGCAAATGTTTTACCAAAAAGGCAACTTTTGTTGAGCATTAGGATTTACACTGGAGAGAAACCATTTAAATGTTGTGAATGTATTGAGTGTTTTACTCATAAAATAACACTTATCACTCACCAGAGGATTCACACACAAGAGTCAACTGAGGATCTGAATGTTGCATATGTATCATAAGCAAGTTATGTTGTTGTATCACAATAATATCCATATGGGGGTGATGCAATTTTATGTTTCTTAATGTTGCAAGTGTTTTATATATAACATCACAGCCATGTTAAATATCATGGAAGACTAGAGTAGTCTGGTAGGTGGACCTAGGGGCATCTTCCACCTGGGATGATCTCTGTGTTATAAACTAGAGCTACATATACAAACACACAATGACCATGGGGCAGCCCTTGCTGAGCTCTGTAATATACTGCTGTCCTGCTCATGCAGGTGCTGGGACTTGTAGAAGAAATAACTTTTTATCCAGTAGAGTTCCAGCAGCTCTTCTCAGTACTGGGATTTCTTCTATGACAGACAGAGCTATCAGTACTGAATATATCTACAGGAACACTGCACACTGCCCTGTTTCACACTACATGTGCTCTTATTGGTCTCTGTTATACCTGCTTATTACTCCCTCATACCTTTCTATTGCTGTCTTACCTCCCTGTTATAAGAACTGTGAGCTCAGAAAGGGTTATTTAGTAAATGGTGCAAGTAAAACACTGGTTTCTGTATCCTATAGCAACTAATCAGACCCTCACATTTGTTGATTTGATGACACCAAGATGCTAATAGCTGAAATGTGGTTGCTATGGGTTACAGCACAGCTTTGTTCTTCACACCATGTTATTAAATAAGTCCCAAGTAAGCAATTTGTAAAGGTCCTTCATAAGTATTTACTTTATTCTCCATAGTGATATATATCTGACATCACTGACCTGAATATAGACTGAAGGACCATGATCACACAATGTCTGTAATTACCATTTATGTCACTGGCAGCTGTTTCTATAACACTTGTTGAATAAAAACTGATATTGATAAATGTGAAGATTCTGTGTTTGATTGTGAAACTAATATATGTTTCAGTATTAATGAGTATTGTACATTCTTCTGCATTTTAGAAGATGGAACCAGGGGTGATATTTAGGGGTCATGTGATGCTGACAATATGACAACCAATAATAAAAATACTACACAGACCAGTTATCATTATTATCATACAACAAATGTATCAGCTGATTGGCAGGGTCTTACTGCCAATCAGTGATTGCTGAGTAGGACAGATTCATAGTATTCCCTGCTAGCTGCTGTCTGTCCTTGTCTCCTGTCCTCCAGAGGAACAACTCACTGTGTAATGGTGGCTGATCCAGTACACTAAACCCATATATATCCATTTATGTGACAATATCTATTGTAATAATACAACATGATCATACATTACTGGTATACTATTCTTATCAATATTGGTCAAAAATGATCACAAAATTATTTATAGCAGCTTATTGAATTTCTCATTCCAGTCTGTATCCTGTTGGGTTAAAATACAGTTAGTTTTACCTTATGTCTGTCCACGTGTTTCTGGATCTACTCCTAATAGCTCGGTCTCTATCCACTGATGGAGTATAAATGAATAAGGAATATTGATCCCTACACTCCAGGGTCAACCAAGATTTTCTTATGTTATCTTTCACCTGGCCAGGACTTACATCTAATAGGAGATGTGTGTGATGTTCAGGCCTACAGCACTTACCTGATCTGGGAGAGATGATGAGGGATAGAACTCTCTGCAGTCATTGTCCCTGTAGTTTCCGCCTCTGAAGCTAGTGTCTCTGTAACTGTTGTCTCTGTAACTGTGGTCTCTGTGAGCGCTGACTTTGGCTCTGGTCTTTGTAGCTGTCTCACTGACCCTTTCCTGATCTAAACTGTTTCTACTTATAACCTCACCTGTTCCTATGTCTTAAAACTTAGATTCCACTTTTATGCTGCTTACAGGGGCAAACGCCGGATTTGAGGAGGGGGGTTTCCACGGCACACCACCAGGGGGCGTGAGCAGTATGCATAAGGGCGTGGCTATAATTTTAGACAGTGCTAGGTAGCTCTCCAACCCTTCCAATCCCCCTTTAAATACACGAGCAATGCTGTGTGTACTACTGTTAGGTGCATGCAGCTCTCCTTTCATGAGCAGATCAGTGTGAAGTGGGACATACCTCCCAACTGTCCCTGTAGTCGGGACAAAGTCCTGACTGAGTGGGTCAGTCCCCAAACTCAGGACTGCCCCACCAGAATCAGGACAGTTGGTAGACTGTCCTGTTCTTCCTGGTTTCAATACTTGTTGCTGCTGCTCGTGTCCTAAGCTCAGTTGTGCTTGTCTGGATCCTGGAATGTTGGGTCCCTGTTTGGAAATAGAATAGGTACATTAGATATAGAAATATCAGCAATGAGTGAACACAATAGGCCTCCCTGCCTCTATGCAGTCCGACATTAAATCAAAACAACTCATGTTTTATTATTAGTGCCCCTTTCTTGTAACCAGCCCGAATGAAAAATAATTTTATTCACCTTTAATAAAAATACCTATTTCCCCCAAACAACCCCAACATTAATTGTAATCACATTTATTAAATAAACCTATTTCCTACCATACACTAAATAACTTGCATTCACTTTTAAGAAATAGCAATCCTTTTTCTAAAACTATGTCACACATTTAATTAATAGCGCGCAAACCACCCCAACATTAAATGAATCATCCCACCCTACATTGATAAGTCTGCACCAACCCCACTATTAAATTAAATTGCCCCACCAAAACCCCATAAACAAAATAACACCCATTAATTAAACATCACCTACCTCACACATTACATTGCCACAAGCCCCCTGTGCCATCACACAAACACTGCATTGCCACAAGCCCCCTGTGCCATCACACACACACTACATTGCCACAAGCCCCGTGCCATCACACACACTACATTGCCTCAAGCCCCTTGTGCCATCACACACACTACATTGCCACAAGCCTCCTATGCCATCACACACACACTATATTGCCACAAGCCTCCTATGTCATCACACACACACTACATTGCCACAAGCCTCCTATGCCATCACACACACACTATATTGCCACAAGCCTCCTATGTCATCACACACACACTACGTTGCCACAAGCCTCCTATGCCATCACACACACACACTACATTGCCACAAGCCCCGTGCCATCACACACACACTACATTGCCACAAGCCTCCTATGCCATCACACACACACTACATTTCCACAAGCCTCCTATGTCATCACACACACACACTACATTGCCACAAGCCTCCTATGCCATCACTCGCACACTACAATGCCACAAGCCCTGTGCCATCACACACACACTACATTGCCACAAGCCTCCTATGTCATCACACACACACTACATTGCCACAAGCCCCGTGCCATCACACACACACTACATTGCCACAAGCCTCCTATGCCATCACTCGCACACTACAATGCCACAAGCCCTGTGCCATCACACACACACTACATTGCCACAAGCCTCCTATGTCATCACACACACACTACATTGCCACAAGCCCCGTGCCATCACACACACACACATTGCCACAAGCCTCCTATGCCATCACTCGCACACTACATTGCCACAAGCCCTGTGCCATCACACACACTACATTGCCACAAGCCTCCTATGCCATCACTCGCACACTACATTGCCACAAGCCCTGTGCCAGCACATACACACCACTGGCATCAGCACCTCTCACTACTTTAGGTGCACTTCTGCTGCATTGCTCCTCCCTGCTCAGACAGGAAGTGAAGTAAGCACATCCTGTCTGAGGCCAATCAGCAACAGGCAGCCTAGCGATTGGCTGCTTGTTGCTGCCACTGATCACCAATGATTTGATCATGCTCGCGGCACCCCACCAATCCCCCCCGGCCTCCCCCTGGCCTCGACCCTTCCTCCACCCGCACTGGGTGGAGAGAAGGAAAAAAACAAAAAACAAAAGGGTCAGGCACACAAGGCAGGACAGGGGTCTCCAAAGACTAGGAAACCCCCCCCCCCTGCGTGCGCCCCTGGTTTAGTCACTCTTTCTTTTAAATTACTCTTATATGTGACTAAAGTGCTATTATCCAGCCTGCCACTACTCCTGTCACCAATCACCACAGTCTGTGCTGATCTGCTGTCTTTATTACCTCATTTTATTTATTTCCCTATCTACTTATCTTTCCCTGTTACTACCTTTATAGTCATCAAGATCAATTCTCTCCTCCTCGTCTCTACCCTCAGCTGTCTCTTATTAGTTGATCAAATATGCTCTGTCCCTGTCAGGACTGTGGATGGTATTGGCACAACTGTACAAGGCGGCGCGGAGTCTAACACATCCCGGTATTCACCAGGGACCCCCGCAAGGAGGTTTTGTTTTTGCTGCAAAGGGTGTGCAGGTCAGTTACCAGTGTAGTAGTGATGCAGGTGGCCAGGACAATCCAGGTCAAGTCAATCGGACAACGCAGTACCGAGAAAGATTCAAAGGGAGGGTCAGAGTAGCTAAACCAGTCAAACCAGGAGATCAAGCAAACCAAATCAGGATCCAGAAGAATGGTCACAGAACAAGGCGGGTCAAACAGGAGGTCAGTAGCAGAAGAACAACACATGGAATGCTGGAGGTAGGAAAAGACCTGATACTCTGGCACCCTAATGGTGTCAGAGTCAGGTTTAAATAGAGGTGAACAGCTAATGATAGGTGGGCGGTCAGTGACATCACAGATCACCAACGGAGAGCCAGATTAGCCTTCCATTGTCTAGCAACAGGGCGCGCTACTGCGCCTGCTCAGGAGGCGTTCAGACGGCCGAGGGAAGCAGTGTCTGTTGCCTGGCAGGCAGCCATCCCCGTTCTATGGCCGTGAACTTGTTCAATCTCCAACATATACTTTATTGCTTATCTATATTAATCCTCTTTCTGTTGCTTACCAGCAACAAACTACATATTACTAGCACAAATCATGTGACCTGCTGATATCTAAGGGAGAATTAGGATATAAACAACAAAGGTGATGGTAGATCCTCTGGGAGAGCATTCTGCTATTCCACACTGCGGGAAGTCGCTTCACCTACATGCCTGTGGTTCTGCTCAGTGGGTAAGAGTACATGTGTACAGGGATCGAGGGCTGCATGAGAATTGGATACTGAAATGTTTTCATGTTTTATCCAGTTGTTTTTCTGGTAGTGAAGAACAGTTGTGTATTTTTTTACTAAAGTGTTGGTTTTAATCTGAAGTCAACATATAACATATAGTGTGTATTACAATTTATCAGCAGTGATTGTATGGTTTACACATGAATCAGTATTTGCATTGTACCTGATTAGTAGTGAATGTTTGATTGTGCTTCCCCAGAATTAAAGAGAGGGATAAACATGCTATTCAAGGCACAGTCATTATGGGAGATTCTAATAAGTAATAACTATTATTTGCTTATTGACACTTTTATAAAGCAGTTAGTGTTGTTGTGGAACGTTTAAAATATTGAATACAAAAGAAGGTGCAGTCTGCACTGTGATCTCTTTCATTGTTTTATTTTACATGTGTCACTGGGAGAAAGAGAAATAAACACGTTCATAACAAGAGAACTCACCATTCCAGAGAACGTCCAGAATGTTCACACGGTTGTTGGACATTACTTGAAGTTCAATATATTGTCACCTGGTTTTATGAATGTTGTATTTGTTGAAAATTGTATTGACCCACTATTTTGAAATAGGAGGGGAATTTTTTCATGAACGCTATTAACACCTAATTTGTGTTTTGTTGTTACAATGTACAGTAAGGGTGTGCCTATGCCGATGTGACCGATTCAAGTTCCGGAACCCCCTAAGTCCGTGTGTTTATAGCTGTATCACTTATAATAGTTACAGGGCAGATGTAAGCACCGACTGATAGTAATGACTACATGTATGTGTACAAGAACATGTGTTTGCAAACAAGAGAAATTATAAAAATGCATTTAATGATTAACGACATCCTGGGTTATGAATTGAAAAAAAAAAAAAATATATTATCTGTGGATTTATCTAAGACCTCGATAGGGTAGCCTAGGAGAAACGACCAAGGACACTTGGAGACCTGGACGGAAGTAACATCACTAAAGTGGCAACATCATCTCAGAAAAAGGTAATACGTGGGCAGGACCACCAGACGTGGAGAAAGGACCCCTGCTCCCCACAACCTCTCCAGCATAAGTCAGATGTGGAACCATATATTATTTTCAGTCTAGTGGGGACCAGGTACCAACGATAATAAATTTTATATGCATTTTCCTTGACTAAAGATGAAATGGATGTTTTAGAGACTCTCTAATTGTTGCCAAAGCATCCTCGTCAGGCGGTCTACTCAAGTCAGCTTCCCACCTGAGCTCATGAATGGGGGAGTTGGTTTGTAGGAGACCAAGAGGCCATAAAGTGCGGAAAAAATCCCCTTTTGTATGGGCGAATATATATATAAGGATTCCAGGGGTGTTAAAGGTCTTGTTATATCAACTTTAGGGAGAGAGTCAGCATAGTGCTTTACTTGGAGAAATGAAAATGGCCTTACATTAGGGAAGTTAAATTTCTTTCGCAACAACGGTAAAGAAATACATTGGGTTGCTTGTAAAACGTCCCCCACCATCCTGATAAAAAGACAGAACTTTACATTACATTACAATACATTACATTATTTTAATTCATCCAAGTTCCATAACATTTATAACAGTTTGCTACATGGTTACTATATCTTTAGTATTTCTGGCTCCCTACCTCCCGCTTGCATATTATTCTACCTTGGATATTATATTGTGTACTCTCTTCATTCCGTGGGCCTTTTCCACAGTGACTCCTTTTACAGGCATCTATTCCACTTTCATCCATGGTACCAATCTTGTCCTTGTTCTATCAGACTACGTGTAGGGTATACCTCGGGGGCTGCAACCTGCCTGGTGTCTGCCATGAATTTTCAAGGTATTTGATAATTTTTTAAACAGATAAATAGACATTCAAGCAACAAGAAAATCTGAACAAGGATGAATAAAGGGTTTAGCAAAAATAAAGAATTTGGAGAATGTAGTCATCAGGCCCAACAATAAATGGGGTTAAACAATTAATAATCAATCTCACAGATAGCTGCACAATCTATAACAAAGAATAGTGGAAAAACCCAAGATTTAGGAATTATTACAACAGAATTTAAGTTCTTACAAGTGGAACTCCCAATTTTTCCAATAGTTAATACACAAACATGAGAAATCACACCTGGGGAGGACTTTAGTCTCAGGCCACATTAACAAACACTTATCACATTCTATTGTGTCAGACCTTACAAAAAGGGTTTTATGTCTGAATTTTTTGGGATATGGAAGAAACCACATATTTTGAAAACTTCATCCTGGATTTGTGTCATACATGTGAAGAATTTATTTTGCTTTATAAAATAAATTATTTCTTCAAATAAGGGGCACAGCCATGGGGGAAGTATGTGACAACATACATTTATTTAATCCTCCTACACAACTGTTACTGTTTCAGTTAATGACTGTGTTTCAACCTACATATGAAAATGATGATCATTATCACCTGTTTGGTATGATTGGTTAATCATACACCTGACTAGAATCCTACAAAATCCCTGACATTGTACAAATGTACCTAGAAGAATTGATGCTTTTGAAGACTAAGGGTGGTCAAAAATATTGATTTGATTTAGATTTCTCTTCTGTTTTTTCACTTTGCATTTAGTTAATTGATAAAAAATAAACTATTAACACTTCTATTGTTGAAAGCATTCTTAGTTTCCAGCATTCATCATGAACATTTATTTATATAGCGCCAGCAAATTCAGTTGGGAACAAACAGTAATAAAACAATACTGCGTAATACATACAGAGATACTTTTCTCACCTGCCTAAAACTTTTGCACAGTATTGTACCTTTGCTACTTCTCCTCTGCCCATTTGCCTCACTTAATCTGAGCTGGATCTTGTGGGTCTTGCCACTTAGTAACAAAGTGTCAACAGGTTGTGTGTATAGTTAACTAGACTCTGTGGTTCCCAGCTCAGGTCTGATGGGCAGATACAGATTTAGGCTGCATATATTACTCATATTAAAAACACATGAAAAAAATAATGTACATGATTTCTAGAGATCTGTATATAATTATAGTCTGTGAATTTAGGCCTTGGACATATATCAAGCTTAAAGTCCACTGTGCAAGAGGAGTCAAGAAATAAGTATCCAGAATACTATATTATATTCATGTTTGATAGGCATCTGTACATAAACTCCTGACCTGTTTTTTAAAAGGTAAAATTATGTTTCTGGGACATACTGGAGAAAATATATTTGCTTATAAATGTCAAATGTGCTCTGAATGGGAGAGAATTGCCGGTATATCATAATGGCACATTTCACCCCACTTCGAGCACTGGTAATATGGATAATCCATGCATACAAAATGGAAGCTGAATAAACTAGTTACAATCAGCGCCGGTGCTAGGGTTCACGGCGCCCTAGGCAAAATAACGCCGCCGCCCCCCGCTCACCGCCCCCCCGCACACCAGATAAAAGAATAATTAATTAAATGTTACTTACTTTTTCTTCCTCTAGCTGCTCCTCGCGATGCATGCTGAGAGGGAAGGGGAGAACTTAGAGGCGCCGCCGGACAGATTATCACATGATCACTGAAAAACAGCGGCGGCGGCCCTTCTCTCCTGAACCGCTGACTAGATTAGAAAATCTAGTCAGCGGCGCCCTGCAGGTCCCGGCGCCCTAGGCAACTGCCTAAGGTTGCCTAATGGGAGCGCCGGGCCTGGTTATAATACAGAATCAGGATGTATAAAAGTTAAACAGAGCTTACAGTGCATCTATTGACTAAGTTGTTTTTCAGTTATTCCATTGTCACTCAGGGTATATGAAGAAATGTCTATGATATTTTATATTGCAACTTATCTAAAGGAATATGCCCTCCATTGTGGGGTAAAGGGAAGTTGTGGTAAACTTGTCTACTTTATATAAGATGTGATAAGGTCTACTTGGCTTTAAGCCTGTAACTGGAGGATGTGGAGTTGTCCCGTCATATGGAATTATATTATTGGTTAAAGGTCTTAAATGATGCATATATCTACGTATTATTTTGTGGTTTTAAGCAATAAAAGGCCTGCAATATTAATAAACAAATACCATTTTGGTCATTTTGAATTGAATGGTCTGTGCTGCACATACAAAGAATAAACAGAGCATATTCTGAAGAGACTTCGTCCTTCATCCTTAACACTGGTTATATGTAAATGTAAGATTGTAACTGATCCATCTAAAAAAAAAGGTAAAGGTAATTCTTTCACCTTCAAAACTATGTTGTCAATGTAAAGTTTATATAACAAGTATTTTCACTATAGGGTTTATCATAAATAAAACATTTCTCCAAGCAGTCCTTATGTAAATGTGGGCAACATTGTCCCCATTGCAGTGCCACATATTTGCATACAATTAGATCACATAAAGATTAGATGTAACAAATTCGAATCTGAATCCTCCATAAAAAATTCTTTCCCCAATAAAATGCCCTTCTCGTTTATATAATCTATATATATAAAACAAGACGTTTGATTGTTTGTTTATTTGTAGGCCAATATTTTTAACACCCCTGCACTGATTGGGATGAAACCAATGTGAGCTTGTCCACTTGGATCCTGGCCAGGTTTTAAGGGGATTTGGGTACCAGTCGGACCTCCCGTTGGTGTATGCTGGCCAGAACTTTGACATGGGGAGCCTGTTCTGGGCTTTCCACTGGATGGATTTGGATGACATTTACTATAAAAACAAAAATGACATTGGGCAGCCACCTAATGGGTGTGTTGGAAGAGCTGCTAAGCTGCTAATTATTTTTAAAATGTTGACAGTTACATTCAACTCATTGATAACTTAATAACTTGAAGATTTAAACACAGGCAACGCTGGGTACTTCAGCTAATGTATAAAAAGAGATTGTACAACAATGGTGGCCCATGGAAAATCATCTTACCATATAAAGTCCTTCCATTGTTTGTAAAATTGCTGTAGTATCTTTCACATAGAGAGGACAACTTATTCAAGAAAATCTCTAAATATTCGCTGTGATGTCAGAGATTCTATTTCTGCCACAATCGGCCTACCCAGTGGGTTTGTTATTAAAACATGGAATTACTGAGTTATGCAAATCTATACATGGGACTGTTTGAGGACCGCTATGTGTGGTATTCTGCATTTGTGGCGAAACTGGTCCTTTATGGCCGTTATATTGATGACCTCTTTTTCATTTGGGATGGGGATCTTCCCACCATGACTTTGTTTTTTGACCATTTGAATTCCAATTCATTTGGCCTTAGATTCACCACTAATTTTCATCCAACTACTATAAATTGTTTGGATATCACTCTAAAAATTGTAGACAATAAAATAGTAACTACCAATTTTTCAAAAGATGTTGATTCCCTCAATTTCCTTCACTATAATAGTAGTCATTACAAACCCTGGAGAGACAACATTCCCAGAGGCCAATTTTTACTGGTTAAAAGAAACTGCTCACAACCTGAGAAATATGATATTCACTCCCAAAAGCTATACAGAGCATTTCAGGAGCACGCATATCCTGATTCCATCTTAGACAAGGCATTATCAGATGTTAAGAGGGTTGATAGATCTGATTTAGTTACTCAATCAAACAAAAACATGAAGAACAATAGAACTTTGACCTTTGTCACACAATACAACTCTGCAGCGAGTGACATTAAAAGTGTCATCAATAAGAATGCTTCTCTTTTGAAATTGGATGACTTTATAAGCCATGAGATCAAGACTAACAACATTGTGGTATTTAGGAAATCGAAAAATCTTAGAGACATTAGCGCCCAGTTTATTTCAACATTATGATAAAATTCATTGTATCTCTAAACCGACTGAATCGGCTGACAGATGGTTAAGCAGATCCAGTGGCTTTTATAAACGTGGGAGACTAAAGTGTATTACATGCGGCTTTGCCGACCACAGAACTAGTGAATTTTTTTCTTTTGCATCAGATGATAGATTTCTGATTAAGAAAGTTATGGACTGCCAATACACCTTTGTAATCTACCTTATCAATTGTACCTGTAGAATCCAATATGTAGGACGTACCACTAGGTCTTTGGGTGTACGTTTCTTGGAGCACAGACGTAATATACTCAATAAAGTCAACACATTAGCTCCTTTTCTCTCAGAATGGTAACCTTTTTTATATTTGATTATATTTTTTTAATTACTTTTTATTTCAAATTTTGTATGTATGTCTATTTTCAGTCATATATTTCATATTAAGAGGGTTGTCAATTTCGTATCTTTAGGTTATTACAAGTTATGTCTCTTTAACTGTGACTTTATGGTATAACGATTAGATTTATCGGTATTTATAAATTCTGATGAAGTGAACATCATTGTCTATCCTTCTGATTTAAAGTTTAAGTGAGCATTATACTACTTTTTATCTAAATCTGTAGTGAGGTAAATGGTATTTATATTACTGGTACACTTATACTTTGGGATACCACAACAGTCTATATTAAACATCATTTTTATTGTTATCTATGGAGGCACACTAAGTATTAAGCCTTTATATGCGATATGCGCGTGAGCGCTTTTTGATATTGATTGCTTTATCACTGTATGTTATACGATCATGTTCTTTCAATAGTATTTCTGTTTTACTGTTTATGAATGAACTTAATCTCACATTGGTTGCTCTGAGCCATGTGATTGCCGATTTGTTTATTGGCTAGCAGGAACCACATGACCGCATCTGAATGAGTATATGACAACACTATTTTTCTTGGAAAACTGATTATTGCCTCTGATGAAATGGCAACATAGTGCCGAGAAACGCGTCAGGCGGATTGAGTATTACACACTGGAGACCATTTGATCTTATATTCTCTCAATACCTCGGGGTAGGATTGTGCACACATCACTATACATCTTCCGTTTTTCGGACAGTTCCAAGTGACTACAGGCTGGATTAGGAGCCAGGAGCTATATATCAGGAGCCCACAATACAGGTTGGAGATACGCTGTTATATATTAGCTATATTCTCTCAGTGACTTTGAGATCTCATGAGAGTGGATGTGCACACACAGCTGTGCGGGACATTGCTTTAGCCAGATCTTGGCAACTGGTAACAACTCCACAACATGTTATTTCTCTGAAGTCTGTTGGGCTTCCAATTGAACGATATCCTCCGATACCTTATAATCACCTTGATTGTTCTTTTGATGTTACAATACATGGTCTATCAATATATTCCATTCTCAGTGTGCAATACTGTTTATTTTAATGTTATATACTCGAATATCTTATATAAATATTAAATATTTTTTACGGATTTTAAGTTTTGCGCTTTCTGGCTTTCTTTGTCTGTATTTTATATAATCAGCAGGTCCAGATCCTGCTTAAACAGCTGCATCTTAATAGAGCACTTTAGGTTAATTAGCGCCCTATATGTGTAATTTTTTCTGTTTCATTACCATATAAGTCTACATTCCTCTTTATTGATTATGTCTCTATGAAAACCTTGAGTTTAAGTCTTGGGAAATCCCCATGATACAAATGTGAATACCGCCGCTAAGATCTCATTTTGCGGAGGAGCGCTTTGGAGCTAGTCTTGCGTCATGTATCAGGGTTTTTTATTTTGCCAAGAATTCTTGGATTTATTACAGATAAAGACCCTGGATCTAGGTGAAAAATGTAGAGGGTGAATGAGAGTATTGTAGGGGTGCTTTTATTTCAATTAAAATATTTTTTATACCTGTGTATTTTATTTAAAATTTTCCTTGTGCATAACAGGTCCCAGTGGGCCAGGGCATGCTGGCACTTTTCGGTACCCCAAGTGCCAGCATGCCCAAAAAACTTAATGGTGGCCTGGACATGCTTAGGTCTGGGCGAACCTAGGGGGAAGGGGGGGCGAAGTCTCCCTATGGATTCCAGCACAGTGCTGACCGGCCTGGGGCTGGTTTGGGATTATGGCAGGGGAACCCCACTGTTAAAAAACTGTTCCGCAAACTATGTCTTGTAATTATAGCCACAGAGCCAGTCATATGATGAAAAATATTGGACTGTTTATTGCAGAGAAAACAACAATTCAGGATGCAATGAACGCAGACCGGGTTGTACAAGGAAACAGAAACTGGCTAAGCATGGATATCCACAGAAACAGAGAAAGCAGTCAGTGATCCAGTGTACAAACATAAACAGGCTCAGAAACATTAATGACCAGCAATGGATACTGGGATAGGCGGGCACATATAAGACACAGTCAGGTGTGGATGATTAACTAGCTGTGCTAGTTAATCAATGATAGTGGAAAAGGCAGAACAGCAGCACCTCTGGTGGATCACATGTACTGCAGGGTAATATAAACACTAGAGACACAAGGCAGATCATAACACCCACAATGCAGGTTTTCCTACTATAGTGCCATCAGCCCAGGCTGGAAAAGCCTAGTGTTGGTAATAGTAATATCGAGGGGACCCCACGCTTTTTGTCCCCCCAGTTTTGCAAGTACCAGCCTAGGCTGGCAGCTCTAGGTTTGGTTCAGCTTTTTGAAGCGGTGGGGGCCACGCCTTTTTTAAAAAAATTTTGCCATTTTAAATATAGGGCTTTATGACGTATGATGTATACATTATGACCGTAGACATTTTCACTGTCGACTTCTCATACATAACCGTAAGCATTATCTGCCTCATTTACCCCCTTTTCCCTGTTCCATGTTACATACACACTCACATTGTGCCTTTCTCTCTGCCTATCAGAGAGTGTCCTAGTGACACACAGTATTGTGACATTATTTCTATGCTCCTTTTATGTTACAATGTGATGTACAACGTGGGATTTGATTTATTTTTGTGCACCATCAATGGGAATCTTCTAACACATGGTATTTAGGTATTTGGGCAAGTGATTCACTAATGGGGCTCAGGCCTCCACAAAGTTCTCAATCAGAGACCAAAATGACTGTATGTTTTAGTTTTTCACTGATATTACTTTCCGCTTATATTTTTTATATACGATTTCTTATGTACTTAAGGTAAGTGGATGTTGATGTTTTAGTTACTACATTATATGTGTTTCCTTCTCTGCTCATATATTAGGAATTCAAAAATGACTCAACCTTAAAGAAGTTACATCACTGTAACATTACTACCAGTATGGAGATCTCCTACCCTCAGATTAGCTCACTTCAATTCATGTGTTTGGTACACAAAAATGATTACTATGTTTTAGCACTTTTAATGCTTACATGGATTTACTACACTGGTACTGTAAAGGGGTCCGTGTAAGGCACATCATACTAATAATTTCCAAACATATAATTATGGTTACTAACTGTACATTACACATTAACTGCACATTAAATTACATGCTGAGGAGAGTCGTGGCACAGGGGGAAAAAAAGATTGGGACACTTATCCCATATTTGATGTTTGTCATCTGTGAGGAAACAAGCGTCAACAGGGTTTAGGGGTTTCTTGGATATGTTGAAGGAATGGTGAGAGATGCAAATCTGCAATCTAGTACAATTTGTGCCTCAAATGTATGAGAGGGTGGGAAAGATAGGGACCATTATACAGCAACATGTAATAGAGGCTCAGGAACGGCAACAGAGAAGTTATGATAAAAGTGCTGTAGTTCGATCTTTCAAGTCTGGGGACAAGGTCCTAGTCCTGGTCCCAGTCCCAACCCAGGAAGGCAAGTTTTTGTCCACTGGCAAGGTCCGTATGAAGTCCTACAGGCTGTCGGCCCTGTCAATTACAGGGTCTGTCAACTGGGGAGGAGAAAGAAGGAACAAATATACCAAGTCAATCTCCTTAAACCTTGGCATGATGAGAACCTTGGCATGATGAGAACCCCTCCTCTCCTTAGTTAGTGGGTACTGTCATTGAAAAGTCTGAAGTTCCCATAGAGCCAGCTTTATCTGTTAGGCAAAAACAGCAGACTGAGGAAATGATACGCTGGAATAGAAATATCTTCTCTCCCATTCCTGGGTGGCACTACTTTAATTGAACACAACATTGTCACTCCACCAGAAGTTGTCGTGTATTAAAGCAATTTCATCGTTTTCCAATAAGCATTGTCTATGCGATTTGTGTGGTTCCAAAGCACAAGCAATTTATTTAGAAAATGCAAGAGTATTACAGTTCAAATAAATAAATACAGTACAGCCGATACATATGCTGCCCGGTGCTGCGCTCTGCTGGATCCAGCTACAGTCCTTCAGTTCTGAAGACTGTGCTCAGAGTGACTAACTAGCTGATTCCAGGGAGCAGTATATATACATTTGATGTTACAGTAAATACAATACAGGTGACTTGGCAAGTTTCCATAGGTCCAGGCTTCAGGAAGGTCCAGTGTAATGCAGTCCATAGGTCAGTTCAAACAACCCCCTCCAAGGGTGGGGGTCAGCTTTCCAAGGGTGGGGGTCAGCTCTCCAGATGATGAATACTAATGTTCCCGCCAAGCACTAGTTTAAACTGGTTTAAACTGGTCTATTAGCATTACACAGACAATACCATTCTAATCATTTATTCCCTATCATCCATAACTAGCATACGCAAGGAGCGATCCTTTTGGCGAATGAACCGGATGTCTGCGAATAAATAGAATGATACCAGACATGACATGTTTCCTGTGACCTGAACCTTTGATCTCACTAATGTGTACATATAACCTTATAATATACAACTATAAACCAAATAATATCTGCTCATAAACAACTGTGGATTGGAACTAATATAAATATGAAATATATATATAAGTGAATGTGTACGTGCGAGTGTATGCGTGCGTGATTTATTGTGTGATTGCGCCATGACACGTGGCGTACTGATCGCAATCGCACGGTAAAACAATATTAATCAATATACTTTCTTTCATCCAATAATATGACTTTGACACGTAAGACAGAAGAATTACCGCATTCCTAAAGTCAGACGGACTGTAGTGAGAAAGGTGATTGAGAAGATGGTCTATTTAAACGTGACTGAGGAATCCACTAGTGAGTGAAACAGCCCTATTGTGCTTGGCCCAAAACCCAATGGGAGTATTAGGTTCTGTAATGACTTTTGGCAGTTTGATGCCTACCCTATGCCACAGGTGGATGTACTGATAGAAAATCTAGCTGATAGTAACTATTTGACTACTCTTGACTTAACAAAAGGGGTACTGGCAAGTTCCACTTACTTAGCCAAGCAAATGACCGCATTTTCCACCCGTGATTGTCTTTTCCAGTATAAAGATCTACTGTTTGTGTTGCATTGGACACCTGCCACCTTCCAAAGGGCCATGGATAAATTGCTACAACCCCATACAGCATTAGCCTCTTACTTAGAGGTAGATAGTGATTTATACCCCTGACTGGAAGTCACATCTGGCCAAAATCGAGGTCTTAGCTTCACTGAGGTCTGTGGGCTTGACAGTTAATCCAGAAAAGTGTTTCCTTTAAACCGATGCCTTTGGTGCCGGCTTAGGTGCAGTCTTGTCACAGGAAAAGTATGTACTAGAGAATCCAGTCCTGTATCTGAGTTGGAAGTTACTTCCAAGGGAACTAAAATATCCAACCATAGAGAAGGAATGCCTTGCCATGAAATGGGAAACAGAAGCTCTGTACTATTATATTATAGGCACTAATAACGAATCAGGCACCGTTACGATGTAAGCAGAACAACCGGGAAATAAATGGTAAGGTAACCTGCTGGTTCTCGACACTGCAACCTTTCAGCATTACAGTAAAACATAGACTGGGGATATTGCACAAAAATGCAGATGCATGGTCACGGAAACTAAAACTCCTTGTGAAGTCTGCGCCACCCTAATTGGTTACGCTAGGAGGAAGGATATGTGAGAAAGGGGGTGGTTAGATATTTAACTGACAGTCTGCAGGGCAAAGCTGCAGAGTTACACATTTGTTCAGCACTGCAGTTTACAGAGATACAGATGAAGGACAAATATGTGACAAACTAATAGTATAGAGTGTGATTTAACTTACATATTTTGAAATGGTTTAGAGGTATCCTTTTCCACAGCTAACAGCAGCTGACAGGGTGTGTATGCACTGAGACTCATAAAGCAGAGCACCTGAGGAGAACTCCTCTATAAAGACGAGGTAGGAGTGTCATCTGTCCATCAAGTCAGGGCTGTGGGAATAGTTGCTCAATATGAAGTTTGGACCGATACTGAACAAGTTGGCTGGTGACTAGGGAGTTGGTCTCTGTATAACTTGGCAACAAGGTCACAAGAAAGGGTGTGAATCTTTAGATTATGAGCTTCTTTGCCATCCTTTCTCAAATGCACTCCCAACTTCTGTGACTTTGGGCGTTTACTGTATGGGCTTACACATGATTCCCACGCTCAATCTTTCCCTCACCTATCACACAGGTAATAGATCTGCTGAATTGCCCCCAAAACAGCGCTCACACACTCCACACACACTTCGGCTCTGTCAGCTCCTATTGAATAAGGGCAATAGGACCCCCAATAGTCCCACACTGGCACACAATGCTTCTGGTTACACACAGGTTAGCAATGCCCACACCAGTAATCAAAGGGTCAACACCTCAAGACTCTGCTACACAAATGTACATGCCAGCACACCCTAGGCTTGTTAGTCACATGTATTAACAAGTCAAATACCAGCATTCAAAGGGCTAACATGGTCAAGCTATATTGTTCATAAAAAGACTAATGGATTCGTTAGAGCATCAAGGACAAGACTTATTACACTTTTAGATTTAATATACTAAAGGCACAGGGCAGTTGGATATAAACCAAGCATTTGACAAATAATAAATGCATAACCGTTATAAAAACCAAAAATGGGTGAACGTACAGAGAATAAACTTCTGTATAATAATCTATATGCCTGGGGCAGGCAGAAGAGATGGACAGCCCTTCAAATAAATTGAAACCCCAAGAACTGACAATTTTTCCAACTCAAATCAACTGGGATGACATTCAGAGGGGCAGTGTAAATGCTAATGTGGGGGGCAGAAATGTCCCCTTGGTGTTAACAATGGTTTGCTCAAAAACATTCCAAAAGTTTTGACCTTTAATAACTTTTCTTAAATAAATCTCAGAAACATAACTCCAACTTCAATAAACCCTCCCGCACATTTAAATACCAAATATGATGGAATTACAACAATATCAGCTGTTTCCCTGTATAGTTGACATTTATGCTTCACAACTCGTTTGGTTTTTACTGCCAAATACGGAGTGGAACAAAGCAATATGAAATAGGAAGGCATTTTTTGTTAAGTTAATACTTCTATATTTTGTGCTGGCCTAGGCTTTCCCTAACTTACATCTTACACCAGGATCAAAAGGCAATAATTCGCTTCCTGACAGAATGCTGAACCTAATTACCTCCTCCACTAATTGACCGAATGTTTTACAGAGAGAAAAAAACTTTTATCTAAGGGAACAATCATGTACATTTCTGTTTATTAAGTCGATATTTTATTTGGGGGCCAGACATTTAATATTTTATTTAGGCTCATTCTGACACTGACAATAAAAGCAAAGTACAAAGTAAGAAGTTGTTTGTGTGCGCAATCATCAAAAGGGTACTCGCGCCACAATATATATATTTATTGCCTATTATTTCATTTACATTTATCAAATCAAGTGCTTTTGGATATTTGAACTAATGCAGCAGCCTTGTTTCATAACCAATTAATTTTGTCCTGTGTGAATCTTCTGATGTTTAACAAGATGTGATTTATGTGTAAAAAGGTTTTCACACTCAGAACATGGAAATAGTTTCTCACCCATGTGGATTCTCTGATGTCTCTCAAGACTTGGTTTTCTAGTAAACCATTTCCCACACTCGGAACATGGAAATGGTTTCACACCTGTGTGAGTTCTCTGATGTCTAACAAGATGCGATTTCTGTGCAAAACATTTCCCACACTCGGAACATGGAAATGGTTTCTCACCTGTGTGAGTTTTTTGATGTCCAACAAGATGTGATTTCTTTTTAAAACATTTTTCACACTCGGAACATGGAAATGGTTTCACACCTGTGTGAGTTCTTTGATGTCTAATAAGTTTTGATTTGTCTGTAAAACATTTCTCACACTCGGAACATGGAAACAGTATTTCACTTGTGTGGATTCTCTGATGTTCAACAAGAGTTGATTTATGTGCAAAACAATTCCCACACTCAGAACATGGAAATAATTTTACACCTGTGTGAGTTCTCTGATGTCTAATAAGTTTTGATTTGTGTGTAAAACATTTCTCACACTCTGAGCATGAAAACGGTTTCACACTTGAGCGAGTTCTCTGATGTTTAGGAAGAGAGGATTTGCCCATAAAGCATTTCTCACTCTCAGAACATAGAAATATTTTATCATCTTCATGGCCTATATTATGTGTAACAATATATATTTTATCAGGAGAACATTTCTCATGATTAGAGGGATTAGATGATTTATCTGCTCTGTGAAGTATTGGATGTATATTTAGGGTAGTGGGGTTTCCTCCCGGAGAATCATGTGTGATATTATCTTCTATTTCACAAACTGGAGATAAAATTCATTTTCCCTCAGAGAGATTCCTGTGTTTAAATCCATCTGTTGGAAATAGAAACATTTATGGAAACAGACATCTTATTTTACATTGATAAACAGATTATAATGCCCAACATGTTTATACTATGAGTGAGTTGAAATGTGAAACATGGAGATTCTCCCTCTGTACGCCGCTCACGCTGCCTGTGGTTCTCCCTCTGTACCCCGCTCACGCTGCCTGTGGTTCTCCCTCTGTACCCCGCTCACGCTGCCTGTGGTTCTCCCTCTGTACCCCGCTCACGCTGCCTGTGGTTCTCCCTCTGTACCCCGCTCACGCTGCCTGTGGTTCTCCCTCTGTACCCCGCTCACGATGCCTGTGGTTCTCCCTCTGTACCCCGCTCACGCTGCCTGTGGTTCTCCCTCTGTACGCCGCTCACGCTGCCTGTGGTTCTCCCTCTGTACCCCGCTCACGCTGCCTGTGGTTCTCCCTCTGTACCCCGCTCACGCTGCCTGTGGTTCTCCCTCTGTACCCCGCTCATACTGCCTGTGGTTCTCCCTCTGTACCCCGCTCACGCTGCCTGTGGTTCTCCCCCGGTACGCCGCTCACGCTGCCTGTGGTTCTCCCCTGGTACGCCGCTCACGCTGCCTGTGGTTCTCCCTCTGTACCCCGCTCACGCTGCCTGTGGTTCTCCCTCTGTACCCCGCTCACGCTGCCTGTGGTTCTCCCTCTGTACCCCGCTCACGCTGCCTGTGGTTCTCTTTCTGTACCCCGCTCACGCTGCCTGTGGTTCTCCCTCTGTACCCCGCTCACGCTGCCGGTGGTTCTCCCTCTGTACGCCGCTCACGCTGCCTGTGGTTCTCCCTCTGTACCCCGCTCACGCTGCCTGTGGTTCTCCCTCTGTACACCGCTCACGCTGCCTGTGGTTCTCCCTCTGTACGCCGCTCACGCTGCCTGTGGTTCTCCCTCTGTACCCCGCTCATGCTGCCGGTGGTTCTCCCTCTGTACGCCGCTCACGCTGCCTGTGGTTCTCCCTCTGTACCCCGCTCACGCTGCCTGTGGTTCTCCCTCTGTACACCGCTCACGCTGCCTGTGGTTCTCCCTCTGTACCCCGCTCACGCTGCCTGTGGTTCTCCCTCTGTACCCCGCTCACGCTGCCTGTGGTTCTCCCTCTGTACACAGCTCACGCTGCCTGTGGTTCTCCCTCTGTACGCCGCTCACGCTGCCTGTGGTTCTCCCTCTGTACCCCGCTCACACTGCCTGTGGTTCTCCCTCTGTACCCCGCTCACGCTGCCCGTGGTTCTCCCTCTGTACCCCGCTCACGCTGCCTGTGGTTCTCCCTCTGTACCCCGCTCACGCTGCCTGTGGTTCTCCCTCTGTACACAGCTCACGCTTCCTGTGGTTCTCCCTCTGTACGCCGCTCACGCTGCCTCTGGTTCTCCCTCTGTACGCCGCTCACGCTGCCTGTGGTTCTCCCTCTGTACCCCGCTCACGCTGCCTGTGGTTCTCCCTCTGTACGCCGCTCACGCTGCCTGTGGTTCTCCCTCTGTACACAGCTCACGCTGCCTGTGGTTCTCCCTCTGTACGCCGCTCACGCCGCCTGTGGTTCTCCCTCTGTACACAGCTCACGCTGCCTGTGGTTCTCCCTCTGTACCCCGCTCACGCTGCCTGTGGTTCTCCCTCTGTACCCCGCTCACGATGCCTGTGGTTCTCCCTCTGTACCCCGCTCATGCTGCCTGTGGTTCTCCCTCTGTACCCCGCTCATGCTGCCTGTGGTTCTCCCTCTGTACCCCGCTCACGCTGCCTGTGGTTCTCCCTCTGTACCCCGCTCACGCTGCCTGTGGTTCCCCCTCTGTACCCCGCTCACGCTGCCTGTGGTTCTCCCTCTGTACCCCGCTCACGCTGCCCGTGGTTCTCCCTCTGTACCCCGCTCACGCTGCCTGTGGTTCTCCCTCTGTACCCCGCTCACGCTGCCTGTGGTTCTCCCTCTGTACACAGCTCACGCTTCCTGTGGTTCTCCCTCTGTACGCCGCTCACGCTGCCTCTGGTTCTCCCTCTGTACGCCGCTCACGCTGCCTGTGGTTCTCCCTCTGTACCCCGCTCACGCTGCCTGTGGTTCTCCCTCTGTACGCCGCTCACGCTGCCTGTGGTTCTCCCTCTGTACACAGCTCACGCTGCCTGTGGTTCTCCCTCTGTACGCCGCTCACGCCGCCTGTGGTTCTCCCTCTGTACACAGCTCACGCTGCCTGTGGTTCTCCCTCTGTACCCCGCTCACGCTGCCTGTGGTTCTCCCTCTGTACCCCGCTCACGATGCCTGTGGTTCTCCCTCTGTACCCCGCTCATGCTGCCTGTGGTTCTCCCTCTGTACCCCGCTCACGCTGCCTGTGGTTCTCCCTCTGTACCCCGCTCACGCTGCCTGTGGTTCTCCCCCTGTGAGCCGCTCACTCTGCCTGTGGTTCTCCCCCTGTGCACCGCTCACTCTGCCTGTGGTTCTCCCTCTGTACACCGCTCACGCTGCCTGTGGTTCTCCCTCTGTACGCCGCTCACGCTGCCTGTGGTTCTCCCTCTGTACGCCGCTCACGCTGCCTGTGGTTCTCCCTCTGTACGCCGCTCACGCTGCCTGTGGTTCTCCCTCTGTACACCGCTCACGCTGCCTGTGGTTCTCCCTCTGTACGCCTCTCACGCTGCCTGTGGTTCTCCCTCTGTACCCCGCTCACGCTGCCTGTGGTTCTCCCCCTGTACCCCGCTCACGCTGCCTGTGTGTCACGGGCACTAGGAGTCTTTACCCAGGGATCACCAGGTGATAGGCTTACCAGAGCAGTATAGGTGGTAATATGGTACTCTGGTAGCAGGGTGATCACGGAACAGGAAATAGCAGATGATGAGATGCTCAGGAAAGTCTATGACTAGCAGCACTGGCAATATGGAGGTAGTAATACACGAGGAACTGTATGGACAAAAGACACGTGAAGGTAGTCAGTGGTCTGCGGTAGCAAGTTGTACCACTGCTATAGTGAGGAGGAATGTCCAACAGAAACGAGGAGGTGATGAGAGTCAGCGGTCTGCGGATAGCAAGTTGTACCGCTGTCTGAGTGAAGGAATGGAATCCAAGTGGAGGTATCCGGGGAGTCAGTGGTCTGCGTTAGCAAGTTGCACCACTGCTATGTGAGAGGATACTGGAGCAGGTGAAACTGGAAACAGGGGTCAGTGGTCTGCCACTAGCAAGTTGTACCACTGAATATATATGTGAGGAGGTGCACGGGGAGAGACTGCAACACAATATATACACGGGCACCTTGACTTTGATCCACAGTAATATGCACAATATAAATGTATAAATGACTGAACAACACTGCCAATATAGAAAGTCTCTTGAAGTAATCCAGCATGAGATAACACAGTCAATGATGGCAATAGACTCAGCGGATAGTACACTCCAGAGGAGAACCAACACAGTCCAGCAAGGTATGCAATACACAGCACAGTCAATGGGAAGTATGCATACCGTGGTACAGGAGAAGGCAGTCAGACAGAAGTGCAGAGATACCTGAACGGCAGGAGGCCGGCAGGATGCAAAGTCCCTGGATGGGTGAAGCGGTGGTCTAGCAGGTGCAACGCACAGGTAGGTAGACCAGCAGGGAACCCAGGAAGGCGTGGAGAGCGGATCAGCAGTAGATGGATGCGTAGCGCTGAGAGGTAACAGCAGCGGGTCTCTGCGGGAACACGGAGGTAGCCAATAGCAACCAGCAGGTGCAGTAACGATGGGACACCAGAGCAGAGTTGAACTGGAACAGTTGATCACGGAGAGTAGCGGGTAGCAATAGTGGCAGCAGACTCAAGGAAACACGGGAGAGTTGACAAGGGCTGAAGCCTGAAGCGCACAGAGGCGGCGGATAGGAATCAGCTACACAGTCACGATGAAACACAGACGGGTTGCAGGTTGAAGACTGTAGTGCACGGAGGCAGCGGATAGGAATCAGCTAGCAGTCACGATGATGAAACACAGACGAGTTGCAGGTTGAAGACTGTAGTGCACGGAGGCAGCGGATAGAAATCAGCCAAACAGTCACGATGATGAAACACAGACGAGTTGCAAGTTGAAGCCTGTAGTGCACGGAGGCAGCGGATAGGAATCAGCTGGCAGTCACAATCATGAACAGGTGAGTGGATGTGAATGAAAGACTGTAGTGCACGGAGGCAGCGGATAGGCATCAGCTAACAGTCCCAATGATACAAGGTAGAGTTGAAGTGGTTAGAAGACTGTAGTGCACGGAGGCAGCGGATAGGAATCAGCTCACAGTCACGATGATACAGTAGATGGTAGAAGTGGTATGGAAACCACAGTAGTAGAAGTGGTTTGGAAACCACAGAGGTAGAAGTGGTTTGGAAACCACAGGAATCAGCTGGGCTGAATAAACGAGGAAACACAGGAACACCTTCAGAGACTCATGGGGAATGAGACTCCAAGATCAGGCAATGTGGTGATGACCACAGGTGCTTAATATAGGGAGGTTGCCTGATCTGCCAATTAAGTTAAAGGAACATACACTGGAGGTATAGAAAGGGCTGCGCATGCGCAGTCCCTCAGGATGGAGGACGGCCACGGTTCCTAAATGTCCGGGAAGAAGCACTCACAGTCCGGTGAGTGACAGTACCCCCCCTTTTAAAGGTGGGCACAGAACGCCTGGAACCGGGCTTGTCCGGATTTTTGGAATAAAACTTCTTCAGAAGGGCAGGAGCATTAAGATCTTCAGCTTTGATCCATGAACGCTCTTCAGGACCAAAGCCCTTCCAATGAACGAGGAAACGGAGGACTCCTCGCGAAATTTTTGCATCCAATACCTCAGTAATCTCGAAATCCTCCTCCTGATGAACTTGAACTGGCTGCGGTGCTGAGGGAGGAGTCGAGAAACGGTTGATGATGAGAGGTTTGAGCAAGGACACATGGAAGGCATTGGAAATCCGAAGATTCTTAGGAAGAAGAAGTTTAACACATACTGGATTGATAACTTGAATGATCCTATATGGACCAATAAAACGAGGGGCGAATTTCATAGATGGAACCTTCAAACGAATATTTTTGGTAGATAACCAGACACGATCTCCAATTTTTAGTGGTGGAATAGCCCGCCTCTTCTTATCTGCGAAAGACTTATATTTATTAGATGTCTTCTTTAAACAGGTTTTGACCTGAGACCAGATATTTTTGAAGGTTTGACAAGCAGTCTCCACAGCAGGAACTTGGGTGGGCGGGAGGGCAGGAAATTCCGGAAAAGACGGATGGTGACCGTAGACCACAAAGAATGGAGTTTTGGATGATGACTCATGGTACATGTTGTTATGGGCGAATTCAGCCCAAGGGAGCAATTCTACCCAGTTGTCTTGGTTGGCTGAAGAGAACATCCTAATAAAAGTCTCAAGATCTTGATTGACTCGTTCCGTTTGTCCGTTAGATTGCGGATGGTAAGACGATGAGAGTGCTAATCGTATGCCCAAGGTTTTACAAAGGGCCCGCCAGAATCTGGAAACGAATTGTACTCCTCTATCCGACACAATCTCAGACGGACATCCATGGATGCGGAAGATTTCTTTAATGAAATGTTCAGCCAGAGTAGACGAGGAAGGTAAACCGGACAGAGGGACGAAATGGACCATCTTCGAAAATCTGTCTACCACTACCCAAATAGTATTGTGATTCTTACTTGGTGGCAAATCAGTAACGAAATCCATACTAATATGGGTCCAAGGCTTGGACGGAATGGGTAGTGGTCGCAGCAACCCTGCTGGAGTTCTGCGGGAGGATTTGAACTGAGAACATAAATCACAGGAAGCAATAAACTCTTTGACGTCTCTCCTCATTGAAGGCCACCAGTAACTACGAGAGAGAATCTCAAAGGTCTTGTGTTCACCGGCGTGTCCAGAAAAACGAGAGGCATGGAACCACGAAAGGATTTTCCTCCTCAGAGTAGGAGGCACAAGGGTCTTCCCAAATGGTAGCATTTTGGTGGATGAAGCAGCCAGAGAAATACATTTGGGATCTAGAATAGCATGGTTGGGAACCTCTTCTACATCAGAGGACGTCACAAAAGCTCGAGATAGAGCGTCAGCTTTCTTGTTCTTAGCGGCTGGTTTGAAGGTTATAATTAATTCAAAACGGGAAAAGAAAAGAGACCATCTTGCTTGACGAGGGTTCAAGCATTGAGCAGATTGCAAATATGACAAGTTCTTATGATCCGTGAAGATCGTCACCGGATGGCGAGCTCCTTCCAACAAGTATCTCCATTCCTCTAATGCAGCTTTGATGGCCAGCAACTCCTTGTCCCCGATAGTATAATTTTTCTCTGCGGGCAGAAAACCCCGAGAGTAGAAGGCACAAGGATGTAATTTTTGTTGCTCCGAGCGTTGGGAGAGAATAGCTCCTAAGCCCACATTAGAGGCATCTACTTCTAGGAAGAAGGGGAGTGTCACATCAGGCTGTCGCAGAATGGGAGCAGATGAGAAGGCCTCTTTGAGGATTTGAAAGGCTTGGAGAGCCTCAGATGACCATTGCTTAGTATTAGCCCCTTTCCGAGTTAGGGCCACAATGGGAGATGCAATGGATGAAAAGTCTTGAATGAAGCGTCTATAGTAATTGGCAAAACCTAAAAAACGCTGGATGGCACGAAGAGTAGTTGGCTGAGGCCAATGTAGTACAGCATTTACTTTGTCTGGATCCATCTTCAGGCCAACTCCGGAAACTATATACCCCAAGAATGGAATCTGGGGTAACTCGAATGAACATTTTTCCAATTTACAGAACAACGAGTTCTTCCGTAGTCTGGAGAGGACCTCTGCCACATGTTGGTGATGAGAAGGCAGGTCCTGTGAGAAGATCAATATGTCGTCTAGGTAGACAACGACACATACATATAATAAGTCCCGAAAGATCTCATTGATGAAACCCTGGAAAACAGCGGGGGCATTACACAGCCCGAAGGGCATTACTAAATATTCGTAATGCCCATCTCTGGTGTTAAACGCGGTCTTCCATTCGTCACCGGAACGGATTCTAATTAAATTGTAAGCACCACGAAGATCCAACTTAGTAAATATCCGAGCTCCCTTGATGCGATCAAATAGCTCAGTGATCAGCGGAATGGGATACCGATTCTTGATAGTAATGGCGTTGAGTCCACGAAAATCTATACAAGGGCGTAATGATCCATCCTTCTTTTTGACGAAGAAGAACCCAGCTCCAGCGGGAGAGGTGGAAGGTCGAATGAACCCACGCTGGAGATTCTCCTGTATGTACTCAGATGTGGCTTGAGTTTCAGGTAACGAGAGAGGATAGACCCGACCCCTGGGAGGAGTCTTGCCAGGTAGAAGGTCGATCGGACAATCCCAAGAACGATGAGGAGGAAGACGTTCAGACTGAGCTTTATCAAACACATCGGCAAATGAAGCATACTGAGGAGGGAGTCCCGGGGAGGAAGATGAGATGGAAGATCGCTGTACTTTAAGAGGAATAACTTGAGAGAGACAATGATGGTAACATTCAGACCCCCAAGACGTAACTTGAGGGGTGCGCCAGTCAATCTGGGGAGAGTGACACTGAAGCCATGGAAGGCCTAAGACAATCGGACTTGTCGTAACTGGAAGAATTAAAAACGAAATTTCTTCATGGTGTAGTACACCAATCTGAAGGGTTACTGGAGACGTACTCTGGGTGATGAGACCATTGATGAGGCGTGATCCATCTATAGCCGTCACAGTAATGGGTGTTTTTAAAGTGATCACTGGTAGGGACCATTGATTCACTAGTGATTTAGAAATGAAATTTCCTGCTGCTCCGGAATCAATCAATGCCTGTGACTCAAAGGATTTGGTAGCAAAGGAAATCGTAACATCAAAAGCGCAGACTTTAGATTTCATAGACAATGGAGAGGACTCCAGGGACCCTAACTTCACCTCTCCAGAACTAGTTAGGGCCTGGCATTTCCCAATCTCTTAGGGCAAGAGCTGAGCATATGCGTGGAATCAGCACAATAGATACAGAGTATATTCTTTACTCTTCGTTTCCTTTCCTCTGAAGATAATTTGGAACGTCCTATCTCCATGGGAATCACAGAGGATGGAGCTGGACGAAATTGAGGGTTTAAACGAAGAGGTGCTTTGACAGCTGTTGTTTTCTCAGACTCTCTTTCACGAAATCTCATATCTACACGATGGCAAAGAGAGATCAAATCTTCTAGTGACGAAGGAAGCTCTTGGGTAGTCAGTGCATCTTTAATTTTATCGGAGAGCCCCTGCCAGAAGGCGGCAACTAATGCTTCAGTGTTCCACTGAAGTTCAGAGGCTAAGATCCTAAATTGAATGACATACTGTCCTACTGTATGGGAGCCTTGTCGCAACCGAAGAATGCTGGAAGCAGCGGAGGTCACACGACCTGGTTCATCGAACACACTTCGGAACGTGGAAATGAATTTGGCACTATCTTGTAGAATTGGATCGTTTCTTTCCCACAGGGGGGAGGCCCAAGCCAGGGCTTGTCCCGAAAACAATGAGATAAGATAGGCCACTCTGGAACGATGGGTAGAAAAATTTTGAGGTTGGAGTTCAAAATGGACTGAACATTGGTTAAGGAAACCTCTACAAGTTTTGGGGTCCCCGTCATATTTTGACGGAGTAGGCAGGTGAAGCGTAGGAGCTGTAGACACCTGGGATGGCACTGGGGAAACGGAGGAAAGCACAGGAGCTTCAATATTAGCTGTAACAGTCTGTCCAGATGTTCCTTGGGAGGTTAATGATTGGTAACATTGAAGTAACAGCTGTTGGCGAGCATCCTGTTGCTCCACATGGCTGACCAGATGCTGCAGCATCTCTTTAGCGGTAGGTTCCGTATCTGGGTCTGTCATGGCCTGATCTTACTGTCTCGGGCACTAGGAGTCTTTACCCAGGGATCACCAGGTGATAGGCTTACCAGAGCAGTATAGGTGGTAATATGGTACTCTGGTAGCAGGGTGATCACGGAACAGGAAATAGCAGATGATGAGATGCTCAGGAAAGTCTATGACTAGCAGCACTGGCAATATGGAGGTAGTAATACACGAGGAACTGTATGGACAAAGGACACGTGAAGGTAGTCAGTGGTCTGCGGTAGCAAGTTGTACCACTGCTATAGTGAGGAGGAATGTCCAACAGAAACGAGGAGGTGATGAGAGTCAGCGGTCTGCGGATAGCAAGTTGTACCGCTGTCTGAGTGAAGGAATGGAATCCAAGTGGAGGTATCCGGGGAGTCAGTGGTCTGCGTTAGCAAGTTGCACCACTGCTATGTGAGAGGATACTGGAGCAGGTGAAACTGGAAACAGGGGTCAGTGGTCTGCCACTAGCAAGTTGTACCACTGAATATATATGTGAGGAGGTGCACGGGGAGAGACTGCAACACAATATATACACGGGCACCTTGACTTTGATCCACAGTAATATGCACAATATAAATGTATAAATGACTGAACAACACTGCCAATATAGAAAGTCTCTTGAAGTAATCCAGCATGAGATAACACAGTCAATGATGGCAATAGACTCAGCGGATAGTACACTCCAGAGGAGAACCAACACAGTCCAGCAAGGTATGCAATACACAGCACAGTCAATGGGAAGTATGCATACCGTGGTACAGGAGAAGGCAGTCAGACAGAAGTGCAGAGATACCTGAACGGCAGGAGGCCGGCAGGATGCAAAGTCCCTGGATGGGTGAAGCGGTGGTCTAGCAGGTGCAACGCACAGGTAGGTAGACCAGCAGGGAACCCAAGAAGGCGTGGAGAGCGGATCAGCAGTAGATGGATGCGTAGCGCTGAGAGGTAACAGCAGCGGGTCTCTGCGGGAACACGGAGGTAGCCAATAGCAACCAGCAGGTGCAGTAACGATGGGACACCAGAGCAGAGTTGAACTGGAACAGTTGATCACGGAGAGTAGCGGGTAGCAATAGTGGCAGCAGACTCAAGGAAACACGGGAGAGTTGACAAGGGCTGAAGCCTGAAGCGCACAGAGGCGGCGGATAGGAATCAGCTACACAGTCACGATGAAACACAGACGGGTTGCAGGTTGAAGACTGTAGTGCACGGAGGCAGCGGATAGGAATCAGCTAGCAGTCACGATGATGAAACACAGACGAGTTGCAGGTTGAAGACTGTAGTGCACGGAGGCAGCGGATAGGAATCAGCTAGCAGTCACGATGATGAAACACAGACGAGTTGCAGGTTGAAGACTGTAGTGCACGGAGGCAGCGGATAGAAATCAGCCAAACAGTCACGATGATGAAACACAGACGAGTTGCAAGTTGAAGCCTGTAGTGCACGGAGGCAGCGGATAGGAATCAGCTGGCAGTCACAATCATGAACAGGTGAGTGGATGTGAATGAAAGACTGTAGTGCACGGAGGCAGCGGATAGGCATCAGCTAACAGTCCCAATGATACAAGGTAGAGTTGAAGTGGTTAGAAGACTGTAGTGCACGGAGGCAGCGGATAGGAATCAGCTCACAGTCACGATGATACAGTAGATGGTAGAAGTGGTATGGAAACCACAGTAGTAGAAGTGGTTTGGAAACCACAGAGGTAGAAGTGGTTTGGAAACCACAGGAATCAGCTGGGCTGAATAAACGAGGAAACACAGGAACACCTTCAGAGACTCATGGGGAATGAGACTCCAAGATCAGGCAATGTGGTGATGACCACAGGTGCTTAATATAGGGAGGTTGCCTGATCTGCCAATTAAGTTAAAGGAACATACACTGGAGGTATAGAAAGGGCTGCGCATGCGCAGTCCCTCAGGATGGAGGACGGCCACGGTTCCTAAATGTCCGGGAAGAAGCACTCACAGTCCGGTGAGTGACACTGTGGTTCTCCCTCTGTACCCCGCTCACGCTGCCTGTGGTTCTCCCTCTGTACACAGCTCACGCTGCCTGTGGTTCTCCCTCTGTACACCGCTCACGCTGCCTGTGGTTCTCCCTCTGTACCCCGCTCACGCTGCCTGTGGTTCTCCCTCTGTACACCGCTCACGCTGCCTGTGGTTCTCCCTCTGTACACCGCTCACGCTGCCTGTGGTTCTCCCTCTGTACCCCGCTCACGCTGCCTGTGGTTCTCCCTCTGTACGCCGCTCACGCTGCCTGTGGTTCTCCCTCTGTACCCCGCTCACGCTGCCTGTGGTTCTCCCTCTGTACCCCGCTCACGCTGCCTGTGGTTCTCCCTCTGTACGCCGCTCACGCTGCCTGTGGTTCTCCCTCTGTACACAGCTCACGCTGCCTGTGGTTCTCCCTCTGTACCCCGCTCACGCTGCCTGTGGTTCTCCCTCTGTACCCCGCTCACGCTGCCTGTGGTTCTCCCTCTGTACACAGCTCACACTGCCTGTGGTTCTCCCTCTGTACCCCGCTCACGCTGCTGGTGGTTCTCCCTCTGTACCCCGCTCATGCTGCCTGTGGTTCTCCCTCTGTATACCGCTCACACTGCCTGTGGTTCTCCCTCTGTACCCCGCTCATGCTGCCTGTGGTTCTCCCTCTGTACACCGCTCATGCTGCCTGTGGTTCTCCCTCTGTACACAGCTCATGCTGCCTGTGGTTCTCCCTCTGTACACAGCTCACGCTGCCTGTGGTTCTCCCTCTGTACGCCGCTCACGCCGCCTGTGGTTCTCCCTCTGTACACAGCTCACGCTGCCTGTGGTTCTCCCTCTGTACCCCGCTCACGCTGCCTGTGGTTCTCCCTCTGTACCCCGCTCACGATGCCTGTGGTTCTCCCTCTGTACCCCGCTCATGCTGCCTGTGGTTCTCCCTCTGTACCCCGCTCATGCTGCCTGTGGTTCTCCCTCTGTACCCCGCTCACGCTGCCTGTGGTTCTCCCTCTGTACCCCGCTCACGCTGCCTGTGGTTCCCCCTCTGTACCCCGCTCACGCTGCCTGTGGTTCTCCCTCTGTACCCCGCTCACGCTGCCTGTGGTTCTCCCCCTGTGAGCCGCTCACTCTGCCTGTGGTTCTCCCCCTGTGCACCGCTCACTCTGCCTGTGGTTCTCCCTCTGTACACCGCTCACGCTGCCTGTGGTTCTCCCTCTGTACGCCGCTCACGCTGCCTGTGGTTCTCCCTCTGTACGCCGCTCACGCTGCCTGTGGTTCTCCCTCTGTACGCCGCTCACGCTGCCTGTGGTTCTCCCTCTGTACACCGCTCACGCTGCCTGTGGTTCTCCCTCTGTACGCCTCTCACGCTGCCTGTGGTTCTCCCTCTGTACCCCGCTCACGCTGCCTGTGGTTCTCCCCCTGTACCCCGCTCACGCTGCCTGTGGTTCTCCCTCTGTACCCCGCTCACGCTGCCTGTGGTTCTCCCTCTGTACACAGCTCACGCTGCCTGTGGTTCTCCCTCTGTACACCGCTCACGCTGCCTGTGGTTCTCCCTCTGTACCCCGCTCACGCTGCCTGTGGTTCTCCCTCTGTACACCGCTCACGCTGCCTGTGGTTCTCCCTCTGTACACCGCTCACGCTGCCTGTGGTTCTCCCTCTGTACCCCGCTCACGCTGCCTGTGGTTCTCCCTCTGTACGCCGCTCACGCTGCCTGTGGTTCTCCCTCTGTACCCCGCTCACGCTGCCTGTGGTTCTCCCTCTGTACCCCGCTCACGCTGCCTGTGGTTCTCCCTCTGTACGCCGCTCACGCTGCCTGTGGTTCTCCCTCTGTACACAGCTCACGCTGCCTGTGGTTCTCCCTCTGTACCCCGCTCACGCTGCCTGTGGTTCTCCCTCTGTACCCCGCTCACGCTGCCTGTGGTTCTCCCTCTGTACACAGCTCACACTGCCTGTGGTTCTCCCTCTGTACCCCGCTCATGCTGCCTGTGGTTCTCCCTCTGTATACCGCTCACACTGCCTGTGGTTCTCCCTCTGTACCCCGCTCATGCTGCCTGTGGTTCTCCCTCTGTACACCGCTCATGCTGCCTGTGGTTCTCCCTCTGTACACAGCTCATGCTGCCTGTGGTTCTCCCTCTGTACACAGCTCACGCTGCCTGTGGTTCTCCCTCTGTACGCCGCTCACGCTGCCTGTGGTTCTCCCTCTGTACGCCGCTCACGCTGCCTGTGGTTCTCCCTCTGTACCCCGCTCACGCTGCCTGTAGTTCTCCCTCTGTGCACCGCTCACACTGTTGTTGGTTTATACATATTTTAAATTTAACATAATACATGATTTAGTTACATACATGCTTTATCTCTTTTCCAAATAGTAATTTATATGGAAACACAAGTTTCATTCGTATTTAATATTCAGTTCCTTTAAATGTCTAAAGTGTTCACTCATGGCCTGGCTTTTCATATTTCTTATACCTATCCTTTTTTCCCCAAACAGGAGCCCAACATTCCAGGATCTAGATATGCAACAACGGAGTTAACACACCAGGAAGTAAAAGCTGAAAGAACAGGTAGGAGAGAGCAGGATAGCTGTCAACTGTCCTGATTCTGGTGGGATAGTCCTGATTTTGGGTGTCTGTTCCCCTTTGTTCCGATCTAGGATCTGGGGTCCCGTCTGTGCACTTTTTATATACACTCAATTCTTATATGCTACAATATGGCACTAGTCATGTCCTCTCTGGGCTGGCCCTCTAGTCTCACACTCAGGCGGCTGGCCATAGCCCCTCTGGTGGGCCCCTACCCTTCATGTCCCAGTCCGAGACTGGGTGTGGCTGCATCTTAGATCCTGTCCCCCATTAGTGTAAATATTGTTGACTTTGCATTGCCTGTAAATCCATGTTTGGGGAAATCATAATGCATCCTGATGTTAAATCATCTGATGTGATGTCAGACACATCGGCGCCTGGCCGGATCAAGGGGCTGGCGCTACGAAATTTGCTGGCGCTATGTAAATAAATGATGATGATTGCTTACCCCCTGCCAGGAGTTATGTCAAAACTGTATAAAAAGAGAGCCGTTGTGCACTGAAAGGTTTTATTATACCATCTGTACTTCTAGAAAGATCACTCGTACCTTAAACCGGTGGGAACTGTCCTTCTTAGGACACTTGAGCTTCAAGATCCTGCTTAACAACTTCTTCTCTGCTGTAATTCCTGTGACCTGCAGATTAGACCCAAATTTAATCTGTTTTCTGGCTGTTCTGAGGTTTGGACCCAGCATTCCAGTACCAACGCTCTGCCTGCTACCTGCAGCTCTGGCCAGTGTGATAGGCCAAAGGGGAACCATCCACAGCAACCCTGATCTGAAGGCGAGAGGTCAGGGGTACCAGCACAGGTGTACCAGCAAGGGGGTAGACTAGCAGCGACAGTTACCCAGAAGAAACGCAATCAATCTGAAAGGGGATTTATCTGAGAAAATGACTTTATCCCAGTCCTCAGCAGTCCAATCCCTGTACAGTTTGCAGAATATCAGTTTGTCCTTGATGTTTTTCCTTGAGAGATGTGGCTTCTTTGCTGGCCTTCTTGACACCAGGCCATCCTCCAAAAGTCTTCACCTCACTGTGCATGCAAATGCACTCACACCTGCCTGCTGCCATTCCTGAGCAAGTTCTGCGCTGGTGGTGCCCGATCCCACAGCTGAATCAACTATAGGAGATGGTCCCGGCACTTGCTGGACATTCTTGAGCATCCTGAAGCCTTCTTCACAACTATTGAACCTTTATCCTTGAAGTTCTTGAAGATCCGATAAATGGTTGATTTAGGTGGAATCTTACTAGCAGCAATATCCTTTCCTGTGAAGCCCTTTTTTGTGCAAAGCAATGATGACTACACATGTTTCTTTGCAGGTCACCATGGTTAACAGAGGAAGAACAATGATTTCAAGCACCACCCTCCTTTTAAAGCTTCCAGTCTGTTATTCTAACTCAATCAGCATGACAGAGTGATCTCCAACCCTGTCCTCGTCAATACTCTCAACTGTGTTAACGAGAGAATCACTGACCTGATGTCAGCTGGTCCTTTTGTGGCAGGGCTGAAATGCATTGGAAATGTTGTTTTGGGGATAAAGTTCATTATCATGGCAAAGAGGGACTTTGAAATTAATTGCAATTCATCTGATCACTCTTCTTGACATTCTGGAGTATATGCAAATAGCCATCATTAAAACAGAGGCAGCAGACTTTGTGAAAAATATTATTTGTGTCACTCTGAAAACTTTTAGCTATGACTGTAAGCTTGGCTTTGGTGGCAGGGATGATAGTGCCAGTGCATATGGACAGAAGGCGTTGAGAAGGAGAATGGAGTTCATCCCTTGGGGTATTTCTCAAATTAAGGAGCACAAAAGAAGGTATGAAGACAGCACCAGATATATATGAAGACCTAGTTAGTAGCATTAATTAATGCAAATGCCTAGGAGACTCCTATGGGGTGCTCCCATAGCACATATTAATGAATTAAACAAAAAAGGAGAGAAAAAAATTCACCTTTTTGGAGTGCCCCTCCTTATATGCACATCTTTTCTTTCCTTTTTTGTCAAATTAAGGAGCGCCATGAATACGTCTGAAACATCTCCGTAACATTAACAGGTGCTAGTCCATTAGATTGTGGATAGCGAGGACTGCTAGTGACATGTGAGTTGTCCCATTCATTAGTGAAAGACTGAAATTCACCACTCATGATCTGCATGGCGTTGTCAGTGAGCAACTTGCATGGTATACCATGGGTAGAGTAGTGTCTTTTCATTTTGTTAATGACTGTTGCCCTTTTCAGTTCAGGAACATAGTCTATCTCGAACCAACCGGAATATGAGTCCACTAAAACAAGGTGATCTTTCCCCCTCAACACAAAAGATCTGCAGCAACGATAGACCAAGCGAGGTCAAGTACCTCAAGGAGAGGTTCTATGGCATGATGGGGCCGTAGAGAATAGCATGTGGCACAAGTAGAGACTACCAGCAGCCATAAAGGGTCAATGCATCCTTAGCCCATTGCAAACTGGCCTCCCACCCGGGGTGCCCCTGGTGGGCCTGTTGGGCATAAAATCCTTGGAAAGCACATGGGATTACAAACTGCTAACCACGCAGGCTGATGCCCTCTGAGATAGTTAACTTGTCCCTAAAAACAAAGAATGACTTGAGCTCATTAGGCAAATCCTTGGCCAACCATACAGGACAACATGCAACAACCTTTGGTCATCACTGAGTGTAACATCATGCAGCTCTTCCATGCTCCAGGAGGAGAGGACATCATACTCCATAACATCCATGTCATCATCAGCATCAGGGACACCTGAGTCCGTAAGGTGAGCTCGCTATAAAGCGTGCTCTACTTGGCGGTCCTTTCCACACTTGTACACCACATTGAGATGGTACCTTTAGAGCTTGAACATGAACTGTTGCATAAGCGCCGAAGCAGTGTGCATAAGTTTGCGGAGAAGAGTGATCAGTGATCTGTTTCAACCAACACTGGATGTCCATAGATAAACTTGTGAAACTTTTGACTATAATTTATTAAAAAAATATAATACATAGATACAGCCATACTGGACGAAGCAGACATACGCCCAGGGTCTCAAATGCCAATTGACACCCTATATTTGATTAACTTATTCTTATATAGAACATGAAACTCCTTCTTACTTTAAAACGCACCTTCCCAGCTTACATCACTGCTGGCACTCTATCATTAAAATAACATATTCTATTGGACGATCATTTATATGGACATATCCGGTGACATTGCTAAATACAAATCATATGACAATGATCTAATCTGTTTTTCTCATGAAATGTGCAGTAATGGAAAATTACTAACATGTCTCTTGTTATGCAATATGTGTTTTTCTCCGTTCTCTTAAAGACACACAGAAACAAAATTCCAGTTTATTGGTTCATTCTATTGAACTAATTGGTAATATAGGGTTTTTGTTAATTATTACTTCGACAGTTTTCCACCCTTTCGTATACACAAAAGGTACTTTTTCATGTGACTTTACTTAATTGAATAGGAGTATATATTTCTGCCAGCACTGATGTTTTCGGATTGGTTTGACTCTCACAAATATTTGTATACAATACAAACCATACTTTAAACAAGTATACAGGAACAATATTGTCACAATTATTAGTACAATAAATTTCATGTAAATATACATTTGGTTTGATGGCCACTTTTCAAGTCCAAAGAACCATATGCTTGGATTTAAACATGTCCATGATGAATCATTTTAAAAGTCTTTATAATAATTTTGTCATCAAAATCCTTCTTCATATTATAGGCGTTGTTTATATAATGTGTAATTATAGCTTCTGGATCGGAAATGTCATTGATTAGATATTAAACAAAGGACTCCAACTTCAGTCTCAAGGATTAAACTTTATCCTCCTGTTTGAGCTGTTAAATAGTCCAAAACTACTCAATGTTGTAAAAGTTCATATTTAAATACCTGTAATTCAAGTCCAACATAATGAAAGTTATCATTATCAATTAAATCCTGGCAAACGTTCAATTTCATAAATCCATAATTTCATAAGTAAACATATTATCAATATTTATTCCCATTTATGTCTTACTGACTTATTAATGAGTAGAACATATTTTTATTAATAATATCTCTTTCAACTCATCGTTCAACACTGTATAAAACTGAGGAACCACTCTTGTTAAACAGCATAATTCATAATTAATTGATAACCATTTAAATGCATATTTTTAATATATATTTATATAATGTTTCCTGGTAAAAGAAATGAACCACAATATTCTAAAACCATGGTGGAGATAATCATACCCACGTGACATTTTTATCTAGTATCGTTTTCTCTTAGTCCGAATCTGGTTCTGGTAGTGTATGCTTAAAAAGTTAATTATACTAATACAAAGTGCATTGTGTACATATTTTACTCTTTAGGTCTTTGGTGGCTTACCTTTCAAACTTAGTTACATCTGTTTGAAGTTCTATCTTTAGTTTAGCTTTTTCATTTTATGTAATTTCTAAATCTCTGTCTACATCAAACGTACACGGTTCTATACACTCAGGCCCATATGTTTTGGGCACTGTAACGACTGTGTTACAATTATTCATGCTAATTCTTACAACTTTGAAATACTTATTGTTTTACGGCAGCAATTTATATACTTGTTGCTGTCCTTTATCTGAGGGATTATTGTTTTAACCTCTTATTGTTTTATTAAACATAAAAATAAATTTATTCAGTTATATGTGGTGCTAAAACTATAACCGAGATTTAGTCAAGTTATATATATTTTCAACAATTCGACCATAATCACTAAGATCTCACTTTTGTTCTTGACATATTATATTAGGACTAATGTGTGTAATTTTTCATAAGGTGCTGGAAATGGTAACATTGGCATATTTTTACTCAATAAAGGAGTTTTCGTACACGCCCAACAATTTTTAACTCCTAATATTTCACTTAACATAACATACTAACGGTCAACTGGATATTCTCTCTAGCAATATTCATTATTATCAGATCACCATATTAACCACCTTTCTTACCACAATACATTTTGGATTGGTGGTAATCCTTTACAATTTCTGAATTCTCTGGTTTTCCTGTTTAGAAAAGAGCAGAAATGGTCTTATTAAAATCATCCTCATCTAATATATCAGATGGGCTATCACCTTACCAACTTCTCCTCAATGCCTTTCCAAAATATATAAATAACATGTTGAGGCTTCAAGTGTCATTGTTCCTATAAGAAAGGCAACAAGGTTGAATTTTCTTTGCGTCATAAATCGATAAACTTGTAGCTGATTATACATCATCACTTCCATCTTGATTGAAGAGTTCTTTTGAACATAACTCAGTCTCTTTATCTGTATTCAGTCCTGAGTCCTTTGGTTCCTTTAAGCTTGCGTCTTTGACCTGTTTGCAACGGGAACTATGGATCCAAATGTCTTTCTCTGCAAATTTTACGGCAGTATCAGTCGTTATAGAACTTGTCTTTAGTAGGACCATCCCATTGATCTGTAAGGGAACCAGAGTGTAAAAGATTTCTTACCATAACATAGTCTCTAAGTTGTCTCTTCTGTGTGCAGGCCCAAGAGCTGCTTCTAGTTAAATGTCTTTGTTCAAGTGTTCTTTTGGACCTTCTGAAGCTTCTGCAACTGTTCAGACAACTGTATAACATATTGCACAGTTAGATCATGATGCAGTTTCAAGTCTGTGGATTAATAACATATCTTGTCTGGAGTCCAATAACAGTTCATATGGAGAGAGATTGAGAAGAGGTTTAGAAGTGATTCTAATACCATGATAAACTAAAGAAGTGCCATTCCTGTTCCTTTAGTAAGCTTAGTTATTCTTTAATTACTCCATTTATTATTTCAACTTTCTCTGAAGCTTGAGAATGATATAGTGTATAAAGTTTGAATATATTCCTATTATATTACACATTCTTTGAAACACTTTTTTTTTCTTCTCTGAAATGAGTCCACTCTCTGGGTGAACTACATCTACATACAAATTCTGGCAAAATCTTCTTCGCAATACGTTATACTATGTCTGAGGCAGATAACTAGGCCTCATCCCACCAACATGTATCAATACCTACTAACACATACTGTAACCCTCTTAACTTTTTTCCTCTTAATTAAATAAAATCAATACACTAATTTGTAACCTCTGAAAAGGTTATTTTAGGCAACTGTCTGACCTTAGTAGGCATTATCTTTCCTTCATTGCTCTTAAGACAAATTATAGATAATTCACATTTAAACTTAGCATATGTAGTATGTCGGGGCATTCCAACAAGATATAACAATTTTAGTCTTGTTATCTGCTCCCATGTGTACTAAATAACGCATGAACACTTTCTGTAAAGCATAACAACATTTCTAATGCTACTGGTTTATTTTCTATATCTACCCAAATTTCATCCTTTGTTTCAATTTCCATGTGTTAATTTCATTAAATATAGCCTTTTACTGACATTGTCGTAAATTCTCAAATGTGATATCATTAAAAATTATCAATTGGGTATGTGGCTGCCCTTTCTCGAGCTGCTGAGTCTGCTAGTTTGTTCTCTGGCAGATCTGTTGCTGGCTATAGCAGTGTACTGGGAGATCTCTCTGTGTATTTGTTCCTTTCAGGATAACCCCTCCCCTTTCAAACACCTGCTATACCCTATAAATTGATTGAGTAACTTCCATTTTATTTATTTTTATATTCTAGTAAGACTTTACCTGTCTGTTTGGTATGTGCCTGGATTCAACCTCTTTTGGCAACTATATAGCCTCTATCAGTTGCTTGACTGTTTGTGCATGTTATATAGGTGTTCCCATTGATGTTAGGTAACCCCTATATTTTCAAATAATTCCAAAATCATAACCTATTGTGTTCAGTTATTACACGTAACGTAAATCTGTGTAAATGTTTACTCGTTTTCCTTTACCTAGCTGACATGCTCTGATGAGTGCTGTTATCTCATTATGTATAGTGATTGCACATCCTGTCACTATCACTAATGAGCATTTATCTATAAAACATTTTCATCAGTAAAGAAACTTTAATCTAAATTTTCCAATGTAGTCTCAAAAATGTCTGGTAATACAGAAATAACTTACACATTTACTTAATTCAATAATGCTCATTGTCTTCCTTGTCATGTGAGGTTTCTAAGGCAATGATGTAACAAAATTGAGATTCTGACATTTGCATATTGTAATATTAGAAGAACTAAAGCAATTTAATGTTTTGTTTTAATTTCCCATTGTATAAACCTTGCTACAGACACATGTCTAGTCTGTGCATTATTCAGGAGTTGTGTGACACACGAGGGACAAACAAATGTAACTCACGCTGCAACACAATATCCTGTGTCTTTCCCACAACAATAGCTGCTATGGCTATAAATCTTAAACATGAAGTTAATGCTTTTGCTACCTATCTAATTGTATACTAATGATCTTTTAAATATCCTAAAACAGTATTATATAGCATACAGCTGAAAATCCTAGTATTCACTGGCTACAGAATTGTGACATATAAAAAAACAAATGTACTGCTTTTATTTCTTTCATTATTCTAAGGTAGAGGGTGTTCAAATATCAGGACCACCCTTTAGGAAATCTAAATATCTCTGGCCAGGTGTCCAACAATTTAATCTTTTTAAATAAGTAAATGAATTTTCTCCTTCTTGGATACTTCTGAAAGAAAACACAATAATTATTTAGTTTCTTCACTGCAGAAAATCATTCACATATTCCGGTTTTCTGTGGGTACAAAAGATTGCAAATTATTCTGCACACACTATAACAAAGAATTAGAACTGTCTATAAAACTTTATAATGATTGAACCCCCCTGTTGGCAACAACAAAAACAAAATTCTGAATACTTCTTATTAGCATTAAAAATCATCGCTGTGCAATCTATGACTGAGATCTGCATTGGTATGCAGGGCGGGGTCCAGTCATTTGTCCGTTCGATGATACAAACTCAGAACACAGAAAATTTTCCATATACTGAACTCCTCCTCTTGGCAAGACAAATGAAAAATCCGCCCCATTCCATAAGACGTGGGAGATGGGAGGAGAGACATCTTTGCAAAATGGCGAAATCTCAAAAAAAAACAAATGGATCTCTGACGCAGCAAATTTCTCAATCTCCCTATATAAATCACTACACAAATGCTATTTTCAAGGCAACTATTATTTTCAACGCAACGATTTTCTGATAAAGCTAACATAACACAGATTTTTATACCACAGATTTTGTTGCCGTATTTCAAATAACAATTATTCTACTTCAAAACAGCAAAGAATTCTCAGTTTAAACACCCACATATTGTGTTCTATGTGTAACCGGAGATACGGTTCACACTACATGCCAAAAATATTATGCAATTGCTCTAAAAATATTTTAACATACATTTCATCTGCAAAATCACTATTTCACTATTTAACACACATTAAAGACCTTATTTAAATATTCATCTCATGCCTTTCTGCCGATTCAATCAACAAAGTCCCTTCCAATCTGGGTGTGACCCTATCTTTTGCAGTTGCTCGCTGTAAAACTGACAAATACTATTTATTTACTTAATATTTCCATAAAAGTCTTTAAACCTTAAATTTAATCTGTACATCTTCCAGATTCATAAAACCAACATATTTTCTGACAATATATATATATTTTCTTCCTATCTCCCTGTCGTTCTGAAAAGTAAACATATCATTTTCTCATACGTACTACGTTTATTAAAACCAGATGTTTCACTGAAATCACACACACACAAAAACTCTGGTATGCACGCTTACAAGATAAACTTACACTTGCAACGGGACATTTATCTATGCTTTAAAACCACATATAATCATTACACAAGTGTTAACAGGCACTACAAAAAAATCAGACTGACTATCTTTAGCCTATCGTCTTCACAAAATTAAATGTCCAGCATTTACTGCAATAGAGCTGAGTATCAGTATGGATACCAGGAGTACGAGACAGATGTATAAAACAAAAAAATTCACTGATCAAAAAACCTCAAACCCGTTCAGTATTAACACTATACGCTGCGCTGGCTGTATAATTATACTGCTTTTAAGCATTTTTTTACTGCTCATGTCACTTATTAACAACTAACAAACAACATTTTAACGTTTAGGTTCAAAATTAAAATTTCACATTTAAAAAAACACATTTTATAACTTCTTTGTTATTTTTTTTGCATTTCCCCTTCTTTAGAGTTTTAATGCAATCAGGATTTAAAACTCTATAGGCACACTTATTTGCCCGGGGAATCACCACGCCCTTTCTCTCCTTAAAAACAGCAAACTCCATCCCGACTGAGAGTCTCTGTTTATTTAAGGGATGCGTCCATCATGAGAAGCCGGCATTTCTACTCGTGTATTATAACTTATTATTTTTTTCCAAATAAGTCTACCGAGTAGATCACAAAACATCACAACGCTTTCTGCCAAATATAGGTCATCAGCCTCCTATACTGCAAAAGCATTTCATTTAACACATTAACTTTGCAAGTCACATCTCTTAACTTTGCATATAGATTTACACTGTTAAGCACCAAAATGTCTCATGCCAGTTATGGGTGGCCAGTCCACACTGGAGAAAAGCACATTTTAGCAACATTTAAACCAACAATATTTTCTTAAGTTACTAAGTTTCTGCAGAAACACATTAAATTAACTACTACACATTTAGCAATAAGGTCCTAGATTACTTTACATATCAGCATCCACCCCCACCCTCTCTTTACTCACTGCTTCGGTACACTCAATACACTTCGGAGCACAGATATATTTATATTTAACACATCTGATAACTCACCAGTGCAGAGGAGTGTAGGTCATGGTCATCCCCCTTGTCGAAGCAGTCATGAAGAGAGTAAGGTGTGGTATGTGATACTCATAGGACCAAGCCCCCAGCTTGTATAAGTTATTTTCTTCCCATCTCTTTAAATTTAATAAATGAGATGAGCAGGTTTCCAAATATAATATTTCTAAAATTTATTAAAAAGATATAATACATAGATACAGCCATACTGATTGAAGCAGACATATGCCCAAGGTTTCAAATGCCAATTGACACCCTATATTTGATTAACTTATTCTTATATAGAACATGAAACTCCTTCTTACTTTAAAACACACATTCCCAGCTTACATCACTGCTGGCACTCTATCATTAAAATAACATATTCTATCGGACGATCATTTATATGGACATATCCGGTGACATTGCTAAATACAAATCATATGACCATGATCTAATCTGTTTTTCTCATGAAATGTGCAGTAATGGAAAATTACTAACATGTCTCTTGTTATGCAATATGTGTTTTTCTCCGTTCTCTTAAAGACACACAGAAACAAAATTCCAGTTTATTGGTTCATACTATTGAACTAATTGGTAATATAGGGTTTTTGTTAATTATTACTTCGACAGCCTACACAAATCTCCCCCTCATCCTCTTCTAATTCTAAAGTGGCATCCTCAATTGGTGTATCACCGGCTACACTCGGGCTGTTCAGGCACACATCAGCAGAACTGCTGAAAGGGCCCTTCTTTATGGGTACACTATCAGAATGCTCACGATTACACATACCACTGTTGGATGGACTCTGGTGTCATTTCTGATTCTGAGCATATATTCTCCTCTACTGCTTTACTGTTTTCTTGCAGCTCGATTTCACGCGTAACAGTAGTTGTGCACCACTTTTGTAATTCAAATTACTTGGTCTTGCTTGGTCACGAGTGACCATACAAGAAGAAGGCTCAGTAACATTTTTTGAGCTGGCACTAATAGAGAAAGGCGAAGGCCTCATTCTTTCTTTGCCACTGCGTGTGTAGAATGGCATGTTGGCAGGTTTTTTTTTATCGGCAGTTAACTTTTCCTCAGTTACACTTCTTTTTCGCTTCAACACGGTAAAAAAAAAAATTTGGGTGTGTTTTTTTGCCTGATTTAAAAAGACTATGTACTTTTACATAGGCTTTACCAGATGACGTACTGGGAACACTACCATCAGGACTGGTGCTAGCACCTGCTTGCTGATCCTGCTCATATGTGAACTGCTTTGAATCCATTTTAATGAGCCAAAAGTACTTGTAGTGCAAAATATTAAATAGATAGTGCTGCTAGATATGACTTTTTGCAGCCAGAAAAATTATTGTTTCACACTGGAGAATATGGGACACACCAAAGCACTTGTAGTGCAAAATATAAAAAAAAAATGCCTCCTCTATCCTCCTCTCTTCCTGCTCTAACAATTGCTAATAGAATTGCTAGCAGAATTTCAATAATAATTGAAAGAATATGGTATACAATAATTGCTCTGTCCCTGCTCTAATACAGCCTGTGACCTAACCCTGATCTCTCCCTCTGTAAAATGGTGATGTATTGCTGTGGAGGCGGGTATTTATGCTTTTCAAATCTCGCGAGAACCGAGCTCCGAGATCTGACGACGTCACAATGACGTTTTGCCTCGATTTCAAATCCGAATGGGCGGGAGAGTACCTCGGTACTCGGATAGGCGAAGTTCGGGCGGGTTCGGATCTCGGGGAACCGAGCCCGCCCATCTCTAGACATTACAATCCACAATATGAAACTGCAGCGGGACATGAAGTGAAACGTGGCCATACCCACAGTCTTGATTATCTGGCCACCTTAAGCAATTAGATTCACTGTGTGAGAACAGTCAATAGGTTGGCATCAGTGTCAATTTTAATTTTGATTGGCGTTATTTGTCTCCTTATCAACTATGGTAGCAAATATTTCACCCTTTTCAGCCCTGAGGTCAACACTCTCACAGTGAAGACTGGTGTCAGGATTGTTTTCTGGTGGTGCATCTACCATATGGACTCGGTGCAGCGGGCTGCTGGAACGTGCACTGTAGTGTTGTCTGTCATCAGCTGTGGGCTTGGACCTGTACCAGCTAGCAAAGTGGTTTTGTTTACCGCAGGAATTGCAGCATTTATTGAAGACAGGACATTTGTGACGTTCATAGGAATTCACACAGCGTGTTTGTTGCTGCTCGTGTTGCTGGAGGTCACATATATCAGACTCTTTTTTTTTTTTCAACTCTATTGCAATTTTGCGGGACTACTCATGTAACATGCATATGTGTATAGCAGTGTCCAGTGTCTGCAGGAGATGCGTACGAGTGACATCATCATAAGTCACACACACAATTCTGTCCTTGATGAGCCCACATATTTACATTTCTTTGCTAATAATTTCAATCTAAAAAAACAAAAAGACAGTTGTCAGCGCTTATCCTTTACACTGCATATCTATGTGTATCTAACAAATTGAAAACATGAGGTGTTAGTTCATATTTTGATCAAAACATTTAAGCCTGCATCCCAGCGTCAAGGGCACCTCATTATATGCAGGACCTACACTGACCTATTTGCTTTAAACACCATTCAAATGCAGTTAAAATCAGATGCACTCACCTCCCAGGTATAGGGGGTTTATATCTAGCAAGGGATGGTGTGTGACCCACACCCAAATGTGCCTTAAATAGGTTTAATGGACAGCTGCTGTCACAATAAGGCAATATTTTGAAACAAAACCAGAGAAAAACAAACCCATGCTTGGTATATCCCATATTATATATGGTACCAGCCAGGGGCGCACGCAGGGGGGAGTTTCTGGGTCTCCAGAAGCCCCTCCGCTCCGCTGAAGAAGTGCCTCTACATAGTAGCACTGTACTATATAGCAGCCGCGGCGCTGTCAAAGAAGCGTCCGCGGCGGTGCTGTACTGCCGTGGACGCTTCTTTGACAGCGCCGTGGCTGCTGTATTGTACAGTGCTGCCGAAACGGAGCTTCTGCGCATGTGCAGCAGCTCTCTCGCTGTTTGTTTTTTTTGGCCTGCGTGCGCCCCTAGATGGGATGATGGAAACAGGTAATCAGTTCACCAGGGAGTCAATTCTACAACCTCAGCATCTGCGCTAGCAGCAGTCACGTGATGTTTCAAACAAAACGCAACGCGTGTAAAAAGTTAGTACTAAAACGCAAGAGGACAATTGCTGCCAGAGTGTGCGCTGCGCTGCCCTCCCGACCGACAGGGATATCGTGGATAATTCCAACTCAATAAAATAATGATTACTCCTTTTTTGGCTGAAACACCCTATTTGTCAGGTATTCGGGATAGGGTGTAAGCAATCCAACAACTTGTTACTTGGCAGGTGATTTACTTTGGAAAGTTTGCCAGATGCAAGTTTGCCTCCAGCTTTTCCCATCGAGTGTGGTAAAATAAATAAATAAATACGATAGATGTAAAAGTTACATGTTTTAGTAAATTGCCCCAGTAGTTCTTAACAATTTTTAAAGCTACATTTAATTTCTAAGAACAAGAAAAATGTTCATTTCAGAAACTGATGTTTCCTTCAGCCCCCACTACCTGCCCAACTAACAACTTCTTTTTTTTTTCATGTTATTGCAGGTTTACTCATATACTATTACACAAATAATAAAATATCATAGTAAATGTTTAAGAAAGCACAAAGCTTGATTCTATAGGCAAACCGAGGGGGGAGGGGGGTTCCTAGTGCCTGGAAACTCTCCTCCAAGCCTGGGGCACTGTATAATTGAGGTGGCTGGACCCTGCCCCCGCTTCACGCAACTCTGCTTGAAAAGGGAGAGTTGCGTGCACCTAACAGTAGTCCACGCAGCATTGCCCATGTATATTATGGGGATAGGAAGAGTTGGAGAGCAGCCAAGCACTGTCTAATATTATAGCCACACCCACTGGTGGTGTGGAAACCCCCCCTCTACAAATCCTGCGTTTGCCCCTGCCAGCTGCATGGTAGTAATCTGGCAGCATATGACTGGATGCTTTCAGAGGGGCTCTGCACAGCAGTGTTAAATGCATGTCTGTTCTCTATGACATTTCTCACTGGTAAGCCGATCTCATCAATTTTATTTATTAGTGTGTTTGGATCCTCCTGATCCGCCCCCTCTGAATAGACAAACGTGTCAGCTTTATCTACAGCTTCAGCACCAGCTAATTGAGCGGGGTGTATTCCTGTACTTTTTATGATCTGTCTCAGAATCCAACACATCAGTATACACGCCATCCCTTCTTTAATTTGAGCCATGACTCCCCGATGGCGTTGTTAAAGACAAGTGAATCTATGTGTAGGAGACCTTGTGCCATCACAGCCAACCTTCTGCCACCATGTAATACTGTCTGCGTGCAAATCAAGAAGAGGCTGGAGAGCTGTGAGAACATGTCTGTACTGTGTGGTATATACTGAGAGCTGTGAGAACATGTCTGTACTGTGTGGTATATACTGAGAGCTGTGAGAACATGTCTGTACTGTGTGGTATATACTGAGAGCTGTGAGAACATATCTGTACTGTGTGGTATATACTGAGAGCTGTGAGAACATATCTGTACTGTGTGGTATATACCGAGAGCTGTGAGAACATGTCTGTACTGTGTGGTATATACTGAGAGCTGTGAGAACATGTCTGTACTGTGTGGTATATACTGAGAGCTGTGAGAACATATCTGTACTGTGTGGTATATACTGAGAGCTGTGAGAACATGTCTGTACTGTGTGGTATATACTGAGAGCTGTGAGAACATGTCTGTACTGTGTGGTATATACCGAGAACTGTGAGAACATGTCTGTACTGTGTGGTACATACCGAGAGCTGTGAGAACACGTCTGTACTGTGTGGTACATACCGAGAGCTGTGGGAACATGTCTGTACTGTGTGGTATATACCGAGAGCTGTGAGAACATGTCTGTACTGTGTGGTATATACCGAGAGCTGTGAGAACATGTCTGTACTGTGTGGTATATACTGAGAGCTGTGAGAACACGTCTGTACTGTGTGGTACATACCGAGAGCTGTGAGAACATGTCTGTACTGTGTGGTATATACCGAGAGCTGTGAGAACACGTCTGTACTGTGTGGTATATACCGAGAGCTGTGAGAACATGTCTGTACTGTGTGGTATATACCGAGAGCTGTGAGAACACGTCTGTACTGTGTGGTATATACCGAGAGCTGTGAGAACATATCTGTACTGTGTGGTATATAGTGAGAGCTGTGAGAACACGTCTGTACTGTGTGGTATATACCGAGAGCTGTGAGAACACGTCTGTACTGTGTGGTATATACCGAGAGCTGTGAGAACATATCTGTACTGTGTGGTATATACTGAGAGCTGTGAGAACATGTCTGTACTGTGTGGTATATACTGAGAGCTGTGAGAACAGGTCTGTACTGTGTGGTATATACTGAGAGCTGTGAGAACATGTCTGTACTGTGTGGTATATACTGAGAGCTGTGAGAACACGTCTGTACTGTGTGGTATATACCGAGAGCTGTGAGAACATGTCTGTACTGTGTGGTATATACCGAGAGCTGTGAGAACACGTCTGTACTGTGTGGTATATACTGAGAGCTGTGAGAACATGTCTGTACTGTGTGGTATATACTGAGAGCTGTGAGAACATGTCTGTACTGTGTGGTATATACTGAGAACTGTGAGAACATGTCTGTACTGTGTGGTATATACTGAGAGCTGTGAGAACACGTCTGTACTGTGTGGTATATACTGAGAGCTGTGAGAACACGTCTGTACTGTGTGGTACATACCGAGAGCTGTGAGAACATGTCTGTACTGTGTGGTATATACCGAGAGCTGTGAGAACATGTCTGTACTGTGTGGTACATACCGAGAGCTGTGAGAACATATCTGTACTGTGTGGTATATACCGAGAGCTGTGAGAACATGTCTGTACTGTGTGGTATATACTGAGAGCTGTGAGAACACGTCTGTACTGTGTGGTATATACCGAGAGCTGTGAGAACATGTCTGTACTGTGTGGTATATACTGAGAGCTGTGAGAACACGTCTGTATTGTGTGGTATATACTGAGAGCTGTGAGAACATGTCTGTACTGTGTGGTATATACTGAGAGCTGTGAGAACATGTCTGTACTGTGTGGTATATACTGAGAGCTGTGAGAACATGTCTGTACTGTGTGGTATATACTGAGAACTGTGAGAACATGTCTGTACTGTGTGGTATATACTGAGAGCTGTGAGAACACGTCTGTACTGTGTGGTATATACTGAGAGCTGTGAGAACACGTCTGTACTGTGTGGTACATACCGAGAGCTGTGAGAACACGTCTGTACTGTGTGGTACATACCGAGAGCTGTGAGAACACGTCTGTACTGTGTGGTATATACCGAGAGCTGTGAGAACATGTCTGTACTGTGTGGTATATACTGAGAGCTGTGAGAACATGTCTGTACTGTGTGGTATATACTGAGAGCTGTGAGAACACGTCTGTACTGTGTGGTATATACTGAGAGCTGTGAGAACACGTCTGTACTGTGTGGTATATACTGAGAGCTGTGAGAACACGTCTGTACTGTGTGGTATATACCGAGAGCTGTGAGAACATATCTGTACTGTGTGGTATATACCGAGAGCTGTGAGAACATGTCTGTACTGTGTGGTATATACCGAGAGCTGTGAGAACACGTCTGTACTGTGTGGTATATACTGAGAGCTGTGAGAACATGTCTGTACTGTGTGGTATATACTGAGAGCTGTGAGAACACGTCTGTACTGTGTGGTATATACTGAGAGCTGTGAGAACATGTCTGTACTGTGTGGTATATACTGAGAGCTGTGAGAACATGTCTGTACTGTGTGGTATATACTGAGAGCTGTGAGAACATGTCTGTACTGTGTGGTATATACTGAGAACTGTGAGAACATGTCTGTACTGTGTGGTATATACTGAGAGCTGTGAGAACACGTCTGTACTGTGTGGTATATACTGAGAGCTGTGAGAACACGTCTGTACTGTGTGGTACATACCGAGAGCTGTGAGAACACGTCTGTACTGTGTGGTACATACCGAGAGCTGTGAGAACACGTCTGTACTGTGTGGTATATACCGAGAGCTGTGAGAACATGTCTGTACTGTGTGGTATATACCGAGAGCTGTGAGAACATGTCTGTACTGTGTGGTATATACTGAGAGCTGTGAGAACACGTCTGTACTGTGTGGTATATACTGAGAGCTGTGAGAACACGTCTGTACTGTGTGGTATATACTGAGAGCTGTGAGAACACGTCTGTACTGTGTGGTATATACCGAGAGCTGTGAGAACATATCTGTACTGTGTGGTATATACCGAGAGCTGTGAGAACATGTCTGTACTGTGTGGTATATACCGAGAGCTGTGAGAACACGTCTGTACTGTGTGGTATATACTGAGAGCTGTGAGAACATGTCTGTACTGTGTGGTATATACTGAGAGCTGTGAGAACATGTCTGTACTGTGTGGTATATACCGAGAGCTGTGAGAACACGTCTGTACTGTGTGGTATATACAGAGAGCTGTGAGAACATGTCTGTACTGTGTGGTATATACTGAGAGCTGTGAGAACATGTCTGTACTGTGTGGTACATACCGAGAGCTGTGAGAACATGTCTGTACTGTGTGGTATATACTGAGAGCTGTGAGAACATGTCTGTACTGTGTGGTATATACTGAGAGCTGTGAGAACACGTCTGTACTGTGTGGTATATACTGAGAGCTGTGAGAACACGTCTGTACTGTGTGGTATATACTGAGAGCTGTGAGAACATGTCTGTACTGTGTGGTATATACTGAGAGCTGTGAGAACACGTCTGTACTGTGTGGTATATACTGAGAGCTGTGAGAACATGTCTGTACTGTGTGGTATATACTGAGAAGTGAAGATGGCTGCCAGGTATTTCCTGCTTCCTGAATAGCAAGTGGATGGCAGTGATGTTACTGTCACCAACCACACATAACATACATCTACAGTTACTACAAAGGGGGTAGGGAGATGTGTTAATACAGAGGTTGGGAAGGGTGTAGAATGTGTTACTACAGAAGGGAGAGGGGGATGTGTTACTCATACCACACAAAAACAAAGGTGTTAGATTTTAGGAAGGATGACTCTGAAGAGATGGGAAAATAATGTAAGTGACCATTTGGCAGAGAGAAGGAACCTGAAAGGAGCACAGGAGAGGTGGGAAAGTTAAAAGTGCAATACTAAAAGCTACAAACCTTTGTATCAGTAGGGTTAGGAAAAGCACAAGGAAAAGGAACCAGTGTGGTTTGCAAAAGAATTAGCGAGTATTGTGAAAGCAAAACAGATGTCCTTTAGGAAATATAAACAGACCCAGAATAATGAGGACAAAGAGGTGGATCTTGTTAGACAGAAGGAGGCTAAGGAGGTCATCAGATGTGCAGAGGCACAAGCTGAAGAGAATATGGCTCAGTCAGTAGGTAAAGTAAACACTTTTTTTAGGTAAATAAGTGAAAGGAGAAAAACAAAAGGAGGAATAATAAGACTAAAGACAGAGAGTGAGAGTCTGAGGGAGACAAGGTAATAGCAGATCAGAGAGGGGTAGGGGACACAGTTAAGGTACAAGTATATTCAGTATATATCTGTCACCCACAAATCCAAATTCTGGTATAAATAATATCCATGTACATGATACAATGACCCATTTACATCTCATATTATAGAATTATGTCCATCATTTAGTAAACAGACACAACCCCCGAGATCTCGTGGTCAGATACAGTGAGCATGAAACACGTCTCAGATCTCATCCTCTACAGTAACACAAAAGGGACGAGGTTAGTTCCAGATCCCGAGATCCGAGACACTGTGGCCGCCAGGTCCTCTGCATCTGATAACTGCTGGATGAGAGGTTTCTGCATATTCTGCTTTGTTTCTGTATTTCTGGGAGGTTAATGTGTAGGACAGTAAATGGGAAGTGTTGTTAAATGCTCACACATTGTTTCTGATGGAATACACACAGCGCACATGACAGGGAAGACAGAAAATCAGCTACAGAAAATTATTCAAAGCTATAATGTCCCCACAGGTTCCAGCATTGTCTTCTGTCCCTCCAGCAAACAGCCAATGAAAGCTCCCAGGTTCCAGTATTGTCTTCTGTCCCTCCAGCAAACAGCCAATGAAAGCTCCCAGGTTCCAGCATTGTCTTCTGTCCCTCCAGCAAACAGCCAATGAAAGCTCCCAGGTTCCAGCATTGTCTTATGTCCCTCCAGCAAACAGCCAATGAAAGCTCACAGGTTCCAGCATTGTCTTCTGTCCCTCCAGCAAACAGCCAATGAAAGCTCCCAGGTTCCAGCATTGTCTTCTGTCCCTCCAGCAAACAGCCAATGAAAGCTCCCAGGTTCCAGCATTGTCTTATGTCCCTCCAGCAAACAGCCAATGAAAGCTCTCAGGTTCCAGCATTGCCTTCTGTCCCTCCAGCAAACAGCCAATGAAAGCTCCCAGGTTCCAGCATTGTCTTATGTCCCTCCAGCAAACAGCCAATGAAAGCTCCCCGGTTCCAGCATTGTCTTCTGTCCCTCCAGCAAACAGCCAATGAAAGCTCCCAGGTTCCAGCATTGTCTTCTGTCCCTCCAGCAAACAGCCAATGAAAGCTCCCAGGTTCACCGACTAAAGGGCTTTTCTACAATTCATACATCAGCCCCATGCAGTAGCGTTAGATAATCATTTCTGTTCATGAAATGAAGAAAACTCGACTTTTCAGATTTCAGCCTCATTTCCCCATATCATGTAAAATTATAATCATATTAATTAATATATGTTACTATAGGAAATCCCTATTTGTCCTAAAACACAACATTACATTCACTTGGTTAAACAAAGAAACACAAAAGCAATTGTCAGTCTAAAGGCATACTTACCTACTGTGGAGATCCACCGTCCGGGAAGGGAGATCTCAACGCAGCTTAATGGGGGCATTGGCCACCCGAATCGCGTTTATGGCCACACCCTCTGCCAAACCATACCGATTTTGTCCAATTACAGCAGGCTAATTGTGTCATCCTTGCCCCGCACCCCACCCACTTCACCAACAAGCAGGGCTGGATTCGGAAATTGCTCTACTCTTTGTCGAAGTCAGCAAATTGGATAAAGTCATTTCAATTAAAGTCTAGCAAACTTGGTTGTCTTTGTCTGAATAGATGCGTACGGTACGCTACGACGTACAAGGGCACGCTACGGCGTGAAAGGGCGTACGCATCCACTACACGTGGCAGCAACAGTAATCTGTCTTTTACCATACATTCGCACAAACACGCATACTTATAAAATAGTACACATTAATGGTAGTTGCAACACATAGTCAGTTATGTCGAAATATAGTAGTATTTATATGTTATATCAGAGTTACATGCATATTAGTGAAATACACCGAACGGGTTGAAGGAATAACCTCATGAGTGGTATCATAATGAACCTTGTTACATATCCTACTGTTTGGTTCACTCTGCGAGGGAATCGCAGAGTGCATACGCAAGTTATGAATGATAGGGAATTATGAACTACTTAAGACTAAGGAATCCTGGCGGGAAGAGCAGAGCATACCCCCTGCAGAGATGACCCCTTCCTTTGGATTCCTTAGGATGAACCAGCCAATGATTGACGACCCCTTGGACATTCCTGAGACCTGGACCAATAGATGCAAGCTATACCATCTTCATTGTATTACTGTATTTGATTGTGTATATAAGCAGCAGCTTGTGATCCAGAGTGCAGACATCTGAGACATTATTACTATTGTTGGGAACTTTTGATTTTCTGCGCAGAAAAGGTGTATAGTGTGTGATGTTGTAACGTAGATACACTGTTTTATTGTGGATTGTGCTCAGTTGCTGTCTGACGAGGCGGATTGCCCAACTGAAGGACGGTATACAGGGCAGGTATACCGAATGCGAAAACCGGGTTTTCGCAAAGCGCTACCAATAGATCGCAAGGTTTGCTAATAATTAGTATTGGTAGGCAGTGCGATCCGATCGCACCGTTAGTGCGAATTGGTGAAGCAGCTAGGAGGAATTATACTGGAAAGGCAGGTTGATTGTATTAACTTGCGCTCCCAGCGATAATAAACTCAGCAGATTTTTGTGGTTGAGCCAGGGTATCGAGGAGCTGATAGCCCTTGGGGCCCACAGTGATATTTCTGTATTAGGGATCCTCGCCAGGGGCGAGAAAAGCGAGTGAACGCGGCTAAAGGAAATACGTTCACCGAGCATTATAGATCTCTAGCGGTGAGTATAGCAACAGAGTTGAAATTATTAGGTGGAAAGAACAGAGCATTGCGGTGTGTCTGTATTTCACATTTGGCCGGAAGGAACAGAGCATTGCGGTGTGTCTGTGTTCCGGGTAGAAGGTATATTGTTCAACATGGGTGCTAAGCATACGCTAGAGATGGTCAGTGTACTGCCTAAGGAAGGCCCTATTGGTTCAGCGAAGTTTCTCATGTGTAAGAAATATGGTGCATACGCAACTGTGTATTGTGACACGTGGGTCAAGATGACCAAAACTTGTGATAGGCCTTTCCCAACAATAGGAAGTTTTAATGCAGAGGTACTAAATACCGTAAAAGATAAAGTATGGTTGATTACCTCAACGAAAGTGAGGAATAAACATAATGATTGTTTAAAATTGTGGCAAATGGAAAGTAACACATGGCAGAGCAGCGAATGCAAACCGGAAGTAGGCGTGACGAAAAGCGCGCGCAAGGCGGATGTAACCGTTGCGAAGCATGGCGAACTCAGCGCTAGCACGCCCCCGCCACCTTATGTGGCGGGAGGGGTAAGTACAGCCGTTGTTAAAACTGAAAATAGAAAAATTGCTAAGTTGTATCCTGTTTTAAACCAGTTTAAATCAAGTGTATCTGAAAGTGAAGATGAACCCACTGTGATTTCGGCCATTGCCCATGCCGTTAGTGTACTAGAGGCTCAGCGCAAGTATGAGAAAATGGCTGAGATAGGTGAGAGTAGCGTGATCACTAGGAGTGAAAGCGTTCTAAATCTAGGACCAGTAAATCCTGTAGTGTCTCTTGAAGTCAGTGTACCAGAGGGTGCGTTCCCGGTCCGCACAATATCAGTTCCCAATGGGAAACCGGATAAGGACGGTGTAGTTCCTTTAAGAAATGTTACAATGCATTGTCCCTGGACTAGATCAGAATTACGTTCCATTATGACTGAATTCCCAGATCCTAGAAAAGAGTTAGCTAAATGTCAGAAATTTGTTAAAGACTTAGGAAATGCTCACGAACCAACCAGTAAGGATTGGCGGGTAGTGTTGAGGGCGTGTCTTCCTCCCAATACTAACATACAAAAATTTATTGAAGATTGTTTGTTGGAGGAAGATGACACCTTGACTGATGAGATTAACCAACGTAATATAGAACAAATTGTCAAACACTTAGCCATCTGTTTTCCAGTAGTAGTAAATTGGAGTAAGATTTTCACCATTAAACAAAAGGATAGTGAAACTGCCTCAGATTACTTTGCTAGAGCTATAACTGCGATTGCACGATTCACTGGCATATCCAACATAAGTGAGGACCCACATCACAGAGAGGTAGCTGTAGGGGTACTGATGGATGGCCTTAGAGAAAATTTAAAGACGAGAGTACAAACCACATTACCTAATTGGAGAGGCGTCACGGTAGACTCTCTTAGGGAGTCTGCTGTGGAGCATGACAAGAACCTTTTTAGAAAAAGGGAAGAGAAAAGTGATAGGTTAATGACGGTAAGTATACAGGCTCTATAAGGGGTGCATACACGACCACCAGCATACAACCCATATAATAGGAAACCTAAAGTGATCAGGTGTTTCAACTGTAACGAGGAAGGACATTACGCTAGAGAGTGTAAAAAGGAAAGACTCAATACATAGAAAGGTGGGTCACATAGATATCCTCCAAGGAGGGATTCACATAGACTAGAAGACTCACATCTACCCGCGCATATTACGGCAGCAAATGCTGCGCGGGAAATCAATAGTCAGCGGTAGGGGTCAGGTCATACCTGTAGTCTACAGCCAGTGAGGTTAACTGAGAGTCAGAGTGAAGAACCAACAATGATAGTTGACATAGCTGGTAGGAAACAAACTTTTCTTGTAGATACAGGGGCGGCCCGATCTGTGATAACCTCTCCTTTCAACCTACAGGTGACCAGTAAAACTATTCCAGCTATTGGGGTAACGGGAAAAGTGTTACATTATCCTCTAACTAAACCCGCCGAAGTTACTATCGGGCCTCTGCATACTAAGCATTCGTTTCTTTTGGCTGCAGCGGCTCCTACTAACTTGCTAGGGAGAGACTTGTTATGTAAAATGGGATGTGTCATATACTGTACTTCTGATGGTGTGTTCTTAGATATGCCGGAGAAGGTCGCACATGAGGTACAGGATATATTGGACACCCCTCAAAGGTTAATGTTACACTCTACTGTTATAGAACAAAGTCCATCTCAAGTAAAGGGGATGTTGCTGGGAATACCAGGTTCCCTATGGACCAGAGATGGACAGGACACTGGACTGATGGCAAACGTAGCCCCTGTCATGGTCAATCTAAAAAGTGGTAGGATAGCTCCAAAAATCCCACAGTATCCATTAAAACCGGAGGTGGAACTAGGGGTATATCCTGTTATTGAGAGGCTGTTACAACAAGGGATTTTAATTCGTACAGCCAGTACAGCAAATAGTCCCATTTTCCCTGTGAAGAAGAGTGGGGGGGAGGGGCTATAGATTAGTCCAGGACTTAAGGGGAATTAACAAAGTTGTTGAGAGCCAATTTCCCGTAGTGCCGAATCCAGCTGTCATCCTCATGCAGATTCCACCGTCTGCCAGTCATTTTACTGTCATTGATCTATGTTCTGCTTTCTTTTCAGTCCCTCTTCACCCTGACTGCCAATACCTTTTTGCATTCTCCTACAGGGGAGTGCAATACACTTGGACCAGACTACCCCAGGGGTTCATTGACAGCCCCAGTATTTTCTCCCAAGCCTTACATGACTGTTTGCAATCCTTTCAACCCCACAATGGGTCGGTTTTAATTCAATATGTGGACGATTTGTTGTTGTGCTCTGATTCTTTTATGTCATGTTTGCATGATACTAAATTGTTGTTGCTTCATCTTTCACAAACAGGGCACAAGGTGGCAAAGGATAAATTACAGCCATGTCAGACTAAGGTCAAATACTTAGGACACTGCCTCACTAAGGGGCTAAGACACCTGACAACCGACAGAATTGAGGCCATACAACACATGACCCTGCCGCAGAGCCAGAAGCAGATTCGTACTTTCTTGGGGATGTGTGGATACTATAGGTCCTGGATCCCAGGTTTTTCTATTCTGGCATTACCATTGCAGGAGCTAGTCTCTTCCTCAAAACCAGAGCGTGTTGTACACACAGAAGAGTCAGAGCAAGCGTTCTTTAACCTTAAAGATAGTCTGACAAGAGCACCTGCATTGGGAATACCTGATAGTTGAAAAGCCTTTTGAGCTATTTTGTACAGAAGCTGATGGCTGTGCAGCAGGTGTCCTCGCACAGAAACATGGTGACGCTAGCAGACCGGTAGCATACTACAGTGCACAATTAGACAATGTGGCAAGGTCACTCCCAACATGTCTCAGAAGTGTAGCAGCAACGGCCCTTTTAGTAAGTAAGAGCGAAGATGTAGTATTAGGTCATAATTCAACCATCTATACACCCCATGCTTTATCAGCTCTGTTAAATTCAGCCCAAACCAGACATGTTTCTTCAGCTAGATTCACAAAATGGGAACTAGCCCTGATGGCACCCTCAAACATCACCATCAAACGATGTAACACCTTAAATCCAGCTACATACCTTCCGTATGTGTCTCTAGAGACACAAAGGGTGGGAGGTGAGGAGACCCTGGTTCATGATGAGTTAGGCAAGAATACTGACACGCATGACTGTATGGAACACCTGAATCAGACCTTTACTGCAAGGCCCGACATACGTGACACCCCCTTAGAAAAAGTAGATTTTACGTTTTATACAGACGGAAGTTGCCATAGACAGACAGAGACAGGAGAGCTATGTACTGGTTACGCTGTTGTAGACGATCAGGATGTGATAGAAGCTGAACCCCTTGGTCCACCTCACTCAGCCCAGGTGGCGGAGCTAGTAGCACTAAGGAGAGCGTGTGAATTGGCAGAGGGTAAATCAGCCAATATATATACTGACTCTAGGTACGCCTTCGGGGTAGTGCACGATTTTGGGGCCCTTTGGCGTCTTAGAAACTTTACGACAGCAGCAGGTACACCAGTGGCACACTCACAACACATAAAAGGACTTCTGACAGCGATACAGTTACCCAGAACAGTAGCCGTCATAAAGTGCAAAGCCCATACCTTTGAAGAAGACCCAGTGTCATTGGGCAAAAACAGGGCAGACGAAGCTGCTAAATGGGCAGCAGGGCAACCTATGACTTTATCGACCGAGACTATGATGGTTTTTCAGACATTAGACACGCAGAAATTAATTGAAATGCAAGATTTGTGTTCCCTGCAGGAGAAGGCGGTCTGGAAGGCGAAGGGATGTGGTCAAGAGTCCTCAGGACTCTGGAGGGATGGACAAGGTAAGCCTGTAGCTCCCCGAACATACTATCCAAGTCTGGCTGAAGCAGCACACGGCCTGACTCACCTGGGTAAAGAAGGTATGTGCAAACTGGTGAGAGCATACTGGTGTGCTCCCGGATTTTCCTCTCAAGCTGGTAAGAAAGCAATGTCATGTCTTACTTGTTTGAGGAAAAATGTTGGGAAAACTATTCCAACTGAGCCATCCCACATCCCTCCTACAGACGGACCTTTTCAGGTAATACAAATTGACTATATCCAATTACCACCGTGCAGGAATCTAAAGTATGTGTTAGTGTGTATTGATGTGTTTTCCGGTTGGGTAGAAGCATATCCGGCAGCCACTAATACTGCTGTGTTCACTGCAAAGAAAATTGTACAAGACTTTGTGTGTAGGTTTGGTATCCCTAGAATCATTGAAAGTGATAGGGGTACCCATTTTACTGGTGATATCTTCCAAAATATGTGTAAACTCATGGGAATCAGTAGCAGACTTCACACCCCTTACCGACCACAAGCCAGTGGTAAGGTGGAGAGAGTCAACGGTACTATCAAGAACAAACTAGGTAAGATAATGGCTGAAACTGGGTTGGCATGGCCTGAGGCTTTGCCGTTGGTCCTCCACAGCATTCGAACCACTCCTAGACCTCCTCTTAATCTGTCCCCCTTTGAGATACTGTTCGGACGACAACCTCATTTGATCGTGAGTCCACAAGACGACTTAAAGTGTAATAATGAAGTGACTGTACAATATCTTATAAGAATGAGTAGACAGCTGAAACAACAACAACAAAAACTAAAAATGCTGTCACCTGGTATGCCAGAAATGAACTGTCATGATGTTGAACCTGGAGACTATGTTATGATCCGCAATTTCTTACGTTCAGGTTGTTTAACAGACCGTTGGGAAGGCCCGTACCAAGTGTTGCTGACCAGTACTACATCACTGAAGGTTGCAGAGAGAGACACTTGGGTCCATTCCACCCACTGCAGGAGAGTCCATAATCCGGAGAAAGTGCAAGACAAGACTCAGACCGACGACATAGAGCTGTCACTTGTGAGCCTGTTCCGGGAGACCTAAAGCCTGCAGTTGAGACACCTGAACCAGAGACGTTGCCTCAGAACTATCTTTCCAGCGATGGAGTGGCGGTTTTTGTTTTTCTTTTGTTCCAGGATTTTCCTTGTTTTTACTTTTTCTAGGACATTCTATTTTTGTGAAGGAGGATGGAGGACGGAGGAGAGTTCTGGGAGTGATACGGATGAAATGGAGACCGAAGAAAAGTTAATAGGATATCCTGAGCAGCCCATTATCAAACTTGGTCCAGGGGTTATGAAAAGGTCTGCTAGCTCAGGAACTCGGAGGCAGTGTGAGGGGCTATTGTCTGATGAGTATTGTATCTGCAAGTTCTGCAACTCCCTAGTTGAAGAGAGATGCATCCAACGATGCCAGTCCCCCAGTACTCTGAATATAGGCGGGCATCCTTTGGAGGATTATCACTCCCTGGTGGGTAAGGTGCTAAACCAAACCGAGTATTGGGTGTGCTCTCACGTGCCTCAAGGGCAGCATAACATAGGACTAGTGCCATTCCCTCTAAACATATCCGAAGTACTCGAATTAAGGGGTGGGAGGCCCATAGAAGGGAGGTACAATAACACTAGGTCCCCTAGTCTGACGCTTCGACAATACTCCATAGGCAGATCTTTGCTGTGCCTAAACATATCTCATGCAAAGCGCCTGGAGAATTGGGAGGCTGACCTATCAGATCAGACAATGGCTCGCCACACTCATTTTAGAGAAAGACTCACAAGGTCACTACTAGGCAGGAATGTTGATGGAAGTCACAAGTTAGGGCGTATAACCAAACATAAGAAGGAATCCATTGGAAAAGTCTCTACAGATAAATGTGAAAATATCATTAATGCCGACACGTGTCTAGAGCAGATGGAGACACTAGGCATGGGTAGTTTTATCAAAACTCTGTGTGATATAATTCATGGGCATACTGTTCCTTATGTTCTCCCTGATGATGTGTATTTTGTTTGTGGAAGGAAAGCCTATTCCTGGGTGACTCCGAGTTCCAAGGGCTTGTGTTTCCTAGCTAAACTGGTTCCTGAAATCATGACTATTACTCATGAAGAAATGGTAGATATTCACAAGACTACATCACCACCATACATACACACACAGTATGAACACCGTGGCAAGAGAAATATGATTCCTGGTGAGGAACCCATAGCTACAAAATTGATTAGTGAAACTGCTGGTTTCCAAGTTATGGTTGCTCTAGATCTCACCAGGACCGCTCGGGGAACATTAAACTTTAAATATATCCAAGACCTAGCTAAATTAATAGATAATATCACCGAGATGTATGATGACACTTTCAGGTATACTGGAAGGGAGCTACAAGCGTATAAAAAGGAGTTGGTGCAACATAGACTGGTACTAAATTATCTCACCTCTATTACTGGTGGGTACTGTGTGACACTGGCCACCCAGTTCGGTGTCAAATGTTGCACGTACATTACTAATAATACTGAAGACCCTAAAGAGGTTATAGACCGGAAGATGGATGAAATTTTGCAGCTGAAATGGGAATTTCGAAAGAGCCATAATTCTTCGTTATATGAGGTCGGGGAAAAGGTGGCGGGTTAGTTCTCATGGTTGAACCCAGCAAAATGGTTCTCCGGTCTGGGGGAGTGGGTACAGGAAATGATTGCGAGTGTAGGTAAGCTCCTTCTCCTTATACTGGGTGTCATCTTAGCAATTGGTTTAGTTGTCAAATGTGTTCCCACTGTGTTGAAGTGTGGAAAACGGTCTCATGGGAGTAACACTGAGAAAGAGACTGAAAGGGTGGTACCAGATACTGAGATCATGGTCTGTGAAGAAGTATTGTATAATCCTGACCTTGAAACGGTGATTGGGTGATAGTTTATTACACTATCAAAGGGTGGAACTGTCGAAGTCAGCAAATTGGATAAAGTCATTTCATTTAAAGTCTAGCAAACTTGGTTGTCTTTGTCTGTAAAGATGCGTACGGTACGCTACGACGTACAAGGGCACGCTACGGCGTGAAAGGGCGTACGCATCTACTACACGTGGCAGCAACAGTAATCTGTCTTTTACCATACATTCGCACAAACACGCATACTTATAAAATAGTACACATTAATGGTAGTTGCAACACATAGTCAGTTATGTCGAAATATAGTAGTATTTATATGTTATATCAGAGTTACATGCATATTACTGAAATACACCGAACGGGTTAAAGGAATAACCTCATGAGTGGTATCATAATGAACCTTGTTACATATCCTACTGTTTGGTTCACTCTGCGAGGGAATCGCAGAGTGCATACGCAAGTTATGAATGATAGGGAATTATGAACTACTTAAGACTAAGGAATCCTGGCGGGAAGAGCAGAGCATACCCCCTGCAGAGATGACCCCCTCCTTTGGATTCCTTAGGATGAACCAGCCAATGATTGACGACCCCTTGGACATTCCTGAGACCCGGACCAATAGATGCAAGCTATACCATCTTCATTGTATTACTGTATTTGATTGTGTATATAAGCAGCAGCTTGTGATCCAGAGTGCAGACATCTTGTCCCCAGACTTCAGGATTGAATGACTGCACTGGATCCAGAGCGCCTGCGATAAGTAACGGCTGTATTTACTATTACTTCGCTTGAGTATATATATATTCTATTATTTGCGAATAAATCTCTGTGCTTTGGAAACACAACTCGAGGTTCGACAATCGTTATTGGTTAGCGACAATACGCACATAACATCTTCTGGGAGTCCGGGAAAACTCCCAAAAGTTCAGGAGTATTACGGACATTCCAGGAGGGTAGAGGAGCTATGTCTAAAGGTCACATAGAGATAACATGGCATGGCTATTAAAGGGGTGTAAACCTGCCAGTCAGTAAGCGGGTAAAGACAGACGTGCTGGAGTTGTTGCCAAGAGTCCCCGATTACCAACTACCGACCGCTGAGGACTTCCCAGAGTCACAACCGTTATGATGACCTCAAATTAGCGGTGTCTGTGACTGAGGGGGCTTCATCTAAGAGTCTATGTATAATACTACGCTGACAATCATTATACATGGCTGCAAATCACAGTGATATATAACGAAGCATCGCTGTAATTCACCATGCCGGCTACTCTGGGAGCCCCGGTGAAGTTCCCCCTCCAGCACAAACTGTTTTTATTATTTGCCGGCAGCCTATCGCTGTTGGTGAATGGAGGAAGCACTGTGCACATGCGCATAGCACTTCCCCGGGTGAGGGATCCAGCAAAGCCAGAGAGGCTGCAGATGGATCAGGGGTGGATCTAGACTTTTCTTTTAGAGGGGGGGCGGTGTATATATTATCCCTGACCCCCCACCCTCTACAGTCACAGCCCCTCCCTTCTCCAGTCCTGACTCCTCCCCTTCTCCAGTCCTGACTCCTCCCCCTCTCCAGTGCCAACTCCTCCCCCTCTCCAGTCCCAACTCCTGTAGGCCCTGTGCTCTACAACACTATGGGGCTGATCCAATTCAGTCATGTTATTCTAGGAATAAAGCAGCGGTATCAGTATTAACATTTATACAGTAATTTTAGCCCAGATTTCTGCTCGTGGCTCCCACAAAAATCAGCGTTAAAGATTACCGTACTAACGGTAATAATGAGCACTATTACCGTAGTAATTGTTACCGTAGTAACAGTCAGGTTTGTTCATTGCTTTATTTTAAATAAAACACTATGTAATTATAAAATCACAACAATAAGAACAACAAATAACAGATATGTATGCCCCATCACCACACTGCTGCCCGTTTCACCCCACCTTCATCACACTGCTTCCACCTTCACACTGCTCCCACCTTCATCACACTGCTCCCACCTTCATCATACTGCTCCCACCTTCACCACACTGCTTCCACCTTCATCACACTGCTCCCACCTTCACCACACTGCTTCCACCTTCACCACACTGCTTCCACCTTCATCACAGTACTGTTCCCTTCATCACATTGCTCCCACCTTCATCACACTGCTTCCATCTTCATCACACTGCTCCCACCTTCATCACACTGCTTCCACCTTCATCACACCACTGTTCCCTTCATCACACTCTTCCCCTCATCACACTGCTCCCACCTTCACCACACTGCCCCCACCTTCATCACACCACTGATCCGTTCATCACACTGCTCTCACCTTCATCACACTGCCCCCACCTTCATCACACCACTGATCCGTTCATCACACTGCTCTCACCTTCATCACACTGCTCCCACCTTCATCACACTGCTCCCATCATCATCACACTGCCCCCACCTTCATCACACCACTGATCCGTTCATCACACTGCTCTCACCTTCATCACACTGCTCCCACCTTCATCACACTGCTCCAACCTTCATCACACTGCTCCCACCTTTACCACACTGCTCCCACCTTCATCACACTGCTCCCACCTTCATCACACCACTGATCCCTTCATCACACTGTTCCCCTCATCACACTGTTCCCCTCATCACATTGCTTCCACCTTCATCACACTGCTCCCACATTCATCACACTGCTCCCACCTTCATCACACTGCTCCCACCTTCATCACACTGCTCCCACCTTCACACTGCTCCCACCTTCATCACACTGCTCCCACCTTCATCATACTGCTCCCACCTTCACCACACTGCTTCCACCTTCATCACACCACTGTTCCCTTCATCACACTCTTCCCCTCATCACACTGCTCCCACCTTCATCACACTGCTCCCACCTTCACCACACTGCTCCCATCATCATCACACTGCCCCCACCTTCATCACACCACTGATCCGTTCATCACACTGTTCCCACCTTCATCACACTGCTCCCATCGTCATCACACTGCCCCCACCTTCATCACACCACTGATCCGTTCATCACACTGTTCCCACCTTCATCACACTGCTCCCATCGTCATCACACTGCCCCCACCTTCATCACACCACTGATCCGTTCATCACACTGTTCCCACCTTCATCACACTGCTCGCACCTTCATCACACTGCTCCCACCTTTACCACACTGCTCCCACCTTTACCACACTGCTCCCACCTTCATCACACTGCTCCCACCTTTACCACACTGCTCCCACCTTCATCACACTGCTCCCACCTTCATCACACTGCTCCCACCTTCATCACACTGCTTCCACCTTCATCACACCACTGATCCCTTCATCACACTGTTCCCCTCATCACATTGCTTCCACCTTCATCACACTGCTCCCACCTTCATCACACTGCTTCCATCTTCATCACACTGCTCCCACCTTCATCACACTGCTCCCACCTTCATCACACTGCTCCCACCTTCATCACACTGCTTCCACCTTCATCACACCACTGTTCCCTTCATCACACTCTTCCCCTCATCACACTGCTCCCACCTTCATCACACTGCTCCCACCTTCACCACACTGCTCCCATCATCATCACACTGCCCCCACCTTCATCACACCACTGATCCGTTCATCACACTGTTCCCACCTTCATCACACTGCTCCCATCGTCATCACACTGCCCCCACCTTCATCACACTGCCCCCACCTTCATCACACCACTGATCCGTTCATCACACTGTTCCCACCTTCATCACACTGCTCGCACCTTCATCACACTGCTCCCACCTTTACCACACTGCTCCCACCTTCATCACACTGCTCCCGCCTTCATCACACTGCTCCCACCTTCATCACACTGCTCCCACCTTCATCACACTGCTCCCACCTTCATCACACTGCTCCCACCTTCATCACACTGCTCCCACCTTCATCACACTGCTCCCACCTTCATCACACTGCTCCCACCTTCATCACACTGCTTCCACCTTCATCACACTACTCCCACCTTCATCACACCACTGTTAACTTCATCACATTGCTTCATCTTCATTACACTGCTCCCACCTTCATCACACTGCTCCCACCTTCATCACACTGCTTCCACCTTCATCACACTGCTCCCACCTTCATCACACTGCTTCCACCTTCATCACACCACTGATCCCTTCATCACACTGTTCCCCTCATCACATTGCTTCCACCTTCATCACACTGCTCCCACATTCATCACACTGCTCCCACCTTCATCACACTGCTTCCATCTTCATCACACTGCTCCCACCTTCATCACACTGCTCCCACCTTCATCACACTGCTCCCACCTTCATCACACTGCTTCCACCTTCATCACACCACTGTTCCCTTCATCACACTCTTCCCCTCATCACACTGCTCCCACCTTCATCACACTGCTCCCACCTTCATCACACTGCTCCCACCTTCACCACACTGCTCCCATCATCATCACACTGCCCCCACCTTCATCACACCACTGATCCGTTCATCACACTGTTCCCACCTTCATCACACTGCTCCCATCGTCATCACACTGCCCCCACCTTCATCACACTGCCCCCACCTTCATCACACCACTGATCCGTTCATCACACTGTTCCCACCTTCATCACACTGCTCGCACCTTCATCACACTGCTCCCACCTTTACCACACTGCTCCCACCTTCATCACACTGCTCCCGCCTTCATCACACTGCTCCCACCTTCATCACACTGCTCCCACCTTCATCACACTGCTCCCACCTTCATCACACTGCTCCCACCTTCATCACACTGCTCCCACCTTCATCACACTGCTCCCACCTTCATCACACTGCTCCCGCCTTCATCACACTGCTCCCACATTCATCACACTGCTCCCACCTTCATCACACTGCTCCCACCTTCATCACACTGCTCCCACCTTCATCACACTGCTTCCACCTTCATCACACTACTCCCACCTTCATCACACCACTGTTAACTTCATCACATTGCTTCATCTTCATTACACTGCTCCCACCTTCATCACACTGCTCCCACCTTCATCACACTGCTTCCACCTTCATCACACTACTCCCACCTTCATCACACTGCTCCCACCTTCATCACATTGCTTCATCTTCATCACACTGCTCCCACCTTCATCACACTGCTCCCACCTTCATCACACTGCTCCCACCTTCATCATACTGCTCCCACCTTCATCACACTGCTCCCACCTTCATCACACTGCTCCCACCTTCATCATACTGCTCCCACCTTCATCATACTGCTCCCACCTTCATCACACTGCTCCCACCTTCATCGCACTTTAATCAAAATGAATGGAAATATTTTTGTCTGGGACACTTTCCTTAAAAAAGGAAATCCAATTATCCATATATATATACACAAGCTAATTGTGGTGATAAAACTAAACACAAGTGTGCCATTTGTATTGTCTGCCTGCTGTTTCTAGTATCACAACTAACCTCTATTAGTTGTATAGAGGGTTTTCAGATTGATGTCACTTCCATTTTGTTAAAACGCTGGAGGCAGCAGTGTGCTAAGGGGGGCGATCGCCCCCTGGATCCGCCCCTGAGATGGATCCCATAGAATATAACAGGTAACGCCATCCTGAGATGAGCACTGCAGTACTGCGCAGTCCCCATATTAATCTATGGCGACAGCATTAATAAACGTTAAGTGGGTTATGGAGGAGAAATCGCCCTTCTGCCATAAACTCTTCATACATTTTGCTGTTTTCTCTGTTTTAATGGCTGATCGCAATCAGGGCCGCCAAGAGGAATTTCGGGCCCCTGTACAGCAACTTTCTGGGCCCCCCTCCACACATAGTAGCAGAAGGCATGTGAGTGTGCCGATGAATGGGGAGTGATGGGGGATTGGCCAACATGGGCTGTGGCTGCGCCTCTCTACACATGACATTATGGGGGGAATTCAATTAGCCACAAAGTGTCTCTGGAACGTCCGTGGGACAGTTTGTGGCGGAGATTTCGTCAGACATTTTATACCATAATTGCCGACAATGTGTGCAGGGCGATGTCCACACTCCACATCGCCGGCAATGTCTGCGGGGCGATGTCCGTGCGCCACAACGCTGGCAATGTGTGCAGGGCGAAGTCTGTGCGCCACATCGCCAGCAGTTGAATTCCCCCCATTATGTATTAAATGGTGTTGCTCTCACCTACCTGCTATTGCAGCTTTAACAACCTGGTATGGATTCTTGTCTGGATCCTGGAATGTTGGGTCCTGTTTAGAAAATGTACATCAAATATGGAAAAAAGTTAGTGAACACAGCACACAGCACAGATCACGCAGTATATAATTATATAGCAGGAAAAATATGTGTGGTAAAAAATCACAGATATGTTTGGAAATGGTCAGATAATGAAACACAATTGTAAGTGTATAAGAGAAATGGCTACAACCCCATACAAAGATAAACACACAATAAAAATTAAGAGGCGCTCAAAAACCCTTAAACATAAATTCAATATTGATGAGAGAAAATTGAATAAAGTTTTAAACTCAAAACTAATTTATTCCTAAAGTAACAATATGAATATGGGGGAGATTCAATTGCTGGCGATGTGGCACACGGACATTGCGCTGCGCACATTGCTGGCGATGTGGCACACGGACATTGTGCTGAGCACATTGCTGGAGATGTGGCACACGGACATTGCGCTGCGCACATTGCTGGTGATGTGGCACACGGACATTGTGCTGAGCACATTGCTGGCGATGTGGCACACGGACATTGTGCTGAGCACATTGCTGGTGATGTGGCACACGGACATTATGCTGAGCACATTGCTAGCGATGTGGCACACGGACACTGTGCTGAGCACATTGCTGGTGATGTGGCACACGGACATTGCGCTGAGCACATTGCTGGCGATGTGGCACACGGACATTGTGCTGAGCACATTGCTGGCGATGTAGCACACGGACATTGTGCTGCGCACATTGCTGGCGATGTGGCACACGGACATTGTGCTGAGCACATTGCTGGCGATGTGGCACACGGACATTGTGCAGAGCACATTGCTGGCGATGTGGCACACGAACATTGTGCTGAGCACATTGCTGGCGATGTGGCACACGGACATTGTGCTGAGCACATTGCTGGCGATGTGACTCACGGACATTGTGCTGTGCACATTGCTGGCGATGTGGCACACGGACATTGTGCTGAGCACATTGCTGGCGATGTGGCACACGGACATTGTGCTGAGCACATTGCTGGCGATGTGGCACACGGACATTGTGCTGCGCACATTGCTGGCGATGTGGCACACGGACATTGTGCTGCGCACATTGCTGGCGATGTGGCACACGGACATTGTGCTGAGCACATTGCTGGCGATTACAGTTGAAATCTCTGCTGTGAGGTGTCCCATAGACTTTCCTATATATATAAAATTATGTTTTATTATAATGTATGTATTATATAAAAATTAAAAGGTCTTTAAAAACCCTTAAAACACACACACACACATATATATATGTTTCAGGGTTTTTGAGCGCCTCTTAATTTTAGCATGCGATATATAAGACATACATTATAATGGCAAATGTGTATTATTATAAGGGCACAGTTGTGCCCTTATATTAATGTTGCCTGTAATAAATTGCATTAGGCCATGTTAATTTTCAGAGTGGGGGCGGCAGGGTGTTTGCCAAATTTCAGAAAAAAGTATTAAAAAAATTATAAATCAAGAATAATCTACATTTGAAAATCTTCCCTTTTTTCACTTCTGATAAACTATAGTTTTGACATAATAATAATACTAATTGTTGTTGGATGAAGTTATTAATAGTTTAGGGAAATATAAAAGGTTAAAAGAAATGTTATGTTTTAGATGAATGAATAGATGTGTGTATTCCATGTGTGTAAATTGATGCCAGATGCCTTTAGCAGGACAGAGCTATAACAGGATGTAAAGGACAACATCTGGATTTAAGATCCTGAACTGTTTGCAAAATATGTTAAATATCTTTATGCTTTACTATATGTCATATGTTGTATATTATTACGAAGAGGTTTTGTTGGATTAATGTATACTACATGAGGCTCCCGAACATGTTTTAGGGGACTTGTCCTGATTAACAGGGAGGGGGGGAGGTGTTCCTTCCATCCCCCACATCCCCCAGCAGTTCTGTGAGTGACTAGTGAGGACGGGCTGCAGAGCTCTCAGTCTATTTCCTCCAGTCTGGACATACAGCACCTCTGTGCCAGCACCACTGCCACTCTGGAAACTGCTAAACTCCAAGGAGCAACTGTCTGACTCAGGTAATATACATATATACAGTGCATGACTGATGCTGGTACATACATACATCACCCCACCACTACCTGCCAGATCATACATACATACATACTGCACCCCACCACTGCCTGCCAGATCATACATACATACTGCACCCCACCACTGCCTGCCAGATCATACATATATACTGCACCCCACCACTGCCTGCCAGATCATACATACATACTGCACCCCACCACTACCTGCCAGATCATACATACATCCTGCACCCCACCACTGCCTGCCAGATCATACATACATCCTGCACCCCACCACTGCCTGCCAGATCATACATACATACTGCACCCCACCACTACCTGCCAGATCATACATACATCCTGCACCCCACCACTGCCTGCCAGATCATACATACATACATCACCCCACCACTACCTGCCAGATCATACATACATCCTGCACCCCACCACTGCCTGCCAGATCATACATACATACTGCACCCCACCACTACCTGCCAGAACATACATACATACTGCACCCCACCACTGCCTGCCAGATCATACATACATACTGCACCCCACCACTGCCTGCCAGATCATACATACATACTGCACCCCACCAGTGCCTGGCAGATCATACATACATACTGCACCCCACACTGTCTGCCAGGTCATACATACATACTGCAACCCACCACTGCCTGCCAGATCATACATAAATACTGCACCCCACCACTGCCTGCCAGATCATACATACATACTACACCCCACCACTGCCTGCCAGATCATACATAAATACTGCACCCCACCACTGCCTGCCAGATCATACATACATACATACTGCACCCCACCACTGCCTGCCTCATCATTCATACTGCACCCAACCACTGTCTGCCACATCATACATACTGCACCCCACCACTGCATGTCAGATCATACATACATCCTGCACCCCACCACTGCCTGCCAGATCATACATACATACTGCACCCCACCACTACCTGCCATAACATACATACATACTGCACCCCACCACTGCCTGCCAGATCATACATACATACTGCACCCCACCACTGCCTGCCAGATCATACATACATACTGCACCCCACCACTGCCTGCCAGATCATTCATACTGCACCCAACCACTTTCTGCCATATCATACATACATACTGCACCCCACCACTGTCTGCCAGATCATACATACTGCACCCCACCACTGCCTGCCAGATCATACATACATACTGCACCCCACCGCTGCCTGCCAGAATATACATACATACTGCACCCCACCACTGCCTGCCAGATCATACATACATATATACATACATACATACATACATATATACATACATACATACATATATACATACATACATACATACATACATACATACATACATATATATACATACATACATACATACATACATATATACATACATACATACATACATACATGCTGCACCCCACCACTAAAAAAAAATATTTTTACAGCATTGGCAAAGAGTATATAACCAGTTCAATAAAGGTGGCGATTATTGTTGAACTCTCTCCTACTAACTCTTGACTGTGTACTATGAAAAATATGTGTCAACGTGGTTCTCATGAAAACACTATAATTTTAAAATGACGTATAAATACAAACATAGAAACCTCCACATAAAAATCACATTGAAAACTTCTTGGGTATTCAATGTACTGTAACCATGATGAGAGTCACTGCAGGGGTAATAGACATATTGATGTGTAAGTCATACTTGCCAACTCCCGGAAACTTGCTTCCGGGAGTTGGGGGGCGTGACTGGAGGGCGGGAGGGGGCGGGGCAAGGCCAATTGCTGCATTTTGGCCCCGCCCCCTGCGAAACCGTGCTGGATTTTGCGGGGGGCGGGGGCAAAATGACGCGATTGGCTTCACCCCGCCCCCTCCCGCCCTCCAAAATGGCGTGATTCACAGAGAATCGCGTCAAATTACGCGATTCTCAGTGAAATCTTGGATCCGGGAGAAATGCCAGCTCCCCCGGGAGCCCGGGAGACTGACCCGAATTTCGGAAGTCTCCCGAACTTTCCGGGATAGTTGGCAAGTATGGTGTAAGTACAGGTAGATCTGCTGAGTGTGATCACACTCCAGATAATACACAATTATATCTGTACTAATTCATATTAAAACCTTTCTCTAAAAAGCAGTATATTGAAACAATTAAAACCCAGACTGACAGGTGAGTATTTGTGTAATAAGTTCCTAAATGTATGGTGTGGATATATGATGTAATATCCTCCCATCCACCCATATGGCTCAGTGGTCAGGACACTAGATATAGTCTATTTATATGTGTGGACTATGATGTGATTCCCAAGTCATTTCATGCTTTGTACAAAGCATCTCCCCTCCTCCCAGCCACATGGCACCATTACATATTGTACATGTGTCTGTAAGACCCCCACACCCCACTCAGGGATCAGTGTTATCTGAGATACACTGCAGCTGTCATTTACATGTCTATGTGACCACACAGAGACACACAGGGTGATGGGACACGTCCTCCTCACTGCTGGACACAGGCACTTCTCAGCTATCTAAGTCCTGACATAGACTACAGACCCCAGAGGACACAGGGTATAAGTATATTTACAGGTAGTTCTGTTATATTTATAATACAGACAATATAGTCTATTACTATCTGTGCTTTATTACTGCTTTACTGTGAGTGCTGCTGATATACTGATCTATACATTTATATCTGTAATATAATACTGCTATACTGATCTATACATTTATATCTGTAATATAATACTGCTATACTGATCTATACATTTATATCTGTAATATAATACTGCTATACTGATCTATACATTTATATCTGTAATATAATACTGCTATACTGATCTATACATTTATATCTGTAATATAATACTGCTATACTGACCTATACATTTATATCTGTAATATAATACTGCTATACTGAGCTATACATTTATATCTGTAATATAATACTGCTATACTGTTCTATACATTTATATCTGTAATATAATACTGCTATACTGCACTGTTACTAGTAGACATCTATTATAACTAATTTCTGGAATACCACAAAGGGACAGTGAATAAAGATATATGTAAAGAGAATGTATTGAGTTATATTAAAGTAATTATATCGTTTTAAAATAAGCATTGCTCAATCAATTGTATGTGTGTCCAAAGCACATGGTGGTTTATTTTAGCAAATGTAAATAGTCAACAATTCAATACGTTAACATATTATAATACAGTACAGTACAGCACAGCCAATACCAAAAGTTACATACATACATACCGCTGCAATCGCTGCGCTTCCATGGGTCCCAATGGAACAGTGTATCTGTTAGATAACTGTGGTCAGATTTGACTGACCCTGATGGGGGATGCAGCTAATATATACAGTCAGTGTTTCATTGTCAACAATAGAGATGACGTAGCTTGCTTCCATAGGTCCAGGCACAGGGTGGCTTCAGGGTAAACAGTTCATAGGCTGATTCAATCTAAGGAATCTAAAGGAGGGGGTCGTCTCTCCAGGGGGTCTGCTCCTTTCATAGCCAGCATCATACAAAGGTTTATTCCCTAAAATCAATAACTAAAGTATGCAATGTGCGATTTCTTCGCCGACTGCACCGGACAGCTGCTGATGATTAGGGCTTCAATATGATATCAGGCATGACACCTTTCCTATAACCTGAATCTTTAATTACACTAGAATGTACATATAATCATATTATATAAACTAATAATAAACCAAATGCTATCTGCTCATAAATTACAGTGTAACGGAACCAATATGAATTGTATAAATAACTAAATGTTGTAATGCGAGTGTGTACGTGCGTATTTTACCGTGCGATCGCATCACGCCACGTGTTACCTGGCGTACGCTTCGCAATACGCATGGCAAACCAATATTAAACCAATATACTTTCGTTCATCCAATTATACGACTTCAACAGTTAGTATAGGACATAGGAAAGCATCAGAGTGAGTGTAATAAAGTAATGGTGGTGAATGCAGGATTAATTACAATATATGTTCTGTACAAAGGTTTAGCTTTGGTATTGTTATCCTGTATTATTATATTGAGGGATATTATAGATCTATGTATAAACTGTAAGTGCAAGGCGTTCTGTGTATATTAGAGATGCTCACTGACCCCCGTGTTTTGGTTTTGGATCTGGATTACCGTCGTATTTCGGTTTTGGTTTTGGTTTTGCAAAACCGCCATTGCGTGTTTTGGTTTTTGTTTTGTTTGGTTTTGTTTTGCTATTTTGTTGGAAAATCAATGTTTTTGGGCATAAAATAACCAAAATTAGTGCTCCACCTGTTTCTTGGATAAGTAATGTAATTGTAAAGCTAATAAATTAGCAAAAAAACAATTTAATTCCTGGTAGGTAGGCCTTCATTAATTCTACACACAAACCAGATTGTCTTCCTGTCCATCTATGCATATTGGCAATGCAGCCATCGTCTTTGGGTGTATATTACACCCTACACTTATAGTTACATATGTAAAGAAATGGAGAAAGGCAGTTTGGTTTCTGTCTCTCTAGGCCCCCCTCCACTTGTAGAAAATACCAAAAAATTCAGCCGTTATAGACTGTACAATATTAATTGAAATGGACAAAGCCAGTTTAGGGTCACTCTGTCTATGACACCCTACCCTTAAGGAGAAATTGCCCTAACAGCAGCCTTTCAAGACGGTACGTGATATGGAAATGCCACAAGTCCCTTTCCTCTTTGGGGGTAGATTGCACCCTAGACTTAAATATAAAGTTTTAAAAAGATGTTATCATCATCATCTGGGCTTCATCCTCACCCTCATCAGTGTGTACGTCATCATCACAGACTATCAATTCATCGCCGCTTGAATCCGCCATTAGAGAACAGTCAGTGCTTGGATGTCATTGATGGTGAAGGCCATCCTCGTGGAAGATGTAGTTCATTTTTATAAACCTCATTTTCTCCACATTTTTGGGAAGTAACCTTCTACGGCGATCACTGACTAAGTTCCCGGCTGTGCTGAACACTCGTTCAGAGTACACACTGGAGGGTGGGCAGCTTAGGTATTGCAAAGCAAGTTTGTACATGGGTTTCCAAATGGACTGCTTTTCCTCCCAGTAAGGAAAGGGGCTGTCTGACATTTCCATATCAATTACCTCTTGAAAATAATCCTCCACCATCCTTTGCATGTTTATACTCATATTGGATGGAGTTATGGGCAAGGTGACACATTTTTTTGAAAAATCCTTCAAACCAGCCCAGGGGGTAAATGTATTAACATGCGGGTTCTTCAACACCCGCGAGTTCAGCGTCTTCGGCGATTAAATTTAAAACTTCCCTTTACAAGGCAGCGCCGCTTTACATTTAATCGCCAAAGACGCTGAACTCGCGGGTATTGAAGAACCCGCATGCTAATACATTTACCCCCAGATGTTAAATTGTTCTGGTCTGCCCCCTGTGTCTTCCCTGCTTCTTTTTGGGAAATTTATCTTTTTACGAGCTGCAGCAGATTGAGAGAGTGAAGGAGGACAAATCGTCAAACTGAGGCCCAGTTCAGCAGCCAACTTGCAGAGCAATAGCTCCTTGCAAAAGTTCACATCTCGTTCTTTTTGAAGCAAAGACTCAATGTAGGTCTTAAACCTTGGATCAAGCACAGTGGCCAAAACGTACTGATCCAAGTTCAAGATCTTAATAACTCGAGGATCATTGTGAAGCGAATGAAGTACTTGATCGACAAGGCCAACATACTTTGCGTAATTGCTTGATTTCATCTCCTCCTTCAGTTTCTCAAGCTGCTTTTCCAATAGTCTAATTAAAGTAATGACTTGGCTCAAAGTAGCAGAATCTGCACTCACTTCACACGTCACAACGTCAAATGTTTTCAGCACCTTGCACAACACTGAAAAGATTCCCCACTGTGCAAGACTGAAATACATCCCCCCTCCTTTCCCAATGTCATGGCTTGTGCAATACGCTTGGCTGAATTTGCACTGTTCCTCCATCCTCTGCAGCATGTACAGGGTGGAATTCCACCTAGTTACCACCTCCTGCTTAAGTTGGTGGCAGGGCAAGTTAAACTGCTCTTAGAGCTGCTGCAACCTCCTACATGCTGTGGCCGAATGCCTGAAATGGCCTGAAATATTACGGGCCACCGAAAGCATCTCCTGCACCTCACGGTTATTTCGTAGGAAGCTCTGCACCACCAAGTTGATGGTGTGAGCAAAACAGGGAATGTGCTGGAAATCACCCAGCTGTAATGCTCGTACTATATTGTTGGCGTTATCAGAAATGACATATCCTGGGGAGAGTCCAAGTGGTATAAGCCATGTATCAATCACATCTCTTAGTTTGCGTAACAAATTGTCAGCTGTATGCCTGTTAGTAAAGCCGGTGATACAAAGAGTTGCCTGCCTGTGACAAATGTTACGTAGTTGTGTAAATGCTGCTGCTGTTCCTGCTGGTGAAGGTGAATGACCAACCCAGTGGGCTGTCACAGTCATATAGTCATTGGTTTGCCCACTTCCACTTGTCCACATATCTGTGGTTAAGTGTACAATGGCCAGAATGGCATTTTTCAGCGCAATCTCTACATTTGTACACACTTTTTGGTATAGTTGTGGAATAGCTTTACGGTAAAAATGTGTTGCGATGGAATTCTGTAACTCGGACACAAAACCTCAATTAACTGTGAAAAGCCAGCTGTGTTTATTGTGGAGATTGGACGCAGATCTAACACTAACATGGCAGCCATGGAGTCTGTGATTCGCTTGGCGACTGGGTGACTGCTGTCATATTTGCTTCCCCTATCAAATGATTGTTTCACAGTTAATCAAATGTAGGACTGCTCATATTCTTGGCCTGCCTCTGGGCTGACGATTAACCCCCATCAGCAGCAACAGCAGCAGCAGTGGGACTAACGCTTTCTTCAGAGGAATCAATTATAGTGCAGGAGTCATTCAGCCTTAATAAGTGGGATGCAGGGCTAACTCCGAGCGCTACTGAGGATATTGATGAGGATGGTGTGGTGGGTGTATTTTGTAGCCGTCGGGATGTCGGTGAGCGAAGGGTCTTAGCTGATGATGGAGTGCTTGTAATTTTTTTGGAAGAACATTCAGCTTTTCCAAACACTTTGCCATGAACTCTCGTTAAATGGCGTAACATAGACGAGGTTCCAAGATGGTTAAGGTCCCTCCCTCGACTGACTGTGGCTTGACATACACTACAAATGGCTATACAGTAGTTGTCTGGATTGGGGTAGAAATAATTCCACACATAAGAAGTGGATTTTTTAGTTTTATGGCCTGGCATGACAATGGCCTTTTTCTTGTCCCGTGCCAGAACTGCTGCCACTGGTGCAGGACTTACTCAAACAACCTCATCCTCATGAACATCCTCATTAGCGCCCTCATCACCTACACAAATCTCCCCCTCATCCTCTTCTATTTCCATAGTGGCATCCTCAATTTGTGTATCACCGGCTACACTCGGGCTGTTCAGGTACACATCAGCAGAACTGCTGAAAGGGTCCCTCTTTATGGGTACACTAACAGAATGCTCACGATTAGACATCCCACTGTTGGATGGACTCTCCACAGGGATTGGTGTCATTTGTGAATCAGAGCAAACATTATCCTCTAATGCCTTACTGTTATCTTGCAGCTCGGCTTTGACGCGTAACAGTAGTTGTGCACCACTTGTAGGATCGATAACATTTTTGGATCTGCCACTACTAGAGAAAGGTGAAGGCCTCATTCTCTCTTTGCGACTGCGTGTGTAGAATGGCATGTTGGCAATTTTTTTTTTTATTGGCAGCTAACTTTTCCTCAGTTACACTTCTTTTTCGCTTCAACACAGTAAATTTTTTTTGGGGGTGTGTTTTTTTGACTGATTTCAAAAGATTGTGTAGTTTGACATCGCCTTGCCTATTTTTGTGTTAGTATCTAGATTGAAGATTCCACCAATAGACGTTTACTATTTGAATTTCATCCTTTTTCTGCATTATCAGCCATGCATACTACTATACATATCGATATCCTTTCTTAGAGACAACGCTTTTTAATGTATGTTATTTATCTGAGATATTATATTTTTTTATATGTGTTGCATATATGATTCATATTGATTTTTTTATATTATTATTTTTATATTGGTTACAATAAATATTTCTATTTGGTCTTTGAGTGCTCAGGAAACGTTATTTAATCTGTCTAACACCCTGCCTATTGTATCATTCCAGCAAGGACCCACAACGATGCCGTCATACAGATGGAGTTAGCACCCAGAAGGTGACGCTGTGGTTCGAGTTAACTCTAAAAATTGTAAGTTTATGGCTTGTGGTAGAGGGTTTCATAGCTGTACATCAAGGATGTCTTTTCTCTGTCTCCACCCCACTGCACACCACACTAACAGTCTCTCCCAATGTCATCCAATCACTGATCACCAAATGACTGACTATCCGGCCATCTGCAGGTGCAGTAAATTGGTTAGTAAGTTTCTACGCTCAGGCGCTCCCTTTTACTAATAGTGTCTGTTACTTTCAGTATAATTGATACTTGTTAAAGTGCTCAGGAAGTGACAGTTATCTGAAGGTGTCCAGAAAATGTTTGAAATAATTCCCTAAAACCCATCTTAGCTGCAATCAGTGGTTCCTGCCTGGAAGGAGAAATTTACTTAAACTGAACAGTAGGAGCTTGATTCATATTCGGGCATAACCTGCGTGCAACTCGCGCTTTACTGAACGTAATCAAATCCAAGCAGATATCGTGTACGCTTGAATCCGAGTGTAAGTACATCTGAGTTTAAGTACATCTGAGTGTAAGTACATCTGAGTGTAAGTACATCTGAGTTTAAGTACATCTGAGTGTAAGTACACTCTGCCTAAATGTTACTTGTCGCATGTAGACAGACAGAACAGACTGTAGTATACACACAAGGTCAGAACACGTAGAAAATGTAATTATATCAAATAAATGAACAACTCTTAATAGTATAATCGTTCATGAAAAGATGGATTTAAACTAATTTTTTTAATTAAATATCTAAATAAAAACACTTTTAATGTGTACTGCACATACAATGCGTTTTTAAACTCTATCTTACTTGCATACACATGTTCTGTGCTAGCTAGCGGCACGCATACATGTAGTTTATAAAGCAAAGTAACACTATCAGTCAGCACTTACACCTGCCTTGTAGCTGGTCTAAGTCATACGGCAGAAACCAAGTGTACTTATGCTAAACCTAGGACTAGAATCAGTCGCACCTGCATGCCCTTACTGTACATGACTTATGTTAGTCCTCCCCTTCACTCCCTCTATCCGCGTTTTAAGTCATGCCATTTGCGTTTGGACATGAAGTCCGCTTCGGAGCATGCGCAGGGCAATGTTATGTAGGATACAGCACGCAAACGTACTTTCATCTGAGCATCTATCAGGCCCGAGGTGTGCTGCTGACATGAAAATGTTGGCAGGCTACATGCCGACACTTGCATTATGACGGTCCGCCGGCTACACCCGGGACCCGCTGGTAATGGTCCTTTAATGTCAACATCATGATTGGTGACATTGTGCATATCGCCAGTCATACTGTACACGTTGTCAAGCTGTCAGCATAATGCAAATGGCGGCATATAGTCTGCCAACATTTTCATGCCGACAGGTTAACTGCCGACATTTACAGTGTTGCATTTATGACCACCACCGAAAGGCTCATACTCATGTGGAAAAATGTAAAGCCTGCAAATATATGAAGAAGACTAATGATTGAGGACAGATACCATAACCAATGTGAGAAAAAAGATTTTATAAGACCACTAGATCACTAAAGAGAAGAATTCTGGAACATGTAGGAAATATTACTATCTGTTGCCAAAAATTGATTGCTTCATTAAATACTACCATAGATTCTTGCCTGACATCGCTCCAATTCTGCACCCATTAGATCAGTTGCTCCAGCAGGGTCAGAAATATCTATGATCAAGGCACTATGACCATGCTTTTACACAGGCAAAGAAATGGATTACGTTGGACAATGTATTAATCCACTATGACCTCTCTCTTCCTGTCAGAGTGGCCTATGATGCCTCAGCTTATGGCATTGGAGCGGCTATGTCACATACTATGCCGGATGGAAAGGAGCATCCAGTCGCCTTCGCATCCCGGGAGTTATCTGAGGTGGAACATAACTATGCACAATTGACAGGAAGCCTTAAGCCTGGTTTGGAGCATGAAACGGTTCAATCAATATTTATATGGCAAGAAATTCACTTTTATAACTGACCACCAACCGCTTTTGTCCATCTTTAAACCTTGGAAGAGTATTCCTGTCACTGCGACTGCAAGGATGCAGCTCTGGGGCTTGTTCTCAGGTGGACACTGCTATTGTATAGAATTTAAGCAGACGGCACACCATGCTAATGCAGATGGATTGTTGCCATTGCCTTTACAGACTGACGCAGAAAAATAAGGATTCTGGGGATGTTTTCACGATGACGCAAGTGGAATGTCTTCCTATAACCACCTGTTTGATCAGATGCAAGACTGTTCGAGTCCCCATCCAACAGCTACACAAAAAGAGTGGGTTACTCCCCTGCTCCGGCAGCTGGCTCCTTACTTTCATTGCAGACGTGAGTTGACAGTTGATTCCGGCTGCCACTTCTGGGGAGTGCGGATCATTATCCCTGTCAACCTGTGAGCAAGAGTCTTGTAGAAATTCAGCAGTTGGAGGATATGGCCAGAGAGTGTTCTGGGTGGCAATCTGTCCAGAATATACCTGTTGCATCCATGGGAGTGGCAGTGGAATCATGTGGACTTTACGGGACCATTTATGGGGTCCATGTTAGTGGTGGTCTTGGATGCCTGTTCCAAATGGCCCAAAGTTTTTGCAGTCAGTTCTACTACAGCTACGCATACGATGGAAGTGTTGAGGAGTCTTTTGCCAGAACAGGGGTACCAGAGCAGTTGACCAGTAATAATGGGCCTCAGTTTACAGATGAAGAATTTCAGACCTTCATAAATGTCATGGAAAGAAAAAAAACTAACAATAAGGAAGTCTTTATAATAGATGCTGGTTTATTTTGTACGTACAGTACAGACCATTAAAATAAAAAATGACCAAGGGCAAAATTAATTATTTTTGCATCTCTTTTATAGATTTAAACCACAAAGATAGTACGTTGGTAAATACATCATAACAGACTCTAAACTAATAATATCACCCCATTATTGGTCATTTATAGGTCTCCTCAACATCCCTTAGAAACAGGCTTTTACCAAGTAGGCCTCACTGCAACTTCACCTTTTCACATCATGGGGGGATACATTTGCTTAGATCAGTTGCAATTTATAAGTGCAGGTTAATAGATTTCCTCATATACATGTGTTCAACTTCTGCTAAAGATTACATATTAATTTTCAGCTAATATTGTTAACTCATTACATCCTAAACATATAAGAATAACAACTTGTATTATTCAACTTCCATTTTGTATGTATTGATTATCCACATTAATGAAGAGGAATGGAATTTGTCACATTACCTCTGCCCCATATCACTTGGCTACAAATAGGTTGGCTGAACGTTTCCTACAAACCCGAGAGCAAGCTTGCCGTGCCATGCGCACAGACAAGGTTACAATTCAGCACAAGCTTCCAATTTCTTGTTTGCTTACAGAAATGTGGTTCATGCCACAACCAGCTATGTTGTTCGGGTGGCACCAAAATTTGGACTTTGTCTATAGGACAGACTGTGTGGGCACGTAACTACTGTGAAGAGCAGAAGTGGGTACTTTCAATGTTTGCACATTGTAAAGGGCCATTGTCATACATAGTGGAAATCGAACCTGGTGCATGGTGGCACCGACACTTGGATCAACTACAGGGAGATAACGGATTACCTGCGCTAGGCGGTGAAAACTCTGCTACAGAAGCTTTGGTGTCAACGACTACACCTAGAAACAGAGGATTGTTTGGATGACTTGTCCGGAGTAGCAAAATTGTTTCAACCCAATGATAATACCGGAGTGAAAACGGTGGAGGGCGTAGACTCTGTATTCGCTCCTGCTCCAAGTTCACCGCTCATACATGTGGACCGATGTTAACCTGCTCGGGTAAGACATGCACCACAAAGACTGGACATAAGAAGGATGGGGGAGGAGCATCATCATCATCATCATCATTTCTTTATTTATATAGCGCCACTAATTCCGCAGCGCTGTACAGAGAACTCATTCACAGCATTCTCTGCCCCTAATGGAGCTTACAGTCTAAATCCCATAACATACAAACACAGAGAGAGAGAGACTAAGAGCAATTTAATAGCAGCCATTTAACCTATTAGTATGTTTTTGGAGTATGAGAGGAAAACGGAGCACCCATAGGAAACCCACGCAGACATGGGAAGAACATACAAACTCCACACAACTAATGCCATGGCCGGGAATCAAACTCATGACCCCACTGCTGTGCTCACCACTAAGCCACCATGCTGCCCATAAGTTTTCATTTCTCCTAAATAGGTTCAAGTATGTAAAAGTAACTTTTTTAATGAAGTTCCATAAATATTTTATTTTATTTAAATCAGTGGACTGGAGTGCCTCTTGTAATAGTATTCTGTGGGTAAATGTTTCAAGCTGCAAGTTTCCGGCGGGTTTAAAAAGTGGAGATGTTTCCTATAGCAACCAATCATATTCTAGCAATCAATTTTGTAAAATGTACTAAATAAGTGATTACTAGAATCTGATTGGTTGCTGTAGGCAACGCCGGAAACTCGCAGCTTGATACATTTTCCACCTGGTCTTTTTATCCAGAAGTCAATGTTTGCAAAACATCAGAAGATTCACACAGGAGAAAAAACATTTAAATGCTCTGAATGTAGCGAGTGTTTTACCCTCAAGTAAAATCTTGTAGCACATAAAAAGTTTCACACATATCTTAAATATTGCTCTCTGCATTAGTTTAGTATTCTATCTACTGATATGAGACACTCAGACTAAAAGAAACAGTCACACATATATTCCCAGACACATGTACAAGTTCTTTTATAATTCAATGTTTCTAGCCATTATTCTTTAATATTTTCTAAATTTCTGATACACACTAAACCCAAACTCCCAACCTATCCATCTATCTTTCCTCTCTGCCATTAAAATCAACTTTTGACTCATGCTGTCAATCCTAGGGGACACACTGTCAGCCAACATGTTGTGATGTTGCTGTTTCTACTGAGTGACAGGAAGGTGATCTCATTATTCCAAATTCCATGATGTGTGCAGAGAAAACGCCGGCATTCTGGTGCATCGGCTGACAACAGGTGTGACAGGACTGGTAGCAGGTGTTACACATCTATGGTCTGTGCAGGAGATGAGTAACGTATCATAGGAGCATTCTGATGGCAGAATATGATGATTATACAAATATGTACAGAGACATTAATAAACCATGAGTACATTAATAAAACATAGTTCTATAGAGTTCTATTTACTGCACATTTCATTGGCAATAGGGTCCCAGCAATATGGGAACATACACAAAAATAAAAACAATGGTCAGTGACTGGGTCATATTTGCTAGTGTATATAAATATACTTTGTGCTCCTTATACAATATAACACAACTACTGTTAAAGTAGATTTACACAGGTGGTCAATAGGCTTTTAAACATTATCATAATTTTATCCTACAGGTGAATTAATAAGCAGTATATCCAGAAAGAACAGCAGAAGAGGACATTTTTCTATGAAAATCTGAGTGTTCCAAAAAAATAAAAATCTCACCAACAAGTAATATAGACTGCAGACATTAATTCTTCCACTCTAGAGGTTTCACACAAGCAAGTTTCAATTTCTGAATAAGAGAAACCATCTCAACTAAGTTGTTACTTGATGAATTTCGCAGGAGAGAAACACGATCTATGCTCTAAATGTATCAAGAGTTTTACCCTCAAGTCAGATCTTGCAAAACATCAGTGGCTTTGTATAGAAGAGAAACCATTTAAATTCTCTGAAAGTAACAAGTGTTTTATTGAAATGTCAGAACTTGTTGGATATCAGAGGATTCACACAGGGGATAAATCATTTAAATGCTCTCAATGCAGTAAGTGTTTTACCTGCAAGTCAAGTCTTGTTACACATCAAAGAATTCACACAGGGGAGAAACCATATAAGTGCTCTGAATGTAGCCGATGTTTTGCCACAAAGTCACAACTTGTAGCTCATCATATGCTTCACACAGGGGAGAAACCATTCAAATGTTCCGAATGTAGCAAGTGTTTTATCCTGAAGTCAGAACTTGTAAAACATCAAAAGATTCACACAGGAGAAAAGCCATTTAAATGCTCTGAATGTAGCAAGTGTTTTACCCTCATGTCGAATCTTTTAAGACATCATAAGATTCACACAGGCGAAAAGCCATTTCAATGCTCTGAATGTAGCAAGTGTTTTACCCAAAAGTCAGAACTTGTAGCACATCATAAGATTCACACAGGCGAGAAACCATTTAAATGCTCTGAATGTAGCAAATGTTTTGCCTTTAAGTCACATCTTGTAACACATCATAAGATTCACACAGGAGAGAAACCATTTAAATGCTCTGAATGTAGCAAGTATTTTAGCCATAAGTCAAATCTTGTAGCACATCATAAGATTCACACAGGCGAGAAACCATTTAAATGCTCTGAATGTAGCAAGTATTTTAGCTATAAGTCAGAACTTGTTGTACATCAGAGGATTCACACAGGAGAAAAACCATTTAAATGCTCTGAATGTAGCAAGTGTTTTACCCAAAAGTCAGCTCTTGTAACACATCTAAAGATTCACACAGGGGAGAAGCCATTTCAATGTTCTGAATGTACCAAGTGTTTTACCAAAAAGTCATATCTTGTAACACATCAGATGATTCACACAGGTGAGAAGCCATTTCAATGCTCTGAATGTAGCAAGTGTTTTAACCAAAAGTCCCATCTTGTATCACATCAGAAGATTCATGTCCCTATAATACCTAATACTACACTGGAGGACAAATTAGCAAAACTTCCATAGTATACAGGCTAAATTCTACATGAACAGGTTAATATTAAGTCCGTTAGTCCATATTATAACAAGAAATGTGGACTGTCTCAATGAGTAGTTATTAGAAAAATATCAATTAAATAAAAAATTGCAAAATAGATTGTACATGTTATGACTGCCTATGTTTTGTATCTGGCAGCAGTAGTTATAATCCACCAGAGGTGCTCCTGTCCTGCTCCTGAACTCTGCAACATGCTTGAAGGAGTTAATCTCCTTGTCTGATGCTAATTAGAATTGCACCTGTCGCAGTGCTTGAAATACCTGCCTCAAGCTGTGCTCTGTGCAGTTCATCCTGTTTGTTCCTGGCTGCTGCTAACCTGCTCCTGTTCTGTTTGGTATATACCTTCTGGATTGAACTTCTGTGTATGACCCCTGCCTGTACCTTGGACCTTGCCTGAGACCCTGATTCGTTTGCCTGTACCTTGGACCACGCTGTTTTGCCTCTTGCCCTAACCTTTTGGCCTGACTTTTGGACCTCGCTTATTCGCTTTATCTCTGCCTGGCTATTTGGATTTGTTTGTCTGATCTCTGCTTGATCCCTAGACTCTGTCTGCTTTCCTGGACAGCCTTGTGCCTTCTGGACTGGGGTAAAACTTATAATACCTGTTCCTGCCATTTTTACTATACAGTCTCCTTAGGAACCTGTTCTAATCAGTGGATCTGAGTTATCTTTGTGTATTTACCTGAATAAAGACATATTGCTTTACACTTCTGTTGCTCTTCGTGCATGCACTGGGATTCATATCATGATGAACTGCCATACAATCTGGGCCTGCTGATTGCACGCCCTCTGCCTTAGTCCTGGAATTCCTAGTGTTTTTGCATTGAACTCTGTGTTTGGCTATTAGACATGTCAGTAAATCCACAATTACAAATGCTGCAAATGGACATTGTTCAGCTCCATTACCAAATCATACAAGTATTCACTTTACTCCAAGAACTGCTTAAAACCCTTCCTGCTGCTGTGTTAAGTAGTTTCAACACTAATTCTGATTTTAAAGCAACAAACTCCTCTAATGAAAGCATGCAGACCGCAGAGAATCCTCCCAGAACTTTTTCTGACATTGGTGCTGCATCTCTGGTAATGTCAGCGGTCCCTACCATTAGGGATTCTAAATGGCCAAGCTACCTGCGTCCCCCTCTCACTGACCAGGAACGATGGCGCAGAAGGATTGGTAAACTATGCCACTACTGCGCCAGTGGCGAACATTTCTCACAAAGCTGTCCGCTCCACAGACCACAACATTCTATGGAGCAGCCTTCAGTGTGCTCCTCTCCAGACCCTAGATGATTCTGCATGTCACCTCCTGTTGCTTTACTTCAACCTAATCTGTTCCCTGGGATGGGGCCTAATCTGCCAGTTCCAGTTGCCGCCTGCGGTGCTAGTTCCAGTTGCCGCCTGTCCTGCGGTGCCAGTTCCAGTTGCTGCTTTACCCTGCGGTGCCAGTTCCAGCTGCCGCCTGTCCTGTGGTGCCAGTTCCAGCTGCCGCCTGTCCTCCGGTGCCAGTTCCAGCTGCCGCCTGTCCTGCGGTGCCAGTTCCAGCTGCCGTCTGTCCTGCGGTGCCAGTTTCAGCTACCGTCTGTCCTGCGGTGCCAGTTCCAGCTACCACCAGTCCTGAGTCTCCTGCCGCTGTGTCCGGTCCTGAGTCTCCTGTTGCTGTGTCCGGTCCTGAGTCTCCTGCCGCTGTGTCCGGTCCTGAGTCTTCAGCCGCTCCCTCTACTTCCGAGTCTTCAGCCGCTGCTTCTACTTCCGAGTCTTCAGCCGCTGCCTCTATTCCCAAGTCTTCAGCTCCAGAGGGGGCGCTGCCCTTACAGTCTGCTCCAGAGGGGGTGCTGCCCTTACAGTCTACTCCAGAGGGGGCGCTGCCCTTACAGTCCACTCCAGGGAGGGGCGCTGCCCTTACAGTCCGCTCCAGAGGGGGCGCTGCCCTTACAGTCCGCTCCAGAGAGGGCCCTGTCCCTCCAGTCCACTGCAGAGTTGCCACTCCATGCGGTTCAGCCCGAGTTGCCTGTCCATGCGGTTCAGCCCGAGTTGCCACTCTGTGCGGTTCAGCCCGATTTGCCACTTGGTGCTGTCTGCTCTGAGGCATCTCACAGTGCTGTCTGCTCTGAGGCATCTCACAGTGCTATCCAGTCGGAGTGCTGTGCCCAGGCCGGGCTTTCCGTCAGGTGTGCCCGACTTGCCGTCCCAGCCGGGGACTCCTGCTCTGCCGTCACAGCCGAGGACTCTCCAGAGACTGTTGAACAAGCTGGGTACTCTCCAGAGTCTGCTATTGAGCCTGAACGCTCAATAGCCCAAAAGCCAGTCTTCTTTGATGGAGACATCAAACAGTTTGTTACGGTACTCGAACTTTACATGAAACAGTTTCAAGAAAGTCCGGATTATTTTGTTGACCAATTTAACCAAGTGGGTTCAATTATTATGTGTTTTAGAGGGGAGCCACAAACCTGGGCCTTCTCATTACTAAATTCCGATGACCCCATTATTCATAATACTATGGACTTTGTTAAAGCTGTTTGTCAGAAGTACACTACATCCACAGTCAAGTCATCTGATCACGATTTTTCTGTGCCCATTCCAGCCTGTGCGTCAGTTCCTGCACTTGTCCATAAGACCTCTATGAATGTGTCTTCCATCAGACAGTCTAGGTCACCTAGGGAGAAGGTTAACAAGAATGGAAAAACTCTTGCTTTGCCTCTTCAGTCACAACAATCACCAACCTTGGTGACTGGCTTCTTGGGCATATCATCTGGTGATAAAATAAAAGGTCCTGTCCCGACTCTAGGATGGGACTCAGACTCTGAATTTGTGGAGGATACTAGAGAGTTAGTGGACGACAATGAATAAGCAACATAGCGAAACGCGCGTAGGCGTTACCGCTGGAACCACTCAATCCTCATACCTGAAGAAATTTAACTTTGCAATCTATACCCCATTATACCCAAAGATAGAGGGGACTAAGAGGCAGATAGCAAATCACACCCCGTAACTTTAGTGTATTCAGAAGCGAGATTCGCGGAGAATATTGAGAATAGTCTTATTAGACCTCAACAGCTGTAGTGAGAGAGTTGATTATACTATCATTCATACTCAATGCAGGGTGTGTGTGTATTTTGAATTGACAATTATAGAAGATATTAGAAGAATTGAACGGCTAACACTATTCAATCCTTTGCAATTAGATATCCAGAGCTATTATTGTGTAGACTGGCATATACTATCCATACATCATATATATATATATATATATATATATATATATATATGTAAATCAATAAAATAGACCAACATCTTTTTGCTACTGCAGGTCATATATTGAATTGACCTCTCCATAGCACTGCAGGTTAAATTTATTAACATCTTCATACCATATAGTCCATGAAGCAGGAGTATATAGGTACAGGATGGTAGTGTTTCCAGCTTTTATTATCAAGATCACTTTTTCTAAGTATATTTTTTAATCCACATTTTCGCTTTTTAAATCAACTTTAATAAAGGTTATATTTTAATAAAAGGATGAATCGAATACATATGTAGTAGAATAACTAATTATAGAGGATTCTGTGCACCTAAATAAAGAAACTTCTGTCCTTTCCTCTTCCTACCTATGATATCTCCATGCTTTGTCAGGAGATATATAAAGTGATATTGAAGTGATCCACACTAGCTGTATCCATTAGTTGTTTTACAAGACAGAAGAAGAAATAAAATACATTCCAGACAAGATCGCAATTGAAGAAATAGGAAACCATCCACATATGATAAATGTCACCTGTTTAGCTAGTTAAAGCCATTTTATCTTTCTGTGCCAATAACAAACAGATTTGTGGTATATCTCTACCAGGAATTAGTGACCATAGACAGATGTAACAATGTAACGTACTATACCAGTCAGGGAAGTATCATACACTGCAATCCAAGTTCACACAGACTGCAAGTATCCATCCACTCACGTCTGGAGATGTAAAGGTACTTATCCACTATGCTTGGTTCACACACGGATTTCCAGATAGGTTTCCCAATCCTTCCACTTTAATAACCTGGTTACGATATTATAATGAAGATATCACTCTGTCACCCACTGGATAATAGCTCAGTTATAATTGATATATTTAGGAACAATAGTACCAAACAGGCTCCTTCCCATAAGGGAATAAAGTTACCATCCAGGCAATCAGAAATATGTACATAGTCATAACGCGTTTCTTCACCCTAATTGGTGATTTCTTCACAGGCATCCGTCAGATGGGTCAATATCCTGCAAACACTGACACCTGTAACCTCAATTATATCCATCAGCAGGTGGCCGTGTTTTTACCTTTATCAAATCTATCTAAAGCCTGTTATCGAGTACAATAAGATTAGTAACAAAGCAGAATTTTCATTTATTTACAATATATCAAGACTAGTGTTTCATAATACATATTATACACTATAATCATATGGTAGTAAGTCAATATAATAGAAACAAATTCAGACTCTTTCATCTATTTAGTTAAGTTCGGTTTCTATATAATTACCTATTTTAAGCATTGGAAATAGGCCTTATGGTATCTGTATATGGTGACATCACAATATAATTGTATTTTATTCTTGCAGTGAGACCTATTATAAATGTATGTTATTAATACATGTTCTTTATGTACCCATTGAGCGCAGTCACTTTTCTTGTTATTTTGTGAGATGTTTTAAGAAGTTTGCAGTCTCCTTGGACATCTGCTTAATCAGGTGTGGCCATTGTGAGCGCCAAGAGGGCTATCTATGTATATGTTATAGTTATATCCCATATAACCATGTGCTAAATCCAGTAACACAAACACAACTTTACACCAATGTGATATATTACACATCATGCTGGTTACATTGTTTACAAGCAAAGCCTCATGGAAAATGTATATCACACAATGTTATAGTACTAAGCCACAGTCATATATATATATATTCAATGTATATTACCACATTAAGTATCTATATTCATTCATTAGTAATGAGAAATAAATACATAATTAGATATATGGCAGAAAAAGGAAACAAGTGAAGGTCTAGAGATGAAAGAAAATGTCCATTTGTCAATCCTTATGGTATAAATATCTGTAAACAGATACAAATCTCAAGCTCAGAAAATAGTATAACATTCTCTAATGTAGTGTAACATATATAGTACTAATACAAAGTAACTGGCATTGTACTGACATTATTTCAAAACTAGACTCTATATCCGCACAGCTGTCAATCAGTGAAGTGCTCCATCATCTGGATAATTATTCACAAGTCAGTGAGCTTTAAAGGATCATGTCCCAGTAATACTACTTACTGCTGATAAATACCCTGAAGGAAAAATTTACAAATCTCCAATAACGCGCACACATCATCCAATATCATCCGTTATCTTAAATCACTTGAATCCCATAAAGCTATCTGCCAACTCCAATAACAATTTTTTTTATACCAATGTGATATATTGCATATTGTGCTGATCAATGTGTTGGCAAACATTTCCTCAAGGAAAATATATATTACACAATGTTATAGTTCTAATCCATTACCATATATTTGTTCAGTCTTACCCAAGTATAGTAATCCACAGGGACATTTAACAATAATATAGGAGCTGTTACAAGTAAACAGATTGTTAATTGCAATCTTTTTACCTGAATGACGGTGGTTGAAGTGTGTTCCTAATAGCATATTGTTGCAGATAACACAACCATCAGTCCTAATGCTGCCCAATCTAAGTGGACGGGGAAAGGATGGGTGACTGATGGATTTTTGTACAGGGTCATTCAGTACCAAAAGGTCCCTCAAGATGCGACCTCTTTTGTACCATATCAAAGGACAATCAGAAAAATAAATTTTCAAGCCAAGATCACTGGTCAAAAAGATCCAATTTTTGTTGATAGCTCGTCTAAGGTGACTGTGTTACTGAATGTTGTGCCAACCATCAATCTATTATTGTTATGTAGTTTCTTCTATTTCAGTTCTAATAGTATCTGTCTATCCATTTTAAGTGCTTTTAATGATCACCTTTTGAATCTCATGTACATTGTAACCATGCCCAATAAATATATGTCCCAAATCTGTCATCTGTTTGTGACATTCAATATCATTACTGTCAATTTGTCTGACTCTTAAGAATTGTGATAGGGTAAGAAATGGAGGGTGATGGCTGGATACATGTAATATCGTATTATGGTCTGTTGATTTGACCTGATTGGTGAAGCCTAAATGGATCTTCTCATTGATACAGACTTTATTCTTAAAAGTGAGATCAAGGTCCAATTGTACATGTGCATCCATATCACTGAGTTGGTGTAAGGCTTCATTGTGATAGTATGAGTAGTCTAATATCACTATAGCTCCCCTTTATCTGCTGGCTGAATTATAATATCCTTATCACTGGCCCGCTCTGTAAGAGATGTCTCCCAGAAATGGAACAGTTGTGCTTATAGCTCCCTTGTGGAGGTGTCTCGGGATTCTATAGACACCATTCTAACCAAAGTATGTATAGAGCTATTGTTGTTTATCGGTCAAATGTGCTCGGTGTATAAAATGTAGGTTTATTAGTGGTTACAGTATTCTTAAAGTTATGATTTCAGTGGGCAAATCTGACTGAATAAAGGAAAACACAAAGCTGAGACCTTTCTGTAAGATGTTTTATTTAATTGTAGTTGTTTCTTTTAGTAAGGTAGTAAATCACGGTTTGGTGACACCCGTCGTTGGTTTTTCCGACCTTGTGCTTTGAGCCGCCCCTCATCAGGTGGCGTCTTTTCCTTTTTCTCTGTCGTTTGCACTGGTACAATTCACTCCAAACACAAGAGATGGATCTGAAGAGGAACCAGGTGCATTATCCATCCTGGAAAGGGAGATGTTCCCCCCTCACTACAGCTGTCCTGGATATAGACACCTCTTCTTAGAAAGCACCTTTTGGGTCTATGTGGTCTAGCACATATCCCCCAAGAGCCAAGGCTCTACTCTGTGGTCCTTATAGTCTGAAGATGCTTTATGGAGTTTGACTTTGAACAAGATAATCTCTTCTCTATATTAATTACCTGATAAACCAATCCTTGGTGGTATCATTGATGTTATCATGTGAATCATTAATCTTGGTGATTTAGTATCTTACATCCACCAGGTCCTTCTTTACCTCCTCAGTAACCAGATGGATCAAATTCATGGAACAGTTATTTAAAATCACCCACTATGTTCTACAGAATTCAGTGTTTATACGGCCTATAGTGGGCTGGTTATTGACTGAAGACTCTGGGTATTTGTTTAGCTCTATGATAGTCTGATACAGTGGCTGCAGCAAGATGTAAATCCACCTCTCTTTTATTTAGTGTTAATAAGTTATCATAAATATATTTAGAATTTGTAGAGCCGACATTACCATGTAAAGTCTATGAATGAATCATTTTACTGGCTTCATCCTACATAAAGGACAATATCTCAGCATGTAGTAGGTTTCCACCTCCTAGATCTGTAAAAGCTTCAATATCCAAAACATACCAATGATAAAGCAACAAAACAGCCACAAAATGCCAATAACAATGAGATTGTGTCTCTATATGTAACTATAAATCAGTCCTTTAATAATATAAATCTGGGTATCAATATAAATCTATATATTTTCTATTATCAATACTGTGGTATGCTGTGTGTAATATATTGTTCATTTGGGCAGGGTCATCTTTACCTTCTGTCTGCCTAAACAATAGGTGAATCCTAAATAAAAGATCCATTTGTTGACATAACAGGGTGTCAGAGGGTTGGGTACGTTTTTACGAATGTGAAAATAGCAACACTAAAGATACATTAAAAAAAAAAACGAAGACCCGGGAAACGGGGAGTGGACGGGTAGACGATCCTGAGCAGCTTGATATTGTCTTAACATCTACCCCACCTCCTCAGTCTTCTACCCACATGATCGATCCTGAGGCTCCGATTTCCTTCAAGTCAATTGAAACTTTGTTAGCCACCTTGAAAGTTGACTTATCAGCAGAGTTGAGAGCCTCCATGAAAGCCATTCAATCAGAGGTTGCGGCACTGGACTCCAGGGCGGTACATCTTATATTTCTAATAAATTCTAAGAATCGGTCTCTTCGCATAACGAACTTCTTACATTTCATGAACAACTTGAGTCAGAAGTTATTATCTTGAGAGATAAGTTGGCGGATATGGAAGACAAATCGCATCGTAATAACCTCAAAATCCGGGGAATACCAGATCGGATCTCAAATGCAGATTTACTATCCTTTGCCACCAATCTTTTCCAGAAACTACTCCCTTCGGCTTCTACACAAGACCTAATCATTGATCGCATACAGCGTCTCCGTAAAAATAAGAGGGCACCGGACACCGTTCCCAGAGATAACTTATTATGCGTTCACTTCTTCCATACTAAGGAATGTATTCTGCGGGCGGCCAGGGAAGCAGAAGGCACAGATCTCCTTCAAGACATTCAAGTGTTTCCAGATTTTTCCCAACACACTGTGGCGAAGCGAAGAGCTTTTCAAACAGTCACAATAACCCTAAGAAGTAAAGATATTTCCTACAGATGGGGTTCCCAGTGAAACTGCTGATCCACAGACATAACAAACTGCATATCATAATTCAGTTGAAGAAGGGACAAAGCTTTTAGTGTCCTGGAACCTTCCGGTATCTCAGCCTGACCCCAAAGTCAGAACCCATATTTTTAATGACTGGTCTACTCAGGGGGGATCGAGACGCAGAGAATCTCCGATTCGGGATGTGCTCCCTAGCTCGACCTGAGTTCTCTCTCCTTTGGGCCAAGACCCAAGAATATATTCTTCTCCAAATGTTGGAGGCAGCTGAGAGTTGGATTTACACAAGCTCTCTTTGGCCTCTATCTCTTTATCTCAGGGTCGATACAGGAGGGTCCGTTGAAACAAGTGGGCATTAAGATCATCTAAACATCTTCAGACTTTAGACGAGTGTCTTTAAGGTTTATCTAAAGATTCTGGAGACTTAGACGAGCGTCCCAAGGACTTTTTACAGGACATTGAGGGGGTACCTCAGTTCCAGTGTTGAGTTGTTGCTCATTTTTGGATACCCCTTCATTCTTATGTGTATTTGTATTGGGTGATGCCTTTATCCTTAGGTCCGGCCTGACACACGGATGCATTGACTTCATGGACTTCCAATAGAACACCATTTACGTTATGTCCATGGCGTTTATCAGAACACTTGCTACTCTCGGTTGAGGCAAAATTAGAGATAGCAGATGCCATTCACTTCTTTACACAAACTAATGACCCAGCTGATACTTCTGTGTTTACGTACTGGTGCGCCCTAAAGGTGGTAGTTCGGGGTAAGATTATTCAGATAGCCTCTAGATTACATAAGGTGAACATATATTTACAGACTGAACTGGAAGCAAAACCTACATTTTTAGACACCCAGAACAAAACACACCCGTCTAAAACACTGAATCTCGAGAGAACACAGGTCAAAGCTGAATTGCAAAAACTACTTATGAAGCGAACCAAAATGGCATTATCTAAACTATGCCAAAAATACTATGTAGCGGGTAATAGCCGGTAAACTTCGGGGACTACAGGCCCGAAATCGTATTAGAGCCATCACAACATCCAAGGGCACTAAGATTACCAATCCAAGAGCTATTGCAGACTCCTTTGCGGCCTTCTACACAGATCTTTGTAATCTGAGTACTGACCCCTCTACTTACCAGCCGACAGAACACGACATTGCCACCTCATTTTTTACCACATTTCAAGATGTGCTGTCGCCTATCCTTCTCCAACTATATGAGGCCGGAACTCATCTTGGCTTCTTCCCATCTGAGATGTTAGAATCCCATATAGTGGTCATCCCCAAACCGGGAAAGGACCCTACTGACTGTAAGAATTATCGTCCCATAGCCCTTTTAAATACTGATATTCGCAAAACTTGCTAACAGACTTTCTCCCATCATTCCAGAATTGAACCACCCAGATCAGATTGGGTTTTGTGACAGGTAGACAGGCCTGACAATTCAAGACGTATTTTCCATCTAATAGAACAATGCCATAAAAACGATGATAACATGTTATTGCTATCTCTGGATGCCGAAAAGGCGTTTGACAGGTTACATAGGTCCCGACAGGGTTTCCCCATGTCTCCTATTATCTATTTGATGGCTATAGAAGCCCTGGCGGCACGAATAAGACTTGATCAAAGATGCACAGGACTAGATGTGAGAGGGTCATCCCATAAAGTGTGCTTATTCGCTGACGACGTACTCCTGTTCATGACTAACCCGGAGACCTCGCTGCCAGCGATACATGACCTTCTGTTTCAGTTCGGGAGACCTTCCCTTTATAAATTGAATACCTCAAAGACAGAGGTACTCCCTATAAATGTCCCAGCAGCCAGATTGCAGGCCTTAAAAGATAAATTTATTTACTCTTGGAAAACTACTGGATTTACTTATCTTGGGATTCAAATAACTTCCCATCTAGATTCAATGTAGATTATAACTTTTATCTACTACACCAACAATTATTGAAGCTCATACGGTCGTGGATGTACTTTGAGGTCTCCTGGTTAGGCAGGATCTCAGCGTTTAAAATGCTTTTCCCTAAATTAATGTACCTATTCTGTATGCTCCCGTTTTGCCTTTCCCCGGGGTTACTAGCCAAATTGACCTCTCTGATGAAAACATATGTTTGGAAGTCCAGACCCCCACGTATTGCTATGCAGTGTATGACTAGAGGGAAACGACAAGGGGGACTGGCCCTTTCTCACTTGACAAAATATCATGAGGCTGGAATTTTGTCCCAGGTTTGGGACTGGTACCTTCTAAGGGGGGTGAAACCCTGGGTAAGAACTGGAAATAGCATGTAACCCAGAGTTCTCTCTGACGGATCTTCTATGGGTACCTAGTCAGTGGAGGCCTCCCACGGAGACCTTGCCAGCCCTTACTAGGGACACTCTGTGTGGGACCTCCTGTGCCGGGAGACTGAGGGGTGGCTTATACGTCCCACGACGGGTGTGTCGTTACAGGTGATCGCCAGACAAATAGCAGATTTAAATCTCTCTGGTTGGGTCAGTGTTGTATTCAGACTTTAGGTCATTTGTTGGACTCGGGCGAGCTTTCCTCCTACTCGCATCTTAGTGCCCTGTATTCGCTGCCCAAGGGTGACTTCTATAAATACCTCCAAATTAGGCATCTTTTAGCCTCTCCACCGTTGAGAAATCTGGTGATAGGACCTCCTGTTAGGAACCCCAACAGCCTGCACCACAAAACCCGGAATCTACTCTGAAGTCTGGTGTTCGCTGGAGCCCCTAGTGGTGGGGACAGACTTGGCCGCAGACAACAAAGGGTCGTGAATTGCGTGCTGACTGTGGAGAACCCAGGCGAGCGAAGTGAGGAGCCGGCAGAAGTCCAATAGGTCACGGGCAAGCCAGCAGAGTCAGTATTCCGGCAGAAGATCAGGGGTCCCAAGTACACAATCGTAGTCAATATCCAGGCAGAAGATCAGGGGTCACAAGCAAACAATCGTAGTCAATATCCAGGCAGAAGATCAGGGGTCACAAGCAAATAATCGAAGTCAGGAACAGGCAAAGGTCAGCAGTAATAAATCAATCCAAAGTCACCAGAGCAATAACAGTAGCAGTCATGACGACGGCCGGGACACAGGAAGCAGCGGGGAGCGAGTCGCGGCGGTGCCCAGAGCCGCCGCGGCTCGTAACAGTACCCCCCCTTGAGGAGGGGTCAAGGAACCCCGACAACCCGGTTTTCTGGGAAATTTTTTAAAGAACTCTGTGAGTAACCTATCAGAGTGTAGGTTTCTTTGCGGTACCCACGACCGTTCCTCGGGCCGTACCCCTTCCAATGAACTAAGTAGTGAACCTGACCTTGAACCCTTTTTGAATCCAGGATTTTCTCCACTATAAATTCTTGATATCCATCCACCGAAACTGGTTGAGGTTTGGATTTCCTGGCAGGTCGGGCAGGTTTCAATAAAGAACAGTGAAATGTACTGGGAGTTTTCAAGGATTCCGGAAGTTTTAGTTTGAATGCCACTGGGTTGATTTGCTGAAGGATGGTAAATGGACCAATGAATTTGGGTCCTAATTTCTTACATGGCTGACGGAGTCTTATATTCCGAGTGGAGAGCCACACAGAGTCCCCAACCTTGAATGAACAAGCGGAACGATGTAGATCAGAAAACACCTTGTACTTAAAGGAAGCTCGAAGTAAAGACTGATGCACAGATTTCCATATCTTCCTAAGGCGGATGGCCATGTATCCGGTTTCAGGTGGTCTGTTGGTGGATAGAGAGGACAAGGAGTTGGCTCTGGGATGGTACCCCAAGTTACAATAGAACGGAGAGTACAGGGAAGACGTGTGGCATGTGTTGTTGTATGCGAATTCGGCCCATGGAAGGAGATCGACCCAATTGTCATGATGTTTAGAAATATACAGTCGAAGGTATTGCTCCAAAGATTGATTTACCCTTTTCGGTCTGTCCATTCGACTGTGGATGGTAGGCGGATGACAAACTGAGGCTGATGCCTAGGAGCGAGCAAAAGGCTTTCCAGAAAACTGCAATAAATTGTGAGCCCCGGTCTGACAAGATATCTTCTGGTAGTCCATGGTGACAGAATATATATTTGATGAACAAGGTGGCCAAAGAACGAGCGGAAGGTAACTTGGCTAAAGGAATAAAATGGGCCATTTTTTCTGAACCGGTCTACGGTTACCCAGATGGTGTTACACCCAGAGGATAAAGGTAAGTCCACGATGAAGTCCATGGATACATGGGTCCAAGGTCTGACCGGCACAGGTAACGGCAGTAATGGCCCAGAAGGAGAACTTCGGGAGACTTTGTTCTTGGAACACAGGTCACAGGATAAAATATACTCTTTTACATCTTTAGACAATGATGGCCACCAGACCGTACAAGACACAATTTCAATGGTCTTAGCAATACCATATGTCCAGAAATCTTGTTATCATGACACTGGGAAAGGACTGATTTCCGGAGGTGCACCGGCACGAATATTTTCCCCTCTGGGGTTTCAGAAGGTGCCTGTAGTTGACATTGCTGAAGGGTTTTACCTAACTCCTGCGTGAAGGCAACCAAAATAGAGGAAGTAGGAATGATGGAACAGGGCTCAGACGCTGGAATTTGAGCAGAGATAAAGCTGCGGGACAGAGCATCCGCCCTAAGGTTCTCTGAACCGGGCCGGAAAGTAATAATGAAGTGAAAGCGAGAGAAGAAGAGGGACCACCGTGCCTGCTGGGAATTCAATCTTTTAGCTGACTCAATATAGGACAAGTTCTTATGGTCCGTATATATTGTGATAGTATGTTTTGCTCCTTCAATCCACTGGCGCCATTTTTCTAGTGCCCATTTGCTGGCCAGCAATTCACGATTGCCCACGTCGTAATGTTCTTCCGCGGAAGAGAATTTTTGAGACCGATAGGCACAAGGATGAAAACGGTGGTCTTTAAGATCCTTTTGAGACAATACGGCTCCAACTCCCACATCAGAAGCATCGACTTCAACAATAAAGGGGAGGTCAGGATTAGGATGTCTCAAGATTGGAGCAGACATAAAAGCACGTTTCAAGGCTTCAAAGGCAGAAACTGCAGTAGATGGCCAAACTTTAGGATCGGCACCCTTACGGGTCAGAGCTGTGATGGGAGCGACAAGAATGGAAAACGCACTGATGAACTTCCTATAATAATTAGCGAATCCCAGGAACGTTTGGATGGCTTTCAAATTATAAGGTTGTACCCAATCGAGAATAGCCTGTACTTTAGTGGGATCCATGGCGAAGCCTTCAGGAGAGATGACATATCCTAGAAAAATGACTTTGGAGACTTCGAAGTCACATTTTTCTAGTTTCGCGTATAGATGATGCTGACGCAACTTCATAAGCACCTGTCGGACATGTCCCCGGTGTTGTTCTAACGAGCGGGAGTAGATCAGTATGTCATCCAGATAGACCACGACAAAAGAACCCAGGAATTCACGAAGAACATCGTTGAACAGATCTTGAAATACTGCTGGAGCATTGCTGAGACCGAAGGGCATTACTAAGTACTCGTAATGGCCCGTTTGAGTATTAAATGCAGTTTTCCATTCATCACCACTTCGGATACGTATCAAATTGTAGGCCCCTCGTAGGTCAATCTTAGAATAAACTGTAGCTCCTTTTAGTTGGTCGAAGATAGGTGAGATCAGTGGCAAAGGATATGTATTTTTAATGGTTATTTTATTTAACCCTCGGTAATCAATACAAGGCCTAAGCCCACCGTCTTTCTTAGCCACAAAGAAGAAGCCTGCTCCGGCAGGAGACTTGGAGGGCCGAATAAAACCTTTCTGCAGGTTCTCCTTCACATATGATTCCATGGCTTGGGTCTCTGGAATAGATAAGGCATATAGTCTCCTCTTTGGCAACCTAGAACCAGGGACAAGGTCAATAGCACAGTCGTACTCCCGGTGTGGAGGAAGAACATTGGCCTCTTTCTTAGAGAAGACGTCAGCGAATTCACTGTAGTGAAAAGGCAACCGCTCCGGACAGACCTGAGTAATTCTGAGTGGTAGAGACAAGCATGAAGAAGAAGAACATTGAGGACCCCACTTGATAATTTCGCCCTTGGTCCAGTCGATACAAGGATTGTGAAGAACAAGTCAGGGGTGACCCAGAATTAGAGGAACCGAAGGGCAATCAATAAGATATAGAGAGATAAGTTCGGAGTGAAGGGCATCCACCTTTAACTGTAGAGAAGGCGAACGAAAATATATCTCACCCTTATCTAGACGATTTCCATCCAATCCAACGACAGTAATGACGGATTCCAGAGGAACGGCTACGAAACCCAAGAACCGGGCGAGGGCCAAATCCAAAAAGTTCCCGGCAGCTCCACTGTCCACAAATGCTGGAATGGAAACATCTTGTCCGTTCACGGTGAGTTGAGCAGGTACAAGTAAGGAATTGTTTGGAGAGATGACTTGTAGGCCTAAATGGACACTCTCCATGTTCACTTGGCCTGGTCTTTTCCCGGCTTAACGGGGCAGGAACGAAGCAGATGGCCCTTTCCTCCACAGTATAAGCAGAGACCCAAGGTGCGCCTTCGGGTACGTTCCTCAGATGACAGTTGATATGCTCCCAATTGCATAGGTTCAACCTGATCCACGGAGGCAACTTAAGGAGGCATAGGAGAATAAGTTGAAGCGTCTTCCTTCTCAGCTTTTCTTTCCTTATATCTCCTGTCAATCCGAATGGCCAATTTCATGAGTTCCTCGAGGGTTTCCGCAGTGGGATACTGGACAAGGGAGTCCTTAATTTGATCAGAGAGACCCAAGCGAAATTGACTGCGAAGAGCTGGGTCATTCCAAGCACAGTCTGAAGACCACCGCCTGAAGTTGGAACAATACTCTTCAGCGGAACGTCGACCTTGCTTTAATGATCGAAGCTGTGCTTCAGCAGAAGCCACTCGGTCCGGGTCATCATAGATTAAACCAAGAGCTTTGAAAAAGGCATCTACGGACTGCAACTGAGGACAATTGGGTTCCAGGCTAAATGCCCAAGATTGGGGATCCCCTTGTAGAAGAGAGATGATTATCCCCACTCTTTGCTATGGGGACCCGGATGACAGTGGTCTCAACTTAAAGTAAAGTTTACAACTTTCGCGGAAGTTACGGAAGGCCCTGCGATCTCCCAAAAACAGGTCTGGAAGATGCATCTTGGGTTCCACAACAGGAGACTGAGCAGCTTGTGAGGCTCGGGACGCCTGTTCCTGGGCAGCCTGTCGCTGGGACAATTCCTGGACCATTTGAGACAGGGTCTGGATCTGTCCTGCCAATACTTGAGCTGGACTTGGTTCCATCAAACTGGTGTCAAAAATATCACTCACTTCAAAATTTTTGGCCGGTTATAATGTTAGGAACACCAACAGCCTGCACCACAAAACCCGGAATCTACTCTGAAGTCTGGTGTTCGCTGGAGCCCCTAATGGTGGGGACAGACTTGGCCACAGACAACAAAGGGTCGTGAATTGCGTGCTGACTGTGGAGAACCCAGGCGGGCGAAGTGAAGACCCGGCAGAAGTCCAATAGGTCACGGGCAAGCCAGCAGAGTTGGTATTCCGGCAGAAGATCAGGGGTCACAAGCAAACAATCGTAGTCAATATCCAGGCAGAAGATCAGGGGTCACAAGCAAACAATCGTAGTCAATATCCAGGCAGAAGATCACAAGCAAATAATCGAAGTCAGGAACAGGCAAAGGTCAGCATTAATAAATCAATCCAAAGTCACCAGAGCAATAACAGTAGCAGGCTAAGGCAGCAAGCTGGAACTATAACCGGCAGGGGAGGATTGCCCCTTCCTGCCTTATAAATGCAGGCTGGCCAATGAAACAGGACTGGGGGCATGACCATGATTCACCCTCTGATTGGGGTGTTTAATTATAGCACGCGCGCCCGGTTTCCCTGCACGCCGGGACGCGGCGCTACAGCTTACAGCGTCCTGACCGTTGCCCTGGCAAGAGCCGGGGTAGGCCGGAAGTGACGTCCCGGTCGTCATGACGACGGCCGGGACACAGGAAGCAGCGGGGAGTGAGTCGCGGCAGTGCCCAGAGCCGCCGCGGCTCGTAACACCTCCCCTGGCCAGGTATTACTCCCCGTTAACTAAAGGTAGTAGTAAAGCCAGCATTACCCTCTGGTATAATACTCTTATCGTTCCTAAACACTGCATCTAAGTCTAAGGGCGAGATTTACTAAGCTGTGGGTTTGAAAAAGTGGGGATGTTGCCTATAGCAACCAATCAGATTTTAGCTTTCATTTATTTAGTACCTTTTACAAAATGAAAGCTAGAATCTGATTGGTTGCTATAGGCAACATCCCCATTTTTTCAAACCCGCAGCTTAGTAAATCTAGCCCTAAACCTCAGATCCAATGGGAAACAGACCTCCAGTTAGAATTGTCAGATGAAGACTGGAAACATATTTTTGTCAACTCTTTTAAAATGTCTAAGTGCCTTAACCATACGGAGATGTTGGTAAAACTATTGAATAGAACGTATGCCACCCCAGACAATAAAATTTGGCCCTCCATATCCCCACTATGTTGGCGCAATTGTTCAGAACGTGGTGACATTCTCCATATATTTTGGTCATGTCCTGTGGTACATCCATTATGGAACAAGGTTTTCCAATTGATAAACTCAGTCCTTGGTCACTCGTTCCCCCCACGCCAGAGTTGGCTCTATTACAACATTATCCACCTGTTCTCCCACGTTGGGATAAATATGTGACAGGTCAGGTGTTGATGGCAACCAGAGCAGCTATCGCTCAGGCATGGAAGCAATCTCTCCCCCCCACCCCTGGCCAAAGTGATCTTTAAAATTATATTTAACTTTGAAATGGAAACCCTGGGTGTCCCATACTCTACGTCAACATCATCCCTTCTGGTTAAGTGGAGAGCTTGGCATAACTATGTTACCGAAGGGGAGGGAGCCCCGTTACGTTCCCCACTCACGCCCACTAACGATACTGGTAAATGAGCTTCTGTACGTAGGCTATTAGCAGGGTCTACCATATATGGCAAATAGTCAGATAGATATTGCTCTGATTCTATATGCTTTCAGGATCATTGTGTTCCATTCCCTTTATGTACCCTTTCCCCTTCTTTCTGTTCCCCTTTTGAAAAATTTATAAAAACCAATAAAAATTTTATTTGTTAAAAAAAAGACTATGGATAGGATATCTTTATTGGAACCAAAGAAAAAATTGAACAATGTGAAAAGAGATGTAGTTTTCATTACGCAATATAATAGAAAACACAGATATTATGAGAATGTAGTGAGAAAATATTGGAAGATACCAGTGACCCAATTTTGAGAGATCAGCTACCTAGGGAACCTAAATTTGTGTATAGAAAGGCCCCGAACATTAAAGACCATATTGTCCGCAGTATATTACCTAGAAAAACTAATCAACAACGAATCAATACTGCAGTTTACATAGATGTGGCATGTGTCTACCATGTAGAACCATTCAGAGCAATCAATCTAAAATCACAGAGTGTAAATCTACAGTAAATGGCTTGAATTATAAAATTAAGGACTTTATCACCTGCCATTCAAAAAATGTGATATATTTGATCCAATGTAAGTGTAGCAAGCAGTACATAGGAAAAACTAGCCAACCCCTTAAAGTCCGTCTGGCGGAACATTTGAGAAATATAAAAGAAAGGTAATATAAACCATTCCTTGTCTGCTCATTGCAAAGATCTAAATGATTGTAACCGCAATTGAATTGAGTTCTTCTGTGGTATTAGAAAGAGCGAGTAATTGCAGATGCGATGACCAAGAGATCAGATTAGCAAAGGCTGAAATGGAAAATATTTATAAATTTAAAATACTAGCCCCAGAGGGTCTGAATGCAGAATTCAAGTTAAAATGGTTTCTGGAATAATCAACTCCTTTTTATTTAGGTAGTTGTCTAAAATATTGAGGAATATCAAAATTGCTTGAGATTTTCAGTTTTTTCTGGTTGAATTTATGTCCTTATGGGAGAGAAAATAGATGCTGATTGGTGGGAATTCAAAAATGTTCTTCATCTATATACTCTCTACCACGCAGATCGTTTCATTACATATGAGACTTACCATCATTATGTGATATATATCCTGAAGGATCACTTTGTCATGTATTATACACCTGTTTTTATTGTTAGATCATATAGTCTAGTTAGACTGCGCATGTGCCCAGCTGTTTATTGCACCCAGAGTGCCTGGGCAAAGTTCTCGGCGTCCGGCCGTTGCCCTGGCGGATTTCCAGAAGTGACGTCCCGGTCGCCATAGCGACAGCCGGGACGTCAGAAGAAATAGGAACTGAGTCGCGGTGGTGCCCGCGGCCGCCGCGGCTCGTGACATATATGTAGAAAAAGAGACAGATTTCACAGGGCTGACTTTGATACATAGCGTTAATGAGCACTCCCCATAGACTGCTATGGGGAGTGCTCAGAAAACCGATAATACATGCAAGGCAGCAGATACATAGTAATTTAGCAGTAAATCCCCGAAAACAACAGTTTTTGTTCAATATATGAGGACAAATTCCTCATATATTGAACAAATCCATTCAACTGGTGAATTAAGACTGGAGAGGAGATTACAACAAAAGGTTGAATCAGCAGAGTCACAATTGATATACACCCAGGGATATACAATGGATATACACCCAGTGATATACAATGGATATACACCCAGGGATATACAATGGATATACACCCAGGGATATACAATGGATATACACCCAGGGATATACAATGGATATACACCCAGTGATATACAATGGATATACACCCAGGGATATACAATGGATATACACCCAGGGACTTTAGCATCGGCAGATTTGAATGAGGATTTTGAACTTTTTTGTAATATTTGGAACCACAGGAATTTGTCCTCATATATTTGCCAAACAGGATTGTAGCCGGCATGAGGGAATATATATGCTCTGGAGTATTGTATTTATTCCACCTTATTCCCATGATGGAATTAGTCAGGTCAGTTCATTTCAGCTTTAGCACATTATTCATTGTGGTATAGTATATAGTTTATGTAACATTTCCATTGATTTTGGATGGATTATTTCCATTTAATAAGAACATCCCAATAAGTTTGGATCATTTAGATCGATATATATGATGTCTGTAGAAATGTGAATATTTATGATTGATTGTGTCTTTAATATGATGAAGCCTCTAGTTATCTATTTAACACCTTGATGTGGTGATGCTGTGATAATACCCAGTATTTTTGTTTTAAAAATATACATACCGCAGTATTTATACACTGTGCGTTTTATTGTGAATATAATCCAATTAGAACTAAGGTACTAAGTATGTACATGGGGCTTATGATTGTTGAAATAATTTAAACATTTTGTGCAATTTATTTTATGACTTTTGGAATTCGTTCCTGCGATTGTGCTAACATACATGATTACAACTACGTCCAGTGCATGTATCACATATATGTTGTGAAATATATTTTATTATGATCTATATCATTAGTTTAATTAGGTCAAGAGCGTATAGTTATTAATATAGATTAATCTTGTGATTGCTGTAATTATAACCATAAAGATCTGTTTGAATGACGGTTACAAACTGCGCTCTGAACATTTGGCTAATACAAACATTTTGAGTAGAAGCCGATTGGCTCGGATCACTATTTAAACTGACACTTTGGAGAATGAAGGAATCCCCTGACGAAGTCAACCAATGACGAAACGCGTAGGGTTGTGACGTCAGCCTCTTTCACCAACATATTTTCAAAGCTTAACATTCGCAGCAGCCGGGACTCCCCGACACCGTCTGAGCAGTTTATCTGAGCATCGTACGCTGCTTGGTAGTCAGAGCCAGACGGGACGAGGGCTGTTAATGAAAGAAACCTTTCAAGTAATTTTTATTCATTGTAAAATGTGCTTTTAATCCCTATTTTACGGTTAAAGTATCTAACGGAACTTCACTAAGGTGTCTCTCTCTCTCCTTTATGGTATCCAGATTGGGGAGTGGAAGGTTAGAGAAGGCACATAGAAGACACACAGGATTGAGAACACTGAAACATGAGTCCGATAAACGTTAACTCTTGGAGTTCCATATTTGTCTGTGCATTAACTCATTCATACATGAAATCATTTTGACATTCATTTGAGCTTATTGAATTTGTTTTTGATATATAAAATATATGTCCTTGCTTGTTACTGTTAACATGTGTTGAGAAATATTTCCCTGAGTGTTTATACATTATTAAAACAACTGTGGCTTTCAAGCAATCATCTTTATTCATCTAGTCTCCTTTGGATCATCTAATAAGCAGACTTCTATTCATTGTATTTTCCTCATATTCAGTAAGATTACCATCTTATCCTTATTGTCCCCCACCCTCTTACAAAGTGTGCCCCTTCCTAAGGGAAATAGATGCTATTGTGTATTTTGTTAGGGGAAGACACCCCCCTGATATATCTACTTTTGGTGATTATAAAGATTTCTTTACACATAGATGAAAAATCCTTTTAAGATAGTCCGCAAAGATTTGTATACATTAATTTTAACATTTGAAATCGTGTGGGAACACTACTTGCGTTCCATGCCTGGGTATAGTCACATCCGGTTTGCAGTTCACCTTTGTTTTTTCACTGGAAATGGTCAGAGATTTCAATAAACTTTATTCATTGCTCCTTTTATATTATAGACAGTTAGTTCTTCTGTGTTCCACATCGGGAATCAACTTAACTATACAGTGTTATGCAAAACAGAGTCAATGGTAGTTTGACTTTTTCATTATAATAATAAAAAAAAAAATTACAAGGCCGTTATGTTGATCATATTATAAATGGTCTAGTAAAAATACATAAATATACATATAGGGACATCAAAATGTCATTTAATTAATTTTGATCTCTTATGTGCATATAATAGAAATTACAATGTATGATGGTATCATGAGATCAATTACAATGAATTATGTGTATTTCAAAATATTAATAATATTTGCTGTGGATTTGCAGGAATTATGATCCTACATCTGAAAATAAGGGAAAAAAAGACAACAAAGCAACATAATCAGCTTAAAAACCATTTTAATTCAAACTCCTTATTTAGACCATAAGGGACAAGAGCATTTAATTTATACATCCGTCATTTCTCATGTCAAAAATATTTTTTCTAAATTTCTGTTTCCAACTGAATGACCACTTGTATGCTACAAAAATCTTCATAGAGCAATTATGGATTTGTTTACAGAATGTGTCTTTTCCTGTTTTAATATTATATAAATGTTCTGATATTCTTTCTTTCAGTGGTCTAAATGTTTTCCCTACATATAGTAATCTGCAACAACATTCTAAAATATATATAAGATTTTTTGTATTACATGTAATGAATTGATCAATTTTATATGTAATGCCATTGTGGGTAAATTGTGTAATTTTTAAATTTTTGTATTTTTAATGGTTTTATATTCTACACAATCTCCATATCGAAAAAAAACCTTGTTAACAAAAATTAAAAAATTATTCACCTGAACACATACAAAAGGATTGTTATATTACAAAATGATCACATATTTTCTTCTTTTCCCATGTACCATGCATAATTGAATATTGTGACTGGATACCTTTTCTTGGCTTGAAGAAGGGATAAAGGATCTTTCCAAATATAAGTTGTGACTGGATCAAATAAATAACTTCTGGTATGAATTTATTTAAAGGAAAGAGTGCAGGGCACACTTTATATAATTGCATATGCACTTATTTTTTATATTGTATATATTCTGAGATAGGAAATCGTTATTTCTGAGACCAGGTAAACTTGTTTTTCCTGTTTTAACTTTACTAAAGGATATGCCTTATTTCTGATGCATATATCTGATACAATAGGCCTTTGTGGATGGAGGTCTTTGGTGTATTGGAATGTGTTTTGTATGGAAGTGTCATTGTGTGGGATTTGTAAGGTTACTAGTGGAAACCTCCAATTAGGCATATTTGCAAGGGAGTCTGATAGCAGGAATTGCTAACAAAGTTTTGTGATGAAGTGTATGCCGGGGGTCGTTACTGTGTGGCCTTTTGTCCAGAGTGAATTTCATAAATAAGCGTAAATTTTGTTAGCTTTGCAATACATGTAAATCCATGTTTGTGTAAATAGGGTACATCCTGATGCTAAAAATAGCCTGTGTCTAAAATGTATAAAAGGCATTAGTTTGCATTTGTTATTCTGATTTCAACATTTGACCTGGTCACCAATACCTCTAACCAGTAAGAGCAAATAAACATCTTGCTTCAAAAACCTGCTTGGAAACATCTTCAATATTGCTGTATTCCTGTGAACTGCAGATTAGACCCTAAAACTAATCCTTTCTCTAGCTGTTCTGAGGTTTGGACCCAAGCTTTCCGGTACCACTACTCTGCCTGTTACCCATGCAGCCCTGGTCAGTGTGATAGGCCAGGGGGAGATCCATCCATAGCTTTCCTGATCTATAGTAAGAGGTCAGGAGTACCAGGCCAGGTACACCAGCAACGAGATAAGCTAGCAGTGTCCGTTACCCAGAAGAAACCCGGTTCTGGATGCCAGTATAGGAGTCCAGTGGTGGCAGCTCGTGTAAGCCCCTCCTACTGCTGCAAGAGGGCGCTTTTGGGATAACGAAAGGGAACGGTGGCAAAGTAAGCCCAGTCGGTTCCCAGTAACAACAGACAGGGTGGTATAGGCGGTCCATCCTGTCACATAAGTATTAGATAATCTTATCAATTTATTTGTGTATCCACAACCTTTAGCTGTGGAAACTCTAATTTTTCTATTCACTTATTGGAACACATTTCTTTATCTTTACATTGTTACAAGCTGTGAATAAAGGCATTACTTATACGCACTCTTTCTCTATCTCACAGCGTCTCGATCGCTGACTCCTTAACACGCACGGGACTCTTCCAGAGATAAAACACGTGCCCTCTTCTCTATTCTCTATTGGTTTTCACTGGTTGTCATAGTTTAGTTTCCAGATTTCACCAGCACGCTAACTGCTAACGCTAAATGGTGGATATTTACACTAAACTCTTGCACCTGGACGAGTAACACACGTCTATATATTACCTTATTAAATTCAATGTTGAGTATGCTATCACTGAAGAAAGTTTTGGATTATCTGAAACATTGTACATTATAGATTAAAATTAATTTTTGACACTTTATCTCTGGTTCAAATCCTTGAGTGCCGCCCTTTTTATTCAGAATGATTTGCATCTGACTTGAGGTGAGCACCCGGGTCATTAAATGTTTGGATTGTTTTGATCGCCAAGCTATGTACTGCTATATCATCTATTTTAATCAACTGATTTCACAATATTTGGAGTATCGCAGCAACCTTGTTTCATATCCAATTGCTTTGCTCCTGTGTGAATTTTCTGATGTTCAATAAGTTTTGATTTCTTTGTAAAATATTTCCCACACTCAGAACATGAAAATGTTTTTTCACGCGTGTGAATTCTCTGATGTCTAAGCATTTCTGATTTCTGTGCAAAACATTTCCCACACTCAGAACATGGAAATGGTTTGTCACCTGTGTGAGCTCTCTGATGTCTAATCATTTCTGATTTCTGTGCAAAACATTTCCCACACTCAGAACATGGAAATGGTTTCTCACCTGTGTGAGTTCTCTGATGTCTAATTAGTTTTGATTTGTTTATAAACCATTGTTCACACTCAGTACATGGCAATGGCTTTTCACCTGTGTGAGTTTTCTGATGTTCAAGAAGAGACGATTTACCTGCAAAATATTTCCCGCACTCAGAGCAAGGAAATGGTTTCTCACCTGTGTGAGTTCTCCGATGTTCAAAAAGATTTGCTTTTCGTGCAAAACATTTCCCACACTCAGAACATGGAAATGGTTTCTCACCTGTGTGAGTTCTCTGATGTCTAATTAGTTTTGATTTGTTTATAAACCATTGTTCACACTCAGTACATGGCAATGGCTTTTCACCTGTGTGAGTTTTCTGATGTTCAAGAAGAGACGATTTACCTGCAAAATATTTCCCGCACTCAGAGCAAGGAAATGGTTTCTCACCTGTGTGAGTTCTCTGATGTTCAAAAAGATTTGCTTTTCGTGTAAAACATTTCCCACACTCAGAACATGGAAATGGCTTCTCAGCTGTGTGAGTTCGCTGATGGTCAACAAGATTTGATTTTCGTGAAAAACATTTCCCACACTCAGAACATGGAAATGGTTTCTCACCTGTGTGAGTTCTCTGATGATTAATAAGAGTTACTTTATGAGAAAAACATTTCCCACACTCAGAACATGGAAATGGTTTCTCACCTGTGTGAGTTCTCTGATGATTAACAAGAGTTAATTTATGTGAAAAACATTTCCCACACTCAGAACATGGAAATGGTTTCTCACCTGTGTGAGTTCTCTGATGATTAACAAGAGTTACTTTATGAGAAAAACATTTCCCACACTCAGAACATGGAAATGGTTTCTTACGTCTGTGCGTGATCTGCTTTTTATGAAGAGATAATGTAACTGTAAAGCTTTTGTTATCAGGAAAATATTCCTCATGATCAGAGGGATCAGATGGTTTATCTGCTCTGTGAAGTATTGGATGTATATTTAGGGCAATAGGGTTTTCTCCAGAAGAATCTTGTGTGATGTTGTTATCTTCTATTTCACAATATGTTGAAACAATGAATTTTCCATCTGAGATATTCCTGTGTTTGCATCCATCTGCTGAAAATAGAATAAATGTATGGAAACAGACATCTAATGAGTAAGTTGAAATGTTCAGATGTTTAATTTTAATTTGCAAACTACAAACACTTCATGACAAATATAAACCTGTATTACCAAGCACAATGCATAGACCCAGCCACAGTGACACACAGATCACATCCAGATTCATCAACTCCAGCCAAAATGCAGACTTTACACACTGTAATAACCACAAACAAGTTCTGCATTTACTTAGCCGTTGTGTGTGGTTTTATTGTTACCTTAATTAGTGCACCAAACAGCAACTGGTTATTGTATAATAAGAAATGTATATGATGGTGCCAATAAATTATGTTTTTTAATTATAAAACAAATAGGGCCTGATTTAGAGTTGGACGCAATTCCAACTAATCAGTGCAAAAAGCACTTTTAGCCTAGGATCCGTCTCAGCTTGTATTCTGACTTAGACAGATCTCCTCCTTGTACCTCTCTGCGGTTAGAGAGGTAGAACAGGGAAATTAGTGGGTGAGCCTAGCAATGTAAAGGTGTGTTCAAGCACTTTACATGCTATGTGGAGCTGAAAGCAAGCTGCAAATAGGTCTTTAGGAGACGGATCTTTTGCGGGTGCTTTCTGCTGGTGCAACAGACCTTGTTGTGTTAAAAAATATTTTAAAAAATGATTACATTTTTAAAAAAAGATTTGCACCCCCTCCCAAACAGCTTATCCAACCCGAGTGCTGTTAGTGGGGGAAGAAGCACAATTTATTTTTTACATTCATTTTTTTAAATTCATTAATCTGCCATACAGGGTCGCTGTGACTGATACACTTAAGTGTATCATGCACGCCGGCCCATAAGGCAGATAAAGAGGTGTTTGTGCAACTTGCACAGTATTCTGAGTTGCACGAGCTACAGATTTGTGTGACTTGGAATATTGTGTAAATTACGGGATATAATTTACACTCACGAGTTAAGTGTAGATTCCCTCCGACTAAATCAGGCCCATAGTATCTATATGTTATAGAAGTAGCGGTGTTTCTGTCCTCAGCGTTGTATTTATTTATTTTTTAATTTTGGACTTTACACGCTGTCCAGCCAGGATCCTAGGGCAGAAAGACTCATTAGCCAGGGACATTTTCCAACTAGACACTGTCCTCATATACAAACAGTGGAGCCTCAAAAGTAGAGTAGACGTGGGTAAAATCAGCAGTGAGACCTGGATATACGTTTACACTACTCTTAGGTCTTACACCATTGTACAGAGCAGAGGAGAGCATCAGGACAGAGTAGGAGAACAGAGCAGGACACAGATGGGCAACAGTACAAAGTAAAGTATAAGGGCAGAGCAGGCTACAGACTAAGCTCAGCAGATAAAGAGCATCCAATCATGTAGATTGTACAATTATGGGTGTGTGGTTATAGTTCCGTGTGTGTCAGAAGGTGGAATTTGTGTTTAATGTACTTTGTGATGGGGTGTATGTGATCTTAGAGGAAGGGGGATAATCTCATATTTTGCATTAGCATTACATTGCTACTATATAGCTGAGGATAGAATATTCCTTGATTATTACACAGGGAAGATAATGAGTAATGACACGTGGTAATAGAGAGAGGATTATGGGTAGTATCCCAGGATCGACAGTATAGGATGTTCATGGGTAAATTCATGGTGTCTTTCGCTCTAACATCCCATGAGCTACACCAGACAGTGTGAAGAGACTGGTCAGATCTCTGGGCTGGTAGCACACAATGATATGATATGAGGAGGAGACTGGTCAGATATCTGGGCTGGTAGCACACAATGATATGATGTGAGGAGGAGACTGATCAGATCTCTGGGCTGGGAGCACACAATGATATGATGTGCGGAGGACACTGGTCAGATCTCTGGGCTGGTAGCACACAATGATATGATGTGAGGAGGAGACTGGTCAGATCTCTGGGCTGGTAGCACACAATGATATGATGTGAGGAGGAGACTGGTCAGATCTCTGGGCTGGTAGCACACAAAGATATGATGTGAGGAGACTGGTCAGATCTCTGGGCTGGTAGCACACAATGATATGATGTGAGGAGGAGACTGGTCAGATCTCTGGGCTGGTAGCATACACTGATATGATGTGAGGAGGAGACTGGTCAGATCTTTGGGCTGATAGCACACAATGATATGATGTGAGGAGGAGACTGGTCAGATCTCTGGGCTGGTAGCACACAATGATATGATGTGAGGAGGAGACTGGTCAGATCTCTGGGTTGGTAGCACACAATGATATGATGTGAGGAGGAGACTGGTCAGATCTCTGGGCTGGTAGCACACAATGATATGATGTGAGGAGGAAACTGGTCAGATCCTGGGCTGGTAGCACACACTGATATGTGAGGAGGAGACTGGTCAGATCTCTGGGCTGGTAGCACACAGTGATATGATGTGAGGAGGAGACTGGTCAGATCTCTGGGCTGGTAGCACACACTGATATGATGTGAGAAGGAGACTTGTCAGATCTCTGGGCCGGTAGCACACACTGATATGATGTGAGAAGGAGACTTGTCAGATCTCTGGGCTGGTAGCACACAATGATATGATGTGAGGAGGAGACTGGTCAGATCTCTGGGCTGGTAGCACACAATGATATGATGTGAGGAGGAGACTGGTCAGATCTCTGGGCTGGTAGCACACAATGATATGATGTGAGGAAGAGACTGGTCACGTCTCTGGGCTGGTAACACACAATGATATGATGTGAGGAGGAGACTGGTCAGATCTCTGGGCTGGTAGCACACAATGATATGATGTGAGGAGGAGACTGGTCAGATCTCTGGGCTGGTAGCACACAATGATATGATGTGAGGAGGAGACTGGTCAGATCTCTGGGCTGGTAGCACACAATGATATAAAGGGAGGAGAACAGGAGTCTAATAGGAGCTGATGGCTCCTGACTGTCCCATTGGGCAGATACTTTATCCTCATTAGTTATTACTGACAGAGAAAGGTGTAGAATATATGACTGTTATATTTACTAAATAAGCTGAGTATGTGACTGACAGGTCTATCAAAATGGCCATTCAGCTCTATGTTTGTTGTTTTCATACTTTTCTGTGTGTATTGTAAAATGCTTCTCTGATCAAAGGCTGGGCCGAGACATCTCCACATATACCAGGGCGGTGTCTCAGATGCTTCTGCACATGAGCGAGAATATATTCTTTCCTATAAGTAATGTACCAACAGCAAGTCTGAAAATATATTCATACCCTTATATGTAAGTTGATTCCAAGACCCTTTGTTCTCTGAGTATAAAACTGGAATGTAGCCAGAGAGACCCTTGTCTCATGACTGGACCTTCAGAAAGGTGTCTATTGTTTTTCCAGCTTTCATAAGAAAGAGGGGTCCTGGAAATTGACCGTTACTTGAACATATTGGAAGCTAAGTATTTGATTTACTTTTTCTTTTATGTTATATTAATTTTAAAAATAAAGGTAAACGTCACAATAAATCTTGCATTCCTGAGTCATTAACTCTTTGAAACCGAAAGAACCTCATTCAACCTGAAACACTGACTCTTTTCTGTAATAAGTGTTTATTACTCACCTGTACTGATATCTGTAGTGATTTCCTCCTCCTTACACTGCTGATCACCCCTCACATACGTCTCTTCCTCTCCATCTGTAATTTCTACTTTAATATCAGTCAGGACATCATCCTAAATAACCCACAAAATAGAAATATCATAAAATGATATAAAACAGAAGAATATCTGTGTTAGATCCATACAGCTATTTTACAGAATGTATAATTAAAAGTAATTTTGGGATTTGACGAGACCCTAAAATCTACCTGATACTCCTGTGGGATCCTGGGATTTTTATGTGTATCTCTATCTGGGGTATTTTTGTTACTGGATCCATCTGTAAGGAACACACAGTGACTGAGTACATTGCTAATATGCGACTATCAGATGATTAGTGTATCTAGATGGCCCTCAAAACTGCTCTATTCCTTTACAATAAATGAAAGTCTCCTCTTACCCAGTGATGTGTGGGGCCGGTGATTCTCCATCTTCACATGCTCGTACAGACCGTTGGGCCCTTCTAATTTCTCCCACTCATCCTGACACTTTATAGGTACCTGACATACACAATGACACAGGCATCATCCAGACACATCCCCTAATGTTACTATATAATGTCCCATTCCCAGCAGTCACCTCTCCAGTCAGCAGCTGAATGATCTTGTTGGTCAGTTCCAGGATCTTCTGGTCATTGTTTCCCTCACGTGTCAGTGAGTGAGGTTCAGGCACCGTGATGGGGCTCTGGGTCCTGCTCAATCCTCCTGACACACAGGGGCGGCTCCAGGGTGTCACACACTCACCAGGTCTCTTTATCACTGCTGTGTAATCCTGTGTATGGAGAGAGATATCCAGGTGAATAAAAATCCACATATTTGGAATTTTATTTAGGGTTTCATAGGCAAACCGAGGGGGCGTTTCCTAGTGCCTGGAAACCCCCCTCCAAGACTGGGGCACTGTATAATTGAGGTGGCTGGACCCTGCTCCTGCTTCACACAGCTCTGCTGGACAAGGGAGAGCTGCGTGCACCTAACAGTAGTGCACAGAGCACTGCCCATGTATATTATGGGGATAGGAAGAGTTGGAAAGCAGCCAAGCACTGTCTAATATTATAGCCACGCCCCCATGCATGGTGGTCACGCCCACTGGCGACATGGTGTGGAAACCCCCCCTCTACAAATCCTGCGTTTGCCCCTGGGGTTAATTGTGGAAAATAAACAATAATGTTCTATTTTATGTTTACGAGCCATATCCTATATTAACTTTTTCCTATATACAGGAATTTGGAGTGTATATAGCATTTACCTCTCCTGCAGCCGTGGTAGTCAGCATATCGATGCCGAATACCCCGACAACACCCCGACATGATGATTTTGAAGGGCTCCTTACTGATGATCACCGATGACGACTGTTGAAAGCGACTTGAACCAATCACAAAGAAGTAATAAGCCGTCTCCCCTTCATGACGTCATTCACCATGGCGACGGGATTATCGCTGCTGTTAATGGGGTAATGTAAGTATGCGCCTATGTACAATGTAGTTTACAAAGCCTTCTGCATTGTACATAGGCTCATACTTACGTTACACCATTAACAGCAGCGATAATCCCGTCACCATGGTGAATGACACCATGAAGGGGAGCCGGCTTATTAGTTTGTGATTGGTTCAAGTCGCTTTCAACAGTAGTCACCATCGGTGATCATCAGTAAGAAGCCCTTCGGAATCATCATGTCGGGGTGTTGTCGGGGTATTCGGCATCGATATGCCGCACCCCACCCTCCTGCAGCTCCGGACATCTTCAGTGAGCCCACCTATCTGAGTCCTCTATCTACAGCCGGCCCCCATGGATCTATCATCTGCTTGGATAAATCAGTGCAAACAGTAAGAGGAGAATTAAGTGGGGGTTAAGAATGGCCGACCTTTGAAAGATAGTAGGAGAGGTAAGTGATATATACACTGTAATGGTCAGTGCATATAGGGAACAGTTACAGCTAAGGCAGGGGTGATATTTGTATAATAAACATTTCTTGTATCTCTAGAACATTTAATAAAAACTCCAGAAAATGGAAATCATCCCAGAATTGTAAAACTCAGTTACAAAGTATCAGCTAGTGATAGAAATAACCAACATACTGCGGCCAATGTAATATATCCCAATATCGGTGAAGATTGTGGGACTGATACTTCTATCTGAGACTGTCTACCTGCTGCTCATTTACAGCTGTTCAGGTGACTGAGGCAGAGCAGAAAGTACCAAAGTGAGAATGGACACCACCCTGTGAGCCAGAGAGGAGAGGATCATGGGAAGGATAAACTATTAAATAAAAACACCAAAAAATTAAACATTCTTTATTATTATTATTAACCTTTATTTATAAGGCGCCACAAGGTTTCCATAGCGCCGCACATATTAGAAATAGTAGACCTTACAGGATTAACAGCACCTCTCCAGTCATGTCCCTGTTTTATATATAGCAGTAAGAATGATGTCACTGTGACATTCCCAGAATCCCTCACCTCTCCAGTCATGTCCGTTTTATTTATAGCAGTAAGAATGATGTCACTGTGACATTTCCAGAATCCCTCACCTCTCCAGTCATGTCCCTGTTTTATTTATAACAGTAAGAATGATGTCACTGTGACATTCCCAGAATCCCTCACCTCTCCAGTCATGTCCGTTTTATTTATAGCAGTAAGAATGATGTCACTGTGACATTCCCAGAATCCCTCACCTCTCCAGTCATGTCCGTTTTATTTATAGCAGTAAGAATGATATCACTGTGACATTCCCAGAATCCCTCACCTCTCCAGTCAGCAGGTAGATGATCTTCAGGGTGAGATTTAATATCCTCTCACTCCTGTCCATGTCCATCTTCAGGGAATCAGTGATTTAGACAGAACGGGTTTCACCTCAGTTGACTTCTAGTTATAGATTCTTTGGTTCCTCACAGCTCAACTGTCTAGGAATAAATATAATAATTATTATAAACTACATAGTAGGAGACATATAAGATATTGAAATATGAAATACTGAGGGACTCATGGAGAGCTTGATATAACAGCTTTTTCTTAAAATACTTATTTCTGTACTTATGTACACATGAAATGTGTAAGACTAAGTCCCTATGTAGAGTGAGACACATCTTACCCTTACACCCCTGGATGCTTAGAGAGACTGAACAGGGGAGGGGGGGGGGGTCAGTAAGTGTAGGACAAGTGCAGTAATGTAGTGTCACATAATGTGTGTAACATGTAGAGGTGGAAACACCAGCAGATCAGCCAGTGTGGAGACACATCTGCTGTGGGTGCTGGACCCTGCTGCATGATATGTCCTGATGATGGACATCGCTATAATTTAGGACTTCCAGTGGGCGGGGCATCTGAGACGGCTGCTTTTTAGAACAGCTCCGTGTTTGTACTGATAATCTGCACCATCCAACATGAGTCTCACAATGTTACATGACTGCTAGGAGGTGAGGAGGAGCAGGAGGAAGAGGTAGGTCTTCATACAGCAAGACGAAATCTGGGCACAATGTGCGCTTTAGTTTTGCAGAAAATTGTGTGCTCATCCACAATATAGTCCCTGGTTATGAGTGGATTTTGGGGAGTCTAACTGCCAAGACCACGTTTGCACGTAAAAAGCATCTGTGGTCATAATTATGTGACGCTGTCAATGTGGTGGGCCCCATAAAACGTAGCATAGAAAACTGCCGCAAACGCATCTCAGACATCAAACGGTAAAGTGTGGCCCTTTTCAAGGTTAGAGGGCCGCACCATGTGGCCCCAGATGTGTATCAGGATGCCCATCACTGGTATAGACCCTATAACTTTATAGGAACTATAGTAAATTACATACAGTTGTGGCTGAATCACTTATAAATAACTTATTGTATAAATACATATATATTAGTGACGCAGTGCGCCAATTTATTTCATTGCAAATGTACTGATGTGTGATATTATACTGTATCTGTGAAGTGGAAATGTATTGATTCCTGAGACAGTATGCCAGGAGAGGTAATTGTTTTTTTTTTTGTAACTTTTTAAAAGAAAGTGCTAATTAGGCTTTTTCATTTGTGAATGACCAACTCTTGTTTAGCTTGAACACAGAGCAGGGAGTCGCTAAACTGCCATCCTGTGTCTGAAACAGATAGGAAACCTCTGTAGAACGTAGATTTAAGAAATCAGATATGGTGTATAAGTATTAAGTATAAATTGCATTTAAAATCCAAATTTAGAGAACATATTGCATCCTGATGCTAATCTTTGAATGTAATATTTCAGACTCTTTGGTGCCTGTATAAAAAGAGCACTGTTTGACCATGTTTTGTATCATTCCATCTGTAACCTCAGGAGATCACAAACACCTCAAACTAGTGTGTAACTGTCCTTCTAAAGACTACTTGATCTAATAAAACATCGCTGTTTCAAGACCCTGCTTTGCAGCCTATTTACCTGCTGGAATTCCTGTGACCTACAGATTAGTCCAATCTACTCTGTTATCCGGCTATTCTGAGGTTTGGACCCAGCATCCAGTACCAACGCTCTGCCCGCTACCCTGCAGCTCTAGTCAGTGTCATAGGCTAGAAGGAACCATCCACAGCAAGGTCAGGTGTATCAGCCCAGGTGCCCAGCAAGGGGTACACCAGCAGCAAGAGTTACCCAGAAAGAAGTGGTTCTAGGTGCTGTTGAAGGAGCCTAGTGGTGGCAGCAAGCCCCTCCTACTGAAAGGGGAGTTTGGCAAGGCAAGCCCAGCTGGTCCCCAGTAACATGGACAAGGTGGCATAGGAGGTCCATCCTGTCACAATACCATGTAAGGATATAGGAGAAATCAATTAATATATTTTAGGATATACTTTTATTTGTACCTTTATTTTCTGAAATGATCATGGGGTGAATCACGGAAACATTTGTTTTTATTACAGTTTTCCTAAGTTTACTAAATAAAAAGAGGATTTTTATACCTACGTTAAATCCATTTCTCTGATTCCATCTGGGGGACACTGCTACCATGGGGTTGTATGTGGGGAACTTTAAGCTGGCACTTAAGTTAACTAACTTGTTTAATACTTGCTGACAGAACTCCTCCCCTCTGCAACCCCATGTGGCCTCAGTTTAATACAAAAGCCCAAAAGAAGAGGAGACCACCACCGAACACCAATTAGCAGAAGAGCAGAAGGGAGGGATCGCAGTGCCCCCCAGATGGAATCAGAGAAGTGGATTTAACGTAATTATAAAAATCCTCTTTTCTCTTTCATCCAATCTGGGGGACACTGGTCCATGGGGACATTCTAAAGCAGCCCCTTGAAGGGAGGAAACTAGATAACTTATGTGAAATTACAGCTAGAAGACTATATGACTCCTCGACTGAGCTGATCTGCTGAAGCACCATTAAGTGCAGCCCTGATTACCCCCATGCAGTTGGTGGAATGGGTGCCGAGACGATATCACATAGGCCGACTTAACCGAGAAGGCCAGTCAGACAGGACAGAATGCTCCTGGAGATGGTCTGCTTAGCAGCCAGCCTTTCCTGATCTCAGTAAAGATCCATACAAGCAGAAACCAGTCCTCCTATTGTTGGGCGGCCATACCACATAAGACGGAGAGCACGAACCATATGTTAAATAAAACCCAGAGATAGAGTCCAAAGAGGCAGCCAGCTCCCGAGGCACCGGAACCAGAACATCCAGATTCAATTTGAACCCCAAAAGCATTGTAGGCTGAGTGAAGGGACTGTGCGCAACAGACCTGACATCGCATAAAATGGAGAATATAGTATACTGCCAAGGGGCCACCGGCCTGATACCCTGCACACCAAAGTCCTTGGTCAAGGAACTCCACTACCACGTGGCAACCGCACTTCAGCTGAACACAAGGTTTCGATGAAGGTGATAAGGAAATAGGGACCTAATGTCTTAGGCCTCCCACAGGTGCTGCGTAAGGAACCTAGGTGGTGTGTATAGAGAGGTCTGTAACTATTGCATATTAACAAGCTTCTGTGTTGAACAGAGCAAGTCCGAGAGGGATAGCAGACTCCAGAATTGTCTGGAACTGAGCCGGAGACTCATCTGCAGACCTCTGTGGAAAGCAAGGAACAGGAGAAAAGGTAATTGTCTGATAGACTAATGGTCACATTCCCACCAGAAAAGTACTGCATGCCCTGTGGTACTGTGAAAGCCAGAGGTTTCCTGGTCTACCAAAAGGGTAGAGACTATTCTGGATGAGAATCCCCTGATCCATCAGAATAATAGTCCTGATCAAGGGAGGCTGCTGAGGTTTTTCCTGGCTGAAAGAGGGGCCCTGAGGGAGGAGGTCCTTGCGAAAGTAGACAACCCCCTCCTCCCCGGATCCAGCATGAATAATAGTGCAGTCGGACCCGAAGGGCCCAATTTGAAGTCTGCAGATTTCTAAGAAGGGTCTCCGGAGATTCTTGGAACCTGCACAGTGGGAGGAATGAATGTCCATTCGGAACTCCCACTTCATGGTCATGATGACCACTTTAACGTCGGAACCCTGGTGTTTAACAGAATTCGGGTCCTGGAGACCGCACCAAGATGCCGAGATGTATATCAGATATATCCATTGCCGACACAGCATCTGAAGATCTGCGTGGAGAGATCCCACTCTCAACGATCAGGTATCTGAAGTCAGATAGCGAACCCCCTTTGGCGAAAGACCACTGCTTCTTCCATCTCCCTGTTCTACATGTCCCGTTCCTAGACCGCTTCCAGATAAGGGGCGCATCAGATATCAACTGACAAGAACTGAGACCACAGTAGCTCTTAACCCAAAGGTTGAGAAGGGATACAGAATGAGGGCTCATAGAGTAAATATGGGACTGAACAGCCTAGTTGGCTAGGGAAGTCGAAGGAGGATGTAGTATAACTCCTCTCCCCTGTACCATGGGACCCCATAAAAATTAAGCCTTGCTGATCTGTCTGTGGGATCCTGTGTAATACTGCGGTACTGAACTTGCGGCCCAAGGCTCTTGACACACTTTGGAATCAAGGACTCTGGGTGCCTTCTATGAGGATCAGCACCTCCAGGAATGGCCATGGTCGTAAGGGATCTGCCTCTGGATTACTAACTTTGACTGACTAACTGCCCCAGAGGGGCCGGCGGAAATTCACTCTCGATTACCGAGTGTGTTTCGAAATATACAACGGAAGGGGCACTCATCTCCCATGGGCTAACATATAATGTATGTCAGCCTCTGGTCCCGTATGAGCCCAACCTGAACAGGGAGAAGGTTTGGGGAATTTCTACAAGCAAAAATGTCGGCACAGGAGGGCCTTAATCAGATGGTCCCGCGGCCCGCAACCGTCTAAAGACAGATAATGAAATGAGGCTGCATTTTGTGTCTCCTTGTACCTGTATCCCTGAACCTCCAACAATGAAATGCCATAGGGAGCAGTGCTTGGGTAGTCCGCTGGTCTACCCAAGTCTCAACGCCCTAATGACAATGCAATGAGTCAGGGCCGGGATGTTGGTTAGGTGGGGCCCTGGTCATGTATGCTGTAGGTACCGGATACCAGCGGTACAATACTTCAACGCAGCAGAGGATAAGAGTCATAGTTTTATAAGCCTTCAGCTTTTACAATTTTATAATCAGGTGTGTATCTAATTAGATAAGGTCCCAGGCTTGGTGACCTGCCACAGCCAAAACCACAATGCCATTGTGCGTGGAGGTTTCTTCCCAACCCCCCTGTGGGGAGAGGCAGAATCCTCAATACCTCTTCTGATTCAGAAGACCCCAAGCTGAGACAGGTTTCGAGGGCGGGTCTGAGTGCACCCCTTCATGGCGAACGTGTGGTTGAGACCAAGAATCAGGTTAACCGGCTTAAGGCCTCCACGAACCACGGAGCGATTGGGTGCTCCAGCCCCCCGATGCTGTGACCAAACAGGCCCATTCCCATATGTACACTTCGGGACGGTACCTGTCCACCTTGGAAGAGAGTACAGTAACAGAAAAAAGCAGCAGCACTAGCTTATATCTCCTCCGGCCTGGCAAGTAGCTATACACGTTTCACTACTGACTGTGTCACACTGATATATATATATATATATATATATATATACCTGGGATGGTGTGCTACCCTGGTCCTACTCACCATAGGTAAGCCCCACAGTCTGCACGGCCAGCCCTGGGTCTTCAGTCCTCAATAAAAACCATTATTTAACGTATAACCAGTAAATCCTTTTACCCGGGCCATTGTTCATGTGACCAGGTAACTGCTGCACCAAACCAGTTCCTCGTGTTTTTAATACCTTAGGAAGGCAACACAGTCATAACAGGTGTGATGAAAGCACTTAGCCCTCCTGGTGGCCAAGGACCGTCAGCGACATAGAGGAGAAGAGCCTGTAGCCATGTAACTGCCTTCCTGTCTGCAGTTGCCGCTTCAGGAATATACCATTGCATTGTAATAGACAAGAGAGGAGGGTGGAGAGGAAACACATATCTGGGCTGCTCCATCGTGCTTTCTACCTTATCTGCAGTGGTATCTGTCAAAAGTAGCTGTTTTGCAGTGCTTCTATAGTAAGCATACGTCAGCCTCGTGCTCCTATGTCTCCTTTGAGGCCCAAATTGTTATCCTCAGCCCCCCCTTCCCATCTGCGGGGAATTACAACTGGCCACCCACATTTGCAGTGTCCGTCTAGTGTGGTACTTTTTTTTCTTCTTTTTATTAATATACAATAAATATATAATGATGACAGAACAAAACTAGGTACTCAGCCCTCCAGAGGTCTAGTACAACGTGTCTCAGAGAGAGGAGCCAGTCAGCAAGTCTGTATCTGCAGCCTCTCCGTCTCCTGTGTGCCTTCCCACTTCAGGAAGAGTCCTTGTAGCCTGCCAGGACGGGGGAGCTCAGTTCTTCACCCCTTTATGCTGCCTCTGTAATGGTACCTGCTGGCTGTCACGCTGCTTCTATATATCTAAGAGCGCTACAGCCACTACGCATGCCGCCACATGTGCCTCTTTCCTAACAAAAATTGCACTAAAGAGCGGGGGGCTTGGTAAAATCCAATAAAATGGAAGCCGACCATATACCGAGTGCCGGCGTTCTGAACATAATGGCAGCGCCGGTACCGGTAACTGCAGTGTCTGATGGTCCTGCTATGCACGGAAGGGGCTGCGATGTGACAGCGGTCCCTGAGACCGCCGGCAGCACCTGTCATGAAGCGCTGGCAGTGAGAGCCGTCCGGATTTCACTGAACTCGCTGTTTCTGTTGGTCGCAGCTGTTTGCATAGGAGCCCCCTGTCCAGTCTGCATAATAACCTAATAAAAAAAAAAGAGTTAAGGAATAAAACAATAAAACCTATAGGTTCAGCAATGAAAAGCCCAACTCCTTGGGGACTTAACAAACACTGAGGCTACAGGGGGTTTCAGAGGGGAGGAGTTCTGTCAGCAAGGATTAAACAAATTAATTAACTTCTTAAGTGCCAACTTCAAGCTCCACACATATAACTCCATGATAGCAGTGTCCCCCAATATGGATGAAAGTAAATATAAAAGAATATTTACTTTTAAATGCTAGCAATAAAAGGCCCTAGAGCAGTGATCAAGAGCCCACTTGTCGTGCTAGATTTCTATGCAATTTGTCTTTCCAGTAACACCCTCTATAATAAATCCATCATATCCATACGTTCAGATGTAGGATAGAGTCTGTCTGCTCTGTGAGGATGTATCAGTGGAGTCGTGATTGGTTGCTGCCCTGGACAGAAGATAGTGGTACCAGCCCTATGTGGAATGATGGGATGCCGTGGTACAAACTAGTGGTGCTGTATATGTTTGTCACTTACTTCTTAATCCTTGAGTGATAAAGTTGTCAGGAGATGTTCCTATCTTTTGGTTCTTTGTCTTCTTGTTCTTTGTTTGAAGGAATGGTTCAGGAGTGGCTCATTTTTGGTGTTCCTTCGAAGTGGTTACTTGGTGATATTCCTCTTGTTGGGTATTGGTGCACTTGTTCCGTGGATATCTCCTGAAGTACTTTGTCCTGTTGAAGAAGCAGATGGAAGAGGAGTCACAGAATGTGGGTGGTGTTTTGGATTCCCCCTTAAAAAGATGGAAGTGCTGATATTTCTATATCTATGTTACAAGAGCTGATGAGACTCAGGGAGACCTGTTCAACATATGTGGTGGATAACGGGAGCTATCTAACCAGTGGGAAAAACAATAAAGTGGTGATGGTACCAGTAATAGGGCACAATGTATAATGGTTAGGTATGTGTGACTAGGTAGAGTGGTGGCAGCTATAGTACAGGTCACATGGGGTGAGCCTGTGTCTGTGGGCTGAGCTGTGTAACCTGCGCAGGGAATCTGCTGCCGAGTGGCTGCGCTCAGCAGAGCTCCTGAAGTAATGGGGAGGGCAGGAGCTGGGTGACACAATGCTGCTGGTTGTGGGGACTTCAAAATCCAACGTTTCTTTCTGGTTGTGGACTTCATCAGGATATGGTGTAAGTGACTGTCTAGTAAGAATGGTGGTGTGTGCATAGCTTGTGGGAGGGGAGGTGGGTGTGTGAGGGAGGGGGAGGTGGGTGTATGTGGGAGGGGGAGGTGGGTGCATGTGGGAGGGTAGAGGGCAGGGATCAGGACACTCTGTACTGAAGAGTAATGGAGGGGGGAGGAGTTATGGGAGGGGATCCTGATGATGTAGATGTCTGTGTATGGTGAGGGGCAGTATCTAAGGGAATCCATCTGTGTCTATGGTAAGGACAGGTTGGTTGCTGCAGATGTGAGCAGAGGACTCGGACCTGCTCAATTTTGGTACCACGTAGAAAAGACTGTCAGTCATAACCTGTACACAGGGTAATACAGTGAATTAGGGTATATGAGGTGTGAAAGCCCTGGGAGATCCTACATGAGGAGTAGGAACAGCTCCTTACATTGCTAGGATTAGGGGGACAGTTCTGGACCTACTGGTTCATTGCTTAAGAGATCATACTATCCAAGTGATCTTTATCATCATTTATTTATAAGGGGCCACAGATTACGAAGCACTGGCAGTCATCTTACAGATATTACTACAATAAGTATTAGGACAAATACAGATAATAACAGTGACAAGAATATAATTAAACATAATGTTTCAATGGAAGGTCTCGAGCTAGCATTAAATGAGACATGAGGATGAGAGGACCCTGCCTATGAGAGATGGAGGGCGACTGAGACCTTAACGTTGTGGGTTATATATGTCTACTAAAGAGTATAATGCTAACAAATGGCGTCTGTTTCTTTGACTGTAGAACTGGGGCTAGATTTACTAAACTGCGGGTTTGAAAAAGTAGGGATGTTGCCTATAGCAACCAATCAGATTCTAGCTATCATTTATTTAGTACATTCTACAAATTGATAGCTAGAATCTGATTGATTGCTATAAGCAACATATCCACTTTTTCAAACACGCAGTTTAGTAAATACACTCTCTGGTGTTACTATGTTGCAGACGGAGGTCCCTTGTATACTGAACGGTTGTAATGTATTTGCTCATTTTCAATTTAGTGTAAGAGGTAGACTGGGAATGTGAACGTATCATGGGCAGTAGACCCTATACTGTACCTATGATGGAATGGGGTCTATACTGTGACAATTACGAATGGGGGGAACGAAGTATAGTGGAATGGTGCGAGGGGCACTGTGGAATGGTGCGAGGGGGACTGTGGAATGGGCAGAAATGGATCACTCTGTCCTTGTGTAAGGAACTGTGTTTATATATGGATGTTTTATGGATGTGGATCTCATGATAGGTGGTGAGTGAGTGTAGTATTAGGTCTGAGGAATAACCACTGGGGGCTTTGCAGCAGGACACAGTCAGACTGTAACAATGTGATCCTGGCTGTGTCTGTGGGGGACTGATGGTGTGTTGGGGGAAATAAGCTAAAAGTCTATGTGATATGTATAACGACTGGAAGGGGGGGGTGAGGGGGTTAATGACTGTGATTAGGATTGAAGGGGCCTGATGTGTACACAGCAGGAATAAGGTTTTAGAATGAAGGCTGGTCTGGCATCTGGGGTCAGTGCTGGTGGTGTAGGGAGGTGTAACTGTGGGTGATGGAATAGATGTAGGATGAAGGGGAATAGAGAAAATGGGTGAGGGGAGGCGAAAGGGAACACTTGGTGGGTGTACAGGGTGTGTGGGGCTAGTCTCCAGCACTGGACAAGCTATGTGTTAGTGACACTTGGTGAGGGGTGGTTGGGTAGGAGGTGATAGTAGGGGGATGTGAGGTAATGGAGGTAGAAGGAGGGGGATGGGGGCTAGTCTCCAGCACTAGACAAGCTATGTGTTAGTGGCACTTGGTGAGGGGGTGGTTGGGTAAGAGGTGATAGTAGGGGGATGTGGGGTAATGGGGGTAGAAGGAGGGGATGGGGGCTAGTCTCCAGCACTAGACAAGCTATGTGTTAGTGGCACTTGGTGAGGGGTGGTTGGGTAGGAGGTGATAGTAGGGGGATGTGGGGTAATGGGGGTAGAAGGAGGGGATGGGGCTAGTCTCCAGCACTAGACAAGCTATGTGTTAGTGACACTTGGTGAGGGGTGATTGGGTAGGAGGTGATAGTAGGGGGATGTGAGGTAATGGGGGTAGAAGGAGGGGATGGGGGCTAGTCTCCAGCACTAGACAAGCTATGTGTTAGTGACACTTGGTGAGGGGGTGGTTGGGTAGGAGGTGATAGTAGGGGGATGTGAGGTAATGGGGGTAGAAGGAGGGGATGGGGGCTAGTCTCCAGCACTAGACAAGCTATGTGTTAGTGGCACTTGGTGAGGGGTGGTTGGGTAGGAGGTGATAGTAGGGGGATGTGGGGTAATGGGGGTAGAAGGAGGGGATGGGGCTAGTCTCCAGCACTAGACAAGCTATGTGTTGGTGACACTTGGTGAGGGGTGATTGGGTAGGAGGTGATAGTAGGGGGATGTGAGGTAATGGGGGTAGAAGGAGGGGATGGGGGCTAGTCTCCAGCACTAGACAAGCTATGTGTTAGTGACACTTGGTGAGGGGTGGTTGGGTAGGAGGTGATAGTAGGGGGATGTGAGGTAATGGGGGTAGAAGGAGGGGATGGGGGCTAGTCTCCAGCACTAGACAAGCTATGTGTTAGTGACACTTGGTGAGGGGTGGTTGGGTAGGAGGTGATAGTAGGGGGGGGGGGGGGATGTGAGGTAATGGGGGTAGAAGGAGGGGATGGGGGCTAGTCTCCAGCACTAGACAAGCTATGTGTTAGTGACACTTGGTGAGCGGGTGGTTGGGTAGGAGGTGATAGTAGGGGGATGTGAGGTAATGGGGGTAGAAGGAGGGGATGGGGGCTAGTCTCCAGCACTAGACAAGCTATGTGTTAGTGACACTTGGTGAGGGGTGGTTGGGTAGGAGGTGATAGTAGGGGGATGTGAGGTAATGGGAGTAGAAGGAGGGGATGGGGGCTAGTCTCCAGCACTAGACAAGCTATGTGTTAGTGACACTTGGTGAGGGGGTGGTTGGGTAGGAGGTGATAGTAGGGAGATGTGGGGTAATGGGGGTAGAAGGAGGGGATGGGGGCTAGTCTCCAGCACTAAGACAAGCTATGTGTTAGTGACACTTGGTGAGGGGGTGGTTGGGTAAGAGGTGATAGTAGGGGGATGTGGGGTAATGGGGGTAGAAGAAGGAGGATGGGGGCTAGTCTCCAGCACTAGACAAGCTATGTGTTAGTGGCACTTGGTGAGGGGTGGTTGGGTAAGAGGTGATAGTAGGGGGGATGCGAGGTAATGGGGGTAGAAGGAGGAGATGGGGGCTAGTCTCCAGCACTAGACAAGCTATGTGTTAGTGGCACTTGGTGAGGGGTGGTTGGGTAGGAGGTGATAGTAGGGGATGTGGGGTAATGGGGGGGTAGAAGGAGGGGATGGGGGCTAGTCTCCAGCACTAGACAAGCTATGTGTTAGTGACACTTGGTGAGGGGTGGTTGGGTAAGAGGTGATAGTAGGGGGGATGTGAGGTAATGAGGGTAGAAGGAGGGGATGGGGGCTAGTCTCCAGCACTAGACAAGCTATGTGTTAGTGGCACTTGGTGAGGGGTGGTTGGGTAGGAGGCGATAGTAGGGGGATGTGAGGTAATGGGGGGTAGAAGGAGGGGGATGGGGGCTAGTCTCCAGCACTAGACAAGCTATGTGTTAGTGGCACTTGGTGAGGGGTGGTTGGGTAGGAGGTGATAGTAGGGGATGCTGGGTAGTAGGGGTAGAAGGAGGTGGATGGGGGCTAGTCTCCAGCACTAGAAAAGCTATGTGTTAGTGGCACTTGGTGAGGGGTGGTTGGGTAGGAGGTGATAGTAGGGGGATGTGGGGTAATGGGGGTAGGAGGATGGGGGCTAGTCTCCAGCAGTAGACAAGCTATGTGTTAGTGACACTTGGTGAGGGGTGGTTGGGTAGGAGTTGATAGTAGGGGGATGTGAGGTAATGGGGGTAGAAGGAGGGGGATGGGGGCTAGTCTCCAGCACTAGAAAAGCTATGTGTTAGTGGCACTTGGTGAGGGCTGGTTGGGTAGGAGGTGATAGTAGGGGATGCTGGGTAATAGGGGTAGAAGGAGGTGGATGGGGGCTAGTCTCCAGCACTAGAAAAGCTATGTGTTAGTGGCACTTGGTGAGGGGTGGTTGGGTAGGAGGTGATAGTAGGGGGGATGTGGGGTAATGGGGGTAGAAGGAGGGGATGGGGGCTAGTCTCTAGCACTAGACAAGCTATGTGTTAGTAACACTTGGTGAGGGGTGGTTGGGTAGGAGGTGAAAGTAGGGGGATGTGAGGTAATGGGGGGTAGAAGGAGGGGGATGGGGGCTAGTCTCCAGCACTAGACAAGCTATGTGTTAGTGGCACTTGGTGAGGGGTGGTTGGGTAGGAGGTGATAGTAGGGGATGCTGGGTAATAGGGGTAGAAGGAGGTGGTTGGGGGCTAGTCTCCAGCACTAGAAAAGCTATGTGTTAGTGGCACTTAGTGAGGGGTGGTTGGGTAGGAGGTGATAGTAGGGGGATGTGGGGTAATGGGGGTAGAAGAAGGAGGATGGGGGCTAGTCTCCAGCAGTAGACAAGCTATGTGTTAGTGACACTTGGTGAGGGGTGGTTGGGTAGAAGGTGATAGTAGGGGGATGTGAGGTAATGGGGGTAGAAGGAGGGGGATGGGGGCTAGTCTCCAGCACTAGAAAAACTATGTGTTAGTGGCACTTGGTGAGGGCTGGTTGGGTAGGAGGTGATAGTAGGGGATGCTGGGTAATAGGGGTAGAAGGAGGTGGATGGGGGCTAGTCTCCAGCACTAGAAAAGCTATGTGTTAGTGGCACTTGGTGAGGGGTGGTTGGGTAGGAGGTGATAGTAGGGGGATGTGGGGTAATAGGGGTAGAAGGAGGGGATGGGGGCTAGTCTCCAACACTACACAAGCTATGTGTTAGTGGCACTTGGTGAGGGGTGGTTGGGTAGGAGGTGATAGTAGGGGGGTGTGGGGTAATGGGGGTAGAAGAAGGAGGATGGGGGCTAGTCTCCAGCACTAGACAAGCTATGTGTTAGTGACACTTGGTGAGGGGTGGTTGGGTAGGAGGTGATAGTAGGGGGATGTGGGGTAATGGGGGTAGAAGGAAGGGGATGGGGGCTAGTCTCCAGCACTAGACAAGCTATGTGTTAGTGACACTTGGTGAGGGGTGGTTGGGTAGGAGGTGATAGTAGGGGGATGTGGGGTAATGGGGTAGAAGGAGGGGGATGGGGGCTAGTCTCCAGCACTAGACAAGCTATGTGTTAGTGGCACTTGGTTAGGGGTGGTCTGGGTAGGAGGTGATAGTAGGAGGGATGTGGGGTAATTTGGGTAGAAGGAGGGGGATGGGGGCTAGTCTCCAGGACTAGACAAGCTATGTGTTAGTGACACTTGGTGAGGGGTGGTTGGGTAGGAGGTGATAGTAGGGCGATGTGAGGTAATGGGGGTAGAAGGAGGGGGATTGGGGCTAATCTCCAGCACTAGACAAGCTATGTGTTAATGGCACTTGGTGAGGGGTGGTTGGGTAGGAGGTGATAGTAGGGGGATGTGAGGTAATTTGGGTAGAAGGAGGGGGATGGGGGCTAGTCTCCAGCACTAGACAAGCTATGTGTTAGTGACACTTGGTGAGGGGTGGTTGGGTTGGAGGTGATAGTAGGGGGATGTGAGGTAATGGGGGGTAGAAGGAGTGGATGGGGGCTAGTCTCCAGCACTAGACAAGCTATGTGTTAGTGGCACTTGGTTAGGGGTGGTTGGGTAGGAGGTGATAGTAGGAGGGATGTGGGGTAATTTGGGTAGAAGGAGGGGGATGGGGGATAGTCTCCAGGACTAGACAAGCTATGTGTTAGTGACACTTGGTGAGGGGTGGTTGGGTAGGAGGAGATAGTAGGGCGATGTGAGGTAATGGGGGTAGAAGGAGGGGGATTGGGGCTAATCTCCAGCACTAGACAAGCTATGTGTTAATGGCACTTGGTGAGGGGTGGTTGGGTAGGAGGTGATAGTAGGGGGATGTGAGGTAATTTGGGTAGAAGGAGGGGGATGGGGGCTAGTCTCCAGCACTAGACAAGCTATGTGTTAGTGACACTTGGTGAGGGGTGGTTGGGTTGGAGGTGATAGTAGGGGGATGTGAGGTAATGGGGGGTAGAAGGAGTGGATGGGGGCTAGTCTCCAGCACTAGACAAGCTATGTGTTAGTGACACTTGGTGAGGGGTGGTTGGGTAGGAGGTGATAGTAGGGGGGTGTGGGGTAATGGGGGTAGAAGAAGGAGGATGGGGGCTAGTCTCCAGCACTAGACAAGCTATGTGTTAGTGGCACTTGGTGAGGGGTGGTTGGGTAGGAGGTGATAGTAGGGGGATGTGAGGTAATGGAGGGTAGAAGGAGGGGATGGGGGCTAGTCTCCAGCACTAGACAAGCTATGCGTTAGTGACACTTGGTGAGGGGTGGTTGGGTAGGAGGTGATAGTAGGGGGATGTGAGGTAATGGAGGGTAGAAGGAGGAGATGGGGGCTAGTCTCCAGCACTAGACAAGATATGTGTTAGTGACACTTGGTGACGGGGGTGGTTGGGTAGGAGGTGATAGTTGGGGGATGTGGGGTAATGGGGGGTAGAAGGAGGGGGATGGGGGCTAGTCTCCAGCACTAGACAAGCTATGTGTTAGTGACACTTGGTGAGGGGGTGGTTGGGTAGGAGGTGATAGTAGGGGGATGTGAGGTAATGGGGGTAGAAGGAGGGGGATGGGGGCTAGTCTCCAGCACTAGACAAGCTATGTGTTAGTGACACTTGGTGAGGGGTGGTTGGGTAGGAGGTGATAGTAGGGGGATGTGGTGTAATGGGGGTAGAAGGAGGGGGATGGGGGCTAGTCTCCAGCACTAGACAAGCTATGTGTTAGTGACACTTGGTGAGGGGGTGGTTGGGTAGGAGGTGATAGTAGGGGGATGTGAGGTAATGGGGGTAGAAGGAAGGGGATGGGGGCTAGTCTCCAGCACTAGACAAGCTATGTGTTAGTGGCACTTGGTGAGGGGTGGTTGGGTAGGAGGTGATAGTAGGGGGATGTGGGGTAATGGGGGTAGAAGGAGGGGATGGGGCTAGTCTCCAGCACTAGACAAGCTATGTGTTGGTGACACTTGGTGAGGGGTGATTGGGTAGGAGGTGATAGTAGGGGATGTGAGGTAATGGGGGTAGAAGGAGGGGATGGGGGCTAGTCTCCAGCACTAGACAAGCTATGTGTTAGTGACACTTGGTGAGGGGGTGGTTGGGTAGGAGGTGATAGTAGGGGGATGTGAGGTAATGGGGGTAGAAGGAGGGATGGGGGCTAGTCTCCAGCACTAGACAAGCTATGTGTTAGTGGCACTTGGTGAGGGGTGGTTGGGTAGGAGGTGATAGTAGGGGGATGTGGGGTAATGGGGGTAGAAGGAGGGGATGGGGCTAGTCTCCAGCACTAGACAAGCTATGTGTTGGTGACACTTGGTGAGGGGTGATTGGGTAGGAGGTGATAGTAGGGGGATGTGAGGTAATGGGGTAGAAGGAGGGGATGGGGGGCTAGTCTCCAGCACTAGACAAGCTATGTGTAGTGACACTTGGTGAGGGGTGGTTGGGTAGGAGGTGATAGTAGGGGGATGTGAGGTAATGGGGGTAGAAGGAGGGGATGGGGGCTAGTCTCCAGCACTAGACAAGCTATGTGTTAGTGACACTTGGTGAGGGGTGGTTGGGTAGGAGGTGATAGTAGGGGGGGGGGGGATGTGAGGTAATGGGGGTAGAAGGAGGGGATGGGGGCTAGTCTCCAGCACTAGACAAGCTATGTGTTAGTGACACTTGGTGAGCGGGTGGTTGGGTAGGAGGTGATAGTAGGGGGATGTGAGGTAATGGGGGTAGAAGGAGGGGATGGGGGCTAGTCTCCAGCACTAGACAAGCTATGTGTTAGTGACACTTGGTGAGGGGTGGTTGGGTAGGAGGTGATAGTAGGGGGATGTGAGGTAATGGGAGTAGAAGGAGGGGATGGGGGCTAGTCTCCAGCACTAGACAAGGCTATGTGTTAGTGACACTTGGTGAGGGGGTGGTTGGGTAGGAGGTGATAGTAGGGAGATGTGGGGTAATGGGGGTAGAAGGAGGGGATGGGGGCTAGTCTCCAGCACTAAGACAAGCTATGTGTTAGTGACACTTGGTGAGGGGGTGGTTGGGTAAGAGGTGATAGTAGGGGGATGTGGGGTAATGGGGGTAGAAGAAGGAGGATGGGGCTAGTCTCCAGCACTAGACAAGCTATGTGTTAGTGGCACTTGGTGAGGGGTGGTTGGGTAAGAGGTGATAGTAGGGGGGATGCGAGGTAATGGGGGTAGAAGGAGGAGATGGGGGCTAGTCTCCAGCACTAGACAAGCTATGTGTTAGTGGCACTTGGTGAGGGGTGTTGGGTAGGAGGTGATAGTAGGGGATGTGGGGTAATGGGGGGGTAGAAGGAGGGGATGGGGGCTAGTCTCCAGCACTAGACAAGCTATGTGTTAGTGACACTTGGTGAGGGGTGGTTGGGTAAGAGGTGATAGTAGGGGGGATGTGAGGTAATGAGGGTAGAAGGAGGGGATGGGGGCTAGTCTCCAGCACTAGACAAGCTATGTGTTAGTGGCACTTGGTGAGGGGTGTTGGGTAGGAGGCGATAGTAGGGGGATGTGAGGTAATGGGGGGTAGAAGGAGGGGGATGGGGGCTAGTCTCCAGCACTAGACAAGCTATGTGTTAGTGGCACTGGTGAGGGGTGGTTGGGTAGGAGGTGATAGTAGGGGATGCTGGGTAGTAGGGGTAGAAGGAGGTGGATGGGGGCTAGTCTCCAGCACTAGAAAAGCTATGTGTTAGTGGCACTTGGTGAGGGGTGGTTGGGTAGGAGGTGATAGTAGGGGGATGTGGGGTAATGGGGGTAGGAGGATGGGGGCTAGTCTCCAGCAGTAGACAAGCTATGTGTTAGTGACACTTGGTGAGGGGTGGTTGGGTAGGAGTTGATAGTAGGGGGATGTGAGGTAATGGGGGTAGAAGGAGGGGGATGGGGGCTAGTCTCCAGCACTAGAAGAAAGCTATGTGTTAGTGGCACTTGGTGAGGGCTGGTTGGGTAGGAGGGTGATAGTAGGGGGATGCTGGGTAATAGGGGTAGAAGGAGGTGGATGGGGGCTAGTCTCCAGCACTAGAAAAGCTATGTGTTAGTGGCACTTGGTGAGGGGTGGTTGGGTAGGAGGTGATAGTAGGGGGATGTGGGGTAATGGGGGTAGAAGGAGGGGATGGGGGCTAGTCTCTAGCACTAGACAAGCTATGTTTTAGTACACTTGGTGAGGGGTGGTTGGGTAGGAGGTGAAAGTAGGGGATGTGAGGTAATGGGGGGTAGAAGGAGGGGATGGGGGCTAGTCTCCAGCACTAGACAAGCTATGTGTTAGTGGCACTTGTGAGGGGTGGGTTGGGTAGGAGTGTGATAGTAGGGGATGCTGGGTAATAGGGGTAGAAGGAGGTGGTTGGGGGCTAGTCTCCAGCACTAGAAAAGCCTATGTGTTAGTGGCACTTAGTGAGGGGTGGTTGGGTAGGAGGTGATAGTAGGGGGATGTGGGGTAATGGGGGTAGAAGAAGGAGGATGGGGGCTAGTCTCCAGCAGTAGACAAGCTATGTGTTAGTGACACTTGTGAGGGGTGGTTGGGTAGAAGGTGATAGTAGGGGGATGTGAGGTAATGGGGGTAGAAGGAGGGGGATGGGGGCTAGTCTCCAGCACTAGAAAAACTATGTGTTAGTGGCACTTGGTGAGGGCTGGTTGGGTAGGAGGTGATAGTAGGGGATGCTGGGTAATAGGGGTAGAAGGAGGTGGATGGGGGCTAGTCTCCAGCACTAGAAAAGCTATGTGTTAGTGGCACTTGGTGAGGGGTGGTTGGGTAGGAGGTGATAGTAGGGGGATGTGGGGTAATAGGGGTAGAAGGAGGGGATGGGGGGCTAGTCTCCAACACTACACAAGCTATGTGTTAGTGGCACTTGGTGAGGGGTGGTTGGGTAGGAGGTGATAGTAGGGGGGTGTGGGGTAATGGGGGTAGAAGAAGGAGGATGGGGGGCTAGAGTCTCCAGCACTAGACAAGCTATGTGTTAGTGACACTTGGTGAGGGGTGGTTGGGTAGGAGGTGATAGTAGGGGGATGTGGGGTAATGGGGGTAGAAGGAAGGGGATGGGGGCTAGTCTCCAGCACTAGACAAGCTATGTGTTAGTGACACTTGGTGAGGGGTGGTTGGGTAGGAGGTGATAGGTAGGGGGATGTGGGGTAATGGGGTAGAAGAGGGGGATGGGGGCTAGTCTCCAGCACTAGACAAGCTATGTGTTAGTGGCACTTGGTTAGGGGTGGTTGGGTAGGAGGTGATAGTAGGAGGATGTGGGGTAATTTGGGTAGAAGGAGGGGGATGGGGGCTAGTCTCCAGGACTAGACAAGCTATGTGTTAGTGACACTTGGTGAGGGGTGGTTGGGTAGGAGGTGATAGTAGGGCGATGTGAGGTAATGGGGGTAGAAGGAGGGGGATTGGGGCTAATCTCCAGCACTAGACAAGCTATGTGTTAATGGCACTTGGTGAGGGGTGGTTGGGTAGGAGGTGATAGTAGGGGGATGTGAGGTAATTTGGGTAGAAGGAGGGGGATGGGGGCTAGTCTCCAGCACTAGACAAGCTATGTGTTAGTGACACTTGGTGAGGGGTGGTTGGGTTGGAGGTGATAGTAGGGGGATGTGAGGTAAATGGGGGGTAGAAGGAGTGGATGGGGGGCTAGTCTCTCAGCACTAGACAAGCTATGTGTTAGTGGCACTTGGTTAGGGGTGGTTGGGTAGGAGGTGATAGTAGGGGAGGGATGTGGGGGTAATTTGGGTAGAAGGAGGGGGGATGGGGGATAGTCTCCAGGACTAGACAAGCTATGTGTTAGTGACACTTGGTGAGGGGTGGTTGGGTAGGAGGAGATAGTAGGGCGATGTGAGGTAATGGGGGTAGAAGGAGGGGGGATTGGGGCTAATCTCCAGCACTAGACAAGCTATGTGTTAATGGCACTTGGTGAGGGGTGGTTGGGTAGGAGGTGATAGTAGGGGGATGTGAGGTAATTTGGGTAGAAGGAGGGGGATGGGGGCTAGTCTCCAGCACTAGACAAGCTATGTGTTAGTGACACTTGGTGAGGGGTGGTTGGGTTGGAGGTGATAGTAGGGGGATGTGAGGTTAATGGGGGTAGAAGGAGTGGATGGGGGCTAGTCTCCAGCACTAGACAAGCTATGTGTTAGTGACACTTGGTGAGGGGGTGGTTGGGTAGGAGGTGATAGTAGGGGGGTGTGGGGTAATGGGGGTAGAAGAAGGAGGATGGGGGGCTAGTCTCCAGCACTAGACAAGCTATGTGTTAGTGGCACTTGGTGAGGGGTGGTTGGGTAGGAGGTGATAGTAGGGGGATGTGAGGTAATGGAGGGTAGAAGGAGGGGATGGGGGCTAGTCTCCAGCACTAGACAAGCTATGCGTTAGTGACACTTGGTGAGGGGTGGTTGGGTAGGAGGTGATAGTAGGGGGATGTGAGGTAATGGAGGGTAGAAGGAGGAGATGGGGGCTAGTCTCCAGCACTAGACAAGATATGTGTTAGTGACACTTGGTGAGGGGGTGGTTGGGTAGGAGGTGATAGTTGGGGGATGTGGGGTAATGGGGGGTAGAAGGAGGGGGATGTGGGCTAGTCTCCAGCACTAGACAAGCTATGTGTTAGTGACACTTGGTGAGGGGGTGGTTGGGTAGGAGGTGATAGTAGGGGATGTGAGGTAATGGGGGGTAGAAGGAGGGGGATGGGGGCTAGTCTCCAGCACTAGACAAGCTATGTGTTAGTGACACTTGGTGAGGGGTGGTTGGGTAGGAGGTGATAGTAGGGGGATGTGGTGTAATGGGGGTAGAAGGAGGGGGATGGGGGCTAGTCTCCAGCACTAGACAAGCTATGTGTTAGTGACACTTGGTGAGGGGTGGTTGGGTAGGAGGTGATAGTAGGGGGATGTGAGGTAATGGGGGTAGAAGGAGGGGATGGGGGCTAGTCTCCAGCACTAGACAAGCTATGTGTTAGTGGCACTTGGTGAGGGGTGGTTGGGTAGGAGGTGATAGTAGGGGGATGTGGGGTAATGGGGGGTAGAAGGAGGGGATGGGGCTAGTCTCAGCACTAGACAAGCTATGTGTTGGTGACACTTGGTGAGGGGTGATTGGGTAGGAGGTGATAGTTAGGGGGATGTGAGGTAATGGTGGGTAGAAGGAGGGGATGGGGGCTAGTCTCCAGCACTAGACAAGCTATGTGTTAGTGACACTTGGTGAGGGGTGGTTGGGTAGGAGGTGATAGTAGGGGGATGTGAGGTAATGGGGGTAGAAGGAGGGGATGGGGGCTAGTCTCCAGCACTAGACAAGGTATGTGTTAGTGACACTTGGTGAGGGGTGGTTGGGTAGGAGGTGATAGTAGGGGGGGGGGGGGGGATGTGAGGTAGTGGGGGGGGGTAGAAGGAGGGGGATGGGGGCTAGTCTCCAGCACTAGACAAGCTATGTGTTAGTGACACTTGGTGAGCGGGTGGTGGGGTAGGAGGTGATAGTAGGGGGGATGTGAGGTAATGGGGGTAGAAGGAGGGGATGGGGGCTAGTCTCCAGCACTAGACAAGCTATGTTGTTAGTGACACTTGGTGAGGGGTGGTTGGGGTAGGAGGTGATAGTAGGGGGATGTGAGGTAATGGGAGTAGAAGGAGGGGATGGGGGCTAGTCTCCAGCACTAGACAAGCTATGTGTTAGTGACACTTGGTGAGGGGGTGGTTGGGTAGGAGGTGATAGTAGGGGAGATGTGGGGTAATGGGGGTAGAAGGAGGGGATGGGGCTAGTCTCCAGCACTAAGACAAGCTATGTGTTAGTGACACTTGGTGAGGGGGGTGGTTGGGTAAGAGGTGATAGTAGGGGATGTGGGGTAATGGGGGTAGAAGAAGGAGGGATGGGGGCTAGTCTCCAGCACTAGACAAGCTATGTGTTAGTGGCACTTGGTGAGGGGTGGTTGGGTAAGAGGTGATAGTAGGGGGGATGCGAGGTAATGGGGGTAGAAGGAGGAGATGGGGGCTAGTCTCCAGCACTAGACAAGCTTATGTGTTAGTGGCACTTGGTGAGGGGTGGTTGGGTAGGAGGTGATAGTAGGGGATGTGGGGTAATGGGGGGGGTAGAAGGAGGGGATGGGGGCTAGTCTCCAGCACTAGACAAGCTATGTGTTAGTGACACTTGGTGAGGGGTGGTTGGGTAAGAGGTGATAGTAGGGGGGATGTGAGGTAATGAGGGTAGAAGGAGGGGATGGGGGCTAGTCTCCAGCACTAGACAAGCTATGTGTTAGTGGCACTTGGTGAGGGGTGGTTGGGTAGGAGGCGATAGTAGGGGATGTGAGGTAATGGGGGGTAGAAGGAGGGGGATGGGGGCTAGTCTCCAGCACTAGACAAGCTATGTGTTAGTGGCACTTGGTGAGGGGTGGTTGGGTAGGAGGTGATAGTAGGGATGCTGGGTAGTAGGGGTAGAAGGAGGTGGATGGGGGCTAGTCTCCAGCACTAGAAAAGCTATGTGTTAGTGGCACTTGGTGAGGGGTGGTTGGGTAGGAGGTGATAGTAGGGGGATGTGGGGTAATGGGGGTAGGAGGATGGGGGCTAGTCTCCAGCAGTAGACAAGCTATGTGTTAGTGACACTTGGTGAGGGTGGTTGGGTAGGAGTTGATAGTAGGGGGATGTGAGGTAATGGGGGTAGAAGGAGGGGGATGGGGGCTAGTCTCCAGCACTAGAAAAGCTATGTGTTAGTGGCACTTGGTGAGGGGCTGGTTGGGTAGGAGGTGATAGTAGGGGATGCTGGGTAATAGGGGTAGAAGGAGGTGGATGGGGGCTAGTCTCCAGCACTAGAAAAGCTATGTGTTAGTGGCACTTGGTGAGGGGTGGTTGGGTAGGAGGGTGATAGTAGGGGGGATGTGGGGTAATTGGGGGTAGAAGGAGGGGATGGGGGCTAGTCTCTAGCACTAGACAAGCTATGTGTTAGTGAACACTTGGTGAGGGGTGGTTGGGTAGTGAGGTTGAAAGTAGGGGGATGTGAGGTAATGGGGGGTAGAAGGAGGGGGATGGGGGCTAGTCTCCAGCACTAGACAAGCTATGTGTTAGTGCACTTGGTGAGGGGTGGTTGGGTAGGAGGTGATAGTAGGGGATGCTGGGTAATAGGGGTAGAAGGAGGTGGTTGGGGGCTAGTCTCCAGCACTAGAAAAGCTATGTGTTAGTGGCACTTGGTGAGGGGTGGTTGGGTAGGAGGTGATAGTAGGGGGATGTGGGGTAGATGGGGGTAGAAGAAGGAGGATGGGGGCTAGTCTCCAGCAGTAGACAAGCTATGTGTTAGTGACACTTGGTGAGGGGTGGTTGGGTAGAGGTGATAGTAGGGGGGATGTGAGGTAATTGGGGGTAGAAGGAGGGGGGATGGGGGCTAGTCTCCAGCACTAGAAAAGCTATGTGTTAGTGGCACTTGGTGAGGGCTGGTTGGGTAGGAGGTGATAGTAGGGATGCTGGGTAATAGGGGTAGAAGGAGGTGGATGGGGGCTAGTCTCCAGCACTAGAAAAGCTATGTGTTAGTGGCACTTGGTGAGGGGTGGTTGGGTAGGAGGTGATAGTAGGGGGATGTGGGTAATAGGGGTAGAAGGAGGGGATGGGGGCTAGTCTCCAACACTACACAAGCTATGTGTTAGTGGCACTTGGTGAGGGGTGGTTGGGTAGGAGGTGATAGTAGGGGGGTTGTGGGGTAATGGGGGTAGAAGAAGGAGGAGTGGGGCTAGTCTCCAGCACTAGACAAGCTATGTGTTAGTGACACTTGGTGAGGGGTGGTTGGGTAGGAGGTGATAGTAGGGGGATGTGGGGTAATGGGGGGTAGAAGGAAGGGGGATGGGGGCTAGTCTCCAGCACTAGACAAGCTATGTGTTAGTGACACTTGGTGAGGGGTGGTTGGGTAGGAGGTGATAGTAGGGGGATGTGGGGTAATGGGGTAGAAGGAGGGGGATGGGGGCTAGTCTCCAGCACTAGACAAGCTATGTGTTAGTGGCACTTGGTTAGGGGGTGGTTGGGTAGGAGGTGATAGTAGGAGGGATGTGGGGTAATTTGGGTAGAAGGAGGGGGATGGGGGCTAGTCTCCAGGACTAGACAAGCTATGTGTTAGTGGACACTTGGTGAGGGGTGGTTGGGTAGGAGGTGATAGTAGGGCGATGTGAGGTAATGGGGGTAGAAGGAGGGGGATTGTGCGCTAATCTCCAGCACTAGACAAGCTATGTGTTAATGGCACTTGGTGAGGGGTGGTTGGGTAGGAGGTGATAGTAGGGGATGTGAGGTAATTTGGGTAGAAGGAGGGGATGGGGGCTAGTCTCCAGCACTAGACAAGCTATGTGTTAGTGACACTTGGTGAGGGGTGGTTGGGTTGGAGGTGATAGTAGGGGGATGTGAGGTAATGGGGGGTAGAAGGAGTGGATGGGGGCTAGTCTCCAGCACTAGACAAGCTATGTGTTAGTGGCACTTGGTTAGGGGTGGTTGGGTAGGAGGTGATAGTAGGAGGGATGTGGGGTAATTTGGGTAGAAGGAGGGGGATGGGGGATAGTCTCCAGGACTAGACAAGCTATGTGTTAGTGACACTTGGTGAGGGGTGTTGGGTAGGAGGAGATAGTAGGGCGATGTGAGGTAATGGGGGTAGAAGGAGGGGGATTGGGGCTAATCTCCAGCACTAGACAAGCTATGTGTTAATGGCACTTGGTGAGGGGTGGTTGGGTAGGAGGTGATAGTAGGGGGATGTGAGGTAATTTGGGTAGAAGGAGGGGGGATGGGGGCTAGTCTCCAGCACTAGACAAGCTATGTGTTAGTGACACTTGGTGAGGGGTGGTTGGGTTGGAGGTGATAGTAGGGGGATGTGAGGTAATGGGGGGTAGAAGGAGTGGATGGGGGCTAGTCTCCAGCACTAGACAAGCTATGTGTTAGTGACACTTGGTGAGGGGTGGTTGGGTAGGAGGTGATAGTAGGGGGGGTGTGGGGTAATGGGGGTAGAAGAAGGAGGATGGGGGCTAGTCTCCAGCACTAGACAAGATATGTGTTAGTGACACTTGGTGAGGGGGTGGTTGGGGTAGGAGGTGATAGTTGGGGGATGTGGGGTAATGGGGGGTAGAAGGAGGGGGATGGGGGCTAGTCTCCAGCACTAGACAAGCTATGTGTTAGTGACACTTGGTGAGGGGGTGGTTGGGTATGGAGGTGATAGTAGGGGGATGTGAGGTAATGGGGGGTAGAAGGAGGGGGATGGGGGCTAGTCTCCAGCACTAGACAAGCTATGTGTTAGTGACACTTGGTGAGGGGGTGGTTGGGTAGGAGGTGATAGTAGGGGGATGTGGTGTAATGGGGGTAGAAGGAGGGGGATGGGGGGCTAGTCTCCAGCACTAGACAAGCTATGTGTTAGTGACACTTGGTGAGGGGGTGGTTGGGTAGGAGGTGATAGTAGGGGGATGTGAGGTAATGGGGTAGAAGGAGGGGGATGGGGGCTAGTCTCCAGCACTAGACAAGCTATGTGTTAGTGACACTTGGTGAGGGGTGGTTGGGTAGGAGGTGATAGTAGGGGGATGTGAGGTAATGGGGGTAGAAGGAGGGGGATGGGGACTAGTCATGGTGTGTGAGCCCCTCTGTGGTGTATGGGGTGTAGCTGGTCTGGGTAATAAGTCTCTCACAGCTCTGCCATTATAATAACCAGCTCTGCTATTACTAACAGCCTTCTGCTGACTGCAGCAGGAGCACAATGAGGATTATGTAGCAGCTGATGTGAGAGCTCAGCCGCATGTATGAAGTCCTGATCGCCGGGAGGCTGCACATAAACATGGGGTAACTCTATGGGGGTAATTCCCGCTGTCTGATATATTATTATAGGGAGATATTACCTCTGTCTTGTACAGGGCCCGGATGTAGTCCAGAGTCTAAGATGGCGTCTGAGCGACCGTGTGACCACGCCCCCTCTGCAGTAACATCAATAAAGTATATAGCAGACTACGGGAAAATGGCTGAATGCAGCTGTAAATGTGTGAAGGGATGTGGGTATAGATACAGGTGTGTAGGAAAGATGTGAGGGGGACTCTGTGGTATTAATTTAACCTTTTAATCACAACCAAAATAATATAGTAATTATTCCATTGTCCTTATTACAGAACAGCGGCGGCATTTTTCCTTAGTCTTCCAGACACAATATTTGTGTAACTCTATCACACGTGACAGTGGACAAGGGGGCGTGGTTACATGCTCTCCCAATCGCCGTGGCGTAAGAAGGCGTAAGAGATTATGTGGACCACGCCCCCTGCCCAGCGTCTCTTCTATTACACCAATAGCGTGTCTGTGAGACTACGGAAAATGGCCGCATGCAGACGCCATCTTAGAACCTGGATTTCAGCTACTGTACAAGGCTGAGGTAATATCTCCCTATAATAATATATTAGTCTCTCGGTATTTGGAGGTTTCTTCTTTGTATGAAGTGGAGGTAAAGAAAGATCCTCCTCAGATCAGCACATTATATATATTATTATTATTGTTTTACCCACTGGTTAGATAGCTCCCATTATCCATCACATTTACACCACACATCTCCCTGATCCTCATCAGCTCTTGTAAGATCACTGGCCCCAATCAGGAGGAGCTGACTGTGTATAAGTGACAATAAAGACATCTAACAGCAACATTTACACAATCTACTAGTAAAGGTAATAAGAGCTACTAAACCAAGCCAAAGAGCTTAAGTAGACATAAAAGCTGTAAAAGAGCGATATGAGCAAAAGAGCTATAAACACTTGAAACAAGAATATAGAAAAAGTACTTGACATGGTCCCTTATACTCCTCCAGATGTGTGTTAGTTTTGGACATCACCCACCAGATGTGCATCTCCTCCATCTGTCTCAGGCAGTGGGTAAAGCTAATGCTGGTTTGTTGGCATTTGGTCCCAGTGATCCAAGAACTTACACAAATGTTCCTTGATTTTAGCACAGATGGAACTACTGGCAGTATTCTCCTTTATCACAGCCCATTCCTACTCATCCATTGCCTTGTGTCGGATCGGTCTCCCACAGCAGTTTGTGGGAATCTTTCATTGGCAGACCCGGGGTAGTAAAGTCAGAGTAGATTACAGAGATGTAAGATGCACGGTGCAAACAGAATGATGTCAGGGGCCTTCTATGGAGGTTAGATATGATTGTCTGATAGAAATGCCTAAGCTGCGAAAACTGGTAACAGCTTCTCGATAGGATAGTGTACTCCTGGAGCTCAGAAAGTTGAGCAAAAACAAGGGCTCATTCTAAAGAATTTACAAATCTCACTCCACGTAACCATGGGCCGCAAGGATGGTCCTCATGACCTGAAGGGAACGTGCGTTACTTCAGAGATGTGCAGGTGGTGAGGAGGAGGGCGTTACATTATAACACTTGGTGGCGTAGGTCCAAATTGATAGTGAGAACAGTATCACAGGGTGAGACTTAGATGAGGGGGGTCGTGGTATCTTGGGAGCCAGAGGAGAGATGAGAGTGTTGGGAGTATAATGGTCTCTGCAGTGTGTGATATAAGTAGAGGAGTCTGGGCAGCACATTCATTTTAACAGAATTGACCAATCCAGTTTTATCCCACTAATTGAGGTCTGTTTTAATTATGTCTATTATTAATGGGTAATTAACTTGATAATGCTGGTGGTAGTGTTTCGTTATGTGTACCCATAGGTACTTCATTCATATTTATTTTGTGTCCTTTAAGATGTAAAAATCTACAACCTCCACTTTTTAGCTGGGATGACTTTATAGCCCGGGAGAGGCCATAAGGATCTAATTCCATCCAGAGCTTTGTGAGGGATGATCATACCCAAAAGCAGGGCATCATTGGCATAAAGGGTGATTTTGTGGTCACCGCTAATTCTGGAGATACAGGGAATTTGAGTGGGTTTTGATGGCAAGGGGCTTGATCACTGACACAAATATCAAAGGTGAGAGGGTGACAGCCTTGTTTCGTGCTGTTAGATATTGTAAAATACGGGGAAACTACACCATTCGTGGAAACCGTTTCGGTACTGACCAGTCAATGCTGATATAAATTTTTCGCAAAAAATTAATTTGAGATAACATGCGGAACATTAATTGTCAAAAAATTTGACCAGATACCTTTTCAGTGTCCAGGAACAACAGGACGTGTGGGTGTTTCTAGCTATGGATATTGTTCATGAGATTGTACACCTTGTGTCGTCTGACACCCACCATCTTGGCCTGGGAGTTGAGTCTGGTTTGATGGATTTAATTGTCTGAAGCTTCTCATTCATAGTGATACCATCATTAAGCGCCACCAAGCTCCCTGGGAACACTATTGGGAAGGTTGTCTGGTGGCCAGTAGGCGTCTATAGCCCTGTCTAAGGCTTTGTGCAAGAGGGGTAATTTGGAAGATTGTACAGAGTTTGTTGACTAGCATGGTGTTATTTTTGTCCACCTTATCATATAATTGTTGTTGAAGTTTTCTAAGGGTGATAACTGCTTTGTTTAAGAGCAGCATGTTAAATTGACCCTTATGCACGTTCATTTGCGCTAAGAGTGATTTGTATTTTCCAAATTAAAAGTTTTCCATGTTTTTGTGGAGAGCAGAGGTTGCATTAATTAGAGAACTTCTAATTATAGTGACTTTATAAGCCTCTCATACCATTACAGGAGCTATATCATCTTTTGCATTTAAGCTGAAGCACTGATCTCCTAGGTTGCTCAAGAGCAGAGTCGTAAAGAAATCAATGAAAATTATATATCATAGTGTCACGAACGCACAGCCTGTCTCAGATACAGCAATCTGAAACAGCTGGCTGTGACTGGAGTTACCTTGGTCACTTACCAATGAATACACCTTTTCTGCCACCACAAAGGATTTATTATGGAGTCCTTACGTTCACCAAACCACCTATTAATATTACACACTTATATCACATACACATGTAGCATGTAGCACTTGGCTTCGTAAATTCACAAACAATCGTGGATAATATGCTAGATCAAATTTAGTTAATCCGAAAAATGTTTCCAAGGCTTAAATGCAAAACAGTTAATAACAAGTCATACAAAATAAGTTGCATAAATAAGTTTCAGAAATAAAATAGGAAATAAAGTCTAAGGGCTAGATTTACTAAGCTGCGGGCTTGAAAAAGTGGGAATGTTGCCTATAGCAACCAATCAGATTCTAGATTTTATTTAGTACCTTCTACAAAATGACAGCTAGAATCTGATTGGTTGCTATAGGCAACATCCCCACCTTTTTCAATCCCACAGCTTAGTAAATCTAGCCCTAAGATTTGGCGTGGGAGGAGTACACTTTGAGGGCACACTTCTACCTTGAGAGGTCTCCTCAGAGAAAATGAGCAACATTATCAGGTCAGGCAGTGGATTTTACTTCTTACACTGCTCTCAGCCCCACCTTTGGAATTTAGCTCTTTCAATGTCAGGGCAGGTTGATTCCCAGGATGACACCGGTTTTTCCAAGTGAGTTATTTATTCCTGAGATATATGTCTGGCCTCTCAGAGGACATGATTCTCACCTCTGCTCTGCTTGTCTGGCCGGACTATCTACCCAACTCTGGAGCTCTCAGAGATGGTATCTGTCTAGCCTGGTTACCTTCAAAAGACTTGACACTTGTATAGGTCACTGACGTCAGTCAGCAAAATACACTTTGGAAGGTTACATACAATATACACATTGTCATACATGAAACTTCATGTAATACATAATCGTCACACATAGGTTTATGAAATTGAGAAGTTGATATACTCTAGGGCAGCAGTTCTTAACCAGAGGTGGGAGAAAGCATTTCTAGGGGTGCGAGCGGTAAGGATAGGTTTTTAACTTTTAGATTTTTAATATAAAATTAGAAATTTGACTCAATTGTACTGTGTACTCACGGAACCCATGATACACCGGCAATCATACTATGATATGACCCTACTAGTATTTAATGACTGTCATAATATATGTTTTTGTTTACTTTTAGTTATATGTTATTTTTTTTTAAAGAAAACTTTGTATCAAAAAGTTTAATAAAATTCTAAAATAATATCTATGTATTTTGCGATAAAATAATTGTTTTGCAATAAATGCAGTTTCCTAACAAAGAAAACAGAACACCTTTTTCAAGGGGGCGCGAGAACGTATTTTGAGATTCACTGGGGAACCGATCCTCTAGGGTGATCTATCCAGGAGAATTGCACAAACCCTGTCTTTTGGCGTAAGCGAGGAAAAACAGTGTTTCAGTACGACAATAGATACGTTGTGGGACAGAGTAGTGTGTGCACACCATTACTGAGGAGTTATTGAGGTGCCAGGTGTCTTGAAGGTTGTAAAGGACAAGTAGGGATGCAGAGTGCTTAGATTACCAAGAAGGGGGAGTCATGGGCTGAGATTTATCGACCTTTGTATCTTGGGTTAAATTAAAATCTCCAAGATCAGATGACCCTTCTCAACTTGCCAAATGTGGTTAAATATCTTAATGAGGAAAGGTGACTGGTGCTGATTTGCAACGTAGGCAGACGCTAGCATTAATGTCTCATACAAGAAGGAGCTTATGACCACTATAGAATGGAGCAAGGAGAAAGGAACTTTTCTATGTATACAAATTTACAGAGGAGGAACCAAGTTGTGCACAATAAGTGGAGTTTTTCAAGTTCTGCATCTGACTTTATACCATTAAGGCTGGGGCGTTTTTTTGGGGTTTACTTGATGAAGATCCTTGGTGAAGGCTGCTGGCCTGGGATTCAGGGCGGATTCCCAGTTTGGACATAATGATTTGACCTTAATCTACTAAAGAAGCTTGGTGTCTGTTAGCACCTGAAGAGTTAGAAAGTGAAGCGCCATTTATATTTGTAGTACTGAGCTCATAGGATGTTGGTGATCCCCTGTAGTTCATGTCTCTTGAATTTTTAAAGATGTCAGATCTTGGGATATTTGGTCCTTTAAAGTCACAGAAAGGGTGGTCATGGATGGCCACCATCATTTCTTGTTTTGTTTTATAGTAATACAAATGGACTATAATGTCTCTGGGATTTTGGTTGGTGGGAGGCTCGCTGTGTGTAGCCCACTCACTGCCCCATAAAGATCATTTCTCCTGGACCTGGTTTAGATTCCTCCTTATCCTATATGTATTGTTGCTGTTTCCATGTCCGTAATAGTCTGTGAGCGACACCGCTCATCTGTCTTATTCTCAAGGTCGTTGGTTCTGGATCCAAGAGAGGTGATTTCCATCTTAAAGTCGTCTATAAAACTTTTGAGTTTCTGTTGAAATTCCGTCTACCCTGAGGATCCAGCCACCAACCAAGATATATTTCAGCACAGGACTGGTTTTCTATGGGAGGTGGTCTATATTTTTGTCTGTACCCAGTTACCCTAGGGATTTCATGCCATGCTGAACAGGCATGGTAGGCATTATGGCAGGGGGAACCCACGCTGTAATCTTCCCTGCTATAGTGTCACCAGCGTGTCATAGCCTAGTGCTGGTAGTGGCTTTTTTGGTGATACCCCATGATGTTTATCCCCCTGATATATCCTCTACCAGCATAGTGTATGTTTCATTCTAACACACTAATGAGGTTCCCCATCAGCACGTATCTTCCACCGGGGTCGAGCACCCACAACACACAGTCTTATCTGCTGGTGTTTCCACCTCTACATACTACGTGAGTTACATGTAACCCCCTTACTGTACTTGTCCTATGTCTGACCTGCCCCTTCCCTCCCCCTCTGTAAGTGTACAGGGCAGTAAGTGTACGATGCATCTACCTCTACATAGGACTTACACTTATGTATTTGTCGTGTCCATGCGCAGTACGGAAATGTGAAATTTTATTCTCATATATTCGCACTCACAGCCAACTCTACACAGGACCCTCAGTGTTTTATATTTAATGAGTTACATGTCTAGTCTGTGATGTTTATTATAATTATTATATTTATTCCTAGACCATTGATCTGTGAGGAACCAGAGAATATTTTACTAGAAGTCATCTGAAGGTGTAACCCGTTCTGTGTAAATCACTGATTCCCTGAGGATGGACAAGGACAGGAGTGAGAGGATATTAAATCTCACCCTGGAGATCATCTACCTGCTGACTGGAGAGGTGAGGGATTCTGGGAATGTCAAATTGACATCATTCTTACTGCTATAAATAAAACAGGGACATGACTGGAGAGGTGAGGGATTCTGGGAATGTCACAGTGACATCATTCTTACTGCTATAAACAAAACAGGGACATGACTGGAGAGGTGAGGGATTCTGGGAATGTCACAGGGACATCATTCTTACTGCTATAAACAAAACAGGGACATGACTGGAGAGGTGAGGGATTCTGGGAATGTCACAGGGACATCATTCTTACTGCTATAAATAAAACAGGGATATGACTGGAGAGGTGAGGGATTCTGGGAATGTCACAGGGACTTCATTCTTACTGCTATAAATAAAACAGGGACATGACTGGAGAGGTGAGGGATTCTGGGAATGTCACAGGGACATCATTCTTACTGCTATAAATAAAGCAGGGACATGATTGGATAGGTGAGGGATTCTGGGAATGTCACTGACATTCTTACTGCTATTAATAAAACAGGGACATGACTGGAGAGGTGAAGGATTCTGGGAATGTCACAGAGACATCATTCTTACTGCTATAAATAAAACAGGGACATGACTGGAGAGGTGAGGGATTCTGGGAATGTCACAGGGACATCATTCTTACTGCTATAAATAAAACAGAGATATGACTGGAGAGGTGAGGGATTCTGGGAATGTCACAGTGACCTCATTCTTACTGCTATAAATAAAACATGGACATGACTGGAGAGGTGAGGGATTCTGGGAATGTCACAGTGACCTCATTCTTACTGCTATAAATAAAACATGGACATGACTGGAGAGGTGAGGGATTCTGGGAATGTCACAGTGACATCATTCTTACTGCTATAAATAAAACGGGGACATGACTGGAGAGGTGAGGGATTCTGGGAATGTCACAGTGACATCATTCTTACTGCTATAAATAAAACGGACATGACTGGAGAGGTGCTGTTAACCCTGTAAGGTTTACTATTTGTAATATGTACGTTGCTATGGAAACCTTGTGGCGCCTTATAAATAAAGGTTAATAATAAAGAATGTTTTATTCTTTGGTGTGTTATTTTATAGTTTATCCTTCCCATGATCCTCTCCTCTCTGGCTCACAGCATGGTGTCCATTCTCCCTTTGGTACTTTCTGCTCTCTCAGTCGTTTCACCTGAACAGCTGTAAATGAGCAGCAGGTAGACAGTCTCAGATAGAAGTATCAGTCCCACAATCTTCACAGATATTGGGATATATTACATTGGCCGCAGTATGTTGGGTTATTTCTATCACTAGCTGATACTTTGTAACTGAGTTTTACAATTCTGGGATGATTTCCATTTTCTGGAGTTTTTATTAAATGTTCTAGAGATACAAGAAATGCTTATTATACAAATATCACCCCTGCCTTAGCTGTAACTGTTTCCTATATGCACTGACCATTAGAGTGTATATATCACTTACCTCCCCTACTATCTTTCAAAGGTCGGCCATTCTGAGCCCCCACTTTAAACTCCTCTTACTGTTTGCACTGATTTATCCAAGCAGATGACAGATCCATGGGGGCCGGCTGTAGATTGAGGACTCAGATAGGTGGGCTCACTGAAGATGTCCGGAGCTGCAGGAGGGTGGGGAGCGGCATATCGATGCTGAATACCCCGACAACACCCCGACATGATGATTCCGAAGGGCTTCTTACTGACGATCCCCGATGACGACTGTTGAAAGCGACTTGAACCAATCACGAAGAAGTAATAAGACGGCTCCCCTCATGACGTCATTCACCATGGTGACGGGATTATCGCTGCTGTTAATGGTGTAATGTAAGTATGCGCCTATGTACAGTGCAGAAGGCTTCGTAAACTACATTGTACATAGGCGCATACTTACATTACACCATTAACAGCAGCGATAATCCCGTCACCATGGTGAATGACGTCATGAGGGGAGCCGTCTTATTACTTCTTCGTGATTGGTTCAAGTCGCTTTCAACAGTCGTCATCGGTGATCATCAGTAAGGAGCCCTTCGGAATCATCATGTCGGGGTGTTGTCGGGGTATTCGGCATCGATATGCTGACTACCACCGCTGCAGGAGAGGTAAATGCTATATACACTCCAAATTCCTGTATATAGGAAATAGTTAATATAGGATATGGGTCGTAATTATGGAATAGAATAGAATTATTGTTTATTTTCCACAATTAACCTCAGGGGCAAACGCAGGATTTGTAGAGGGGAATTTCCACACCATGCCGCCAGTGGGCGTGACCAGCATGCATGGGGGCGTGGCTATAATATTAGACAGTGCTTGGCTGCTTTCCAACTCTTCCTATCCCCATAATATACATGGGCAGTGCTGCGTGCACTACTGTTAGGTGCACGCAGCTCTCCCTTGTCCAGCAGAGCTGTGTGAAGCAGGAGCAGGGTCCAGCCACCTCAATTATACAGTGCCCCAGTCTTGGAGGGGGGTTTCCAGGCACTAGGAAACGCCCCCTCGGTTTGCCTATGAAACCCTAAATATAATTCCAAATATGTGGATTTTTATTCACCTGGATATCTCTCTCCATACACAGGATTACACAGCAGTGATAAAGAGACCTGGTGAGTGTGTGACACCCAGGAGCCGCCCCTGTGTGTCAGGAGGATTGAGCAGGACCCAGAGCCCCATCACGGTGCCTGAACCTCACTCACTGATACGTGAGGGAAACAATGACCAGAAGATCCTGGAACTGACCAACAAGATCATTCATCTGCTGACTGGAGAGGTGACTGCTGGGAATGGGACATTATACAGTAACATTAGGGGATGTGTCTGGGTGATGACTGTGTCATTGTGTATGTCAGGTTCCTATAAAGTGTCAGGAGGAGTGGGAGAAATTAGAAGGGCCCAACGGTCTGTACGAGGATGTGAAGATGGAGAATCACCGGCCCCTCACATTACTGGGTAAGAGGAGTCTTTCATTTATTGCAAAAGAAGAGCACAGTTTTGAGGGCCATCTAGATACACATCATCTGATAATCACACATAAGCAATGTACTCAGTCACTGTGTGTTCCTTACAGATGGATCCAGTAACAGAAATACCCCAGAGAGTGATCTTCATCCTTATTCACAGGATTGTAGAGAGGAAAATCCCAGGATCCCACAGGAGTATCAGGTAGATTTTAGGGTCTCACCAAATCCCAAAATTACTTTTAATTATACATTCTGTAAAATAGCTGTATGGATCTAACACAGATATTCTTCTGTTTTATATCATTTTATGATATTTCTATTTTGTGGGTTATTTAGGATGATGTCCTGACTGATATTAAAGTAGAAATTACAGATGGAGAGGAAGAGACGTATGTGAGGGGTGATCAGCAGTGTAAGGAGGAGGAAATCCCTACAGATACCAGCACAGGTGAGTAATAAACACTTATTACAGAAAACAGTCAGTGTTTCAGGTTGAATGAGGTTCTTTCGGTATCAAAGAGTTAATGACTCATGAATGCAAGATTTATTGTGACGTTTACCTTTATTTTTACGAGAAATATAACATAAAACAAAAAGTAAATCAAATACTTAGCTTCAAATATGTTCAACTAACAGTCAATTTCCAGGACCCCTCTTTCACACAAAAGCTGGAAAAACAATAGACACCTTTCTTCAAGGTCCAGTCATGAGACAAGGGTCTCTCTGGCTACATTCCAGTGTTATACTCAGAGAACAAAGGGTCTTGGAATCAACTTACAAACAATATATTTTCAGACTTGCTGTTGGTACATTATTGATAAGAAAGAATATATTCTCGCTCATGTGCAGAAGCATCTTGAGACACCGCCCTGGTATATGTGGAGATGTCTCGGCCCAGCCTTTGATCAGAGAAACATTTTACAATACACACAGAAAAGTATGAATACAACAAAAATAGACCTGAATGGCCATTTTGATAGACCTGTCACAGTCACATACTCAGCTTATTTAGCAAATATATCAGTCATATATTCTACACCCTTTTCTGTCAGTAAAAACTAATGAGGATAAAGTATCTGCCCAATGGGACAGTCAGGAGCTATCAGCCCCTATTATACTCCTGTTCTCCTCCTCACATCATATCATTGTGTGCTACCAGCCCAGAGATCTGACCAGTCTCCTCCTCACATCATATCATTGTGTGCTACCAGCCCAGAGATCTGACCAGTCTCCTCCTCACATCATATCATTGTGCGCTACCAGCCCAGAGATCTGACCAGTCTCTTCCTCACATCATATCATTGTGTGCTACCAGCCCAGAGATATGATCAGTCTCCTCCTCACATCATATCATTGTGTGCTACCAGCCCAGAGATCTGACCAGTCTCCTCCTCACATCATATCATTGTGAGCTACCAGCCCAGAGATCTGACCAGTCTCCTCCTTACATCATATCATTGTGTGCTACCAGCAGAGAGATCTGTCCACTCTCCTCACATATATCATTGTGTGCTTCCAGCCCAGAGATCTAACCAGTATCCTCCTCACATCATATCATTGTGTGCTACCAGCCCAGAGATTTGACCAGTCTCCTCCTCACATCATATCATTGTGTGCTACCAGCAGAAAGATCTGTCCACTCTCCTCCTCACATATATCATTTTGTGTTACCACCCCAGAGATCTGACCAGTCTCCTCCTCACATCATATCATCATCCTCATCATCAACATTTATTTATATAGTGGCAGCAAATTCCGTAGCGCTTTACAATTGGGAACAAACATTAATAAGACAATATTGGGTAATACATACAGACAGAGAGGTAAGAGAACCCTGCTCGCAAGCTTACAATCTATAGGACAATGGGAGTTTGAAACACAAGGGCATGTGCTACATCATATTGTACAATGGTCCAGCTAGAATACAAAGGTAAAAGTATTGAGTGGGCTGTGTGTGGCAATGTTGGTCAGAGGGTTGTTGTCTTGTGTTAGCTGTGTAGAGGGTTGTAATAGGGTAATCTAGGGAGATTAAGATGTTGGTTGAGGAATATCATAAGCTTGTCTGAAGAGCAGGGTTTTCAGAGAATGCTTGAAGGTTTGAAGACTAGAGGAAAGTCATACTGTGCGAGGGAGGGAATTCCACAAAGTGGGTGCAGCCCGATAAAGTCTTATAACTGAGAATGGGAGGATGTGAAGAGAGTGGAACAGAGACGCAGATCTTGTGCAGAACGGGGGTGTTGAGTTGGGAGATATTTTGAGACAAGTGAGGAGATGTATGTCGGTGCAATTTTGTTGACAGGCTTGTATGTTAGTGGAAGAATTTTACATTGGATTCATGAAATACAAGCAACCAATGTAGAGACTGACAGAGTGGCTCAGCAAAGGAAGAACGGTTTGCAAGGAAAATCAATCCAGCCGCTGCGTGCTACCAGCCCAAAGATCTGACCAGTCTCCTCCTCACATCAAATCATTGTGTGCTACCAGCCCAGAGATCTGACCAGTCTCCTCCTCACATCATATCATTGTGTGCTACCAGCCCAGAGATCTGACCACTCTCCTCCTCACATCATATCATTGTGTGCTACCAACCCAAATTTCTGACCAGTCTCCTCCTCACATCATATCTTTGTGTGCTCCCAGCCCAGAGATCTGACCAGTCTCCTCCTCACATCATATCATTGTGCGCTACCAGCCCAGAGATCTGGCCAGTCTCCTCCTCACATCATATCATTGTGTGCTACCAGCATAGAGATCTGACCACTCTCCTCCTCACATCATATCATTGTGTGCTACCAGCCCAAAGATCTGACCAGTCTCCTCCTCACATCATATCATTGTGTGCTACCAGCATAGAGATCTGACCAGTCTCCTCCTCACATCATATCATTGTGTGCTACCAGCCCAGAGATCTGACCAGTCTCCTTCTCACACCATATTATTGTGTGCTACCAGCATAGAGATCTGACCACTCTCCTCCTCACATCATATCATTGTGTGCTACCAGCCCAAAGATCTGACCAGTCTCCTCCTCACATCATATCATTGTGTGCTACCAGCATAGAGATCTGACCAGTCTCCTTCTCACACCATATTATTGTGTGCTACCAGCCCAGAGATATGATCAGTCTCCTCCTCACATCATATCATTGTGTGCTACCAGCATAGAGATCTGATCAGTCTCCTCCTCACATCATATCATTGTGTGCTACCAGCCCAGAGATATGATCAGTCTCCTCCTCACATCATATCATTGTGTGCTACCAGCCCAGAGATCTGACCAGTCTCCTCCTCCCACTGTCTGGTGTATCTCATGAGATGTCAGTCTGACTCCATGAAATTACCCATGAACCTCCTATACACTACCTCCTGTGTCAGTATCCATAACCATCTGCCTGTACTACCCCATGTGACATTACCATGAATATTTGATCCTCAGCTGTATGTTATCACTGTAATACTAATACAGTGTATGAGATAATTCTCCTCCCTCTAAGATCACAAACACCCAATCACAAATTACTCGTCACATTCCACCTTCTAACACACACCCGTCATTGCACAATAGCTCCCCTCCAATCTACGTGCTTGGATGCTCTGTACATTTGCTCTATATTCTGCTGATCTCACTCTACCGTGCTTTGCCCTTATAATTTAGTTTGTGCTGTTGCCTGCTCCATTCTCCTACTCTGTCTTGATGCTCCCCTCTGCTCTGTGTAAGAATGTGAGACCTAAGAGTAGTGTAAACCTGTATCCAGGACTCTTATTTAACTCTCTACTGTGAAGATACGTGGTTCCCAAATCAGAGACACGGTATTAGAGCAAAAATAGAAGGATGATTTATTCTGCAGAACAGGATTAAATACAGCACGGCCCCGTAATGATAGCAGGTCCAACAAATGAGGAAATCAGTTCAACTACATCCAGTGAGATATGTTCCACAGCGCATCTTAGGAAGAGCATCACCTCCTGGCAAAACGTTAGTCAGACACATCCAGCTCCCAGGGTAGCCTCTTTTATCACCTCCTAATCCCACCTTGGGATCTGCCTGTCCAGGGGAGTTGCAAAAGGTCTCGATTGGTGGACTGCTAACACTATCCAGCCCCCTCCCCTACCTCCCCAGGTGTCTTCCCTCAGGTGACCCCTGCTGGGTCAGGCTCCTGGCTGTCTGTAGAGCTCACTAGTGGACAATATGGAGCAAACAGAAATAACAATGATAGCTTAATTCACGTAACTACTGAGTGTTCCCTGTGGAGGTGGAATTTAACCCCTGAAGTACTTTTCCAAGGAGATTTTATAGTTACATCACTGATACTTCCTGATAACAACATGGCTAAAAAGTTTGTTTCAGGTATGGATTAGATTAAGGGGTTGTTACACCATACACCATGCCCGTTACTTTACATCTACTTTTGAGGCGCCAGTGTTTGCGTGAGATCAGTGTCTAGTTGGACATTGTCACTGGCTAATGAGTCTTCCTGTTCTAGGATGCTCGCTGGGCAATGTGAAATGTTACTCGCCAATGTCCACGTTTTGGCTGGAATTGTCCAAGCTGGATGCAATTTGCTTTTCACTGTGGCTGGGTTTATGCACTGTGCTTGGTAATGCAGTTTTCTAATCACAATGGAGTATTGGTAGTTTGCAAATTGAAATTAAACAGCTGACATGTCAGCTTACTCATAGTATGAATATAATGGACATTATAATATGTTAATCAATGTAAAATAAAAAGTCTTGATCCATACATTTATTTTATTTCCAGCAGATGGATGCAAACACAGGAATATCTCAGAGGAAAAACTCATTTTTTCTACAGATTTTGACATAGAAAATAATAACATCACACATGATTCTCCAGGAGAAAACCCCACTACCCTAAATGTACATCCAATACTTCACAGAGCAGATAAATCATCTGATCCGTTTAATAATGAGGAAGATTCTCCCGATAACATAGATATTGTTACATATAGTACAACTCATACAGATGACAATAAATTTCTGTGTCCTGAGTGTGGGCAATGCTTTATGGTTAAATCAGCTCTTCATAAACATCTGAGAACTCACACAGGTGAGAAACCATTTACATGTTTTGAATGTGGGAAATGGTTTACACATAAATCAGTTCTTGTTGAACATGAGAGAATTCACACAGGTGATAAACCATTTACATGTTCTGAATGTGGGATATGTTTTACACAGAAATCAAATCTTGTAAAACATAAGATAATTCACACAGGTGAGAAACCATTTACATGTTCTGAGTGTGGCAAATGTTTTACACAGAAATCAACTCTCGTGACACATCAGAGAACTCACACAGGTGAGAAACCGTTTACATGTTCTGAGTGTGGAAAATGTTTTACACAGAAATCAACTCTCGTGACACATCAGAGAACTCACACAGGTGAGAAACCATTTACATGTTCTGAGTGTGGCAAATGTTTTACACAGAAATCATATCTTGTTGAACATAAGAAAACTCACACAGGTGAGAAATCATTTACATGTTCTGAGTGTGGCAAATGTTTTACACAGAAATCAAATCTCGTGAAACATCAGAGAACTCACAAGTGAGAAACCGTTTACATGTTCTGAGTATGGCAAATGTTTTACACAGAAACCAAATCTTGTTGAACATGAGAGAATTCACACAGGTGAGAAACCGTTTCCCATGTAAATCAAAGCTTATTAGACATCAGAGAACACAGGACAAAAGCAAATGGATATGATAAAAGTTTTCTGTAATACTTCATTCAGGTGATTTATATAAATGTGAATTAAAAAGTAGGACTGTGTATGTATATATGGGGCAGCATGGTGGCTCAGTGGTTAGCACTTCTGCCTCACAGCACTGGTGTAATGAGTGTGATTCCTGAACAAGGCTTAATCTGTGTGGAGTTTATATTTTGTCCCTTGGGATTAATGTCAAGTGTGGCAGAATTGCTGGTGATGATATATTTATTTTTAATTAAACAATCAAAAGTTGTACAACAAAACTTTGAGTCGTCTAAGTACATAAAATACCATATTAGAGGTGTTTTTTTACTTTTTTTATAAGTATAACAAAACATACATTTTAAGTAACATACAATATCCTAGTTCTTCAATTCTGGTATCTTTAAGTATTATAAAGAAGAATTGAAATAGGAAGATGTGTATTACCTGCGTCACTGTGCACACGCTATCTTCATATCCTGTTCCTGGATAGCCTCGTTACATAACCACACACTTTTATATTTCATAAGCCACCCATACTCCAGTCCATTATACTGTATTATCATCCAATTCTCAGAGTTCTATATATACTATTTACTGTCTTACGGCAGTATGAAACTCATAATGAGAATACAGATATTTGTATGAAAAAGCATATTTACTTACAACATTGTTACAATATATATTAAACAACATCTTACACACAGTACATATAATAGTTCAACATCTATGACAATCTGTGTGTAGGTTCATTAACTTATATTACTAATTTCTTACTATAGCTCATAAATGTGTAAATATCTTGTTTGTGTAGGTAGATGTATGTATACATGTTTGTCCCAGATCCCATTAAACTATTATTATCATACATATATTACACTATATAAATGCACTGCTATTCCTGTATACAATCCACACATAATCAACACACAATCCTCACTATATCACAAATGAATAATACATAACACCATACTCTTGCAACATGCACATACATATCACAACTTCCATATATTCTCAATAGTACATCACACTACAACAAATGTGTATCTCACATGGAGGCCATTATTGGCAATTACAGTGACCATAATAACTTATAAAACACAAACTCCACTTAACCATTTAAAACACCATATTCCTTGTGACAGGATGGACCTCCTATGCCACCTTGTCTGTTGTGTTGCTGGGGACCGGTTGGACTTGCCTTGCCACTGTCCGCGCCACCAGTGGACTCCTTTGCGGCGCACAGAACCGTGTCTGAGTAACCTTCGCTTCTGGTGCACCCCTTCCCTGGGCATCTGGGCTGGTATCCCTGACCTCTTCTCTTAGATCAGGGTCACTGTGGATGGTCCCCCCGGGTCTATCACACTGGCCAGAGCTGCAAGGTGGCGGGCAGAGCGTCGGTACTGGAATGTTGGCTCCCAACCTCAACAGACAGATAAGGGATTCGATTGGGTCTAATCTGGAGGTCACAGGAATTACAGAACAGGTAAGTAGTTGTCAAAGCAGGAATTTGAAGCAGTGATATTTTATTAGCTCAAGTGTCCTTATAAGGACAGTTACTTACACCAGTTTGTGGTACTAGCGATTTTTGCAGAAGTTACAGATGGTATGATACATGGTCAAACAGCTTCTCTTTATACAGATTCTGACACAACTGTTAGCAGGGGGTAACACCTTCCCCTGATCCTAGATGGCTCCGGAAAGACTTATAAATCACATTCAATTATTACCATTAGGATGTAATATATTCTTTAACCGTGGAGCTAACGCAATATCCTAATACTTGTATCCTGAATCTACATTGCTCAGACAGGTTTCGGTCTCTCTAACAAGACGTGGCAACAGGTATTGACCTCCTGCTGGGCCTTCAGGCTGAGCAGGTTCTTGTCACCCCTGCGATTAGCCTAATTGGCTAATAACTTTTGTAATATAGTTTAATGGAGTGTGAGGAACCATGGAAGGCAGTTTATGTCTGCATATAGGTGAGACTACAGGGTTACATGTGGCTATAATGGGAGTATAGTTTGTAATGTATGATAAATGGTGAGTGTGTCTTGTGTTTGTATGTGATATGAATGAAGTTATATGCATTTATATAGAATTGTATTTACTAAATGGCAGCAAAGGATTAAGGCTACTATCTGTGTATATGTTGTGCTGTATAATGGAATTACATTATGCCTAATGGGTTGTGTATTGAGAGGCACTATGGTTGTAATATACATGTAGAGTTAGTGTTATGAGAACTGTGGTCTATATCTGGAGGATTATGTGGTATATATGAGAATAGTGTGGTATGTGAAATGCTTGTGAGATGTGAAATACCATGGTAGTAAAAGAAGGTGGCGGATGCCATTTTGGATGCTGAACTTGTAATACTATTCTGAGAGGTTTATGTGATAGATATGGAGGTTTCAATGTGATATACATTCTAAGGGGAGATGTGCTGGGGTGGGGACGTGTCAGACTTTCCTACACTAAGGGAACATTTACTAAAATTTCTAAAATGAAAATTGGAGGTGTTGCCCCTAGCAACCAATTAGATTCTAGCCATCATTTTCTAGAATGTACTAGATAAATAATAGCTAGAATCTGATTGGTTGCTATGGGCAACACCTCCAATTTTCATTTTATAAGTGTTAGCTAATCCAACCCTAAGTGGGTTTTCTCACAAAGTTTAAGGTAGTGTACAGTAAAACAACACCGATGAACAAACAAGGAACAAATTGTGATACCTGTCAGTAATGAGCTTCACCTGCTACTCCACTTCTTATTTCACTGTTCTGGACATTGTAACTTGGTTTATACCCTGTTTTGCTCTCTTTATCTTCCTGCTTCACTTTCACCATCCAGCAGCTCATCTCCCGCTCTCGCTCTGACCCCTACCCATTTACTTGCTACTTCTCATGTCCACAAACGCTCTCACCACTTCATGCCTGGTCCTGCCCCTTCACTGCTCTCCTGCCACTAATTCCCCCCTCCCACTATTTTCTCATTGCCTTTGTATCCACTGCTCTTACCTCTACCATTATTGTACTACATTGCCTTCGTCATTGTACTGCTCTACCACAACATTACTTTGCCATACTGTTTTATCACATTGCATTGCTGATTACCGATTACATTCCCACTGTCATACCACCCTTGTCACTATCTGAGGTTCTACACTACCTAGGCCCATCCACCTTCTAGGCCTCTGCACCATCCTAGATGTTGCCCAAATAGCTCTCTGCGCCATCTGAAATCTACAGGACTCTGTACCACATAAGCCTCTGCACCATCATGACCCCATCTAGGCCTCTCTACATCATGGCCTCATTATAATACAGACCTCTGCACAATAGTTAACCCCACTCTGCCATTTTGTTCCCATTTACTCCTTTTCGCTCTTATCTTCTCAATTTAGAATGTAAGCTGTCACGGGCAGGGTCCTTTACCCTATGTCTCATGTCTGTCCACTCTCTGTCCCCGTTTTGTCTTCTGCTGAATTGTTTTTGTATGCCATGTGATTTGTTCTGTTAAGAAGATAACTTAATACATGGATGCAATTATCTGTACCCATTGTTCTCATCTGTATGCATTTGTGTAATTCTATGATTTTTTTTTATGATCTACCCTCCTATGTACGGCACTGCGGAAACATTGTGGCACCTTATAAATAAAAATAATAACAATATATACAGTATATGTTGTGATCTTGTTGGATTTTATGGAGACTTGTAATGGAGACTTAATAGGTAACAGTAATTCTTACACACACACTACATATTTATAAAACAGGCAATTAATATAATGTATTGTATTAACATCTATTCTAACATGTATGATAATATCTATGCTAAGAGTAAATCAAGCATATTGATGTTGTATACCATTCTTACTGCAGTTCTATATTATTTGTAAGATTGTTGTAGTTTCACTTTAAAATATTTTGTATTCTAATTATAACTTGTCTGTTGTCTTTCTTGATAATAAGCATAAGCTTCTGATATAAATATTGTTCTTGCGGATTTAGAGCAAACAATAATTGTATTCCTTAGGTTAAGCCGGAAACTCCCTTTTCAAGTAGTTTATTAATGATATTAGTCATATATAAGTTATTAAATGGGAATTAGAATATTTGCCTCATTATTAGACCCTCAGTGATACCAGAGAACAATAGCACACCATTTAACAGTAAAAATTAAAAGTGTGCCTTTTTATTTAAGATTTTATATATCCCTCCAATGCCATTTGACTACCTGTGTTCAGTTTGTATATTATACCCAGGTTGTATGGGTTTCCTTCTGGTGCTCCAGTTTCTGTATAGTTCCTAACATTCTAGTAGGTTAATGATTGTCAGGCGCCGTCCTGCTTCTGCCTCCAGAATGGCGCCTGCCTCCATTCAGTATCGGCGTCCCGCTGCTTAGGTACAATTTTGCCGTTCTATTCGCATGCATATGCTGAGCTTGGTAACCGTTGCATAGCAACGTGACGCTGTTCCTGTTGCCATACGTACGCATGCGCAAGGCACCGCGGTCCGTCGCCCTGCGTTGAGCCGGTGATTGGTTGCGGTTTTCCCGCCGATTGGATGCACCTATCAGGGATCTCTCTCCTCTATTTAAGGAACTCTCTGAGGCCATTTGCTTGCCAGAGTATTTGGTCTTCAGCCTTGCTCCAGTGTTTGTTCCTGTATTATTACCTTATTGGATTCTGATCCTGGCTTGTTCCTGACTTGTCCTTTGGTTCCTGAGTTTGGCTTTCAGTGATTCTTGGTACTGATCCGGCTTCCTATCCATTCTCCTGCTCCTGATTTGGCTGTATTCGTCTCTCTGGTTCTGACCCGGCTTGCTGACCATTCTTCAATCCTGCATCCTTGTGTGCCGTCACCGATGCCTAAATTGTTACCTCACCAGCTAACTGATACTGAGGGCCGCGACCTGCACGTCCCTTGCAGCGAAGTCCAAACCTCCTTGCGGGGAAAACCAGGGGTGTGTTAGACTCCGCGCCTCAGTGCTCAGTAGCGTCAACTGCTGGCAGGTATCGCCAACTCCGTCTTCGTGATTGTGACAATGATACTGTGTGTCTGTAAATAATTTAGACTGTAAGGTCCACTAAAGCATGGCCTGGTGTGAATAAATAAAAAATTCTCTGGGAGTAAATACTATTTGGTGAGTTATGTTCTGCAGGTATCTTTTATGAGCAGGCACAGTCTTGGAGGGAGGAATGCTCTGCAGGTTTTTTGTAGTTGTTATTTTTTATGAAATTGCTCTACTGTCGGTTTCTAAGACACGCAGGCCCTAAACTATGATAAAGCTAAACTAAGAAAATGTAATAGTACTGTATGTGTGTATTCCAGTGATCACACAAATCTGAGAATTAGCAGCTCCACCATTTTGTGAGTGACAGCAATCTGACTCCATGATAGTGCTGAATCTGCAGCTAACCACAGGATGTGATGACATACCATGTCTGTATTGTGTGAGTGACAGCAATCTGACTCCATGATAGTGCTGAATCTGCAGCTAACCACAGGATGTGATGACATACCATGTCTGTATTGTGTGAGTGACAGCAATCTGACTACATGATAGTGCTGAATCTGCAGCTAACCACAGGATGTGATGACATACCATGTCTGTATTGTGTGAGTGACAGCAATTTGACTACATGATAGTGCTGAATCTGCAGCTAACCGCAGGATGTGATGACATACCATGTATGTATTGTGTGAGTGACAGCAATTTGACTACATGATAGTGCTGAATCTGCAGATAACCACAGGATGTGATGACATACCATGTCTGTATTGTGTGAGTGACAGTAATCTGACTCCATGATAGTGCTGAATCTGCAGCTAACCACAGGATGTGATGACATACCATGTCTGTATTGTGTGAGTGACAGCAATCTGACTCCATGATAGTGCTGAATCTGCAGCTAACCACAGGATGTGATGACATACCATGTCTGTATTGTGTGAGTGACAGTAATCTCACTACATGATAGTGCTGAATCTGCAGCTAACCACAGGATGTGATGACATACCATGTCTGTATTGTGTGAGTGACAGTAATCTGACTCCATGATAGTGCTGAATCTGCAGATAACCACAGGATGTGATGACATACCATGTCTGTATTGTGTGAGTGACAGTAATCTGACTCCATGATAGTGCTGAATCTGCAGCTAACCACAGGATGTGATGACATACCATGTCTGTATTGTGTGAGTGACAGCAATCTGACTCCATGATAGTGCTGAATCTGCAGCTAACCGCAGGATGTGATGACATACCATGTCTGTATTGCGCAAGGAACACGTCCATTAAGGTTTCTGGCTTAATCGTCGTAATTTCATTGCTTTTTGGAGTTTGAGTGGAAGAGTTTCAATAGTTTTCTTACATTTTAGATGCTGTGTAAGGAACCTTAATCGGAGATGTTAAACCGTAAGGTTTTTTGTCTATGGAATTTCATAGCTTTTTGAAAAGTGAAAATATTTATAATTTAAAATTTCTAAACCTAGAATTTCACAGCAGATAAGAATAACTTGGTTCATTTAATTTCCCTTATTTTTCTTAATGTTTAATAACCAAACATATATATATATTGCTCTATTATGCTCACCTATGCCACCTCTGTTACATGCCTATTAAACCTATCTCTTAGCTTTTTGACAAAGTAATTTTTCCTCAGATTTCTTCTAAACCAAGTACCCTCCATTTCTAGTGCATGTCTTTTTCTCCCACATACCCCAGTGCCCACCAGCTTTGTGATCGCATACACACATGCCACCACCAAGTGCAGCAGCTTTTCTAAAACGCATCTTCCCAATGTGCACCAGTATTTCTCACACGCCATGCACACCAGCTTTACTTTAACATGTCACGCCGGAATAATAACTGAAGCCCTGCGGTGCCAGGGCTAAAAATGCTAGTGTGTTTCCCCTGCAGCCCCCAAACCCCAGCCATCTTCCCTGTAACTGGTAAATATGGCTAATTCCTCCTGCTCACAGAAGGAAATCTACTAGTGGGAGTTCGGCGAGATGACAGCTAAAATTATAAGCTCCGCTGCCTTGTAAAGGCAAGTTTCCCTTTACAAGGCAGCGCCGCTTTAAATTTTAGCTGTCATCTCGCTGAACTCCCGCGAGTTGAAGAAACCGGAGTATGATACATTTACCCCCTAGTCTGAAAACTCCTTGTACACTGAGTTATGCTCTCAAAAAAGGGAAAAACTGACTTCTTGCAAATCAGAAATGGAAAAAAATGGTGAGATTTTCAAATTTAGAGTATCCCTAATTTGTAATTTTCTATTCTTTTTTTTTCTGAAATTTGGCATGCGGCACCTATGGACGGTTCTCCAATGGCATGCCAAATTTGAGCTTAATAGCTATAATGCTCTTTATACTGTAGCCCCGCGAACACCATGGCCCCATCTGACATGGTGGAATGCAGATTATTAGATTCAACCATAATATAAGGGCATGACTGTGCCCTATATATATAGGAAGTGGTGAGAGAGCTTAATAAAGTATGAGGAGTAGACAGGAGAAGCCTACAGATCAGCTCATTAATTACAAAAGATAGGTAACAGGAGTGTGCAGCCTGCCATCAGTGATAATCAGCGGGTGTGGCCTAATCACCAGAACAATGCTAAGCAACCAGCTGGTGAGTCGCGGTGCCCATCGCTGAATCTAACAGAGGGGAATAGCTAGTCTGGAGCTTTCAATCATTATAAGTTTAGTCCTCTGTCCATGGAGGCACGTAGTGATGAAAGTCAGGTGGTCTCCGCTGTGTGAGAACAGGTTCTTTCAGACAACACCTGAAACACAGTCTATGATTATATCGCTGCATCAGGAAGGCTTTGTTGGTCTTTGGAGGGACTACCTGACGTGTACAGTGTCATTAGTATCTTGTGTCTATGGATTAAAGTCCACGTATAAATAAACTCCTAGTTCTAATTGATTGACTAGAGATCAAGTTGGTCTTACTATTGTCCTCTGGAACATCTTGATGATTGGTAGGGAGACTGACTTGTCCTGACAATGTCGAATGGCTAGGTTTAGTCATCATGCTGGTGATGGTGTTTAGGAGAAAAATATGGACTATTTCTCAAGTATTATGTGGTTAATCTACTTGCTATGGATATGCTATGTTAAAATGATGAGTATTTATTTCCATTAGCAACATGTAATAGTACTAATAGCTATTCATATATTAACAGTACACTGCATACAATGTATTGCTCAGGGAGCCCTAACAGGGCAGGTTTTCCAGGTAGCCAGTGAAATAATTCTACCACCTGTAGATATTTAACAATATGTTAGTCAGCAATGAATACACCTGTGCTCCAGCAAGAGATATGGAAAACATGCACTGTTAGGGCTCTGATCTATGCAACAGATAATATAGTTAATATCAAATGTATTTTTTCCACAGATCTACATATAGATTAGTATTTAATGACAATGAGTACAAAGCTAAGTACAGATGTCTGATCTTCAGGACATTTCATCTACTGCAAGTGGTTCAGAATTATAGATCCGATAGAAGGCTTAGAGCAGGGGGAGCTCAACACCAGTCCTCAAGAGCTACCAACAGGTCATGTTTTCAGGATTTCTGTCTGTAGAAACAGGTGGGATAGTTACTGACCCAGAAAAATAGATTAACTCACCCGTGTATTATTAAAGAACTCGTTAAACCATGAACACTTGGTTGCACTTGAGGACTATACTTGAGCACCTCTTAGAGTACTCAGCTTAAACTCCATGTGTGACATTCAGAACCATCATCAGTGTTAATAAGAATTGAAACCCATCAGATAATATTTCACTACTGCACGCTGACAAGCTGAATCTTCCAAGAGGATATTACAAGAGGAAACTACCTCCTTTTATATTATCTAATCCATGTAAGTAACATTGACATAATAAATTGCATCTAAATTGCACATAGATGGGGTGTAATGTGTTTCCCTGTCAAACCATTCATTGTTGGTTAACACTTAAACAAATACCTCACACTGCTGGTTACTAACCGCAGACCCATTGTGTATTTTTCTCTTTACCCTTATTTCCATTATCCACATATGAGATAGTGTCATCTTTTAAACCAAGATTAACACAAGAAACATTGACTTTATGGTACTTATTAACCCACAATTGGAACCTATTGAAGCAATTATATTATGTATTTTACCTTATCATAACATCTAGACCCATGCATTATATTCCAGGTATATGCATGTATATGTGCATCAGTTCTCAATCAGTTATACGTTTTTAATTAATCTTGAATTGCCCTTTTATATACCACCACTAAATTGTATCTAATCTGTATGGACGTAATGCATACCCTTTTTTCTACAATACCATTATTACAAATATAGATTAGGGATGAGCGGGCTTGGATATCTGAAATCCGAGCCCACCCGAACGTTGCCGATCCGAGACGGATCTGAGACAGATCCGGGGATTCCCGCCAATTGCAAAACTGAAACTGAGGCTCCGAGTCATAATCCCGTTGTCGGATCTCGCGATACTTGGATTCTATAAATTCCCCGCTAGCCGCCGCCATCTTCACTCGGGCATTGATCGGGGTAGAGGGAGGTTGTGTTAGGTGGTCCTCTGTCCTGCTATATCTCGTGCTGTGCTGTGCTGTGTTCTGCTAATGTTTTTTTATTTAAAACTTGCAACATAACATTACATATGAAACAATAAAACCAATAAACTTTACTAAAGGTGGCACCAACCTATATTAAAAAAGACCAACTGAAAACAAAGGCTGATTTGCCTAACTTAACCGAAAGTCCAGAAGGGCTATTTGCCCAATTCATAAGTCCAGTAAATATAAAAGGATAAAATCACATAAAACAAGAAGGTGCCACCAATACAAACAACAAACCCAACTCATATACATCACCGTATCCCACTAAGAAGCAAGTTGTAGGTGCATGTAAGCCATACTTGAAAAATTTTTCCACCACACAAAATCTAATGGGGTGAAAGGACAGCAAGAGAAGCCACTTAGAAAGGAGAGGCACCAGACTTTGACCCCCTAAGGAGGTCTCAGACTCCGCCACAGCCTGAGCCAGTTAGCATTGGACATCCGGCGACCCTCCATGCCCCTCAATTTCCACACCTCGTGGAGAATATCTTCCACCACTACCTCACAGGGAAGGACTTTCTGCCGGATGGTGACCTGACACCGTGCGTTCCATGTGAAATACCTGACCACTAAACTGACTAAAAAAAGTGTACAGAAATCAAAAGCCCTCCACCTTGCCTTGAATGCCCCGTAGACCCATTCAGGGTAACTAAGCCCCGAAAGGCAGGGGATCCCCAGCGACCTGGAGACTCTTTTATAAACCTTTACATTAAAGGGACACTCGAGCAAGAAATGGTCCATAGTCTCCTCCACCCCTAGACACTCCTCTCGGGGGCAGCCACGATCATCAGCATTTCTGTGCTTGAGGTTCCCTCTTACATAAAGTCTCCAGGGCAGTCTCTCAGTGACAGCGGAACCCAAAAGTGGGAGTGCAGGACTCTCTTCTCCAACTCCCTTCTAGAAGAGCTCCCAACTTCCCCCGCCCCTAAGCCCCAACGCCTTGTCACCTTCAATCCCAAGGAAACGTAGGTCGGGAGATACCCATGCCGGACCCGGAAACTCTTAACGGTGCCTCCCCCATACCATGCACTGAGGAAGGGATCCACCCATACCCTGAAGCCTCCCACCCACTGAGGAGGGGTCTCAACTAGGAGACTACTAAGGTGCAACTTCAGAAAGGTTGACATAAAGAACAGCACAGGGTTAATCATACCCAGGCCCCCATCCTTCCTCAGTCGGTAGGTCACAGCCCGCTTGACCAGATTCAGCCTATTCCCCCAGAGTAACTGGAAGAAAACTGCATAAACCCTAGACCATAAAGACTCCGGCAAAAGGCACACATAGCTGATGTACAGGAATACCGGGATCAGGAAGGTCTTGATCAGGTCCACCCTTTCCCGGAGAGAGTGTTTCCACCTCTTCCAGCTCACTACCTTCCGGGAAGCTTCCTCCAGCCTTAACTACCAATTTTGCTTGGCATAATCACCAGGGCCGAAATGAATCCCTAAAATTTTGATCTTCTCACTCGCCCGGGGAAGACTGTCTGGAAGGTTGAATTCACAACCCTCCTCCCCCATCCAGAAAACTTTACTCTTTTCCTGGTTTACTAATGAGCCACTGGCCTCAGAATACCCACGGACCAGAGTCGTTACCTCCTCAGCTTCCGCGGAACTCGACAAGACAACAGTAACATCATCAGCGTAGGCCACTACCTTCAAGGTGCACTCCAGACCCAACAGCACACCTCCCAACGAGCTACCACCAACCCTTCTGACGAAGGGATCTATGGCAAACACATACAGGAGGGGGCTCAGGGGACAACCTTGTCTTACTCCAGAGCTGACCTCAAAGGACTGACCCACCCAACCATTCACAAGAGGGAAGCTCTCGGCTTGTCTATAAATGGTACGGAGCCAATTCACCACCCGCACTGGAAGACCATACCACAGAAGTAGAGCCCAAAGGTACTCATGATTTACCCTATCAAAAGCCTTCGACTGATCTAAGGCTAAAAGGTACTTCCCCCACTTCTCCGCACGGCACCGCTCAAAGGCCTCCCGCACCGTCAGGACAGCACTGAAAGTGCTTCGGCCCTTCACAGTGCAGTGCTGAGAAGGAGAGAGCAACTGGCCGGAAACCTGCATCACTCTATTAAAAAGCACCTTCGCCAGAATCTTCCTGTCAGTATTGAGAAGAGCGATGGGGCGCCAGTTCTCAATACATGACTGATCTTTCCCCTTGGACAGTAAGATAAGGGCAGAGACCCTCATGGAGGGAGGCAATAAACCTCTGCCCAGGCTCTCATTAAAAACCTCCACGAGACGCGGAGCCAGGATGTCCCCAAAGATTTTAAAGAACTCAGATGTAAGACCATCTGGGCCTGGGGCTTTCTTGACAGATAAACCATCTATCGCCATCCTGACCTCGTCCACCGTTATTTCATCGCCCAAGGACTCAAGCAGGCCGCTAAAATCACCAAGGCCAGGAGTTTCCCTCAAAAACTGGTCCATCCTCTCTTTGTCAAGTGACTTCTCCGATAAGAGATCGGAATAGAAGGACCGCACAACACCAAGAATGCCCTCCTTCTCCTCCCTAAGGACACCCTCAGCATCGCGCAAGCCCCTCACCTCCTTAGCATCTACCGAGTTCCTACAGCTCTGGAAAGGATCGGGCGAATGGTACCTCCCATAATCCCTCTCCAGAACCAAGGATGCATACCGGTCATACTGTATCTCTCTCATCTGAGCCTTCACCCGGGGGATCTCCCCACTATCCCCCTGGCCAGAGATCAAGAACCCAAGTTTTTACCTCAGTGCCATGTAGGTGCTCTCTTTTAACAAGTTATTTCTGGCTACAAGGCCCCGAAAAAAGCTCCGGGTCCTTTTCTTCAGCATCTCCCACCATTCAGACCTACTCCAACCTGCCTCCAAAAGTGATTCCTGGGATTCAAAGAAGTCCCTAAAAGACTGTCTTATCAACTCCTCCTCTAGGAGCTTAGAGTTCAGGCGCCAAAGACCCCTACCCTTCCGAAGAGTCTCGGAAGCATTCAAGGACATAGATAGGTAAACGTGGTCGGAGAACTCTACCGGCCTCAGCTCTGGAGCCAAGGTTTTCGAGCTCTCCTTAACAAAAAACCTATCTATCCTAGACCTACAACTACCTCTATAAAAAGTGAAACCCGTGTGGTCTGGAAAATGACGAATGTGTGCATCCACCAGACCAGCCTGCCTGACCATACTTGCTAAAAAAAGGGAATCATAGCCCAGAGAAGTCCTTGAACCTCCCCTGTCTTTTGTCCTAGTGACGATGTTAAAATCACCACCAAAGACTATCTGCCGGGCTGTAAAAAGGTATGGCTTTATGGCGCTGAAGAGGCATTTCCGACACCACTTTGTTTGGGGTCCATAAATATTAATCAGCCTTAAGTCATGCCCCCTCAGTTTGACATCTATCACCATGCACCTACCTACCTCAAGCTCAATGACTCGCTGGATGGTTATCATGCCGGTAAAAAGCACCGCCACCCCACCGTACGGCTCGGCCGCAAGAGACCAGTAGGAGGGCCCACGCCTCCACTCTCTTTTGGCTTTATGTAGGTCGGCTAGTTGACCTAATCTGGTCTCCTGCAAAAATAAAAAATCCGCCTCAACCGTGCTGAAAAAATCAAAGGCCAGATAACGAGCTCGTTCGGAAAGAATAGATGCCACGTTAATAGTGGCAAATCTAATGGGCTGGGAAGCCATCCTTCAGAGCTTTAGACAGTAGTAACAACTCACTTCTTTTTTATTTTCCTCCCTGAATCCTCATCAGAGGAGCCAAACCTTTTATAACTAAGGCCTGCCTGCAAAGACTCCTCCCCCCTGAGGACAACTTCTTCCCCCAAGGGAGGGACTCCGCCTGACCCTACCATCCTACCCGTTGACCCACCAGGATCACCGCCACCCAGGGGCCCTGCTCCCAACAACTTAACCGGATCATGAGGCAAACCAGAGGGTTTGCTATGGGGGACCTCAAGGGGTTTCTGATTAGGAGGTACAGGACACACGGGAGGATCCTGACTCTGAGGAACAAGGACCGGGTCACTCCCTGAAGACCGATCTCTCACCACCGGGGACTCTGGCTCCCCACTAGGGGGGCCGGCTTCTATGGGATGGCCAGGGGGGGGATCCTGTATCAAGGGGGGAACTAGGTCTTCTACGGAAGGAGGCCCAGATGGGGTTGTCACCTTATCCTTCAAATAGTGCCTAGCAGTTTTCCTGACACTGGTCTTTCTCATTATTTTGCTATCTCCCCTAAAGGCAGGTCCCTTGACTTTTGTGATTTCCTATTTTGCCTGGTTACTTGGACTAAAGCACCTTCCCTATTCACCCTAATCTCCCCCTCCTCCATACTTTCTTCCTCGCTTGACAAGAACTGGAACCTGTTTGATAGAACTAACCCTTCCTTCCCCGTACCCTTCTTCTTGCTTTTGCTCTTTTGCCTGGACCATTCATTTGTCTGAACTTTGGCCATCGAAGGTACTGATAACTTAGTTACAAGGGGCGGGGGATTTGGCGGAGGAGCAGGACTTTCCATGGGTTCTGCCGGTTTCTCCACTGGTTCCACATTTTCTACCACCTCGACTGCCCTCATTATTTCTTCATCTGTAACCGCGGCGTTATGAGCCGCATGGGGGCACTTACTGAAGGGGTGGCCTATTGTGCCACATAAATTGCACCTGATTTGGTTGCATGTCCTGGTTTCGTGGCCCATGCCCCCACAATGCCCACACTTTTGTTGGGGACAGTTGGCACTGAGGTGGCGGAAGTCCCCACATCTGTGGCACATCCTCGGCTGGCCCGGGTAGAAACATTGGATCCTATCGCGACCAATGAAAGCCGCGGACGGCAAGTGTACTAGGCCAGCCTCCGTGCATTTTAGATCTACTGTGGTGGACCATCCGCCACCCCAGACGCCATGACTTGGGTCTGGCACTTTGACCAGAGGCGAAACCATCTTTGCAAATCTCCCCACCCAAAACCCAAGGTCCGCTGCTGGTATAGACTCGTTTCTTACCAATATAGTAATTTTAACTCGCTCCTGGCGAGTTATGGCGATAGCCTTATAATTAACCCATGGATCTCTCGACCTGCACCCACCCCACCTGCTCCAGAAAGTCTGCAGGCCCTGATATGACACGAAGCTTACATCATACTCCGCAGTGTTAACAGGGTGGATGCAGGCAAAGAGATCCGCTGGGACAAACTTAAATGACTCTAGGAAAACTTTTAAAAAATCTGGTCTGTTAGGGGGGTCTTTCCCCATATATTTTAGTTGTACAACGTTGCGACGCCTGAAAGGCTGAGCCGCCGTTGGGCCAGGCCCTATTATCTGGGTATTCATACTGGGCCTTAAACCTAAGTTAGATACTGCACCCGCATATGACATCAGCCCTGGGTGAATACTTGGCCCCAGGAGAGGACTCTTAGGACTTGTATTTGGCCCCGGGAGGGAACTTGGATCTACCTGGCCTGACCCCGGGAGAGAACTTGTACTTGGCCCCGGGAGAGGATCTTTTGACCTCATAATCGAGCCCTGGACAACAATATCTCCCTGTACCCTAAGACTGCTACCCCCCCACAAGTTTTGACGCTATGAAGGGCCTGCCTCTTCTGAGGCTGTCATACAGACTCCAGAACTGCTCACTAGTACATCACCACCAACCAACATGTTAGGCATAGTCTTAGACGCACTTTCTATTAAAGCAGCCGCTTTCCTGGCTCTGTCTGTTATGCATAAGGGACCATATGTAGTATCAATGATTTTGGCCTGAGTCGGGCTGAGTTCACTCCTCAAATTACCCCCCCGCTCCTTATGCTCAATCGCAACCACCCTCTCATCTGTACACACCGAGACAGCATTTTTAACTACTCCAACCGTATCAGTAGCATTAGCATTATCGGTAACATTAACATTATCTGCGACATTAGCATTATCAGCAATATTAGTATTGTCAGTAACATTAATAGCTACGTTAGCATTATCAGTAACATCAACATTATCTGCGACATTAGCATTATCAGCAATTTTAGCATTGTCAGTAACATTGATAACTACACCAGCATTGTCAATAATATTAGCATTATCAGTAACGCAAGCATTACCAGTGACATTAGCATTGTCAGTAATATTAGCATTATCAGCTACATTAGCACAATCAATAATATTAGCATTATCAGTAGCATTAGCATTGTCAGCAACGGATGTACTGATCGGGATCGCTGGGTCAGGCCGACAGCGAGACTGCGCCACGGAGGACAGCACAGCTGCTGTGTCACAGGCTACCACCCTGGTACTCCCTGGATCAGACCCCGCCTCAGCTGCTGCCATATTACCGCTAGGTATTGCTTTTATTACATTAATCTTAACATTCTTTGAGTCCGAAGGGATCATGGAGCTTACCGGTCTCTGGGCCGATTTGTCACTTCCGGTATCTTCCGGAAAAGCCGCGGGCGGCTGGGAATACAATACGGTCCCCCCTACAGAAGCCCGCACTGTACACCCACCGGGGACACCTTCGGTTCCTACCTGGCCCTTCACCGACCTTTGCTCACCCTCCAACACACGGATCTCGCTGTAGAGACCGCCATCTTCGGTTACCTCCTGCGACCCGGCCGCCATGTTTGGAGGCAGCGGCGCTGAGTCTTCTAGGAGCGTTGCCTGTTTAATCACTTTTAATTTAACCAGCAATTCTTCCTTTTCTTTCAGGGTTTCGGCTAGCTCTTCAATCTCCGTCGAGTACATCGCTCTGTCGCGGCTAAAAGCGCGATTCCTTTTCTTTCTCTTTTTAGTGATAAGTCTGTCAAGACCGCTGATTTCCAGTTCCAGTGTCTTGATCTGAGCACCAATCTCCATCTCATCTGGATCACTGTCCTCCGAATCGGGCAGACACACTGTTGCCGGATCCACCGCCATATTAGGCCCGTCCTCCACCTCACCCGATCCCGACTCCTGTTGCATCACAGAGTCAGATGCCTGGATCTCCCGGGCCCCTCCAGACCCCATCCTGGGTCCCGTACGGGAGGATCCTCCCCTAGCCTGTTGTATCAGCACAGGCTGCAGGGTTTCCAGGTCCACACACGGCTGCATGTTCAACCCCGCTGACAGTTTCACCCCGGGCCCCAGTTGCCTCACTGGAGTCAGGGTACACATCTCCACCTCCTGCCCCCCCGTATTAGACTTCATACGGGATAGCTTAGGCCTGGTAAGTTCACTAGGCCCTGGGTGTACGTCCATCTCCTCCATCATGCTTAGGGAAAACACATCCACAGATCCCGGGGAAACCCCTTCAGTTGGAGGGACCAGATCCGTGGCCCGCTTGATATCAGGCCGGCTGGTAGTATTATTCTCCATACATAACTCCATAAGCCCGGGGGCTCTCCTCCACTCCCCCCCCAGGATCCTCCATCAAGGCTGGGCTAGGCACAGAACTTTACCCTGCAGGCTTCTGGAAGTCAGAGCTGCTGAATCCAGTGATGCCCCGCCCCGTGCTCTGTCCTGCTGAGTCCAGTGGTGCATGAGTCCAGTGCTCTGTCCCTCTGAGTTCAGTGGTGCTGCTGGGTCCTGTGCTGTGTCCTGTTCAGTCCAGTGGTGCTGTGTCCTGTACTCTGTCCTTCTAAGGGCATTGTTATTTCCCCATTATTCCCAAGTTATACATTTTTTTAAAAAAAGTTATAAAAAAAATAAAAAAAAAATAATTATAAAAAAACGAAATTAAAAAAAATATCCAAAAACAATCCTGCAGTATAAGTCTATTGGTACTGCAATATTACAAAGTTCACTGATTCTGCAGTATAAGTCCAGTGGTACTAAAATATTACAAAGGTCACTGATTCTGCAGTATAAGTCCATTGGTACTGCTATATTACAAAGTTCACTGATTCAGCAGTATAAGTCCAGTGGTACTGCTATATTACAAAGTTCACTGATTCAGCAGTATAAGTCCAGTGGTACTGCAATATTACAAAGTTCACTGATTCTGCAGTATAAGTCCAGTGGTACTGCTATATTACAAAGTTCACTGATTCAGCAGTATAAGTCCAGTGGTACTGCAATATTACAAAGTCCACTGATTCTGCAGTATAAGTCCAGTGGTACTGCAATATTACAAAGTTCACTGATTCTGCAGTATAAGTCCAGTGGTACTGCAATATTACAAAGTTTACTAATTCTGCACTATAAGTCCAGTGGTACTGCTATATTAAAAAGTTCACTGATTCAGCAGTATAAGTCCAGTGGTACTGCAATATTACAAAGTTCACTGATTCAGTAGTATAAGTCCAGTGGTACTGCAATATTACAAAGTTCACTGATTCTGCAGTATAAGTCCAGTGGTACTGCTATATTACAAAGTTCACTGATTCAGCAGTATATGTCCAGTGGTACTGCTATATTACAAAGTTCACTGATTCAGCAGTATATGTCCAGTGGTACTCTCCTGTGCCGCATATAATTTTTAAAGGCTTTGCCGAGTGTGTGTTGCTCTGGGGTACGCTCTCTTGTGCTACATATAATGGAAAACAAAAATTTGGAGGATAAAGTAGGGAAAGATCAAGACCCACTTCCTCCTAATGCTGAAGCTGCTGCCACTAGTCATGACATAGACGATGAAATGCCATCAACGTCGTCTGGCAAGCCCGATGCCCAATCTCCTAGTACAGGCCATGTAAAATCCAAAAAGCCCAAGCATCACCCAAGGGTCTAAGCCCTCCTCCTGGATGAGGACGACATCTTGCCTCAGTAGAGCCAGTTTAATTCGATTAGTAGTTCCCATAAAGAGGAACTGCCACTTCTATTTAATACTTTAATTCTATTAGTAGTTCCCATAAAGAGGAACTGCCACTTCTATTTAATACTTTAATTCTATTAGTAGTTCCCAAAAAGAGGAACAAATTAAATCAAAAGTATAATATTACTTATAAACACTACACTTGAAAGCTTGAGCCTTTAAATAAAAAAGTCAGTCTTCATTGCACGAAGATTTGCAACAAGGACAGTTTTTTTGTTTACAAAGTCAACAAATAACACTTCGACCCTGTCTGTCTTTAACATACTTGATGGGATCTCAATGATGAATGTTCTGTACCATGGTTGGAGGAGGTATTGTGGCCCCGGTACCAAATTGGGTACAGGGGCCACTCCACTACGCAGTCCAGATAGAGGCGTATCAGATATTAAAAAACGTTGACTGTTGCTGCCAAATCCAAAATTAATCAAAATGACCTGTCATCGTCAAAAACAAGAGGTATTGACACGCTCAAACTACACCCTGTATATGCTGCAGAGGATGTAGGAGCAGGCAGCTGTGCAGTGCAATTCAGACCATTTGAAGGCGGAGGTATTGTGGCCCCGGTACCAAATTGGGTATCATTGTACCACATTGTATCATTTTTAGCCCTGGCACCGTGTTACGACAACCAGTGCGGCATAAACTTATAGAACATATATAGGAGGTCTTCACCTATAGCAGCCGCCTTTCCCGTAGAGACTGGTTACACTCACAGGTACTCAGATGCCCCCAGGTCTTAAACTCAAAGTAGTATAAGTTTATACTCACACAGCTGTGTCTGGGTACAGGTGATGTCACACGGAAAAGCGGCGGACCAGCGATCTACAGACTGGACGGAGCACCGGAGGAGATGTCAGGAAAGAAAAAATTGTTACTTCTGTTTGATGTGTTTATGAAATGTCATGGAGAGGCCAGATCCCTGCACATGGTGAAACTGCCTGAGTGGAAGAAGGCGCAGGAGTGGACAGCCAATGAGATCTTACAATTGGGCCAAGAGATTCGAGTGCTTAGTTCAGAGGTTCCAGGGCAACAGGGAGATAAGGCTGACCCCGACCAGGTGGATGATAGGAAGCGACACCTGCTATCCCTTCTCTCCTCACTGGGGGAAGGTCACAGCGAAATGCTCAGTGAGCAGCCTGAGCTGTGTTATGATTGGCACATTTGTGGGCTTGGAGGATGAGGACATGGTGAGTGAATTCCAACCACCAGCTGCCGTGAATGTTACACTGAGTGAAGCAAGCATTGAACAGGTGACTGCCAGGTTACGCAGATTGCAAACTCTCCCATCCAAGGGAGAAGGACACAGAGTGGACAGTATGGAACCAGCAGAAAACACTTGCCCTGATCATGTGGACATCAGGAGTTGTCACTTGAAAACGCTTCTGTCATTTTGGGAAGAAGCCACCTTGTCAGAGACCGTGGAAGATTTCCAGGAGGGGGTCAGTACGTCCACAGGAGAAGTATTGGATCCTGTACTTGCCCTGACACCTGCGGCTGTCCAGCATGTTCAGCCGGGGAAGGTCCCAAGTGAAGTTAGGCTGGCAGGGATAAGAACAGAGGAGGCTCAGCATATTGTCGCCGCTGGGCCAGAGGATGTGTTACATTTTCAGGAAGAAAGTTGGAGTGATACTGCAACCTCCCTGCAGCCTGCTGTAAACCTGGGTACCGCAACCGAGATTCCAACAGGGTTGCACCCAGGATTTGGCACTGATTTCCCCAGTCCAGTTAACCCTCCCTCTGTGGAGGAAATGCTCCCTCCAGATGCGCCAGAGGCGATGGAGGTGAGGACGGGCAGTGAGAAGCCCCTATGTACCCCAACTCTTTTTTCAGATTATTTTGGATGTTTTGGGAAGGAGAACTCAGACCCAGATTTTTTGGATGGCAGTCTGCTGAAACCACTCAATGTTTTAACTTTAAACAGTGGAGACTTCGCTTTTGAGTGGGTAAGGATGACTATAGAACCCTTAGGTCTGTTTACTCCGCAGCCAACCGGGACGTATTGGGTGGGAAGGGCCAGTGTAGAATGCTATGCAGTAACCCTGTTTCCCCATATGGATTTGCTGGGGGTTGTGAGTTCTGTGAATACAGACCAGTGGTTAAAGAAATGGTGCTTTTGGAGTTTGCCCCAGTGCTGCTCAGTGACTGCACTGGCTGAGGCTTGTGTAGTGCCACCGGACATATTGACATGTACTGTTTCTCTTGATGCTTGTCCACTCAAGCAGGCCCTTCCACCATGGGATTTGTTTGGCCCAATTCCCTGGGACATCGGTGGGGAACTCAGAGACTATAGACTGCGGCCTACAATCCCCTGGACCCAGGTGACACCCCAGCGGCTCAATTCAGTGGCTTAGGCCAGAGACTTTGGACTTAGGGGAGAAAGTTTTCTTCTGGCATACCACAGGGCTAAAAAAGTGGGGAAAGAATGTGAGGTAATGCGGTGACTGCAGACTATCAAACATATACTTTTTCTAGCCCTCTGGTTCCCCCATATTTGTTAGTCATATTTAAGCTTGTGTATATTCTGTTTTGAAGTAACTGTCAGCCTGTATTGTTATCTTGCAGACTAGGCCATTGTTTCAGTCTAGGCAAAAAGGTTATTGTCCACCAGTCCTGTATGAATGGACATCACACCAGGAGGTTTCCTGTCTTCATTTAGCTGTGGGTCTGTGTGTACCAGCATAAGAAATAGGCCCACAGACAGAGCCCTAGGTTTAATGGCAGAGGACTGCATTGTGTATTTAAATGTAGAGGTGTCTGGATCCTGAACTCTGTTTAAACAAACTTTCCTGTATAGCCACAGAACAATACCTTTCCCTAATTAAATCAGGAGTGATTCATCTGCGATCTCCTGGTCTGTATGTTTACCTGTGAAGAGGTAAAGACAGGAAAGGACTAATCAGACTGGTCCTGAAATTGCTGATGAGGACATTTCTGGGTTTAAAAGAGAGCTCTAGAGCAAATTGGCATTCACTTAAGAGTGATAGCTGAGGTCAGGCTGGCGTTGAGCTGTATTAAGCTCTGCCCCTGACAGGAAAGGGACAATCGGTCCCTGGAGTACTGCGGTGCCCTGATCTACCTCTCCAGGTCTTGGGGAGCTGTGTGTCCGCCAAAAGCGGAGTGACAGTGACTTAGGGCCACTACGTTTGCTGGTAGTCTTAAAGGAGAGAGGCAGCAGTCCCTGAAAGTAACAAGGATACTGGTGAGGTGTTTTCATTATACCCTGTATGTTGTCTGTGCCAGACTGTGGTGATATTTGTTGCAAGTTATTATTATTTACATCTGTTGTTGCTGTTTTGTGCTACCATTTTTTTAAATATTTGCCTGGGTGATGTTGAACCTTGGATAGGTACCGGGTAGGCCAGCTGTGAGGCCCAGAAGGTTACGTTAAACCCGGTATCTTCACAGAGTTGTTTATCACTTCTGAGTTGAAACATCTGCCATATATCTGATCTCGCATCTTGAACGCAGAAATAGATGTTATCACCTTCCGGGGTTGTTCCTGTCACAAAGGTCTCACTTGCACATAACTGTAATTTTCTACTTAAATATATCTGTGCATACTTATAAGGAGTCATATAACATATATTTTAACACATACATCATTCCCTTACAAGAGTATACTCCTTCCTAATATGTACAGGGAAGGAATTACCAGCAATGTATTATCAGTCTTACTCTTCCTGAGTGGATGAGTACCACCAAAGGTCCAGCATTCGTGTTGGAAATAATACCCAAGGCCCCACTTACACTGATCCTCATTAAAGTCCAACAGATATCCATTCCTGGGGCTGTATGTCTGGACCCTGGCTGCTCCCTAAGAAGGGAGTGAATGCTTCCCGACATTAAAGACATTCAAAGTTCCTTGTCATTACATCCCCATGGCATAGACCTGTGCACCATCTTAGCCCTGTAAAATAAAGGACACATGAGAGCAGCGTGCTACATACATAGACCTCCAATCAACATCTACATCTCCTGTACACTTACAATCTAGTCATCTTTTGCAATCATGATGCCAGTCTGCTACCAGCAGGCGACTTAACAACATCTGGTCTCTACTTAGTTGGTAGCCTTGCCATTCTCAGCTGTTGTCCATTGGCACCGCCACCATTACCTGTACCAGCTTTAAGGGGATCCACTTCCTTTTTTTTACCTACTAACCAGCTTTTATACAACTTCTTATGGGGATTTACTTTGCTTCTTCTCTGTGGTCTTGTCACAGACTGGTTAAGCTGATGGCTACATGCTGGTATTTACGCTACTGAACTGGGAGGCGCGGAATTTAACGTGCCTCTGGTCTTCTCTAGGGACCCCTGCAAGGAGGTGTGGTTTTTTGGTGTAAGAGACGAGCAGGTCACGGTTCTCCAAATCAGTTACCAACGAAGTAGTGGGCGAGGTCGTACAGTCTGAGGTCATGCCTTCCGGGATGCGAGGTACCAAAGGTTGAACCAAAAGCGTAGTCAGGAAGCCAGGAGTCAGATGCTAGACGTGGATAATAGAGCCCAAGGGATTATCCGAAATCTGGGTCAGGAATAGCCAAGTCATAAACCATGAGATCCATAAGAACGCAGGAACAGAACCTGAAACGCTGGTGCAAAAGGATATCTGATACTTTGTCACCCAAGTGGAGCCAGGGTCTCCTATTAATAGAGTACGTAGGGGTCTAATTGACCAGCAGTTATTTTGGCAGTCAGGGGACAGCTGACCGCTAACAATACAAACTAATAGCGTCCCAATGCATAGCTTCAGGACATGGTAGCTACTTCGCATGCAGCCGCCGGGTGCAAGGCTTCAAAGGAAAGAAGCATCCTGTTGCTAAGCAACATTATGCAGCTCAACAGTGGAGACAGGCGTCCGTCCCCGACACCCAGCGGAAGTGCAGGTACGGCGCCTGACAGGTCTGAGTTGATTCCCTGAAAGCGGACCTGAGACCAAGAGGTGACTTCTCCCCCAGTTGCACCCAAAAGGTCGCCTCCACAACTCTATTCTTGCCTGGCTCCTCTGGGTCTCGGGCAACCCCTTCCCCTGCTCTTGACACTATAAAAGCATATGAGGAACATTCTGAAAGCTCAAAGCTCAGATCCTGATCGTTGGTAAGCCCTGTTACCTAATAGCTAGTTTCTGTAGATACAGCAATGTTCTCAGTAATACATATAACATAACCAGGAACTGCACACCTGATGTGAGGTTTTGTAAAGATGTCCCCAGTGCCCGAGAAGCCGCACCCCTGGAGGGGCTGAAGAGGTCCCCGATGGTGCCCAGCAGGAAGAAAGAAGAGGAGAAGAACTTACCCGTCCAGCGCTCCAGCGGCGGTAAGTATAACCTCTTCTTTCTTGGTTCTGGCAGCGGAGGAAGGATGAGCCAATCAGGGCTCATCTTTCCCCGCTGGCCAATCAGCAGCCGGGTACACGAGCCAATCGTGGCTCGCGCCCGGCCATTTAAAAGATTGGCGCCGACGCGAGCCAATCGGCGCTCGCACCGGCTGATGACGTCGCGCCAGCGACTATATAAGTCGCCGGGCGGCGCCATTTTGTCAGAAGAGAAGTCCGTCGGCGGAGGAAGGAAGCAGACGTCTGGAGCGGCGGCGGAGAAAGAAGACTGCAAGCAAGCCGCCGGAGCAGAGAACGTCGGCGGGGAGCCCTTGTAAGAGCGTGTGAGCGCCCCCGCCTCCACAGTGAGAAGACCCGCGCCGAACAGGAGAAGAGGCGCCGCCAGCTGGAGGGTCTGGAAGACCCAGAAAAGAAGGCAGAAGACGGCGTGCCAAGTTGAGTATCCTGCGCGGAGCAGGTAAGTAGTCTCAACGTTAGGTCGGGCACTAGGCCCGTGGCCACGGTCGGGCACAAGGCCCGTGAGGACTAGGCCCGTGAGGTCGGGCACAAGGCCCAGGGAGCTGGGCACTGGGCCCCTATAAAGTAGTGGGCCAGTAGGCCTTATTGATAAAGGGCACAAGGCCCTGTTAGTTAGCTAGGTAGGGGGCGTGAGGGCCCCAGGTGCAAGGGCACAAGGCCCTTAGGTAGGTAGTTTCCAAGAGGCCATAGGAAAGGCCACAGGGCCTGGTTAGGGGGCTGAAAGCCCATAGACTTAGAAGGGCACAAGGCCCTAGTAGAGAGTTAGGGAGGCCACAAGGCCTGAGTAGGTAGGGGCTAGTACCCCTAGGTAGCAGGGCACAAGGCCCTAGTTAGTGCGCTCAGAGCCCTGAGTTAGAGAGGGGGCTGAGGCCCATAGTCAGAGCACAAGGCTCTGTAGGCAGCTGTGCACGAGACACATGGTGTGTAGGGCAGAAGGCCCTGGTGGTGTGATAGATGCGTGAGAGCCTTGTGAGTATAGGCGCGGTCCTGTGTGAGGTGAGCACACGGAGTTAGGAGGTACAGTAGAGCGGAGGCTCCTGTGGGTGCTGTAGCAACCGGCTGGTTGGCTAGCAGCGGTGTGCTCTGGTGAGTACCGTACAAAGTACTGTATTACTGTATTCTGTCTGTGCGGCGAGTATTGTCTGTATTACTGTAACTTTGGGTGAGCTACATATTTGTGTCCAGGGGCAAGACGTCAGGCCCCCATTAAAGGTAGGCTCTTGTTCCCTGTGTTTTCCTGTACTAGCCCGTGCTGTGGGGACAAGTGTAGTTACCAGCTTACACATAGTCAGGGAAGAACATACATAGATTTCCCGTCCTTTACGTCCCTGGGGTCACACTGGTTTCCAGAGGGGGTGACTGAGTGAGTCAGTGGCAGTGCAGCACAGCTCAACGCAGTTCCAGGGGGCGTCCCGTGGTTCAGGTTGAGTGTCCCAGTCCTCAGTTCCGTGCAGGTTCCCTGGCAGTTCCGGAGTGGGATACATGTTCGATATCTGGGTGCAGGCAGTCAGGCATTTCAGTTTCGATCGGCTGTTCCGGGCGGCAGTCTGTACGCAGGTTAGTGTGCTGTTCCAGTGAGCCTCAGTCGGGCCTGGTGCAGCCGGTCCTTAGGATCCGTGGGTGACCCCATAGCAAGAATTTAGCTTCTTGGTACGGCCTGGGTGAGGGGGTTAGGAACCGCCCTCCGGTTTAGTCCGTGAACACCGGCTGGTGTTCCCCGTAGTGGTTAGTGAGCAGTCCGTTAGTGCACCACACCTAGTTAGTCATAGTTGTTTGACTTAGTTGCGTTGCCGACCATTAGAGCGTTGTTAGGGTCAGGTCGCTGTTGTAGTCAGTTTAGTTTTGTGGGTGCCCATATTAGTCTCACTGAGAGTGCAGAGGGAGGCTGTGTGTTCCTTGTCATCCGCAGGTGTCGGGGAGGTGCAGGAGAACCGGATCGGAAGTGGGAGTGTCCCGGTGAGTATCACGCTCGATTCCCCCTTTCGGTTAGGCCCTCACCGGGTGGTGTGCGAGGTTCTTGAGGCGGAACTAGTCCTGGTCTCAAGTGCCTGTAGTCCCCTGTGCCTTGGCAAGAGCAAAGTGTGGAGGCGGCAAGGGAGCTTGGACTGAGAGTGTCCTTGTTCATTGCCGTATTCTCGGACAGCCCTTACCTGGTAGGCACGGCCCTAATCTCTGTCTGTTTCTTAGAGGGACGTGGTTGGAGGTGACAATGGTTGCGGCTGCGGATCTGCTGGGATCAGATCGCAGCTGGGATATCGGAAGTGGACTGGAGGTGACCATCGTTTACAAGGTAAGTTCTTTTTTGTTGCGTCTGTCCTGTTTCCCGAAGGCGCTACAGTTTGAAGATTATCAAGAAACGCAAAAGTCCTGTTATATAATCTGTGATTTAATCTTCTAATAGCTGGAGTGTTCTGAGAGAGGAAGAAGCAGCACAGCAATGTTCAAGTACAGTTACCAAAGGATTCTAGGAGAAGCTCATACTAAGGTTTAGCATGCAGATGAAAGTAGCAATCCAGTTATCCAACAGAGAGCAACATGTCCATGTCTACATCAAAGATCTAAAGAGCTGGATATGCATATAACCATTTACTAAAACTGAAACAGCAATGATTATCCTTGTACAAGACAATTGAATGGCAATATCCAGCAAAAGTACAGAGCAATCTGCAGTGCAAATAGGGAACAACTAATGAATTTCATTTCAAACCTGGTTCAATATTAAGCAGAGCTAATAATAACAGGCCTATCATCAGACTCCTGAATCCAGAGCAGCATTGACAATTCCAGACACACAGAGTTTCTTATGCTGAATCTTTATTAAGGAGCAGCAGTGCAGACAGTAAACTGTCAGTAGAACGTAAACAGAATCAGCTTCATCAGTCAACAGGATCAGGAGTCAGTGGTAACAGTCTAAACAGGAAGAAAATCACTCACAAGTTCCAGGATACTTTACAAGTTAAATACCAACAATACAAAGGGAGCCATGGTCAAAATAGCAAACCAGATGAGTGTAGTGATGGTAGACAAGCGGTGATCAGATCATGCAGCCGGGTTAGTAAGGCGGGCAGCAAACAAGTGATGATCATATGAAAGCCGGATAAGACCAGAGTCATAACTAGATATTGTAGTGCCCTGGACAAGAAAGAATACTGGTCCCCCAACTTAGTGGCAGTAGTTGCTGCCGACAGTGAGGGGGGGGGGGGGGGGGGGGGGCAGGCAATCAGGGAAATCGGCCCCCCTTAGCAGCACAAGCCTACCATTAAATTGGATCCCAGATGCCGGGTGGGGGAGCCAGCCAATCAGAATGAAGGGGGCGTGACTATGCCAAATTGCTCCCCCTAAAAATGAAGTCTAGGTCCGTCTCTGGCTGCCGGGGAGGGGCAGCCATCTCCAACCCTGTGCTGCCCTCTCCTACCTGTTCCTGTAGCATTGCCCTCTTGGTGCTGCTGCTGCCGTCAAACTAAGGTGCTGCTTGACCAGATCCTGGTTACTATTCACCTCCTGGGAAACTGAGTAATAGGTGAACAATCTAATCCTCACTCCCCCTAAACCAGCCGGACATTATATCAGTATTTCCACCCAATCATCTCCAGAATTTAAGTTTTCATTTAATAAATATGCTTATTTCCCCCCATACAGCCCTGACATTACATTACTAGTATCCATGTTTAATAATTAGGCCAGTCGGATATTACATGAATTGTGTTTACTTTTGAGCCTCCTTCCTCCAAATCAGCCCTAACATTAAGTTAGTAGCATTCCCAATTATCGTGTAGATCTATCCCCCTATCTCTGACATTAACATTAACTTAATATCATTTCCATTTAATAACATCCCTACCAGCCCCAAAATTAAATTAATATTTTCCAAATTTTTCCCACATTTAGTAGAGACTGTAATTGCTAATAAATATATCATTACCTTTTGAATACTGATTTATTTTATCTCTTTAACTTCCCCTGTTCTTTCCAGCCTGTCTCCCCCTGTTCTCTCTTTCCCCCATGTTCTCTCCAGCCCGTCTCCCCTCCTGTTCTCTCCAACCAACTCCCCCCAGTTCTTTCCAGCCACATACTCCTCCCTGTTGCTCCAGTGAATACCCCCTCCCCCACTGTTTTATCCAGCCCCATTCTCCCACTTCTCTTAATTTCTTCCCCTCACTGTTCTCTCTAATCATTTCTCCACCCCCTCACTGTTCTCTCCAGCCACTCCCCCCACCCCTGTCCTCACTCGCCCCCTCTCCCGCTTATTCTCTCCAGCCACTCCCGCCACCCCTGTCTTCACTCGTCCCCTCTCCCGTTTATTCTCTCCAGCCACTTCTCCCACCCCTTCTAAATCTATACTGTAAATATGATATTCCCTTTATTTGATCCAGATAATTTAATAATGAAAATACTGCCTTTATACAATATAGAACAAGAGCTGATTCTCACTGTTATAGTCAACGTGCAGGGAAATCTCACTAGTCACTTATCCTGGGAAGAAGATTAAGTAATGTCTACCATACTTACATTTCTCCCAGAATGTCCAGGAGACTCCCGATATAATGTAACACCTTGTGAGTGTACCACACAATATGCATGCCGTCCCACGAGTCCGGGAAGCGAGAGAGACAGACAGAGGATTCTGTCTTTTGAAATTTAAGTGCCAGGAGTAAGCGCTCTTAATGTAATGTTGGAGGGGGGGGTCTCTTAATGTAATGTGGGTGAGTGATCAAGATAATGGTGAGTTTTGAGCTAGTTATTTAACAATGGTTGGGAAATATTGTTTATTGGTGGGGTGATGGTGGGAAATTTATTTGATGGTGGGGGCTATTTAATTTAATAGGGAGTATATGATAGTGCCTATTAATTTAAGGTGGGAAGGACTATTTATTTAATGCTCAGGTGGTTTGGGGGATAAAACTTAAATGTGGGAGGGGGCGTAGCCTGGCAGCCATAATAGGCAGACGTTGTATAGCTCCGGGAGTTTAAAGAGCATTCTCAGAAAATTTTGGGGCTCCCCCGCTGCCATAGGAGTTTGACCTGCAAGTTTCTGGCACCAGAACTCAAGTGGCACCTGACACTACCCTCCGGGCCTCACAACTCTGCTCCAGACTGATCTGGTCCTTTGCGGCCTAATGGGCGCCATTGACGACAAGCCCTCTGGCCTGTTCCTTTCACCCGACCTGGGACCCACAGCCACAGGAACCCCCTCACCCGCTGCATATAAAGGAGATCCTGGCCGGTACACACAGGCACCCTCCCCTTCTGGAGCCTGGCCTGCAGCCTGCTTCTGTACTGCCCGGCATTTGTGGTGCCCCACCCCCCGCTCCTGATGCTGGTTCACTGGATTTCCAACAAGAATCTGCCCCAAATACACCCACCCAGTGAGAAGCCCAGAGGCATCTTTCTCCACCACTAACTTGGTAGATGTTCAGGGGGAGGTCATATGATCTCTTCGGACTGTAGCACCTGCAGCCCTGCATCACCGAAACTATCCTGATCGCTGGTCTTACAGCTGTTCATCAGCCTGCACCTGCTCTGTGACACAGCTCGACACAATCTCATCATCCAGACCTGGACATGCTGACTGAGACTTTGCTGCCCTCCAGTGGGGGATTGCAGGTACTACAGCCTCAGACTACCACCACAGGTATTACAATTATTCTACTACTATTATACAAATACCTGCACCCCACTTGTTTTAGTCACTCTGATCACCCTGCTTTGGGTATTGGTTGCAGAGACTATCGTATGGTTTCCCCCTAACTGTACTGCAAACCGGGTGTCAAAAAGAATAAAACTTACATTCCCCCTGAACTGTCCAGAATACCTGGGTCTGCATCCTCCCTCATACTTCTACGTAAGCAAACTCTTCCCCAATCTGCCCTCCTGGGAGAGGCGTGCCCTCTTCTCTAGCAGATTCTACATGATTTAATTGTTCACCACATACTGACAGGGGAGGAGCCTCTTCTACACCAATGTTCTGATCTATGCACTTATAAGACCTTCCATTACCGTGGGCCAGCTTTCTGTATTGGGCTATTATATTACATCTGGATTTGCTGTCCCTCCCTTCCCCCAGATCTACTGTTTTCTGCCTAAAGGCAGAAAACAGCACTCCAAAGGCCTTCCTCAGTATTTTTCAAAACAGTCTACTCCTGCCTCTCGTTCTGACTCTCCACAATCCTCTGCTGATTCGGACTCTGAAGAAGATGACTCACTAGACGAGAGTTTATGACCCTTATTAAAAGTAATGAAAGAACTTAAATCTTCCGTTCATTCTGGGGTACAAACCGCTGTTCACTCATTGCGTGCAGACATGACTTCAATAGGAGATCGTACTGATCAAGTGGAGAGGAGACTGGAGACAGTCGTGACCTCTATAACGAGGGATGGAGGAACACATCACGCGCATACGCAATGATCTGGCATCTGTTCAAGAACGCCAAAAAGGCATGGACAATCGTGCCAGACGCAACAATCTGCGTATCAAAGGTATCCCTTCATCTGGACCAATACCTAAAAAAGCTTTTCTCCCAGTTGTCCCCTGAAGTCCCAGAGGAACACCTGCTCTTGGACAGAGCTCACAGGAACCTCAAACATAGGTCACTAGACCAAAACCAGGGATGTTATTCTGCGCCTTAACTTCTTTACAGCTAAGGAGATGATCCTACAAGGCGCCAGAAAGCTGACCACGCTCAAATATGAAGGTCACACCCTGCAAATTTTTCAGGACCTTTCTCCAGCCACTCTGGCCAGGTGCCAGGAACTTACACCCGTGACACAGATTTTGCGAGACCGTGATATATGCTATAGGTGGGGCTTCCCCTTCTGTCTCTTCCTTTGGCATCAAGATCGCTAGGTTCCTGCAAGATCATTACCAGAAGCCCAAGCCCTTCTCCAACAGCTGGTCCACAGCCACGAGGCCCTCAGCCCCTCAAAGTCCTCCCTCTTAACGTCACATTTCTTAGACGCTTGTCTTAATCCAAAGAGGCCCTTGCTGAGCTGTCAAACATGATTTGGGTATGCTTCTGCAGACTGATGTTGTTCACTAGCTACCCCTATTGGGACTTTGATCAAGATACTCAACGGACCTTCTCCGCCTTATTCTTGTGCCTTATTCTTGTGACTTGCCGACAACCTGTTGTCCTGATATAATGTTTTCATGGTATGGTTTGGATGTCTCTCTGTTTTCCTCTATATTTCAGGTTGATCTTCGGAATTACCGTCCCTCAATTATACCAGTTCCCACCTGCCCTGGTTACTTTCTTCCTGTTTCCCCTCTGCCACATGAAAGCAGGCCTGTTTGACTAATTATTTTTTTTTTTCCTTATTTACCTGTGGTTATGTTTTATTTTCTGTTCTCATACCTAACACTTTAATGGTTTTCACATTTCTACTGTATAGATGATTTACTGATGTGATTGTGTTTTCAATGTCTGTAACAACCCCATTACAGTATACCTACCTTTACCCCCCCCACCCATGCTCTTTCGCAATAGCTCTTAACCCATTGCTCTCCTTTAGCCCACTGGAGGGATGCTCTGCGTCTCCTCCCCCCCTGTCAGCGACCGTTACAACGTCCCATGGTGCATGTCTGCCAGCCATGTCCCCCATAAAGCTCACTGCTCTCAGATGGTTCCCAGGTACCTAGAGTATCGCTTCTCTTTTCCCACCAGCATTGTAGGCGGGTGTACCTTACCACACCTGACCTCTCCTCCTTTTTCCTTCACCACAACTTCTACCCCCACTACATCCTTTCTACCCTGGTCATCAAGCTCGCCTGCCCCCTCAGACTGCAGATTCCGTGTTTCTCAGCTTCTGTCTTTATTACTTGACTTACCACCACTAACTTTCTCATGACTCTCCACTTTCTCTCCTACAACTTAAAAGGACTCAACCCTCCCCATAAAGAGGCAAGCTATATACATCCTTACAGGCCCTTAAAGAAGATCTTGTTTTCCTCCAGGAAACCCACTTTGTTAAACACCTCCACCCAGAACTTAAATCCAAACAATTCCCTCTCACCAACCATGCATGTGATTATACCCAGAAGAGATGCAGGGTGGCTATCCTCTTTGCTCGGCACCTCACTTTTGACCTAATAGATACATATACCAACAAGGAGGGCAGATTCCTAATTCTGGTAGTTAAATTGAACAATCTTCCCTGTACCCTCGTCAATATTTATCACCCGAATCAGCATAAATTCTTTAAGTGTCTAGGAACATTTCCCTTTCAGGTTCGCAAGGGGGAACTGATAGTTGGAGGTGATATCAACGCTGTTACTCCTTCCCTAGATAGATCCACTAACCCAGCCGTCTTCCCTGACAGGAGAGATAGGAAGAACTCTAAGACCTTACAAGATTTTTTAAAACTTCATAACCTGTATGACACGTGGCGTATCTCTGACCCTATTGCCCAAGACTATTCCTTCTCATCCACCCCCACATAACACATACTCCAGAATCGACGTGATCTTGCTCAGCCATGACCTCAGCCTTAAACTCCTTAACTTTCACATTCACCCAATCACATGGTCAGACCATGCTCCGATCTCCTGTGCCCCTCATCCTTTTCCTGGAGAATTAACAAATCCTTACTTCATTATACTCACACGGTGGCCCACCTCAACTCCCTATTATCTGAATATTTTGAAACCAATGACTCGCCCGACATTACGTCCACGACCTTTTGGAACGCCCATAAGGCTGTCATCAGGGGACACCTGATGGCCCTAGCTTCCAACGCCAAAAAGAAGAGAATCGCTAAAACACTCCAGCTTACTACCTCCCTACAACAGATGGAAGTGCAACATAAGTCTAACCCAGATCCTAATAACCTCCTAAGGATAGTCGACATACAGGGCGAGCTTAACCTCTTGCTTTCCCACCATGTGGCCAGTAACCTGAAATGGCTGAACCTGCGGTATTACGAAATGGTGGACAAGGCCGACAAACTCCTGGCCACCCAGATCCGCACTAGAATCTCGGCCCGCAATCTCCTGGCTATTAGGGACTCTGCTGGGGTGCTAGTCTATGATCCAAAAATGATTCGTTCTGAATTCCAACATTACTACCTAAAGCTATACAATCTCCCCCAACCTCTTGACCCTGCTGCCCACCAAAATCAAGAGGATTGCATAAAGGTCTTTTTGTCAAACATCAATCTCCCTAATTTGACCCGCTTGGATGTGGCCCGACTCAGTGAATGTATTACCTCAGATGAGCTAGAACAAGTTCTAAAAGCTCAAAAGGCTGGCAAGGCACCTGGGCCTGATGGGTTCTCGGCTGCTTATTACAAGTAGTTTGCAGCCCTACTGGTCCCCAGTCTCTGCACCCTCTTTAACCCTATTCTCAAAGGAACTCCTTGGCCCCGAGAATCTGTAGAAGCTAGGATTACCCTTATCCATAAGAAGGGCAAAGATCCCTATTGCTGTGCTAGTTATCGCCCGATATCCCTCAATAACAATATAAAGCTCTACGCCAAGATCCTCACCAATCGGCTAAACTTCGTACTCCCTTCCCTAGTCCACTATGTCCAGGTAAGTTTTATTCCCGGGAGACAGGCCAGGGACAACACGAGGAGAGCCGTTGACCTTATTCATATTCTTAATACCAGGAAGACTACTTCAATTATCTTGGCTTTGGATGCCGAAAAGCCTTTGATAGGATACCCTGCAGTTTATGACCCATACACTGAAGCACTTTGGACTGTCTGGAGATTTCCTATCTGGCATACAAGCCTTATATTTCTCTCCTTCTGCCAAGGGTATGGTCAACGGCTCTCCTTCAGACACTTATTCAGATAAGCAATGGCACGTGTTTTTTGCGCTCATTATCCAACCCCTGGTGGCTACTATTAGATCTTCCCCGAATATACGAGGGGTGGTCACAGTGGATCTGGAGAGCAAGAATTCTCTATTTGCCGACAATGTGCTATTAACCCTCCAGCAGCTGAGGACCTCTCTACCCAATTTATTTGATACCATGTCACACTACAGACGCCTTTCCGGCTACAAAATTAATATTACGAAAACTGAGGATCTGCTTCTCAATCTCTCTCCCTGTGAATGTCAAGATATCACCTCCCAATTCCACTTTAGGTGGCAAAAGAAAAGACTGAAGTATCTTGGGATCTACATCACCACCACATACGAGTCCCTATACCAGGAGAACTATCCGACACTCCTCCTCAAACTCACATCCGATATCTTCTCCTGGCGCTCCCTAATTATCTCCTGGCTGGGCAGGATCACTGCCGTTAAAATGTCTGTTCTTCCTAAGCTCCTCTATCTTTTTCAGGCACTCCCCATCATGGTCCCCCTCTCTGAATTAAATACTATGCAGCGACACTTAGTTACGTTTTTCTGGTGGGGTAGACCCCCTAAGATCCGTCTAGCTTTGCTCAAGAAACCCACAAACCGGGGGGTAGAGGATTCCCTGACCTCAGGGCAGCCCACCTTAGGGCTGTTGTAACCTCTTTTGCTCTTCCTGCCTCCCATGCATGGGCTGATATAGAAACTTACCTCTCTCTACCTGTCTAGCATTTGGGGTCTACCTAAAACCTCTTGGGCTGCCCTGTCTAAGCGCTTCCCTGCCTTACTATTTGCTGCTAAAACCTAGAAGACCTGCAAGACTCATCTCTCTGTCTATTATGCCCCTGTGGCATAATTCTGCCTTTCCTCTTGGTATGCTCCGATCTTTCTAGTCGGCATGGACCTCTTTAGGGGTCCATTTCGCTGGGGACCAGGGGAGGCTTGACAGGATGGACCGCCTATGCCACCCTGTCTGTTGTTGCTGGGAACCGGCTGGGCTTACTTTGTCACCGTCCCCTTTCGTTATTGCGAATACGCCCCTCCTGCTGCAGTGGAAGGAGCCTGCTTCTACCACTGAGCTCCTTCTATGGCACTCAGAACCACGTTCCTTCTGGGTAATTGACGCTGCTAGTGTACCTCGTTGCTGGTGTACCCGGGCTGGTACCCCTGACCTCTCACTATAGATCAGGGTTGCTATGGATGGATCCCCCCCCCCCTGGCCTATCACACTAACCAGGGCTGCATGTGTTGCAGGCAGAGCGGTGGTACTGGAAAAGCTTGGGTCCAAACCTCAGACAGCCGGAGAACTAATTAGATTTAGGGTCTAATCTGCAGGATTACAGCAATATTGAAGATTTTTTCAAGCAGGTCTTGAAACAAGATGTTTATTTGCTCTCACTGGTTAAAGGTCCCAGTGATCAGGTCAGTTGAAATCAGAAGAATACATTTCAGTGTACAAGTCAGTGCATTTATACAGATTTGGACACAGGCTATTTTTAGAATCAGGATGTACCCTGCTTACCAAAATATAAAATTACATGCATTGCAAAGCTAACGATATTTAAATTTATCTGTGAAATTCTAGAAACGCTGTGATGTCCTGCATATTTGTATTAGACGCAGGAAATGTAGCAGCATGTTTTAAATTAAGCCTTCCTGTCACTAAGTGAAACCTCACACATCAAAAAGCCTGATTAGCATTAGACCTTGTTGTTCCAACAGTTGCAGAATACACATTCCCAAAGACAGGTTTAAACTTCTAACAAATCCTTTCCCCACATCACAATACACAGCATATTTTCTAAACAAAGGCCCTTTGTATCAGATATATACATCAGAAATAGGCATATCCTATAGTAAGGTTAAACAAGAGACAAATTTCTTCCCTTGGTCTCAGAAATTAAAGATTTCACTATATCAAAACATACACAATATTAAAAATAAGTGCATTGGCAATTTATATAAATCAGCGCCCTGCGCTATTTCCTTTAAATAAATTCATACCAGAAGTTATTTATATGTGATCCAGTCACAAGGTGGTACAGGCACACTGTCGCCAAGTAGCGCATACTACACACTTAGGGATGGAGATCCCCTGTTAAATGGATACACGGCAGTTTCGCCTTAGTTAAGTTGCTTACTGGTCTCAGCTTGGGAGCTGTACCGCAGTGCCCTTTCTCCGCCACCAAAATGGTTATTTAAGTTTCAATAAAAATGTGACCTTTTAATTTACAGAACTATATATGTCTCTGTGTTTTTATTTTAGATAAGCTAGTTTAAGTTAAGTAAAGGTATTGGAGGATAAGGGGAACATACACAGTGAACTATTTAAGTAAATGAAGAAAAGTCCCAGTCCTGTGTTTGTAGAACACAATCTCCAGTGTAATCCGTATTGTAGTGTGTGATAATAATAACAGGGTGGGAGTTCCTGCACACATACTCAGAGGGGGAGGGAGAGGTGATACTGCTACAACTCACATTGGGTCCTCCCTCATCCCGGAAGTAAGACTGTCATTAACCTGATCCGCTATCTACACGTCTTTCTGGACTCTCAGGTAAGACACTAACTCTGTCAGTATATATAATATATGACATGTTATAGGAGAAGGTATATAACTGGTTAATGATGTGGGGGGGGGGGGGTCATATAGTTCCATCCTAACGTATGACCCCTTAATGTCCCCTCTCACTTATTACTGGACTGACTTTCTCACTAACCCATAAAATACCACTCTGGCTCCTGTGCCACATACACCCTAATCCCCACTTTTATCTGAGTAGGAGATTAATCCTTTGTCCCTGATGTACCGTGTGTGTGACAATAAGGCCGGGGTGACATAGTCTTCTGGTTCTTCCTGTACAGACAGATCATTTCCTCATCTCTTACAGCCAGCAAGTAACCACATTAACCCCTCTATGCCCAGCGTGCTGTATATACATACAGGAAAATAGGGACATACTTACAGGACTTGTAAGAAGTAACTCCAGGTTTATGGATCCATAAGAAATCTAACTGACATTTCGGGTAAAGCACTTGGAAAGGGCAACGTTGATTTGTTTTAGTTTTCTTGTTGATTATTAGTAAGTGTTTAGTGTGTGTGTGTGTGTGTGTATATATATATATATATATGTGTGTATATATATATATATATATATATATATATATATATATATATATATATATATATACCCCTAATTGAAATTACAGATGTTTGTGATACAATAATGAGTCATGTCAGACCTTCTCCATCTTTAATGTGACCTTGCAACCAATACAATTGAAATAAAAAACAAATAGACAATTTTTAAGAAAACAAGTGAAAATAAAAACTAAAATATAATTGTTGCAAAAGTTTGCACACCACATAAAATTATACTTTGTGGACCCACCTTTGGCTGTCATTATGGCAGTCAGTCTTTTTTAAAAAGTCTCTATCAGCTTCTACTAACATACAAGGTTGGTTTAATAAAGGTACAAAGGGGGCAGTTAGCCCCCCGGACTGGTGCCCCCTAGTGATGGAGAGGGACAGACCATACTAAAGCTGTGATCTCAGCTCCCTGGTATCTCAGACAACAAACGGACCCTTGTTATAAGAATGGGGTCTCCTCTGTCTGATTATTCTCTAGCAATTAGAACGTCCCTATAAATCTGTCCTTACCTGTGTTCCACTATTTCTCCCATTTATCTCTATACCTGATGTGTGTACATGTCTTTAGTTCAGGGAACGTTCTACAGGCTACAAATCAGTGTTTTATTATTCACACTTATTGTTTTACACTGTGATTACTTGTTATTACAATGTCCTTTATGTGCAGTACAATAAAGCAGAATGTAACTTGTGGCCCCTACCTCTGTAGCAGCGGATCGGGGTGAGCACAAGTTTATGTACAGTGAGGGTGTACACACGTACCACGCCCCCTGGTGGTACGGCGTAGGTAATGTAGGACACCCCCAGATATGTCTCTTAGGAGGTGACTGTGTTTTAGCTCCTGGAGGCCGGGTATAAAGATCTGTGCTGATGAGGATGACCATCACGTATCGTCACTTGTTAATATATAAATGTATGTCACTGCCAGAGCATGCTGGAGCTTGTGGTACTACAAGCCAGGGCCCGCTGGAATGTGTAGTTCCACAAAAGTACCTTATAGTAAGAAAACCACACAATAATTATTTTAGTATTGTCATTAAAAAAAACACTCCCAAAAATTATTATTATTAACATTTATAAATATAATATTATAATTATTTTCATTACTGCACTCTCTCACCCGCTCCATTAATGCAATCTCTCACCCCCTCCATTACTGCACTCTCTCACACCCTTCATTACTACACTCTCTCACCCCCTTCATTACTGCACTCTCGCACCCCCTCCATTAATGCATTCCCTCACCCCCTTCATTACTGCACTCTCTCACCCCCTTCATTACTGCACTCTCTCACCCCCTTCATTACTGCACTCTCTCACCCCCTTCATTACTGCACTCTCTCACACCCTTCATTACTACACTCTCTCACCCCCTTCATTACTGCACTCTCTCACCCCCTCCATTAATGCATTCCCTCACCCCCTTCATTACTGCACTCTCTCACCCCCTTCATTATTGCACTCTCTCACCCCCTTCATTACTGCACTTTCTCACCCACTTCATTACTGCACTCTCTCACCCCCTTTATTACTGCATTTTCTCACCCCCTCCATTACTGCAATCTCTCGCCCCCTTCATTACCGCACTGTCTCACCCCCTTCATTACTGCACTCACTCACCCCCTCAAATATTGCACTTTCTCACATCCTTCATTACCGCACTCTCTCCCCCCCTTTATTACTGCACTCTCTCAAACCCTTCTTTACTGCACTTTCTCACCCCCTCAATTATTGCACATTCTCACCCCCTTAATTACTGCACTCTCTCACGCCCTCCATTATTGCACTCTTTCACCCCCTTCATTACTGAACTCTCTCACACCCTTCATTACCGCACTCTCTCACCCCCTTCATTACTGCATTTTCTCACCCCCTCCATTATTGCACTGTCTCAAACCCTTCATTACTGCATTCTCTCACCCCCTCCATGATTGCACTCTCTCAAACCCTTCATTACTGCACTCTCTCAGCCCCTCAAATATTTCACTCTCTCACCCCCTTCATTACTGCATTCTCTCACCCCCTCTATTATAGCACACTCTCACCCCCTCCATTATTGCACTCTCTCACCCCCTTCATTACTGCATTCTCTCACACTCTTCATTACCGCACTCTCTCACCCCCTTCTTTACCACACTCTCTCACCCCCTCAATTATTGTACTTTATCACACCCTTCATTACTCCACTCTCTCATCCACTTCATTACTGCACTCTCTCACCTCCTCCATTACTGCACTCTTTCACCCCCTTCATTACTACATTCTCTCACCCCCTCCATGATTGCACTCTCTCAAACCCTTCATTACTGCACTCTCTCACTCCCTTCATTAATGCACTCTCTCACCCCATTCATTACTGAACTCTCTCACCCCCTTCATTACTGCACACTCTCACCCCCTCCATTACTGCACTCTCTCACACCCTTCATTACTGCACTCTCTCACCGCTTTCGTTACTGCACTCTCCCACCCCCTTCATTACTGTCTCATAACATTCATTACCGCACTCTCTCTCCCCCTTCAATACCACACTCTCTCACCCACTTCTTTACTGCAGTCCCTCACCCCCTTCATTACTGCACTTTCTCACCCCTTCATTACTGCACTCTCACTTATTCATTATGCACTCTCTCACCCCCTTCATTACTTCACTGTCTCGCCCCCTTTATTACTGCAGTCTCTCACGCCATTCATTATTGCACTCTCTCACCCCCTTCATTACTGCACTCTCTCTCCCCCTTCATTACTGCACTCTCTCACCCCTCCATAACTGAACACTCTCACTCCCTCCATTATTGCACTCTCTCACCCCCTTCATTACGTCATTCTCGGACCCCCTTCATTACTGCACTCTCTTACCCCCTCCATTATTACACTTTCTGACCCCCTTCATTACTGCACTTTCTAACCCGCTCTATTACCGCACTCTCTCACCCCTTTCATTACTGTGCTCTCTCACCCCCTTCATTACTGCACTCTCTCACCCCCTTCATTACTGCACTCTCTCACCCCCTTTATTACTGCACTTTCTCACCCGCTCTATTACCACACTCTCTCACCCCCTTCATTACTGCGCTCTCTCACCCCCTTCATTACTGCACTCTCTCACCCCCTTCATTACTGTGCTCTCTCACCCCCTTCATTACTGTGCTCTCTCACCCCCTTCATTACTGCACTCTCTCACCCCCTTCATTATTGCACTCTATCACACCCTTCATTACGGCACTCTCTCACCCCCTTCACTACTGCACTGTTTCGCCCCCTTTATTACCACACTCTATCACCCCCTTTATTACTGCATTCTCTCACCCCCTCCATTACTGAACACTCTCACCCCCTCCATTACTGAACACTCTCACCCCCTCCATTATTGCACTTTATCACATCCTTCATTACTGCACTCTCTCAAACCCTTCTTTATTGCACTCTCTCAGCCCCTTCATTACTGCACTCTCTCATCCCCTTCATTACTGCACACTCTCACCCCCTCCATTATTGCACTCTCTAACACCCTTCATAACTGCACTCTCTCACCGCTTTCATTACTGCACTCTCCCACCCCCTTCATTACTGTCTCATAACGTTCATTACCGCACTCTCTCTCCCCCTTCAATACCACACTCTCTCTCCCCCTTCAATACCACACTCTCTCACCCCCTTCATTACCGCACTCTCTCACCCCCTTCATTACCGCACTCTCTTACACCCTTCATTACTGCACTCTCTCACCCCCATTATTCCTGCACTCTCTCACCCCCTTCATTGCTGCAGTCTTTCAAACCCTTCATTCCTGCACTCTCTCACACTCTTTATTACCGCAATCTCTCCAGCTTTCACTGCTTCGCTCTCTCAACCACTTCTTTACTGCAGTCCCTCACCCCCTTCATTACTGCACTGTTTCACCCCCTTTATGTACGCACTCTCTCTCCCCCTTCATTACTGCACTCTCTCACCCCTCCATAACTGAACACTCTCACTCCCTCCATTATTGCACTCTCTCACCCCCTTCATTACGTCATTCTCGGACCCCCTTCATTACTGCACTTTCTAACCCGCTCTATTACCGAACTCTCTCAACCCTTCATTACTGTGCTCTCTCACCCCCTTCATTACTGCACTCTCTTACCCCCTTCATTACTGCACTCTCTCACCCCCTTCATTAATGTGCTCTCTCACCCCCTTCATTTCTGCACTCTCTCACACCCTTCATTACGGCACTCTCTCACCCCCTTCACTACTGCACTGTTTCGCCCCCTTTATTACCACACTCTATCACCCCCTTTATTACTGCATTCTCTCACCCCCTCCATTACTGAACACTCTCACCCCCTCCATTATTGCACTTTATCACACCCTTCATTACTGCACTCTCTCACCTACTTTATTACTACACTCTCTTACTCTTTCATTACTGCACACTCTCACCCATTTCATTACCGTACTCTCTCACCCTCCTTATTACCGCACTCTCTTACACCGTTCATTTCTGTACTCTCCCACCCCCATTATTCGTGCACTCTCTCACCCCTTTCATTACCGCAATCTCTCACAATCTTCACTACTTCACTCTCTCACCCACTTCTTAACTGCCGTCTCTCACCCCCTTCAACACTGCACTCTCACCCCTTCATTACTGCACTCTCTCACTTATTCATTATGCACTCTCTCACCCCCTGCATTACTGCAATCTCTCACTCCCTTCATTACTGCACTCTATCAAACCCTTCATTACAGCACTCTCTCACACCCGTCATTACTGCACTCTCTCACCCCCTTTGTTACTGCACTGTCTCCCACTCTATTGCACTCTCTCACACCCTTCATTACTGCACTCTTTCATCCCCCCATTACTGCACTGTCTTACCCCCTTCATTACTGCACTCTCTCACCCCCTGCATTACCGCACTCTCTCACCGCCTCAATTATTGCACTCTATCTCACCCTTCATTACAGCACTCTCTCACCCCCTTCATTGCTGCACTCTCTCAAATCCTTCATTACTGCACTCTCTCACCCCCTTCGTTACTGCAATCTCTCACCCACTTCATTACTGCACTTTCTCACCCCCTCAATTATTGCACTTTCTCACCCCCATCATTACTGCACTTTCTCACCCCCTTCATTACTTCACTCTCTCACCCACTTCATTACTGCACTCCCTTCATTACTGCACTCTCACCAACTTCATTACTGCACTCTCTCAACCCCTTCATTACTGCACTCTCTCACACCCTTCATTACCGCACTCTCTCACCCTCTTCATTACTGCACACTCTCACTCCCTCCATTATTGCACACTCTCACCCCCTTCATTAGTGCTTTCTCTCACCCTCTTCATTACTGTACTCTCTCACACCCTTCATTACTGCACTCTCTCACCCCCTGCATTACCGCACTCTCACACCAGTCATTACTGCACTCTCTCACCGCCTCAATTATTGCACTCTATCTCACCCTTCATTACAGCACTCTCTCACCCCCTTCATTGCTGCACTCTCTCAAACCCTTCATTACTGCACTCTCTCACCCCCTGCATTACCGCACTCTCTCACACCAGTCATTACTGCACTCTCTCACCGCCTCAATTATTGCACTCTATCTCACCCTTCATTACAGCACTCTCTCACCCCCTTCATTGCTGCACTCTCTCACACCCTTCATTACTGCACTCTCTCACCCCCTGCATTACCGCACTCTCTCACACCAGTCATTACTGCACTCTCTAACCGCCTCAATTATTGCACTCTATCTCACCCTTCATTACAGCACTCTCTCACCCCCTTCATTGCTACACTCTCTCAAACCCATCATTACTGCACTCTCTCACCCCCTTCGTTACCTCATTCTCGGATCCCGTTCATTACTGCACTCTCTTACCCCATCCATTATTGCACTTTCTGACCCCCTTCATTACTGCACTTTCTCACCCGCTCTATTACCACACTCTCTCACCCCCTTCATTACTGTGCTCTCTCACCACCTTCATTACTGCACTCTCTCACTCTCTTCATTACTGCACTCTCTTACCCACTTCATTACTGCACTCTCTCACCCCCTTCATTACTGCACTCTCTCACCCTCTTTATTACTGCTTTCTCTCACCCCCTCCACTACTGCACACTCTCACCCCCTCCATTATTGCACTCTATCACACCCTTCATTACGGCACTCTCTCACCCCCTTCACTACTGCACTGTTTCGCCCCCTTTATTACCACACTCTATCACCCCCTTTATTACTGCATTCTCTCACCCCCTCCATTACTGAACACTCTCACCCCCTCCATTATTGCACTTTATCACACCCTTCATTACTGCACTCTCTCAACTACTTTATTACTACACTCTCTTACTCCTTCATTACTGCACACTCTCACCACATCCATTACTGCAGTCTCTCACCCAATTCATTACCGTACTCTCTCACCCTCCTTATTACCGCACTCTCTCACCCCCTTCATTACCGCACTCTCTTACAACCTTCATTTCTGTACTCTCCCACCCCCATTATTCGTGCACTCTCTCACCCCTTTCATTACCGCAATCTCTCACAACCTTCACTACTTCGCTCTCTCACCCACTTCTTAACTGCCGTCTCTCACCCCCTTCAACACTGTACTCTCACCCCTTCATTACTGCACTCTCTCACTTATTCATTATGCACTCTCTCACCTCCTGCATTACTGCAATCTCTCACTCCCTTTATTACTGCACTCTATCAAACCCTTCATTACTGCACTCTCTCATCCCCTTTATTACAGCACTCTCTCACACCCGTCATTACTGCACTCTCTCACCCCCTTTGTTACTGCACTGTCTCCCACCCTATTGCACTCTCTCACACCCTTCATTACTGCACTCTTTCATCCCCCCATTACTGCACTCTCTCACCCACTTCATTACTGCACTCCCTTCATTACTGCACTCTCACCAACTTCATTACTGCACTCTCTCACCCCCTCCATTATTGCACTCTCTGACCCCCTTTATTACTGCACTTTCTCCCACCCTTCATTACTGCACTCTCTCACCCCCTCCATTATTGCACTCTCTCACCAACATCATTACTGCACTCTCTCACCCCCTCCATTATTGCACACTCTCACCCCCTTCATTAGCGCTTTCTCTCACCCTCTTCATTACTGTTCTCTCTCACACCCTTCATTACTGCACTCTCTCACCCCCTGCATTACCGCACTCTCTCACACCAGTCATTACTGCACTCTCTCACCGCCTCAATTATTGCACTCTTTCTCACCCTTCATTACAGCACTCTCTCACCCCCTCAATTATTGCACTTTCTCACCCCCATCATTACTGCACTTTCTCACCCCCTTCATTACTGCACTCTCACCAACTTCATTACTGCACTCTCTCACCCTCTTCATTACTGCACACTCTCACCCCCTCCATTATTGCACACTCTCACCCCCTTCATTAGCGCTTTCTCTCACCCTCTTCATTACTGTTCTCTCTCACACCCTTCATTACTGTACTCTCTCACACCCTGCATTACCGCACTCTCTCACACCAGTCATTACTGCACTCTCTCACCGCCTCAATTATTGCACTCTATCTCACCCTTCATTACAGCACTCTCTCACCCCCTTCATTGCTGCACTCTCTCAAATCCTTCATTACTGCACTCTCTCACCCCCTTCGTTACTGCAATCTCTCACCCACTTCATTAATGCACTTTCTCACCCCCTCAATTATTGCACTTTCTCACCCCTTCATTACTGCACTCTCTCACCCCCTGCATTACCGCACTCTCTCACCCCCTTCATTACCGCACTCTCTCACACCCTCCATTACTGCATTCTCTCAAACCCTTCATTACTGTACTCTCTCACACCCTTCATTATTTCAGTCTCTCAAACCCTTCATTACTGCACTCTCTCACCCTCTGCATTACTGCACTCTCTCACTCTCTTCATTACTGCACTCTCTCAAACCCTTCATTACAGCACTCTCTCACCCCCTTCATTACTGCACTCTCTCAAACCCTTCATTACTGCACTCTCTCACCTCCTTCATTACTGCACTCTCTCAAACCCTTCATTACTGCACTCTCTCACTTCCTTCATTACTTCACTCTCTCACCCCCTTCATTACTGCACTCTCTCAAACCCTTCATTACTGCACTCTCTCACCTCCTTCATTACTGCACTCTCTCAAACCCTTCATTACTGCACTCTCTCACCCCCTCAATTATTGCACTTTCTCACCACCATCATTACTGCACTTTTTCAGCCGCTTCATTACTGCACTCTCACACCCCCTCCATTATTGCACTCTCTCACACACTTCATTACCGCACTCTGTCACCAACTTCATTACCGAACTCTCTCACACCCTTCATTACTGCACTCTCAAACCCTTCATTACTGCACTCTCTCACCTATTCAATTATTGCACTCTATCACACCGTTAATTACTGCACTCTCTCACCCCCGTCATTACTGCACTCTTTCATCCCCTCAATTACTGCACTCTCTCACCCCCTGAATTACTGTATTCTCTCAAACCCTTCATTACTGCACTCTCTAAAACCCTTCATTACTGCACTCTCTCACCCCCTTCATTACTGCACTCTCTCACCCTCTTCATTAATGCACTCTCTCACACCCTTCATTACTGCACTCTCTCACCTCCTCAATTATTGCACTCTATCACTCCCTTAATTACAGCACTCTCTCACCCCCTTCATTAATGCACTCTCTCAAACCCTTCATTAATGCACTCTCTCACCGCCTCAATTATTGCACTGTATCACACCCTTTATTACCGCACTCTCTCACACCCTCCATTACTGCACTCTCTCACCCCCTCCATTACTGCACACTCTCACCCCCTCCATTATTTCAATCTCTCAAACCCTTCATTACTGCACTCTCTCACCCTCTTTATTACTGCACTCTCTCAAACCCTTTATTACTGCACTCTCTCACCTCCTTCATTACTGCACTCTCTCACCCCCTTCATTACTGCACTCTCTCAAACCCTTCATTACTGCACTCTCTAACCGCCTCAATTATTGCACTCTATCACACCCTTCATTACAGCACTCTCTCACCCCCTTCATTACTGCACTCTCTCAAATCCTTCATTACTGCACTCTCTCACCCCTTTCTTTACAGCACTCTCTCACAACTGTCATTACTGCACTCTCTCACACCCTTTATTACTGCATTCTCTCACCCCCTCCATTACTGAACACTCTCACCCCCTCCATTATTGCACTTTATCACACCCTTCATTACTGCACTCTCTCACCTACTTTATTACTACACTCTCTTACTCCTTCATTACTGCACACTCTCACCACATCCATTACTGCAGTCTCTCACCCAATTCATTACCGTACTCTCTCACACTCCTTATTACCGCACTCTCTCACCCCTTTCATTACCGCACTCTCTTACACCCTTCATTTCTGTACTCTCCCACCCCCATTATTCGTGCACTCTCTCACCCCTTTCATTACCGCAATCTCTTACAACCTTCACTACTTCGCTCTCTCACCCACTTCTTAACTGCCGTCTCTCACCCCCTTCAACACTGCACTCTCACCCCTTCATTACTGCAATCTCTCACTTATTCATTATGCACTCTCTCACCCCCTGCATTACTGCAATCTCTCACTCCCTTCATTACTGCACTCTATCAAACCCTTCATTACTGCACTCTGTCATCCCCTTTATTACAGCACTCTCTCACACCCGTCATTACTGCACTCTCTCACCCCCTTTGTTACTGCACTGTCTCCCACCCTTCATTACTGCACTCTTTCATCCCCCCATTACTGCACTGTCTTACCCCCTTCATTACTTCACTCTCTCACCCACTTCATTACTGCACTCCCTTCATTACTGCACTCTCACCAACTTCATTACTGCACTCTCTCACCCCCTTCATTACTGCACACTCTCACCCCCTCCATTATTGCACTCTCTCACCAACATCATTACTGCACTCTCTCACCCCCTCCATTATTGCACACTCTCACCCCCTTCATTACTGTACTCTCTCACACCCTTCATTACTGCACTCTCTCACCCCCTTCATTACTGCACACTCTCACCCCCTCCATTATTGCACACTCTCACCCTCTTCATTACTGTACTCTCTCACACCCTTCATTACTGCACTCTCTCACCCCCTGCATTACCGCACTCTCTCACACCAGTCATTACTGCACTTTCTCACCCCCTCAATTATTGCACTTTCTCACCCCCATCATTACTGCACTTTCTCACCCCCTTCATTACTGCACTCCCTTCAATACTACACTCTCACCAACTTCATTACTGCACTCTCTCAACCCCTTCATTACTGCACTCTCTCACACCCTTCATTACCGCACTCTCTCACCCTCTTCATTACTGCACACTCTCACCCCCTCCATTATTGCACTCTCTCACCAACTTCATTACTGCACTCTCTCACCCCCTCCATTATTGCACACTCTCACCCCCTTTATTAGCGCTTTCTCTCACCCTCTTCATTACTGTACTCTCTCACACCCTTCATTACTGCACTCTCTCACCCCCTGCATTACCGCACTCTCTCACACCAGTCATTACTGCACTCTCTCACCGCCTCAATTATTGCACTCTATCTCACCCTTCATTACAGCACTCTCTCACCCCCTTCATTGCTGCACTCTCTCAAACCCTTCATTACTGCACTCTCTCACCCCCTGCATTACCGCACTCTCTCACACCAGTCATTACTGCACTCTCTCACCGCCTCAATTATTGCACTCTATCTCACCCTTCATTACAGCACTCTCTCACCCCCTTCATTGCTGCACTCTCTCAAACCCTTCATTACTGCACTCTCTCACCCCCTTCGTTACTGCAATCTCTCACCCACTTCATTACTGCACTTTCTCACCCCCTCAATTATTGCACTTTCTCACCCCCATCATTAATGCACTTTCTCACCCCCTTCATTATTGCACTCTCTCACCCCCTCCATTATTGCACTCTCTCACCCCCTTTATTACTGCACTCTCTAACCCCCTCCATTATTGCACTCTCTCACCCCCTTCAATAGCGCACTCTCTCACCCCCTTCAATAGCGCACTCTCTCACCCCCTTCATTACTGCACTTTCTCACCCCCTCCATTACTGCACACTCTCACCCCCTCCATTATTGCACTCTCTCACCCCCTCCATTATTGCACTCTCTCACCCCCTTCAATAGCGCACTCTCTCACCCCCTTCAATAGCGCACTCTCTCACCCCCTTCATTACTGCACTTTCTCACCCCCTCCATTACTGCACACTCTCACCCCCTCCATTATTGCACTCTCTCACCCCCTCCATTATTGCACTCTCTCACCCCCTTCATTAGCGCTCTCTCTCACCCTCTTTATTACTGTACTCTCTCATACCCTTCATTACTGCCCTCTCTCAAACCCTTCATTTCAGCACTCTCTCACCCCCTCCATTGCTGCACTCTCTATAAAACCCTTCATTACTGCACTCTCTCACCCCCTTAATAACAGCACTCTCTCACCCCCTTCATTACTGCACTTTCTCATCCCCTTCATTACTGCACTTTCTCACCCCCTTCATTACTGCACTTTCTCACCCCCTTCATTACTGCACTCTCACACCCCCTTCATTACTGCACTCTCACACCCCCTCCATTATTTCAGTCTCTCAAACCCTTCATTAATGCACTCTCTCACCGCCTCAATTATTGCACTCTATCACACCCTTCATTACAGCACTCTCTCACCCTCTTCATTACTGCACTCTCTCAAACCCTTCATTACTGCACACTCTCACCCCCTCCATTATTTCAGTCTCTCAAACCCTTCATTACTGCACTCTCTCACCCTCTGCATTACTGCACTCTCTCAAACCCTTCATTAATGCACTCTCTCACCGCCTCAATTATTGCACTCTATCACACCCTTCATTACAGCACTCTCTCACCCTCTTCATTACTGCACTCTCTCACCCCCGTTATTACTGCACTCTTTCATCCCCTCCATTACTGCACTCTCTCACCCCCTTAATTACTGTATTCTCTCAAACTCTTCATTACTGCACTCTCTAAAACCCTTCATTACTGCACTCTCTCACCCCCTTCATTACTGCACTCTCTCACCCTCTTCATTAATGCACTCTATGAAACCCTTCATTACTGCACTCTCTCACCTCCTCAATTATTGCACTCTATCACTCCCTTAATTACAGCACTCTCTCACCCCCTTCATTGCTGCACTCTCTCTCAAACCCTTCATTACTGCACTCTCTCACCTCATTAATAACAGCACTCTCTCACAACTGTCATTACTGCACTCTCTCACCCCCTTCGTTACTGCAATCTCTCACCCACTTCATTACTGCACTTTCTCACCCCCTCAATTATTGCACTTTCTCACCCCCATCATTACTGCACTTTCTCACCCCCTTCATTACTGCACTCTCACACCCCCTCCATTATTGCACTCTCTCACCCTCTTTATTACTGCACTCTCTCACACCCTCCATTACTGCACTCTCTCAAACCCTTCATTACTGCACTCTCTCACACCCTTCATTACTGCATTCTCTCACCCCCTCCATTACTGCACACTCTCACCCCCTCTATTATTTCAGTCTCTCAAACCCTTCATTACTGCACTCTCTCACCCTCTTCATTACTGCATTCTCTTAAACCCTTCATTACTGCACTCTCTCACACCCTTCATTACTGCATTCTCTCACCCCCTCCATTACTGCACACTCTCACCCCCTCCATTATTTCAGTCTCTCAAACCCTTCATTACTGCACTCTCTCACCCTCTTCATTACTGCACTCTCTCACCCTCTTCATTACTGCACTCTCTCAAACCCTTCATTAATGCACTCTCTCACCGCCTCAATTATTGCACTCTATCACCCCCTCCATTACTGCACACTCTCACCCCCTCCATTATTTCAGTCTCTCAAACCCTTCATTACTGCACTCTCTCACCCTCTTTATTACTGCACTCTCTAAAACCCTTCATTACTGCACTCTCTCAAACCCTTCATTACTGCACTCTCTAACCGCCTCAATTATTGCACTCTATCACACCCTTCATTACAGCACTCTCTCACCATCTTCATTACTGCACTCTCTCACCCCCTTCATTACAGCACTCTCTCACCCCTTCATTGCTGCACTCTCTCACCCCTTTCTTTACAGCACTATCTCACCACCATCATTACTGCACTTTTTCAGCCCCTTCATTATTGCACTCTCTCACCCCCTTTATTACTACACTCTCTCACACCCTTCATTACTGCACTCTCAAACCCATTATTACTGCACTCTCTCACCCCCGTCATTACTGCACTCTTTCATCCCCTCCATTACTGCACTCTCTCACCCCCTTAATTACTGTATTCTCTCAAACCCTTCATTACTGGACTCTCTAAAACCCTTCATTACTGCACTCTCTCACCCCCTTCATTACTGCACTCTCTCACCCTCTTCAGTAATGCACTCTCTTAAACCCTTCATTACTGCACTCTCTCACCCCCTTAATTACTGTATTCTCTCAAACCCTTCATTACTGGACTCTCTAAAACCCTTCATTACTGCACTCTCTCACCCCCTTCATTACTGCACTCTCTCACCCTCTTCAGTAATGCACTCTCTTAAACCCTTCATTACTGCACTCTCTCACCTCCTCAATTATTGCACTCTATCACTCCCTTAATTACAGCACTCTCTCACCCCCTTCATTGCTGCACTCTCTCTCAAACCCTTCATTACTGCACTCTCTCACCCCCTTAATAACAGCACTCTCTCACAACTGTCATTACTGCACTCTCTCACCCCCTTCGTTACTGCAATCTCTCACCCACTTCATTACTGCACTTTCTCACCCCCTCAATTATTGCACTTTCTCAACCCCATCATTCCTGCACTTTCTCACCCCCTTCATAACCGCACTCTGTCACCCCCCTTCATTACCGCACTCTCTCACACGCTCAATTACTGCACTCTCTCACCCCCTCCATTACTGCACACTCTCACCCCCTCCATTACTGTACTCTCTTAAACCCTTTATTACTGCACTCTCTCACCTCCTTCATTACTGCACTCTCTCAAACCCTTCATTACAGCACTCTTTCACCCCCTTCATTGCTGCACTCTCTCAAACCCATCATTACTGCACTCTCTCACCCCTTTCTTTACAGCACTCTCTCACAACTGTCATTACTGCACTCTCTCACCATCTTCATTACTGCACTCTCTCACCCCCTTCATTACAGCACTCTCTCACCCCTTCATTGCTGCACTCTCTCACCCCTTTCTTTACAGCACTATCTCACCACCATCATTCCTGCACTTTTTCAGCCCCTTCATTATTGCACTCTCTCACCCCCTTTATTACTACACTCTCTCACACCCTTCATTACTGCACTCTCAAACCCATTATTACTGCACTCTCTCACCCCCGTCATTACTGCACTCTTTCATCCCCTCCATTACTGCACTCTCTCACCCCCTTAATTACTGTATTCTCTCAAACCCTTCATTACTGGACTCTCTAAAACCCTTCATTACTGCACTCTCTCACCCCCTTCATTACTGCACTCTCTCACCCTCTTCATTAATGCACTCTCTTAAACCCTTCATTACTGCACTCTCTCACCTCCTCAATTATTGCACTCTATCACTCCCTTAATTACAGCACTCTCTCACCCCCTTCATTGCTGCACTCTCTCTCAAACCCTTCATTACTGCACTCTCTCACCCCCTTAATAACAGCACTCTCTCACAACTGTCATTACTGCACTCTCTCACCCCCTTCGTTACTGCAATCTCTCACCCACTTCATTACTGCATTTCTCACCCCCTCAATTATTGCACTTTCTCAACCCCATCATTCCTGCACTTTCTCACCCCCTTCATAACCGCACTCTGTCACCCCCTTCATTACCGCACTCTCTCACACCCTCAATTACTGCACTCTCTCACCCCCTCCATTACTGCACACTCTCACCCCCTCCATTACTGTACTCTCTTAAACCCTTTATTACTGCACTCTCTCACCTCCTTCATTACTGCACTCTCTCAAACCCTTCATTACAGCACTCTTTCACCCCCTTCATTGCTGCACTCTCTCAAACCCTTCATTACTGCACTCTCTCACCCCTTTCTTTACAGCACTCTCTCACAACTGTCATTACAGCACTCTCTCACCCCCTTCATTGCTGCACTCTCTCAAACCCTTCATTACTGCACTCTCTCACCCCTTTCTTTACAGCACTCTCTCACAACTGTCATTACTGCACTCTCTCACCCCCTTCGTTACTGCAATCTCTCACCCACTTCATTACTGCATTTCTCACCCCCTCAATTATTGCACTTTCTCAACCCCATCATTCCTGCACTTTCTCACCCCCTTCATAACCGCACTCTGTCACCCCCTTCATTACCGCACTCTCTCACACCCTCAATTACTGCACTCTCTCACCCCCTCCATTACTGCACACTCTCACCCCCTCCATTACTGTACTCTCTTAAACCCTTTATTACTGCACTCTCTCACCTCCTTCATTACTGCACTCTCTCAAACCCTTCATTACAGCACTCTTTCACCCCCTTCATTGCTGCACTCTCTCAAACCCTTCATTACTGCACTCTCTCACCCCTTTCTTTACAGCACTCTCTCACAACTGTCATTACAGCACTCTCTCACCCCCTTCATTGCTGCACTCTCTCAAACCCTTCATTACTGCACTCTCTCACCCCTTTCTTTACAGCACTCTCTCACAACTGTCATTACTGCACTCTCTCACCCCCTTCATTATTGCACTCTCTTACCCCCTCCATTATTGCACTTTCTCACCTGCTCTATTACCACTCTCTCTCACCCCCTTCATTACTGTGCTCTCTCACCACCTTCATTACTGCACTCTCTCACCCCCTTCATTACTGCGCTCTTACCCACTTCATTACTGCACTCTCTCACCCCCTTCATTACTGCGCTCTCTTACCCACTTCATTACTGCACTCTCTCACCCCCTTCATTACTGCACTCTCTCACCCTCTTTATTACAGCTTTTTCTCACCCCCTCCACTACTGCACACTCTCACCCCCTCCATTATAGCACTTTATCACCCCCTTCATTACTGCGCTCTTACCCACTTCATTACCGTACTCTCTCACCCCCTTCATTACCGCACTCTCTTACACCCTTCATTTCTGTACTCTCCCACCCCCATTATTCGTGCACTCTCATACCCCTTTCATTACCGCAATCTCTCACAACCTTCACTACTTCGCTCTCTCACCCACTTCTTAACTGCCGTCTCTCACCCCCTTCAACATTGCACTCTCACCCCTTCATTACTGCACTCTCTCACTTATTCATTATGCACTCTCTCACTCCCTTCATTACTGCACTCTCTCACTCCCTTCATTACTGCACTCTCTCAAACCCTTCATTACTGCACTCTCTCATCCCCTTTATTACAGCACTCTCTCACACCCATCATTACTGCACTCTCTCACCCCCTTTATTACTGCACTGTCTCCCACCCTATTGCACTCTCTCACACCCTTCATTACTGCACTCTTTCATCGCCCGTTTACTGCACTGTCTTACCCCCTTCATTACTTCACTCTCTCACCCACTTCATTACTTCACTCTCTCACCCACTTCATTACTGCACTCTCTCACCCCCTTTATTACTGCACTCTCTCACCCCCTCCATTATTGCACTCTCTCACCCCCTTCAATAGCGCACTCTCTCACCCCCTTCATTACTGCACTCTCTCACACCCTTCATTACTTCACTCTCTCACCCCCTCTATTACTGCATTCTCTCACCCCCTTCATTACTGCACTCTCTCAAACCCTTCATTACTGCACTCTCTCACCCCCTCCATTATTGCACTCTCTCACCCCCTTCACTAGCGCTCTCTCTCACCCTCTTCATTACTGTACTCTCTCATACCCTTCATTACTGCACTCTCTTACACCCTTCATTACTGCACTCTCTCACCCCCTGCATTACCGCACTCTCTCACACCAGTCATTACTGCACTCTCTCACCGCCTCAATTATTGCACTCTATCTCACCCTTCATTACAGCACTCTCTCACCCCCTTAATAACAGCACTCTCTCACAACTGTCATTACTGCACTCTCTTACCCCCTTCATTACTGCACTTTCTCACCGCCTCAATTATTGCACTCTCTCACCCCCTTCATTACCGCACTCTCTCACACCCTCCATTACTGCATTCTCTCAAACCCTTCATTACTGTACTCTCTCACACCCTTCATTATTTCAGTCTCTCAAACCCTTCATTACTGCACTCTCTCACCTCCTTCATTACTGCACTCTCTCAAACCCTTCATTACTGCACTCTCTCACTTCCTTCATTACTTCACTCTCTCACCCCCTTCATTACTGCACTCTCTCAAACCCTTCATTACTGCACTCTCTCACCTCCTTCATTACTGCACTCTCTCAAACCCTTCATTACTGCACTCTCTCACCCCCTCAATTATTGCACTCTATCTCACCCTTCATTACAGCACTCTCACCCCCTTAATAACAGCACTCTCTCACAACTGTCATTACTGCACTCTCTCACCCCCTTCATTACTGCACTTTCTCACCGCCTCAATTATTGCACTCTCTCACCCCCTTCATTACCGCACTCTCTCACACCCTCCATTACTGCATTCTCTCAAACCCTTCATTACTGTACTCTCTCACACCCTTCATTATTTCAGTCTCTCAAACCCTTCATTACTGCACTCTCTCACCTCCTTCATTACTGCACTCTCTCAAACCCTTCATTACTGCACTCTCTCACTTCCTTCATTACTTCACTCTCTCACCCCCTTCATTACTGCACTCTCTCAAACCCTTCATTACTGCACTCTCTCACCTCCTTCATTACTGCACTCTCTCAAACCCTTCATTACTGCACTCTCTCACCCCCTCAATTATTGCACTTTCTCACCACCATCATTACTGCACTTTTTCAACCCCTTCATTACTGCACTCTCTCACACACTTCATTACCGCACTCTGTCACCAACTTCATTACCGAACTCTCTCACACCCTTCATTACTGCACTCTCAAACCCTTCATTACTGCACTCTCTCACCTATTCAATTATTGCACTCTATCACACCGTTAATTACTGCACTCTCTCACCCCCGTCATTACTGCACTCTTTCATCCCCTCAATTATTGCACTCTCTCACCCCCTTCACTAGCGCTCTCTCTCACCCTCTTCATTACTGTACTCTCTCATACCCTTCATTACTGCACTCTCTTACACCCTTCATTACTGCACTCTCTCACCCCCTGCATTACCGCACTCTCTCACACCAGTCATTACTGCACTCTCTCACCGCCTCAATTATTGCACTCTATCTCACCCTTCATTACAGCACTCTCTCACCCCCTTAATAACAGCACTCTCTCACAACTGTCATTACTGCACTCTCTCACCCCCTTCATTACTGCACTTTCTCACCGCCTCAATTATTGCACTCTCTCACCCCCTTCATTACCGCACTCTCTCACACCCTCCATTACTGCATTCTCTCAAACCCTTCATTACTGTACTCTCTCACACCCTTCATTATTTCAGTCTCTCAAACCCTTCATTACTGCACTCTCTCACCCTCTGCATTACTGCACTCTCTCACTCTCTTCATTACTGCACTCTCTCAAACCCTTCATTACAGCACTCTCTCACCCCCTTCATTACTGCACTCTCTCAAACCCTTCATTACTGCACTCTCACACCCCCTCCATTATTGCACTCTCTCACACACTTCATTACCGCACTCTGTCACCAACTTCATTACCGAACTCTCTCACACCCTTCATTACTGCACTCTCAAACCCTTCATTACTGCACTCTCTCACCTATTCAATTATTGCACTCTATCACACCGTTAATTACTGCACTCTCTCACCCCCGTCATTACTGCACTCTTTCATCCCCTCAATTACTGCACTCTCTCACCCCCTGAATTACTGTATTCTGTCAAACCCTTCATTACTGCACTCTCTAAAACCCTTCATTACTGCACTCTCTCACCCCCTTCATTACTGCACTCTCTCACCCTCTTCATTAATGCACTCTCTCACACCCTTCATTACTGCACTCTCTCACACCCTTCATTACGGCACTCTCTCACCCCCTTCACTATTCTACTGTTTCGCCCCCTTTATTACCACACTCTATCACCCCCTTTATTACTGCATTCTCTCACCCCCTCCATTACTGAACACTCTCACCCCCTCCATTATTGCACTTTATCACACCCTTCATTACTGCACTCTCTCACCTACTTTATTACTACACTCTCTTACTCCTTCATTACTGCACACTCTCACCACATCCATTACTGCAGTCTCTCACCCAATTCATTACAGTACTCTCTCACCCTCCTTATTACCGCACTCTCTCACCCCTTTCATTACCGCACTCTCTTACACCCTTCATTTCTGTACTCTCCCACCCCCATTATTCGTGCACTCTCTCACCCCTTTCATTACCGCAATCTCTTACAACCTTCACTACTTCGCTCTCTCACCCACTTCTTAACTGCCGTCTCTCACCCCCTTCAACACTGCACTCTCACCCCTTCATTACTGCAATCTCTCACTTATTCATTATGCACTCTCTCACCCCCTGCATTACTGCAATCTCTCACTCCCTTCATTACTGCACTCTATCAAACCCTTCATTACTGCACTCTGTCATCCCCTTTATTACAGCACTCTCTCACACCCGTCATTACTGCACTCTCTCACCCCCTTTGTTACTGCACTGTCTCCCACCCTTCATTACTGCACTCTTTCATCCCCCCATTACTGCACTGTCTTACCCCCTTCATTACTTCACTCTCTCACCCACTTCATTACTGCACTCCCTTCATTACTGCACTCTCACCAACTTCATTACTGCACTCTCTCACCCCCTTCATTACTGCACACTCTCACCCCCTCCATTATTGCACTCTCTCACCAACATCATTACTGCACTCTCTCACCCCCTCCATTATTGCACTCTCTCACCCCCTCCATTATTGCACACTCTCACCCCCTTCATTACTGTACTCTCTCACACCCTTCATTACTGCACTCTCTCACCCCCTTCATTACTGCACACTCTCACCCCCTCCATTATTGCACACTCTCACCCTCTTCATTACTGTACTCTCTCACACCCTTCATTACTGCACTCTCTCACCCCCTGCATTACCGCACTCTCTCACACCAGTCATTACTGCACTTTCTCACCCCCTCAATTATTGCACTTTCTCACCCCCATCATTACTGCACTTTCTCACCCCCTTCATTACTGCACTCCCTTCAATACTGCACTCTCACCAACTTCATTACTGCACTCTCTCAACCCCTTCATTACTGCACTCTCTCACACCCTTCATTACCGCACTCTCTCACCCTCTTCATTACTGCACACTCTCACCCCCTCCATTATTGCACTCTCTCACCAACTTCATTACTGCACTCTCTCACCCCCTCCATTATTGCACACTCTCACCCCCTTTATTAGCGCTTTCTCTCACCCTCTTCATTACTGTACTCTCTCACACCCTTCATTACTGCACTCTCTCACCCCCTGCATTACCGCACTCTCTCACACCAGTCATTACTGCACTCTCTCACCGCCTCAATTATTGCACTCTATCTCACCCTTCATTACAGCACTCTCTCACCCCCTTCATTGCTGCACTCTCTCAAACCCTTCATTACTGCACTCTCTCACCCCCTGCATTACTGCACTCTCTCACCCTCTGCATTACTGCACTCTCTCACACCCTTCATTACTGCACTCTCTCAAACCCTTCATTACTGCACTCTCTCACACCCTTCATTACTGCATTCTCTCACCCCCTCCATTACTGCACACTCTCACCCCCTCTATTATTTCAGTCTCTCAAACCCTTCATTACTGCACTCTCTCACCCTCTTCATTACTGCATTCTCTTAAACCCTTCATTACTGCACTCTCTCACACCCTTCATTACTGCATTCTCTCACCCCCTCCATTACTGCACACTCTCACCCCCTCCATTATTTCAGTCTCTCAAACCCTTCATTACTGCACTCTCTCACCCTCTTCATTACTGCACTCTCTCACCCTCTTCATTACTGCACTCTCTCAAACCCTTCATTAATGCACTCTCTCACCGCCTCAATTATTGCACACTCTCACCCCCTCCATTACTGTACTCTCTCACCCCTTTCTTTACAGCACTATCTCACCACCATCATTACTGCACTTTTTCAGCCCCTTCATTATTGCACTCTCTCACCCCCTTTATTACTACACTCTCTCACACCCTTCATTACTGCACTCTCAAACCCATTATTACTGCACTCTCTCACCCCCGTCATTACTGCACTCTTTCATCCCCTCCATTACTGCACTCTCTCACCCCCTTAATTACTGTATTCTCTCAAACCCTTCATTACTGGACTCTCTAAAACCCTTCATTACTGCACTCTCTCACCCCCTTCATTACTGCACTCTCTCACCCTCTTCAGTAATGCACTCTCTTAAACCCTTCATTACTGCACTCTCTCACCTCCTCAATTATTGCACTCTATCACTCCCTTAATTACAGCACTCTCTCACCCCCTTCATTGCTGCACTCTCTCTCAAACCCTTCATTACTGCACTCTCTCACCCCCTTAATAACAGCACTCTCTCACAACTGTCATTACTGCACTCTCTCACCCCCTTCGTTACTGCAATCTCTCACCCACTTCATTACTGCACTTTCTCACCCCCTCAATTATTGCACTTTCTCAACCCCATCATTCCTGCACTTTCTCACCCCCTTCATAACCGCACTCTGTCACCCCCCTTCATTACCGCACTCTCTCACACCCTCAATTACTGCACTCTCTCACCCCCTCCATTACTGCACACTCTCACCCCCTCCATTACTGTACTCTCTTAAACCCTTTATTACTGCACTCTCTCACCTCCTTCATTACTGCACTCTCTCAAACCCTTCATTACAGCACTCTTTCACCCCCTTCATTGCTGCACTCTCTCAAACCCATCATTACTGCACTCTCTCACCCCTTTCTTTACAGCACTCTCTCACAACTGTCATTACTGCACTCTCACCATCTTCATTACTGCACTCTCTCACCCCCTTCATTACAGCACTCTCTCACCCCTTCATTGCTGCACTCTCTCACCCCTTTCTTTACAGCACTATCTCACCACCATCATTCCTGCACTTTTTCAGCGCCTTCATTATTGCACTCTCTCACCCCCTTTATTACTACACTCTCTCACACCCTTCATTACTGCACTCTCAAACCCATTATTACTGCACTCTCTCACCCCCGTCATTACTGCACTCTTTCATCCCCTCCATTACTGCACTCTCTCACCCCCTTAATTACTGTATTCTCTCAAACCCTTCATTACTGGACTCTCTAAAACCCTTCATTACTGCACTCTCTCACCCCCTTCATTACAGCACTCTCTCACCCCCTTCATTGCTGCACTCTCTCTCAAACCCTTCATTACTGCACTCTCTCACCCCCTTAATAACAGCACTCTCTCACAACTGTCATTACTGCACTCTCTCACCCCCTTCGTTACTGCAATCTCTCACCCACTTCATTACTGCATTTCTCACCCCCTCAATTATTGCACTTTCTCAACCCCATCATTCCTGCACTTTCTCACCCCCTTCATAACCGCACTCTGTCACCCCCTTCATTCCTGCACTCTCTCACACCCTCAATTACTGCACTCTCTCACCCCCTCCATTACTGCACACTCTCACCCCCTCCATTACTGTACTCTCTTAAACCCTTTATTACTGCACTCTCTCACCTCCTTCATTACTGCACTCTCTCAAACCCTTCATTACAGCACTCTTTCACCCCCTTCATTGCTGCACTCTCTCAAACCCTTCATTACTGCACTCTCTCACCCCTTTCTTTACAGCACTCTCTCACAACTGTCATTACTGCACTCTCTCACCCCCTTCATTACAGCACTCTCTCACCCCCTTCATTGCTGCACTCTCTCAAACCCTTCATTACTGCACTCTCTCACCCCTTTCTTTACAGCACTCTCTCACAACTGTCATTACTGCACTCTCTCACCCCCTTCATTATTGCACTCTCTTACCCCCTCCATTATTGCACTTTCTCACCTGCTCTATTACCACTCTCTCTCACCCCCTTCATTACTGTGCTCTCTCACCACCTTCATTACTGCACTCTCTCACCCCCTTCATTACTGCGCTCTTACCCACTTCATTACTGCACTCTCTCACCCCCTTCATTACTGCGCTCTCTTACCCACTTCATTACTGCACTCTCTCACCCCCTTCATTACTGCACTCTCTCACCCTCTTTATTACAGCTTTTTCTCACCCCCTCCACTACTGCACACTCTCACCCCCTCCATTATAGCACTTTATCACACCCTTCATTACTGCACTCTCTTACCTACTTTATTACTACACTCTCTTACTCCTTCATTACTGCACACTCTCACCACATCCATTACTGCAGTCTCTCACCCAATTCATTACCGTACTCTCTCACCCCCTTCATTACCGCACTCTCTTACACCCTTCATTTCTGTACTCTCCCACCCCCATTATTCGTGCACTCTCATACCCCTTTCATTACCGCAATCTCTCACAACCTTCACTACTTCGCTCTCTCACCCACTTCTTAACTGCCGTCTCTCACCCCCTTCAACATTGCACTCTCACCCCTTCATTACTGCACTCTCTCACTTATTCATTATGCACTCTCTCATCCCCTGCATTACTGCACTCTCTCACTCCCTTCATTACTGCACTCTCTCAAACCCTTCATTACTGCACTCTCTCATCCCCTTTATTACAGCACTCTCTCACACCCATCATTACTGCACTCTCTCACCCCCTTTATTACTGCACTGTCTCCCACCCTATTGCACTCTCTCACACCCTTCATTACTGCACTCTTTCATCGCCCGTTTACTGCACTGTCTTACCCCCTTCATTACTTCACTCTCTCACCCACTTCATTACTTCACTCTCTCACCCACTTCATTACTGCACTCTCTCACCCCCTTTATTACTGCACTCTCTCACCCCCTCCATTATTGCACTCTCTCACCCCCTTCAATAGCGCACTCTCTCACCCCCTTCATTACTGCACTCTCTCACACCCTTCATTACTTCACTCTCTCACCCCCTCTATTACTGCATTCTCTCACCCCCTTCATTACTGCACTCTCTCAAACCCTTCATTACTGCACTCTCTCACCCCCTCCATTATTGCACTCTCTCACCCCCTTCACTAGCGCTCTCTCTCACCCTCTTCATTACTGTACTCTCTCATACCCTTCATTACTGCACTCTCTTACACCCTTCATTACTGCACTCTCTCACCCCCTGCATTACCGCACTCTCTCACACCAGTCATTACTGCACTCTCTCAAACCCTTCATTACTGCACTCTCTCACAGCCTCAATTATTGCACTCTATCTCACCCTTCATTACAGCACTCTCTCACCCCCTTCATTGCTGCACTCTCTCACCCCCTTAATAACAGCACTCTCTCACAACTGTCATTACTGCACTCTCTCTCAAACCCTTCATTACTGCACTCTCTCACCCCCTTAATAACAGCACTCTCTCACAACTGTCATTACTGCACTCTCTCACCCCCTTCATTACTGCACTTTCTCACCCCCTCAATTATTGCACTCTGTCACCCCCTTCATTACCGCACTCTCTCACCCCCTCAATTATTGCACTTTCTCACCCCCATCATTACTGCACTTTCTCACCCCCTTCATTACTGCACTCTCACACCCCCTCCATTATTGCACTCTCTCACCCTCTTTATTACTGCACTGTCTCACACCCTTCATTACCGCACTCTCTCACACCCTCCATTACTGCACTCTCTGAAACCCTTTATTACTGCATTCTCTCTAACCCTTCATTACTCATTACTGCACTCTCTCACCCCCTCCATTACTGCACACTCTCACCCCCTCCATTATTTCAGTCTCTCAAACCCTTCATTACAGCACTCTCTCACCCCTTCATTACTGCACTCTCAAACCCTTCATTACTGCACTCTCTCTTACCTCCTTCATTACTGCACTCTCTCACCCCCTTCATTACTGCACTTTCTCAAACCCTTCATTACTGCACTCTCTAACTGCCTCAATTATTGCACTCTATCACACCCTTCATTACAGCACTCTCTCACCCCCTTCATTGCTGCACTCTCTCAAACCCTTCATTACTGTACTCTCTCACCCCTTTCTTTACAGCACTCTCTCACAACTGTCATTACTGCACTCTCTCACCCCCTTCATTACTGCACTCTCTCACCCCCTTCATTACAGCACTCTCTCACCCCCTTCATTACAGCACTCTCTCACCCCCTTCATTGCTGCACTCTCTCAAACCCTTCATTACTGCACTCTCTCAGCCCCTTCATTATTGCACTGTCTTGCTTTCTTTATTACCGCACTCTCTCACCCCCTTTATTACTGCATTCTCTAACCCCCTCCATTACTGCACACTCACCCCCTCCATTATTGCACTCTATCACACCCTTCATTACTGCACTCTCTCACCCCCTTTATTACTGCACTGTCTCACACCCTTCATTACCGCACTCTGTCACCCCCTTCATTACTGCACTCTCAAACCCTTCATTACTGCACTCTCTCACCTATTCAATTATTGCACTCTATCACACCCTTAATTACTGCACTCTCTCACCCCGTCATTACTGCACTCTTTCATCCCCTCCATTACTGCACTCTCTCACCCCCTTAATAACTGTATTCTCTCAAACCCTTCATTACTGCACTCTCTAAAACCCTTCATTACTGCACTCTCTCACCCCCTTCATTACTGCACTCTCTCACCCCCATCATTACTGCACTTTTTCAGCCCCTTCATTACTGCACTCTCACACCCCCTCCATTATTGCACTCTCTCATCCCCTTTATTACTGCACTGTCTCACACCCTTCATTACTGCACTCTCAAACCCTTCATTACTGCACTCTCTCACCTCCTCAATTATTGCACTCTATCACACCCTTAATTACTGCACTCTCTCACCCCCGTCATTACTGCACTCTTTCATCCCCTCCATTACTGCACTCTCTCACACCCTTAATTACTGTATTCTCTCAAACCCTTCATTACTGCACTCTCTCAAACCCTTCATTACTGCACTCTCTCACCCCCTTCATTACTGCACTCTCTCACCCCCTTCATTACTGCACTCTATCACTCCCTTAAATACTGCACTCTCTCACCCCCTTCATTATTGCACTTTCTCACCCTTTATTACTGCACTCTCTAACCTCCTCCATTACTGCACTATCTCAGCCACTGCATTACTGCACTCTCTCACCCCCTCAATTATTGCACTCTCTCACCTTCTTCATTACTGCACTCTTTCATCCCCTCCATTACTGCACTCTCTCACACCCTTAATTACTGTATTCTCTCAAACCCTTCATTACTGCACTCTCTCAAACCCTTCATTACTGCACTCTCTCACCCCCTTCATTACTGCACTCTCTCACCTCCTCAATTATTGCACTCTATCACTCCCTTAAATACTGCACTCTCTCACCCCCTTCATTATTGCACTTTCTCACCCTTTATTACTGCACTCTCTAACCTCCTCCATTACTGCACTATCTCAGCCACTGCATTACTGCACTCTCTCACCCCCTCAATTATTGCACTCTCTCACCTTCTTCATTACTGCACTCTTTCATCCCCTCCATTACTGCACTCTCTCACCCCCTTAATTACTGCATTCTCTTAAACCCTTCATTACTTCACTCTCTCACCCCCTTCATTAGCGCACTCTCTCAGCCCCTTCATTATTGCACTCTCACCCCCTGCATTATTGCACTCTCTCACACCATTCATTACTGCACTTTGTCACCCCCTTCATTACTGCACACTCTCAGCCTCACCCCCTCCATTATTGCACTCTCTCACCCCCTTCATTACTGCACTCTCTCACACCCTTCATTACCGCACTCTCTCACACCATTCATTACTGCACTTTGTCACCCCCTTCATTACTGCACACTCTCACCCTCACCCCCTCCATTATTGCACTCTCTCACCTCCTTCATTACTGTCTCATAACGTTCATTACTGCACTCTCTCACCCCCTTCATTACTGTCTCATAATGTTCATTACCGCATTATCTCTCCCCCTTCATTACCACACTCTCTTACAACCTTCACTACTTCGCTCTCTCACCCACTTCTATACTGCAGTCTCTCACACCCTTCATTACTGCACTCTCTCACCCCCTTCATTACCACACTCTCTTACACCCTTCATTACTGTACTCTCTCACCGCCATTATTCCTGCACTTTTTTCACCCCCTATATTACCGCAATCTCTCACAACCTTCACTTCTTCGCTCTCTCACCCACTTCTTTACTGCAGTCTATCACCCCCTTCATTACTGCACTGTCTCACCCCTTCATTACTGCATTCTCTCCCTTCATTACTGCACTCACTGACCCTTTCATTACTGCACTCTCTCACTTATTCATTACTGCATTCTCTCACGCCCTTCATTACTTTCCCATAACGATCAATACCGCACTCTCCCCCTTCATTACCACACTCTCCCACCCCCTTCATTACCGCACTCTCTCTCCCCCTTCATTACCACACTCTCCCACCCCCTTCATTACTGCACTCTCTCACCCCCTTCATTACTGCACTCTCTCACCCCCTTCATTACTGCACTCTCTCACCCCCTTCATTACTGCACTCTCTCACTCCCTTAAGTACTGCACTCTCTCACCCTCTTCATTATTGCACTTACTCACACCCTTTATTACTGCACTCTCTCGCACCCTTCATTAGTGCACTCTCTCACCCCCTCCATTATTGCACTCTCTCACCGCCTTCATTACCGCACTCTCTCACCCCCTCCATTATTGCACTCTCTCACCCCTTTATTAGCGCACTCTCTCACCCCCTTCATTACCGTACTCTTATACACCCTTCATTACTGCATTCTCTCACCCCATTCATTACTGCACTCTCCCACCTCCTCAATTATTGCACTCTATGAATCCCTTAATTACTGCACTCTCTCACCCCCTCTATTACTGCACTCTCTCACCCCCTTCATTAGCGCACTCTCTCACCCCCTTCATTACTGTTCTCTCTCACACCCTTAATTACTGTATTCTCTCAAACCCTTCATTACCGCACTCTCTTTCCCCCTTCATTACCGCACTGTCAGACGCCATCTCCGCACTGACACTTGGGGCAGGAGACGGACGCCTGCACCTTCCAAGCAGCCACGTCCTGTTGCCTAGCAGCGGGACACTATCTCTGCTCACCTGTCTGCAGCCAGCATGTGTTACCACCAAAATCTCCCTAACCCTATCAGGAGGCACCTTAGGGTATATAAAGCAGCCTCTGACACATGTCTAGTGCCAGAGTATTTGGTCTTCAGCCTTGCTCCAGCATTTGTTCCTGTGTTGCTGTTACTTGGATTCTGACCCTGGCTTGTCCCTGACTTCTCCTTTGGTTCCTGATTCTGGCTTAGAGTGATATTTGGTACTGACCCGGCTTCCTGACCATTCTCCTGCTTCTGATTTGGCTATATCCGTTCCTCTGGTTGTGACCCGGCTTGCTGACTACTCTTCCATCCTGCATCCTGGTGGGCTGTCACCGCTGCCTCAATTGTTACCTCGCCAGCTGACTGATACTGAGGGCCACGACCTGCGCGTCCCTTGCAGCGAAGTCCATACCTCCTTGCGGGGGTTCCTGGTGAAAGCCAGGGGTGTGTTAGACTCCGCACCTCTGTACTCAGTAGCGCCAACTGCTGGCAGGTATCATCAATCCCACCTAGTGATTCTGACACGCACTCTCTTACCCCCACCATTATTGCACTCACTCACACCCTTTATTACTGCCCTCTCTCACCCCATTCATTACTGTATTCTCTCACCCCCTTTTTTTACTGCACTGTCTCACCCCGTTCATTACCGCACTCTCTCACCCCGTTCATTATTGCACTCTCTCACCCCTTTATTACTGCACTCTCGCACCCCCGTCATTATCACTTTCTCTCACAACCTTCATTACTGCACTCTCACAACCTTCATTACTGCACTCTCACAACCTTCATTACTGCACTCTCTCACCCCCATAATTGCTGCACTCTCTCACCCCCTTCATTGCTGCACTCTCTCACTCCCTTCATTACTGCACTCTCTCACCCCTATCATTTTTGCACTCACACCCTTTATTACTGCACTCTCTCACCCCCATCATTATTGCACTCTCTGAACGCCTACATTACTGAACTTGCTCACCCCCTTCATTACTGCACTCTCTCACCCCCTTCATTACTGCTCTCTACCACCCACTTCATTACCGCACTCTCTCACACCTTCATTACTGCACTCTCTCACCCCCTTCATTCATGCACTCTCTAACCCCCTTCATTACCGCACTCTCTCACACCTTCATTACTGCACTCTCTCACCCCCTTCATTACTGCGCTCTCTCACCTCCTTCATTCCGCACTCTCTCAACTCCTTCATTCCTGCACTCTCTCACCCCCTTCATTCCGCACTCTCTCAACCCCTTCATTACTGCACTCTCTCACCCCCTTCATTCTGCACTCTCTCAACTCCTTCATTCCTGCACTCTCTCACCCCCTTCATTCCGCACTCTCTCACCCTCTTCATTACTGCACTCTCTCACCCCTTCATTACTTTCATTATTGCTACCAGCACCAGCGCTCACAGCCTATTTCAGGGGTCTGAACACTGTAGGTCCTCATGTAAAAGCTGCTACCAGCACTAGGCTCTCACACCACTGGTGACACTTTAGCAGGGAAACCTGAATGATGCAACTCCCCTGTCCTAATATTAACATGTCCTCGCCCAGCAAAGGACGGCTTGTAGAACTACAAGCACCAGCATCCAGAGCACACTGGGACCTGTAGTTCACTTGGAAAAACACACTGGATTAAAGACAGCATTGAAAAAGATCTTTATTGCAAATAAAAACACCCACTAACCCCCTCGTTCTCCACTTTATATCTCACCTAGATCAGAGGGTCCTTGTAATCCAAAGGGTTAAATTAAATAAACCATATGAATGTGATAAGGACTGCTCCTTAGAGGAGCCACATGGTAACTGACAAGCTCAGAGCCAATGATTTTAGCCAAACAAAGAAGCTTTGCTCGGATTGGTCAGTGAGTAAAGCTGATCTGATTGGTTAGATGCTATGTACTTTATTCATACAATTTATGAATGAAGTACACTGTGCATTGTGCAGTATGTCCCAGCACTGTGTTGTTTATCTATCACTAATATATTCGTGAGACCTTGGGATCTGCAGCTCTTGTTACAATTTTAGGTGTAAGTTTTACAATTAGGGGATGGTTTCCACTTTCCTGGACTTTTTTATTAAATGGGCCAAATAGACCAGAACGGCTTATTTTACTTATACAGCCCCCGCCTACCTGTCACTTTTATCTATATGCACCGTCTTAGTAGACTGTATATAGTACTTACCTCACCTACTATATTCTGTAGGTTGGTTGTTCTGTGTCCTCTGTCTACTACAAGCCCCCAGTTTATAGTCATCTTGCTGTGTGCAGTAGTTTGTTCACAACAGATGATACAGAGAACAGGAGATATTACTGCATCTGGGCCACAGGGAGAAGAGAGCGTCCAGTGCCTGTGCCTGGCTCACACACGTGGACATTCAGCCAGGTGTAATGACATCACATTGTGTATGTGCAGTGCGCACCAATCCCCCCTTCCCCCTGTGTGATGAGATCATCATGGGGGGTGTTATAAGAGCAGCATTGTTCCTTCACAATAAGAAACTTACGTCATAAGGGGTTGCATTTATAAAATAGACCATTATTGTATATTTTGTGCAAGTAACCTCTAAAAAATACCCAAATTCATTGAGCTTCATTTACCTTCATTACACAGGATTACACAGCAGTGATAAAGAGACCTGGTGAGTGTGTGACACCCAGGAGCCGCCCCTGTGTGTCAGGAGGATTGAGCAGGACCCAGAGCCCCATCACGGTGTCTGAACCTCACTCACTGATACATGGGGGAAACATTGACCAGAAGATCCTGGAACTGACCAAAAAGATCATTCAGCTGGTGATGGAGAGGTGACTGCTGGGAATGGGACATTATACAGTAACATTGGTGGATGTGTCTGGATAAGGACTGTGTAATTGTGTATGTTAGGTTCCTATAAGGTGTCAGGATATCACTGTGTATTTCTCTATGCAGGAATAGAAGTATTTTGGATTGCACAAGGGTCTTTGCAAGGACTTAATGATGGAGAATCACCAGCTCTTCACATCACTGGGTAAGAGGAGATTTTCCATTTATTGTAGAGGAGAGAGCAGTTTTGAGGGCCACCTAGATAGACACATCATCTGAGAATCACATATAAACAATATATTCAGTCACTGTTTGTTTCCTACAGATGGATCCAGTAACAGAAATACAACAGAGGATGAGGAAATCTATACAGATATTAGCACAGGTCAGTAATAAACATTTGTTACACAAAAGAGCTACATATTTTACTTATTCAGTCACTACAACAATCTTTAATTCTTCATCCTCATCTGTGAGCACAATTTAATGAGGAAAGAGTATGCACCAAGTAGCGGGATCAGGAGCCATCAGCCCCTACTAGACTCTTGTTCTCCACCTCACCTCATATCACTGTGTTCTACCAGCCCAGAGATTTGACCAGTCTCCTCCTCACATCATATCATTGTGTGCTACCACTCCAGAGACCTGACCAGGCTCCTCCTCACATCATATCATTGTGTGCTACCAGCCCAGAGATCTGACCAGTCTCCTCCTCACATCATATCATTGTGTGCTACCAGTCCAGAGACCTGACCAGTCTCCTCCTCACATCATATCATTGTGTGCTACCAGCCCAGAGATCTGAGCAGTCTCCTCTTCACATAATATCACTGTGTGCTACCAGTCCAGACACCTGACCAGTCTTCTCCTCACATCATATTATTGTGTGCTATCAGCCCAGAGATCTTATCAGTCTCCTCCTCACATCATATCATTGTGTACTACCAGCCCAGAGATCTGACCAGTGTACTCCTCACATCATATCCCTGTGTGCTACCAGTCTAGAGACCTGACCAGTCTCCTCCTCACATCATATCATTGTGTGCTATCAGCTCAGAGATCTGACCAGTCTCCTCCTCACATCATATCACTGTGTGCTACTAGTCCAGAGACCTGACCAGTCTCTTCCTCACATCATATCATTGTCTGCTACCAGCATACAGATCTGACCAGTCTCCTCCTCACATCATATCATTGTGTGCTACCAGCCCAGAGATCTGACCAGTCTCCTCCTCACATCATATCATTGTGTGCTACCAGTCCAGAGACCTGAACAGTCTCTTCCTCACATCATATCATTGTGTGCTACCAGCCCAGAGATCTGACCAGTCTCTTCCTCACATCATATCATTGTGTGCTACCAGTCCAGAGACCTGACCAGTCTCCTCCTCACATCATATCATTGTGTGCTACCAGCCCAGAGATCTAACCAGTCTCCTCCTCACATCATATCACTGTGTGCTACCAGTCCAGAGACCTGACCAGTCTCCTCCTCACATCATATCATTGTGTGCTACCAGTCCAGAGACCTGACCAGTCTCCTCCTCATATCATATCATTGTGTGCTATCAGCCCAGAGATCTGAGCAGTCTCCTCCTCACATCATATCATTGTGTTTTACCAGCCCAGAGATCTGACCGGTCTCCTCCTCACATCATATCATTGTGTACTACCAGCCCAGAGATCTGACCAGTGTACTCCTCACATCATATCCCTGTGTGCTACCAGTCTAGAGACCTGACCAGTCTCCTCCTCACATCATATCATTGTGTGCTATCAGCTCAGAGATCTGACCAGTCTCCTCCTCACATCATATCACTGTGTGCTACTAGTCCAGAGACCTGACCAGTCTCTTCCTCACATCATATCATTGTCTGCTACCAGCATACAGATCTGACCAGTCTCCTCCTCACATCATATCATTGTGTGCTACCAGCCCAGAGATCTGACCAGTCTCCTCCTCACATCATATCATTGTGTGCTACCAGTCCAGAGACCTGAACAGTCTCTTCCTCACATCATATCATTGTGTGCTACCAGCCCAGAGATCTGACCAGTCTCTTCCTCACATCATATCATTGTGTGCTACCAGTCCAGTGACCTGACCAGTCTCCTCCTCACATCATATCATTGTGTGCTACCAGCCCAGAGATCTAACCAGTCTCCTCCTCACATCATATCACTGTGTGCTACCAGTCCAGAGACCTGACCAGTCTCCTCCTCACATCATATCATTGTGTGCTACCAGTCCAGAGACCTGACCAGTCTCCTCCTCATATCATATCATTGTGTGCTATCAGCCCAGAGATCTGAGCAGTCTCCTCCTCACATCATATCATTGTGTTTTACCAGCCCAGAGATCTGACCGGTCTCCTCCTCACATCATATCATTGTGTTCTACCAGCCCAGAGATCTGACCAGTCTCCTCCTTACATCATATCATTGTGTGCTACCAGCCCAGAGATCTGACCAGTCTCCTCCTCACATCATATTATTGTGTGTAACCAGCCCAGAGATCTGACCAGTCTCCTCCTCACATAATAACATTGTGTGCTACCAGCAGAGAGATCTGATCAGTCTCCTAATCACAACATATCATTGTGTGCTACCAGCCCAGAGATCTGACCAGTCTCCCCCTCACATCATATCATTGTGTGCTACCAGCCCAGAGATCTGACCAGTCTCCTCCTCACATTATATCATTGTGTGCTACCAGCAAAGAGACCTGACCAGTCTCCTCCTCACATCATATCATTGTGTGCTACCAGCCCAGAGATCTGACCAGTCTCCTCCTCACATCATATCATTGTGTTCTACCAGCCCAGAGATCTGACCAGTCTCCTCCTCACATCATATCAGTGTGCTACCAACCCAGAGATGTGACCAGTCTCCTCCTCACATCATATCATTGTGTGCTACCAGTATAGAGATCTGACCAGTCCCCTCCTCACATCATATCATTGAGTGCTACCAGCCCAGAGATCTGACCAGTCTCCTCCTCACACCATATCACTGTGAACTACCAGCATAGAGATCTGACCAGTCTCCTCCTCACATCATATCATTGTGTGCTACCAGTCCAGAGACCTGACCAGTCTCCGCCTCACATCATATCATTGTGTGTAACCAGCCCAGAGATCTGACCAGTCTCCTCCTCACATGATATCATTGTGTGCTACCAGCCCAGGGATCTGATCAGTCTCCTCCTCATATCATATCATTGTGTGCTTCCAGCCCAGAGATCTGACCAGTCTCCTCCTCACATCACATCATTGTGTGCTACCAGCAAAGAGACCTGACCAGTCTCCTCCTCACATCATATCATTGTGTTCTACCAGCCCAGAGATCTGACCAGTCTCCTCCTCACATCATGTCATTGTGTGCTACCAGCCCAGATATCTGACCAGTATCCTCCTCACATCATATCTTTGTGTGTTACCAGCCCAGAGATCTGACCAGTCTCCTCCTCACATCATATCATTGTGTTCTACCAGCCCAGAGATCTGACCAGTCTCCTCCTCACATAATATCATTGTGTGCTACCAGCCCAGAGATCTGACCAGTCTCCTCCTCACATCATATCATTGTATTCTACCAGCGCAGAGATCTGTCCAGTATCCTCCTCATATCATATCATTGTGTGCTACCAGCCCAGAGATCTGACCAGTCTCCTCCTCACATCATATCATTGTGTGCTACCAGCCCAGCGATCTGACCAGTCTCCTCCTCACATTATATCATTGTGTTCTACCAGCCCAGAGATCTGACCAGTATCCTCCTCACATCATATCACTGTGTGCTACCAGCATAGAGATCTCACCACTCTCCTCCTCACATCATATCATTGTGTGCTACCAGCCCAGAGATCTGACCAGTCTCCTCCTCACATCATATCATTGTGTGCTACCAGTCCAGAGACCTGAACAGTCTCTTCCTCACATCATATCATTGTGTGCTACCAGCCCAGAGATCTGACCAGTCTCCTCCTCACATCATATCACTGTGTGCTACCAGCAGAGAGATTTGACCAGTTTCCTCACATCATATCATTGTGTGCTACCAGCCCAGAGATCTTACCAGTCTCATCCTCACATCATATCATTGTGTGTAACCAGCCCAGAGATCTGACCAGTATCCTCCTCACATCATATCACTGTGTGCTACCAGCATAGAGATCTCACCACTCTCCTCCTCACATCATATCATTGTGTGCTACCAGCCCAGCGATCTGACCACTCTCCTCCTCACATCATATCATTGTGTTCTACCAGCCCAGAGATCTGACCAGTATCCTCCTCACATCATATCACTGTGTGCTACCAGCATAGAGATCTCACCACTCTCCTCCTCACATCATATCATTGTGTGCTACCAGCCCAGAGATCTGACCAGTCTCCTCCTCACATCATATCATTGTGTGCTACCAGTCCAGAGACCTGAACAGTTTCTTCCTCACATCATATCATTGTGTGCTACCAGCCCAGAGATCTGACCAGTCTCCTCCTCACATCATATCACTGTGTGCTACCAGCAGAGAGATTTGACCAGTTTCCTCACATCATATCATTGTGTGCTACCAGCCCAGAGATCTTACCAGTCTCCTCCTCACATCATATCACTGTGTGCTACCAGCATAGAGATCTCACCACTCTCCTCTTCACATCATATCATTGTGTGCTACCAGCCCAGAGATCTGACCAGTCTCCTCCTCTCATCATATCATTGTGTGCTACCAGCCCAGAGATCTGACCAGTCTCCTCCTCACATTATATCATTGTGTGCTACCAGCAGAGAGATCTGATCAGTCTCCTCCTCACATCATATCATTGTGTTCTACCAGCCCAGAGATCTGACCAGTATCCTCCTCACATCATATCAGTGTGCTACCAACCCAGAGATGTGACCAGTCTCCTCCTCACATCATATCATTGTGTGCTACCAGTATAGAGATCTGACCAGTCCCCTCCTCACATCATATCATTGAGTGCTACCAGCCCAGAGATCTGACCAGTCTCCTCCTCACACCATATCACTGTGTACTACGAGCAAAGAGATCTGACCAGTCTCCTCCTCACATCATATCATTGTGTGCTACCAGTCCAGAGACCTGACCAGTCTCCTCCTCACATCATATCATTGTGTGTAACCAGCCCAGAGATCTGACCAGTCTCCTCCTCACATAAATCATTGTGTGCTACCAGTCCAGAGACCTGACCAGTCTCCTCCTCACATCATATCATTGTGTACTATCAGCCCAGAGATCTGACCAGTCTCCTCCTCACATGATATCATTGTGTGCTACCAGCCCAGAGATCTGATCAGTCTCCTCCTCACATCATATCATTGTGTGCTTCCAGCCCAGAGATCTGACCAGTCTCCTCCTCACATCACATCATTGTGTGCTACCAGCAAAGAGACCTGACCAGTCTCCTCCTCACATCATATCATTGTATGCTACCAGCCCAGAGACCTGACCAGTCTCCTCCTCACATCATATCATTGTGTTCTACCAGCCCAGAGATCTGACCAGTCTCCTCCTCACATCATGTCATTGTGTGCTACCAGCCCAGAGATCTGACCAATCTCCTCCTCACATCATAACATTGTGTGCTACCAGCCCAGAGATATGACCAGTCTCCTCCTCACATCATATCATTGTGTGCTACCAGCCCAGAGATCTGACCAGTCTCCTCCTCACATCATATCATTGTGTTCTACCAGCCCAGAGATCTGACCAGTATCCTCCTCACATCATATCTTTGTGTGTTACCAGCCCAGAGATCTGACCAGTCTCCTCCTCACATCATATCATTGTGTGCTACCAGCCCAGCGATCTGACCAGTCTCCTCCTCACATCATATCATTGGGTTCTACCAGCCCAGAGATCTGACCAGTATCCTCCTCACATCATATCACTGTGTGCTACCAGCATAGAGATCTCACCACTCTCCTCCTCACATCATATCATTGTGTGCTACCAGCCCAGAGATCTGACCAGTCTCCTCCTCACATCATATCATTGTGTGCTACCAGTCCAGAGACCTGAACAGTCTCTTCCTCACATCATATCATTGTGTGCTACCAGCCCAGAGATCTGACCAGTCTCCTCCTCACATCATATCACTGTGTGCTACCAGCAGAGAGATTTGACCAGTTTCCTCACATCATATCATTGTGTGCTACCAGCCCAGAGATCTTACCAGTCTCCTCCTCACATCATATCATTGTGTGTAACCAGCCCAGAGATCTGACCAGTATCCTCCTCACATCATATCACTGTGTGCTACCAGCATAGAGATCTCACCACTCTCCTCCTCACATCATATCATTGTGTGCTACCAGCCCAGAGAACTGACCAGTATCCTCCTCACATCATATCATTGTGTGTTACCAGTCCAGAGATCTCACCAGTCTCCTCCTCACATCATATCATTGTGTGCTACCAGCCCAGAGCTCTGACCAGTCTCCTCCTCACATCATATCATTGTGTGCTACCAGCCTAGAGATCTGACCAGTCTCCTCCTCACATCATATCTTTGTGTGCTACCAGCCCAGAGATCTGACCAGTCTCCTCCTCACATCATAACATTGTGTGCTACCAGCCCAGAGATCTGACCAATCTCCTCCTCACATCATAACATTGTGTGCTACCAGCCCAGAGATCTGACCAGTCTCCTCCTCACACTGTCTGGTGCATCTCATTATCATCATCATCAGCAGCTATTTATGTAGCGCCACTAATTCTGCAGCGCTGTACAGAGAACTCACATCAGTCCCTTCCCTGCTGCATTGTAGCTTACAGTCTAAATTCCCTAACAAACACACACAGACAGTGAGAGAGAATAGTGTCAATTTGATTGCAGTCTACTAGTATGTTTTTGGAACGAGGGAAGAAACCGGAATACCAGGAGGAAACCCACACAAACACGGGAAGAATTGTATATTAACACTGTAATATTAATGTAAAATGCCAGATGATTCCCAGATGACAACACACACCCCATCACAGCATACATTTCACACAAACTCCACCTTCTTGCACACACAGTGCTATAATAACAGATCCGTGACTGCACAATAGCTCCCCTCCAGTATACATGAATACCCTGTACTGTTGCTTTTCATTTGATGATCTGTCTATGTTCGCTGATTTGCCCTTATGCTTTCTGCCACTTCGTGCTGTTGCCTATCTGTGTCCTGCTCCATTCTCCTACTCTGTCCTTGAGTTCTCCTCTGCTCTCTGCATGGGTTGAGAACTTAGAGTAGTGTAAAACCATGGCCAGGACTCGCTGCTAATTTATCTCATGTTTACGAAAGGAATATATACCGCACCAGGTGGGTCCTAATTCTACCAGAGGATTGATTCAGACCTTTATCCAGGAATTTTATATCACCATTATCTTGTCAATCAACCTGGGAGTGCTGCACCCACACAAATTCATCAATAAATACAGACAAGGAAAGAAAAGAGTGTGCATTTGGGGAACTCTGGGAACCATTTATTAAAACATATATCAAGTTTTATTGGTATGCATTAAAATAATATCTAATCCATCTCTTGTGGACAAAATTAGCGAAATATTAAAATATGAGTTTGAAATTGTAGACCAAAGAAATATACTGGTAAAACTTCAGTTATATACCGCAAGACCGTGCCACTCAGCCCTAGAGTATATAACATTCTATAGGTATAATTGAACCCATGTCACTATTTCTCAAGTCTTCCTATCACATCAGTTATATGGGCAATATATTATTTCCATCACCCAGATAGAAAGATCTGTAATCGCTTGTGGACCAAATCATAAAAATAATCTAGGATTCATCAATAGATATTGTTATCCCTTGTTCTCAAACTCTTCTAGGTATATTCTTATACACTCGCTTTGAAAAATGCATCATCATTATGTAAATGAATACACCCTCTTAAAAATCCATGCTTGGGAAATTTTAGTTGCCAAAGTCTGCAATTTGTCTGAAATATCCAGTGTGGCTAGATCTATGCAATGTGCTCGATAATGCAGTTTTATAAATGTAATGAAGTGTTCCTAGTTTGCAAATTGACATTAAACAGCTGGACTTCTTGAAGCTGCTCATAGTATCAACATTTTGGGCATTATACTCTGCATCTCAATGTATTTACATACATTTATTTTACTTTCAGCAGATGGATGCAAATGCAGAAATTTCTCTAAGGGACAACTCATTTTATCTACAGATTTTGAAGTAGAAGATAGGAACATAACACAAGAAACTTCTGGAGAAAACGCTGTTACCCTAAATATACATCCAATACTTCACTGTGCAGTTAAATCATCTGATCCTGCTGATAATGATGGAAGTTCTCCTGAAAACATAGATATTGTTAAGCATAGTACAGCTTATACAGATGATAAAATATTTCTGTGTCCTGATGGTGGAAAATGCTTTACAGCTAAATTATCTTTACAAAAACATCAGAGAACCCACAAAGGTGAAAACCCTTTTCAATGTTCTGAGTGTGGGAAATGTTTTACACAGAAATCAAATCTTGCTGAACATCTGAGAACTCACACAGGTGAAAAACGGTTTTCATGTTCTGAGTGTGGGAGATGTTTTACACTGAAATCAAAACTTGTCAAACATCAGAGAACTCACACAGGTGAGAAACAATTTCCATGTTCTGAGTGTGGGAAATGTTTTGCACATAAATTAAATCTTGTTGAACATCAGAGAACTCACACAGGTGAGAAACCATTTCCATGTTCTGAGTGTGGGAAATGTTTTTCAACTAAATCAAATCTTATTAAACATCAGAGAACTCACACAGGTGAGAAACCATTTCCATGTTCTGAGTGTGGGAAATGTTTTACTCAGAAATCAAAACTTGTGAGACATCAGGGAACTCACACAGGTGAGAAGCCATTTCCATGTTCTGAGTGTGGGAAATGTTTTGCACAAAAATCAAAACTTGTGAGACATCAGAGAACTCACACAGGTGAGAAGCCATTTCCATGTTCTGAGTGTGGGAAATGTTTTTCAGCTAAATCAAATCTTGTTGAACATTGGAAAACTCACACAGGTGACAAGCCATTTCCATGTTCTGAGTGTGGAAAATGTTTTACATCTAAATCATATCTTGTTGCACATCAGAGAAGTCACACAGGTGAGAAACCATTTCCATGTTCTGAGTGTGAGAAATGTTTTACATCTAATTCATATCTTGTTAAACATCAGAGAACTCACACAGGTGATAAACCATTTCCATGTTCTGAGTGTGAGAAATGTTTTACACAGAAATCAAAACTTGTAAAACATCAGGAAACTCACACAGGTGAGAAGCCATTTCCATGTTCTGAGTGTGGGAAATGTTTTACACGAAAATCAAAACTTGTGAGACATCAGAGAACTCACACAGGTGAGAAACCATTCCCATGTTCTGAGTGTGGGAAATGTTTTACACAGAAATCATTTCTTGTTGAACATCAGAGAACTCACACAGGTGAGAGACCATTTCCATGTTCTGAATGTGGGAAATGTTTTACATCTAAATCATATCTTATTAAACATCAGAGAACTCACACAGGTGAGAAACCATTTCCATGTTCTGAGTGTGGGAAATGTTTTACATCTAAATCATATCTTGTTGCACATCAGAGATCTCACACAGGTGAGAAACCATTTCCATGTTCTGAGTGTGGGAAATGTTTTACATCTAATTCATATCTTCTTAAACATCAGAGAACTCACACAGGTGATAAACCATTTCCATGTTCTGAGTGTGGGAAATGTTTTACATCTAATTCATATCTTCTTAAACATCAGAGAACTCACACAGGTGATAAACCATTTCCATGTTCTGAGTGTGGGAAATGTTTTACACAGAAATCAAAACTTGTGAGACATCACGGAACTCACACAGGTGAGAAACCATTCCCATGTTCTGAGTGTGGGAAATGTTTTACACAGAAATCATATCTTGTTGTACATCAGAGAACTCACACAGGTGAGAAGCCATTTCCATGTTGTGAGTGTGGGAAATGTTTTACATACAAATCAAGTCTTGTTAAACATCAGAGAACTCACACAGGTGAGAAACCATTTAAATGTTGTGAGTGTGGGAAATGTTTTACACATAAATCAAATCTTGTTGAACATCAGAGAACTCACACAGGTGAGAAGTCATTTCCATGTTCTGAGTGAAAGAAATGGTTTACAATCAAATCAGGTCTTGTTGAATATCAGAAAATTCATATAAGATAAAAACAATTGGACATGAAATTATGAACCACAATACTCTTAATATTGTAAAAGCAGTTGCTTTTATTAATATAAATTAAAATAGGCATAACTATATTTGCATAGTTTATATACAAAGTCTGACTGGAACAGATCGTTTATGTAAGGAACTGTTTTTCTATTAGATATCGTTCACACTGTCCACAGTAATTGCAGGATACTGAGTATTATATAAATCTGGTGATAGTTTGGAGATATAATGTAGGATCTACGCACTTTTACAGTGTGTTTGTTTATATGCTCTAATTGAAGGTGTGAGATGGTTCTTATAATTAGTTATGTAATCTGTTACTTTGTCACTGGGGATATATTTTGGTGTATCACAAATGTTGTACATGGAATTTTGTGATGCCATGCAGCTATTTCTGTACAGAGGCTCCCATTTGTATGGTATGTCCATGGCTAAGTGGGTATAAATGTGTCTGGACTTGTGGAATGTGGTTTAGTTGCGCTCATGCACTTTGCATTGTGCCAGCATGTGATAATGAGATTTTTTTTTGCAGGGCGAGATGTTTTAATAAGGTTCAAAGGCTGGAGACTGCTTGTTCATTGAGGTCTTCCCAATTTAACATGTGACTGCAAGGCCTTTATCTTCCCTACAAAAGGACTTGACTATCATGCATGCTTAGTGGGGAGGTCAGGCCTCGGCATATATTTGTAAAGGTGACAGTTTTTGCACATTCCAGACGAACCTAAAACCAGAACACACATTTTTAATGTCATATATACACATGTAATACAACCAGCCAAACACACAAATGTCATATGTAGTAAATACAGGCCTGATGTCCCCTCACTCATGCTTTATGGCATAAACGAGGCTTGAATGTGCTTTTTGGAGAACAAAAAGTAAAAGTTGACTTTCATGAAGAGGGTGGTCTAAACAAGTAGGCATGATTTTTATGGGTGGGTTTTACACTTTCCTCCTTGCACATTTTTGTTTTAGCTTGCGAAAGATTATGTATTTTGACAGCAGTTACCAAATGTGTGTATGTATGCACTAGGCAAATAAATAGGGGTATTTGTGTAAAATGATATGCTCTGTGCGGCTGATTTTTCCAGTTGGTAAATTTTCTTCAGTTGATCCAGCAATTTTCTGATTGGGTTTTCATGATTTAAAACGTTACTGTATAGGGAATCCTCATGTGCTTTCAGGTGCTGGATGGCTTGTACCTTCTAGATGTAAGAACCTCTCTCATCTTCTTTTTGGACTTCATTCAGGAAGTGAAGGACATTTCCTTAATAGACATCTTGATGGATTCTTACATTTACTTTTTGGACAAATTACATGGTGTTATGATGTCATTGGACACAGGAATCTGATTGCTTTCATCATGTTATAAAACATTTAAATGCTTCAGACCCCCAATATTCATGTAACAGGGAGAATTTCCTGGGGGGTGATATATTTACTATTATACATATTTGCTATAATATGGGACATGTTTGATTAAGGAGTTGTTGGCCCTTTCATCACCATTTATTTATATAGCGCCACTAATTCCGCAGTGCTGTACAGAGAACTCACTCACATCAGTCCCTGCCCCATTGGGGCTTACAGTCTAAATTCCCTAACATACACACACACACACACACAGAGACACACACAGACAGACACAGACTAGGGTCAATTTGTTAGCAGCCAATTAACCTACCAGTATGTTTTTGGAGTGTGGTAGGAAACTGGAGCACCCGGAGGAAACCTACGCAAACACAGGAAGAACATACAAACTCCTCACAGATAAAGCCATGGTCGGGAATTGAACTCCTGACCCCAGTGATGTGAGGCAGAAGTGCTAACCACCACGCCACTGTGCTGCCACTATGTGGTCTTTCCAGAGATCTGATGTGGATTTAGAATCTTTGTCAGGGTTATAGTTTAAGAAAAAATAGATGCACCAAAGCAAGGACATTGTGCCTGAACAAAAGGACAATTCTATTGTCATTAAAACATTCAAAAGGAGTGTGTGGCCTGAACGCCATCTTATCTGGATGTTTTTCAGCAGGGCTCTCCCTTTCAGTCTTATAATTACTAAAGTTTTGAATCTTGTTGAGACCTGCCTGCTGCCTGATTTCTCTGAGAACCTGTCAAGCATTGCTGGATGCAGAAAACGCAGCGGTTTAAGCAGTTTATGCTGACTTACACGCTGTTTCATCTGGCTGCTGCATGGGTGTGACCCCTGCGATCTGGTCGCTTTTTCTTTTCCCCCTGGCTGGCCCCCATGTTGCTTGTTGCCATCGGGACCCCTTCCTGCCGGCTCTCATCCAGTGCTGCGACCGAGACCCCCGAGTGGACTGCGGGCAGCCACTTCCGGTTCTCGACCGACCACTTCCAGTTCTTGAATTACCACTTCCGGTCCACGGCTGCAGGACCCAGACCACGGGGATACCCATATTGGAAGCTGGTACTCCCATACCACCTCTCTCTCAAGGTCTAAACTTAAGGGAACCACAGCTATATACAACGCAGGTCTATCCAGTCATACAGGGACCTACAGGAGTCTGAAGGTGGGCATTCACAGGACCAAGATCCTTTCTACAGAAGAGGTGAGAAACCGGTGTGCTTCTAATAACAGGGTTCAACATCAGCCCCTTGAACTGTTAGCCTGATCAAGCTCTGGAGATGTTTCAACTTGGGCTGTGCACACCATGCATTACACTATGGAGATGCTATAAGGACCTCCCCAATACTCAGCACTATCATCTACCATCTATGCTTACAAGCCCACAATTGTCTTAACGCACAATTCCTTGATATGCCATATACCTACCTGACAATTCAATTTCTCACCCATGCCTCCATGAATTTGAATTCAACATACGTTGTCTGATTGTGGCACAACAGGGCTTGTTGTTGCCTCGGCCTTCTGGACTCTCCATAACTTCTGATATTGTTTTGGGATTCCTTGCTGCGCCTCTCCCAGAGGGTTGGCTAAGATGGGTCACAGGAGAATTAAGGCCTCCAGGTCGGCAACGATTGTCTAATTATTATTATTATTATTATTATCGTTTATTTGTTAGGCGCCACAAGGTTTCCGCAGCGCCGTACATGGTACAAACAGTAGACTATACAGGGTAAAACAGTACAGGACAATAAACACAAAGTACCAGTACTTCAGAAACTCCAAGCAGGCAGATACAGTAGAGACGGAGCAGAAGAACAGGTATGGAGACAGGAGGGAAGATGGGCCCTGCTCATTCGAGCTTACATTCTAAGGGAGGGTAAACAAAGTCAGGCACAAAAGGGAGCCAGTGAAGCAACGGGGAGAGAGAAAGGGGGCAGGGGAGAACCAGAAGAGGTGAGAGGTTAAGTGGATGGTTGGTAGGCCTTAAGGAACAGGTGAGTTTTAAGTGCCCGCTTGAAGGAGCACAGATTGGGCGAGAGACGAATGGAGCGAGGGAGGTCGTTCCAGTGAAGGGGGCAGCACGGGAGAAGTCTTGGATTCTAGAGTGGGAAGAGGTGATCAGAGTGGAGGAGAGGCGGCGATCATTGGCCGAGGGCAGGGAGCGGGCGGGAGTGTGAATGGAGAGGAGGTTAGAGATGTAAGGGGCAGTAGACTGAGAGAGAGCCTTGTAAGTGGTGGTGAGGAGTTTGAAAAGGATTCTGTAGGGGAAGGGGAGCCAGTGTAAGGAAAGACAGAGAGGGGAGGCAGAGGAGGAGCGGCGTGAGAGGAAGATGAGTCTCGCAGCCACATTGAGTATAGAGCGGAGGGGGACAAGGTGGGAGCAGGGGAGGCCAGAAAGAAGGAGGTTGCAGTAGTCGAGACGGGAGATGATGAGGGCATGGATGATAGTTTTGGTGGCATCTTGAGAGAGGAAGGGACAGATGCGGGCAATGTTACGGAGTTGGAAGCGACAGGCTTGGGCAAGGGATTGAATGTGGGGGGCAAAAGAGAGAGAGGAGTCGAGAGTGACACCTAGGCAGCGGAGTTGGGTGACAGAGGAGATAGTGGAGTTGTTAACAACGATAGAGAGGTCATGGTGAGAAGGGAGCCTGGGTGGGGTAAAGACAATGAGTTCGGTTTTGGAGATGTTAATTTTAAGAAAGCGAGAGGACATCCAGGATGAGATGGCTGAGAGGCAGTCAGTTACACGAGAGAGGAGGGAGGAGGAAAGATCAGGAGAAGAGATGTAGAGTTGAATATCATCAGCATATAGGTGATACTAAAGACCGAAAGAGGAGATGAGAGCCCCAAGGGAGGAAGTATAGAGCGAAAAGAGTAAAGGGCCAAGAACAGAGCCCTGAGGGACTCCAACAGGGAGAGGGGAGGGGGTGGAGGAAGAACCAGACGTGGATACGGAGAAGGAGCGATTAGCAAGGTATGAGGTGAACCAGGCATGGACAGAGCCAGAGAGGCCGAGTGAAAGAAGAGTTTGCAGTAGGAGGGGATGGTCCACGGTGTCGAAGGCTGCGGAGAGGTCAAGGAGGATGAGTATGGAGTAGTGACCCTTGGATTTGGCTGATAGGAGATCATCAGTAACTTTAGCCAGGGCTGTTTCAGTGGAGTGGAGGGGCGGTAGCCGGATTGGAGAGGGTCAAGGAGGGAGTTGTCAGAGAGGTGTCTGGTGAGGCGGCTGCAGACAATCCGCTCAAGTAATTTGGAGGCATATGGGAGAAGAGAGATAGGGCGTTAGTTAGCAAGAGAGGTGGGGTCAAGATTGGGTTTCTTAAGGATAGGGGAGATAAGAGCATGTTTGAATGAGTATGGGACAACGCCAGAGGAGAGTGATAGGTTGAAAAGGTGTGCGAGGTAGGAGCAGGCAGTAGGAGAGAGAGAGCGAAGGAGGTGGGAGGGGATGGGATCAAGAGGACAGGTAGAGGGTGGAGAGGAAAGAATAAGGGAGCGAACTTCTTCACCTGATGTGGGGATGAAGGAGGACCACAGCTGGTTGATGGCGGGAGGTGAAGCGGTGGGGATGGGGGGAGAGTGGTGGGAGGAGGAGATGTTGCGTCTGATGGCTTCAATTTTGGAGGAGAAAAAGAAGGCGAAGTCAGACGCCGAGAGGGAAGGCGGGACAGTGGGAGGGGGGGGGAGAGGAGGGAGTTGAATGTGGCAAAGAGGCGGCGGGGGTTGGAGGACTGAGAAGAGATGAGCGACTTGAAGAAGAATTGTTTAGCGAGGGACAGGGCAGAGCAGAAAGAGGAGAGGATGAATTTGAAGTGAAGGACGTCAGCCAGGGAACGAGATTTCCTCCAGAGGCGTTCAGCTGTACGAGAGCACTTTTGGAGGGAGCGGGTGAGTTTGGAGTGCCAGGGTTGGGGAGTAAGGCGACGACGGCGGATAGAAGAGGCCGGGCGACGGTGTCCAGGGCAGTAGTGAGGGATTGGTTGTAGAGAGAGGACGCCTGATCAGGGCAGGCCAGAGAGGGAAGGGGTGATAGGAGAGTTTCAAGAGAGGCAGAGAAGGAGATGGGGTCAATAGCGTCAAGGTTGCGCCTGGTGAGGGTGGCTTTAGGCGAGGTGGGAGAAGGGGAGGAGGACAGAGAGAAGGAGAGGAGATGATGGTCAGAGAGTGGGAAGGGAGAGTTGGAGAAGTCAGAGAGATCACAGAGGTGAGAGAAGACAAGGTCGAGGGAGTGACCAAGACAGTGGGTAGGGGAGGAGGTCCACTGAGTGAGGCCAAGGGAGGAGGAAAGAGTGAGAAGTTTTATGGTGGCAGGGTCAGTACAGTTGTCAACAGGGATGTTAAAGTCACCCAGTATAATGGAGGGCAGGTCAGAGGAAAGATAGTGGGGGAGCCAGGCGGCGAAGTTGTTGAGAAAAAGAGAGGTAGGGCCAGGGGGACGGTAGATGACGGAGACACGGAGCTGAATGGGGGAGAAGAGCCGAATGGAGTGGACTTCAGAATTGTTTAAACCTAATTCTTCTGCATCATCTGGAGCAGTTCCCAAACTAGAGACTCAGGGGAAGTGGGTGCATCTATCCCAGTACCTGCACTATCCCCATCCCCTGCAACAAATTCACAAATAGAATATTCACTCATGAAAATAAAACAAAAATATATACATAGCGTGACACTGTGATACAATCAATTTAAATGTGTAATAAAGATTTATAAGCTGTTAAAAAAAATACAAATCTTCTGATTAAACAACGAAAATGTGTTCTTCATTTATAGATGTAATTTCAAATGTGTGTTAATATTGAAGCATCTTCAGCGTCAAGCAAAATTGTTTTTTAATAGAGGAGCCCCCTTTGTGCTCCACTTATAGGATATATACTTGAATAAAAGCCTCAAAAGGTATCTTTCAAAATATTCTGTTATTGATATATTCATGTATGTTAGTGTTGAAATATCTTCAACTTATGATAGATTCATTTCCAAATAGAAGAGTCCCCTTAGGTATCTCACGTACAAGATTTATCATTGGGTAGGAGCCTGAAAAGGTATCTTTAGAAGAGTTCCAATATTAATACTTCCAGTGTCGGACTGGGGCATGAAGGGCCCACCAGGGGACAGCAACGCTAGGGGCCCACCAAAGGGGGTGTGGCCAACCATCAAAGAGGCGAGACCAGACACTAGAGGGGGAGTGGTCAGCCCACAAAGGACAGCTAGCACAATAGTGTAGTATATAAAGAATGCAGTGTGTATAAAGAGTACAGTCTTTATCTGCACCTTAGATTGGGCAGAACAGTCACCAAAAATCGGAAAACTACAAGCCTCAGCATGCTTTACCAATATATAGCAGCCTATTGCTGGAAGGGTATGCTGGGACTTGTAGTTTCACAAAACCTGGAGTGCCACAGGTTAGCCAAGCCTGCACTAGACTTAGAACATTTGACAGACTGTCCTACCTGTTCTTGTCACCACCTGTGGCTGCTGGTTTCTTTAGCTGCGGCTTGTCTGGATCCTGGAATGTTGAGGGCCCTATTTGGAAAAAATAATGGGTACATTTAGAAAATTCTAACCAGCCCCGGCGTTAAATCAATAGGACCCACATTTAATACTTAGGACTTCCTCCAGCTCCAACATAAAAGTAATAGCATTCCCATTTAATAAACCTATTTCCCTCCCAACAGACAGCCTCTGCAATAAATTAATCACATTTACATATAATAAATATACCTATTTCCTGCAACCGTCACTGTCATTAAATAATTAATATTCACATTTAATAAATATACCTCATGCTCCTCATGCTCCTCAAACTCAGCCCCACATTCAATTAATAGCGCCCAAACCACCCCATCTTAAATTAATAGTCCCCACTATAAAATTAAATTGCCCCATCTTCACCCTACAAAGAAAATAGCACCCATTATTTAGCCACCACCTACCACACAAACATTACATTGCCACAAGCCCGTTGTGCCATCACACACACATTACTGTGCCCCTTCATCACCATGATGTGCCTCCTTATAATCACACTGCACCCTCCATGCTGCTTTTGCTCCACCCTTCTCCTGGCTCCCCTTCACACACTGCCATACTGTCTGTGCTCCCCCTTCACTCTGCCATGCTCCCCCTTCACTCTGCCATGCTCCCCCTTCTCTGTTCCATGTTCCCCCTTCTCTGTTCCATACTTCTATTTCTGTTCCATGCTCCCCCTTCTCTGTTCCATGTTCCCCCTTCTCTGTTCCATGCTCCCCCTTCTCTGTTCCATGTTCCCCCTTCTCTGTTCCATGCTCCCCCTTCTCTGTTCCATGTTCCCCCTTCTCTGTTCCATGTTCCCCCTTCTCTGTTCCATGTTCCCCCTTCTCTGTTCCATGTTCCCCCTTCTCTGTTTCATGTTCCCCCTTCTCTGTTCCATACTTCTATTTCTGTTCCATGTTCCCCCTTCTCTGTTCCATGCTCCCCCTTCTCTGTTCCATACTCATATTTCTGTTTCATGCTCCTATTTCTGTTCCATGTTCCCCCTTCTCTGTTCCATGCTCCCCCTTCTCTGTTCCATACTCCTATTTCTGTTCCATGCTCCCCTATCACTTACCTTTTCTATCTGCTTCTTCCTTTTCTTCTCCTCTGTCTTGCCGGCGCTCCTCACTGAACGTCGGACGGGATGACGTCACGCCCGGCATTCAGTGCGAACGGAGCCGGCGCTGCGGTCATGTGAGTTTTTTTTTTTTGTTGTTTTTTTTTACTATTAAAGTTTCTAGCTCCCCCCACCAACGAAGAGGGGAGCGATTCAGGGTCGGGGCCTACCGGTGGATAGTCCGGTCCACCGGCGGGCCAGTCCGACCCTGAATACTTCCATTTTTTGGTAAAAAACTATTTTTCTTATGCCAATGTCCAGCTGTAAAGAAGCCCAGAAGTGACAGGACTCTCCTCTCTAACTCCCTTCTAGAGAAGTTCCTAACTTCCCCGGCCTCCAGGCCCCAACACATTGTCACTTTCAATCCCAGAGATGCATAGGTCTGGAGATACCCATGACGGACCCGGAAGGTCCTCACCCTGCCACCTTCCATCCAAACATTAATCACTGTTACATAAGATTAGAATACTTGTGTAAAACTATTCATACATGTAGCTAACATTGGTCTGTGAGATAATTAGAAATGACACATGAATCCAGCAGTGAAATAGTTAATTTGACAGTGCAAAGAATTGAGACAACTGAATTTGTATAGAACTAGACTATGTACACATCATAGATAAGGATGACAGTGACCAGGAAAGCCAGACAGGAGTAAGGTAGTGATAGAAGGGAGGCATTGCTGTGGTGCTGCAGTGGTAATACAAAGCAGGTTACATAGATGTGACTGTTTTACAACTTGTATTAGGGAAACTTTCAAATAACTGTAATGTGAACACAATGGAAAACACCTCCCATAACCTGTAGGTCACCTATGTGTGTCTTGCTTGACTCCAGCATCCAATTAACCAGAAAACTGTATTTGCATTTAGTCTATATACCTCTCTTTGCAATTCTTAGACCTGGACTTTATAGTTAATGTAGAAAGGTTATAATGCACTTTAGCAGAAGGGCTGGATGATGCTGATAACGATCTATTAACCATACATTGAATCTATGTGATGTAGTTTTAAGTTTAAACCATTCATAGTCTACATATAAATGTTAATATCGTTATATATTAGAACTATATGAACAAAATAATATTTGAATCTAAAGCACCACTCACATAGTTCAACTAACCAATCAAAGCATTGAGATGTGACCGGTATTATCCAATCACTTTCCTTTTCTTTCATAAAATCCTAGCGCTGTGAAGCAGCGAGTATATACAAATACTATCTGACTGCTGAATAGTAAATCACAGCAGTTCTATAAGGTAGGATAGTGAATAACAGCTGAAAACTATCACAGCACTTACAAATAGCAGACAGACAAGTAATTACCAAGTCTTTCAGAGAATGGGGCAACATAGAACCTCTGCAGTTTTCATCAACCTTAATGTACATACTTGATAATAATTTTCTACTTATATTATGTAACTTAGGGTTTCCATTAGTACTCCACTGGTATCAGGATTATAAACTATGAATGAAAGGACTTGACAGAAGCTAATTGGCATCAGTATAGTGACCAGCACAGCCAATCAGAACTGTTCCTCGTGCCATTCATAACTTCATGTTATTAAATGCTTGTTACTATTAAGTACTAACACAGGATCTACATCAACACAGGATACTTCCAACATACATCAGAAGAACAATCATAGCACATGAAAGAATATATCAGACTCGGGGAAAACGTTGTATTTATAAAAGTTCATATTATGTACAACACCAATCACATATAAAGCAGGAGCTCCCTGCACTCAAACCTTGTCACAGGATAAAGTGTGACATCGTCCAGCTACTGACTTCTGAAAGGAGACTTGGGGCAGATAAGGGCTGCTGGTGAGTTAGTGTAACAGGGATACATCAGTAAGACTAGGGCTCCAAAGAGCTGCCCTGTTTTTATTTAGCATTCAGAAACAATGGAATATTCAGATCTACAAGATTAGTTTGTGAAAGGGGGAATTTCTTTAGTTGGCCAATCGTTTTCTTTGTTGACTACTGAGACAATCTTTAAAGGGTGCTGCTATTTTTGTTTAATTATAGAAAAGAGCAGCCCTCTCTCCTCAGGAAGTAATACTCTCAGTACCGCCTATCTCATTTCAGCCTTGGAGTAAAGCACTGCCCTGGAACTCTGATGGTTCTACCCCATGAGACCAGGGACCATCATCACTCTACAATGTCCTTGTCACTAATAATGTCACCCAACATGGTATCTTTCATCATCACAATTTCTCCTTGGCACCATTATAAAAATCTCTAGTCACTTCTCAGTGTTCCCGCAAATCTCTGCCGACAACACAAACATCTATATTTCCCGAAGAGTCTGAAAGTACTGGAGCAATGTGTAACACATCATGTGTAACACAGTCCACCTCCCTGCAGTGCTTTTATATTAAATTAATCTATGCCTTAAATCATAATGTTTTTATAATCTAATTTAATTACTTTACCTTCTTCACTAAGGTTTAATGTATGTCTAATATACATTCATGTATAGAAGGTTATCAGTGCACATTATACTGGAGTTAGGGTCAAGTAACTTCCACAGGAACGGAGTTGTCCCTGGTTTTAAAAAAAAAGTTCTCTGTGGAAGGGACATAATGGATTAAAGTGAATAAATAACACGATGTGACATGATTCAGAATTGAGCAGATCAGACTTATTTCAAGTTTTACATATTACAGAATCCTATGAACTACCGTATTTTTTGCTTCATAAGACGCACTTTTTTCCCCCCCAAAAAGTGGGGGAAAAAGTGTGTGCGTCTTATGGAGCGAATACTACATTGCACACCACCTGAGGCTACAGGACAACCTCCCGCTCTCGGCCTCCACAGATTTCCACCCGAACAAGAACCTCCTGGAGTGCAAGAGATGGGTGAAGAGGTTATCCCTGAACCTGTCCCAGCGGCCAGCAAGAGGCACCGTCCGAGCCTGCGACTTCAACATACATTTCCGCTCGTCAGGTGACATTTCCTCGCTGACGGTAGGTGCCAGCGGTTATCCCTCCGCGGCGGCTTTTTGCTTCCTGGAGGAGCTGATCCGGGAGTTCTCCTCATCCTACAATAGCCCCGCTATTGCTCTGGCTTCCAGACCTTATGCCTTCCTGGAAATCAATTCTCACACCATCTTCAGCCGGAGCGGATTTGCCGACTGAGTATTCGCGCATGCGCGGATCTTCTGTTGCCGGCAGCGGCTCTCGAAGAAAGGAGTTCTACAAGAAGCAAGGCTCTACAGCTGAAAGGCCCATCCGGAACGGAGTGTTTGAAGAGACATCCTGGGGAGGAAGGTAAGTGCACTACCCACCCTTCCCAGACCCTGGTACGGACTTTTATGAGACTGTAGTTACGGCATTACAATACATTCAGGACAAAGACTCAGGTGCTCCTTTATGCTATGTTTCACCTTCTGCTTTAATGTGTTTCATGTATTAGCCCACCAATACGTAAGACGGACCTTCCTGAGTTTGGGCTTGCGGAAATATAATTTATTTATTGAGCATTTTTCAAGTGGTTTTTGACACACCTATCCATTCAATGTATGATATGATCAACATCTTCACTTTTCCTCTATTGTGTGGCCTATCTGTACATATCCGTTTTTACTTACATTACTAGACAGCACTGTATGAGATTTAGTTCAGAATTTTTTTTTTCCTGTTTTCCTCCTCTAAACACTAGGTGCGTCTTATGGTCAGGTGCGTCTTATGGAGCGAAAAATACGGTACCTATATGTATGAGCTACTGCAGACTAAAGCTGGATACTAACTACAGGTTTTTCATCCAATAATTGGACAAATCAGCCGATATACGACCATTTGGTCAGATATTGTGTGAGTGTGTATAGTGACATGATTATCTAAAGTTGTCCCAAAGTGCCGATCATCGTTTCATTTGGTTGGTCGTACTGTTTAATATTTTCCGACCAATCACCTTCCAGTCCTGCAGTATGTATGCACTCTCATGACTGTCGGCCAATAGCTGATCTCAGTGTGACAGTTTCCATTGCAATATGTGACCGCTGTCATCTCCCTGCTGTGTATTCCCGTCTCCTTCCATGTGGGCTGTTACTTAGATGATGACAAGAGCTGAGGGGACATCTCCATGCTTGTCACCCTGTGTTCTCAGTGAGCGGAGCTGCCTGCTTCAGTTAGGATCACTGCCTCTGCCGGCTACCTGGCACTTCTGTGTGCACGGATAGATTATGATATATAGGTGAACGTCAGTTTTTATATGTACTATAATAATTGTTATCCAGTGTAATCAGAGTCATGGACAGAGACACCAGATCCCTAACCCACCACTGCCGTACACGGACACAGCGCACATCACATGCCAGTTATTGATGGAGATCACTTGTGAAATTAGTTTGATTTTCGCTTTTATTGTTACCAGAGAACAACCTAAAAATTTCTCAAACATCGGCACGTCAGACACATTGTGTAGTGTATGCGGGAAGCATCTGTATGAGTAGGTGTCAGTGTGGTTTTACAAAAATGTATATTATATATGTATATTTCATCTATACGGAACTGTTCCTGGAATATAATTAGTAGCACTTTAGTTCATTACAAGTGTTATTCTGTGCATATTCTGTAGGATAAAATCTTGATAGTGGTTTTCTATGAGTAAATAAACTTATAAAGTGCACTGGAGAGAATGTATAGAAAAACAGTGACAGTAATATGTCTTCTATATCTTACAGTAAGTAATGTTTTCATTGTCAGTACTGGGCGGCACGTTGTCCGAACATTCAAACAGTCCGACTGCAAGAGATGTACAGGAGCCGCTAATCCGTGTGTGCAGAAGGTTTATGACAGCACTTGATAAGGCTTCTTTTTTATCTACAGCCATCTATCCAAAAGAAGACAATCGTGTTATAGAAATGCACTTAAAGTGGACAGATCCCCTCTCTCTCTCTCCCACTCACTGCAGTCTGTCCTTTTGCTGCGTCTCTCCAGCAGACAATGTGAAATGTCCAGTTTAGTCGCCCACATCTGTGACCTGTCACTATTCTGGGGAATGCCGATAGTGTAATAAAATAAAGCAAATCCATACAAAACGGTGCGCTTGTAACATAGATTTGTTGCAACAGGCTGCAGACCAGACCACACAACACATCTCTAAGCGCTGCGACAAAGGAGAAGGACGCGACAGGAGACAAGCTAGACACAGGCTGCACTTTAGTGAGCTGTCATAACACACCAGTCCTGCAATGTCGCAGTCCCCCTGCCACACATCCCAACCTGCTCAGTCTAACCTGCATTACACAGGACAACACTCCTCCTGGGGAGAGTTACAGAGCCTGCATCACACAGGACAACACTCGTCCCAGGGAGAGTTACAGAGCCGGCATCACACAGGACAACACTCGTCCCAGGGAGAGTTACAGAGCCGGCATCACACAGGACAACACTCCTCTTGGGGAGAGTTACAGAGCCGGCATCACACAGGACAACACTCCTCCTGGGGAGAGTTACAGAGCCGGCATCACACAGGACAACACTCCTCCTGGGGAGAGTTACAGAGCCGGCATCACACAGGACAACACTCCTCCTGGGGAGAGTTACAGAGCCGGCATCACACAGGACAACACTCCTCCTGGGGAGAGTTACAGAGCCGGCATCACACAGGACAACACTCCTCCTGGGGAGAGTTACAGAGCCGGCATCACACAGGACAACACTCCTCCTGGGGAGAGTTACAGAGCCGGCATCACACAGGACAACACTCCTCCTGGGGAGAGTTACAGAGCCGGCATCACACAGGACAACACTCCTCCTGGGGAGAGTTACAGAGCCGGCATCGCACAGGACAACACTCCTCCCGGGGAGAGTTACAGAGCCGGCATCGCACAGGACAACACTCCTCCCGGGGAGAGTTACAGAGCCGGCATCGCACAGGACAACACTCCTCCCGGGGAGAGTTACAGAGCCGGCATCACACAGGACAACACTCCTCCTGGGGAGAGTTCCAGAGCCGGCATCACACAGGACAACACTCCTCCTGGGGAGAGTTCCAGAGCCGGCATCACACAGGACAACACTACTCCTGGGGAGAGTTACAGAGCCGGCATCGCACAGGACAACACTCCTCCTGGGGAGAGTTACAGAGCCGGCATCGCACAGGACAACACTCCTCCTGGGGAGAGTTACAGAGCCGGCATCGCACAGGACAACACTCCTCCTGGGGAGAGTTACAGAGCCGGCATCACACAGGACAACACTCCTCCTGGGGAGAGTTACAGAGCCGGCATCACACAGGACAACACTCCTCCTGGGGAGAGTTACAGAGCCGGCATCACACAGGACAACACTCCTCCTGGGGAGAGTTACAGAGCCGGCATCACACAGGACAACACTCCTCCTGGGGAGTTACAGAGCCGACAACACTCCTCCTGGGGAGAGTTACAGAGCCGGCACTGCACTCTGTCCCCATCCTCTGCTCTCTGTCCCCATCCTCTGCTCGCTGTCCCCATCCTCTGCTCGCTGTCCCCATCTTCTGCTCTCTGTCCCGCTGTCATCATCCTCTGCTCTCTGTCCCCATCCTCTGCCCCGCTGTCCCCATCCTCTGCCCCGCTGTCCCCATCCTCTGCTCTCTGTCCCCATCCTCTGCTCTCTGTCCCCCACCTCTGCTCTCTGTCCCCATCCTCTGGCCCGCTGTCACCATCCTCTGCACTCTGTCCCCATTCTTTGCTCTCTGTCCCCATCCTCTGCTCGCTGTCCCCATCCTCTGCTCTCTGTCCCCATCCTCTGCTCTATGTCCCCATCCTCTGCTCTCTGTCCCGCTGTCATCATCCTCTGCTCTCTGTCCCCATCCTCTGCTCTATGTCCCCATCCTCTGCTCTCTGTCCCCATCCTCTGCTCTATGTCCCCATCCTCTGCTCTCTGTCCCGCTGTCATCATCCTCTGCTCTCTGTCCCCATCCTCTGCTCTATGTCCCCATCCTCTGCTCTATGTCCCCCACCTCTGCTCTATGTCCCCATCCTCTGCTCTATGTCCCCATCCTCTGCTCTCTGTCCCCATCCTCTGCTCTATGTCCCCATCCTCTGCTCTCTGTCCCGCTGTCATCATCCTCTGCTCTCTGTCCCCATCCTCTGCCCCGCTGTCCCCATCCTCTGCTCTGTCCCTATCCTCTGCTCTCTGTCCCCCTCCTCTGCTCTCTGTCGCGATCCCTCTCACTCTGCCCCGCGCTAGGCGCCAACCATAAAAAAAAAGAACACAGAGACTTACCAATCCGTCGGGCGCCGGGACCCAGCAGCCTCCTCTCTCCAGCAGCTTGTTACTGACGTCGATGTTCAGTGACAGCTGCGGGAGGGAGGAGGCTGCTGGGTCCCGGCGCCCGACGGATTGGTAAGTCTCTGTGTTCATTTTTTTTTTTTTTTATGGCTGGCCCGCGGCACCCCAGTGACAGCGCCGCGGCACCCCAGTGACAGCGCCGCGGCACCCCAGTGACAGCGCCGCGGCACCCCTGGGAGCCGCTGCGCACAGTTTGGGAACCGCCAGTCTATAGGGATATTAAAATCTCCCAAGAACAGGGAGGGAAGGTCAGAGGAGAGAAAGTGAGGGAGCCAGGTGGCAAAGTGATCAGGAAATTGGGAGACAGGACCAGGAGGACGGTAGATAACAGCAACACGAAGGTGGACTGGGTGGAATAGGCAGATAGAGTGTACCTCAAAGGAGGAAAAAGAGAGGGAGGGTTCAGGGGGACGAACCCGAAAAGAACAGCAGGAGGAGAGAAGTATGCTGACGCCACCACCTTGCCGTTCCCCAGGTCTGGGTGTGTTGGAGAAGGACAAGCCCCCGAAAGAGAAAGCAGCTGGAGAGGTAGTGTCATCAGGGGATAGCCAGATTTCAGTGATGGCAAGCAGGTTAAAGGATCTAGAGATAAAGAGAGCATGGATAGAGGTCAATTTGTTACAGACTGATCTGGCATTCCAGAGAACACAGGATAGTGGAAGAGAGTGAAGAGGAGAGATGTGGATGAGATTGTTGGGGTTGCTCGTCTGCAAGGGTGAGCAAGATATGGAGCGAGGGGAATGACAGGAAGAAAGGGTTGGAATTGGACGAGACGCAGAAATAAGAGGGGATTTGTCAGCAGACAGAAGATGAGGGGCAGGGGAGCAAGAGGTGGGGGAGGAGTGGAGATGGGGCAGATAAGGGGGTTTATGAATGGGAGAGGCAGAAGGTAGGAGTGATGTGAGGGAGAAGATTAGCTGGGGGGAAAGAGAGGGAGGAGGTAGGTAGGAGCAGATTGACGCTGAGAGAAGAGCAGCGAAGGGGACAAGAGGGAAAGGGTGTGAGTGGGGAAAGGGAGGAGAGAGGAAAAGATGCAAGAGGGGGCAGCATGTTAGTTCAGGGGCCCAGAGGCACAGAAGAGATGAGAGGAGTGAAATAGGGAGGGGGATGGGAAGTGAGAGGGGGGAGTGAGGAGGAAGTATATGGAAAGGTTGGACATGGAAAGTAGGGGGATAGAGGGAGAGGACAGAAGTGAAAGAGGAGTAAATCATGATAAAGCTAGAGAAGGTGTGGAATAGAGAGTTGAAAGAATTCAGAAATCAAGAATAGTAAGGTCTTACAAGCGTAGTGAGGAAATGGTGAGAGCACAAGAGGTGAATAAAAAAGAATGCAAAGGTAGAAGAGAAAAGAGGAAGAAGAGATGTAAAGTATGAGTCAGGGAATAAGAAGCAGAAAGGACAGCAGAGATAGCAGATGGGTGGGTTTAGAAAAAACAGTTAGGTGAAACAGTATCAGGCATGATTGGAAGGCAATAGTATAAAACAAGGCATAATACAAGGTGCATTGAGCTGGTTATACAAATCCACAGGACAAGAGGGAGCCAGTTCAAAGTTCAAGCTAAGTGGAGCAACAGTGTGGTTTAAAAGTGGGAATGCAAGCAGCATAAGAGGAATCACCAAGTCATAATACTGCAGCAGCCTGAATAAGTGTGAGAAACAGTTCAGCAGGGAGAGTCCAGGCAGTTAGCAGTCCAGGTGGTGGAGGATATCAGAGCTCAGGCTGATTGTGGAATGTTGTCTTCAGGTAGCAGTGTTTGCAGGTAGAATGTTCTCCTCTTGTATATCTCTAACTGTACTAGTTAATCCACTTGTAAGAATTTCACTTAGAAGAATTCTCACTAGCTAACAGCCTAATACTGCTGTTTAAATAGGTTCAAATAGCCATGTGACCACTTTCATGAGTTAACCCCCACTAATCACACACTACAAACAAAGTAATAAAATTCTTAAACAAACAAATAGAGGGTAACCATACCATATAAACTACAATATCTGCACAATTGATCTTTTAGAGATAGCTTGAGCAGTGGTAGAATGAGATATTTACCATATAAACTACAATATCTGCACAATTGATCTAACTTATGATATAACTTATATATTTGTAGCTATGATTAAAAATTAGAGATGTTACAGTGAGTGAAGTGTTTAAACAGGAGATTAACATTTACAGTGTGTCTATGAATATTGTTAATACTTTCTATAGTTTCTTATATTAATGTCCTTTTTGCTTTTCAAAAATACAGTGGAAATGAAGAATTGAGAAGAATCACTGGATTGAGGTAATTGTACATTAACATTAAAGCTAGTGTTTTTAATTATGACAAAATTAATAAATTAAAAATAAATTTACACATATACAAACGAATGCGTCTGTGCAATGCTTACGTGATAAAATGAACTATGTTTTAAATAATAATTGGTTGTGTGTAAAACAGTGACAAAATGTTAATATAAAAATAAGAAAGAATTTGAATAACATGTATATAACAGTATTGCACAATATGGTTATAGAGACATTTCTTTTAAAGAATGGTTGAGAATATAATAATAAAAACAATTATATTTATTGTTTAAAACATAAATTACAAGGTGTACATCAATTTGCTTTAATTTATATCTAAATTAATATAAATATTGACAATTATATTATATTATTAATTATTAATAACAGTTCCTCCAAGAACAAAAGATTAAGGAATATTTAAATGCCATTTATTAACACAACAAAGCAGCTGACGTATTACTGCTATTACAGACATAGTAACTGGCGTAATGCTTTGTGAGTGTGACAGAAAAGGGTAGTAGCAAACACGGCTAGAGAATACATCAAAACATACAGTAATAACAAACATGGTCGAGAAAAGTATATACATTCATCTAAGTTCAAAGTTATGTTAAAACTATTATGGCCGCAACGGATTTGATTGTCAATAATAAACTAAATACATTACAAAGATACGGAGGGTGTAATGTTTGATAAAGCAAATATAAAATGTAGTAATCTGGTACATATGGAATTAAATAACTATTAATGATATCGATTTCACTATTTCCGTTTTCATACACCTATTTTTAGTGTGAGTAAATTGGCTTTCTATTTTTAGCAATAGATTATCAATTTGGGTATGTGTACTAATATAATGTGTAGGGTTTATATCTCAGTAGTGATTTTGTTGTGTACACATTAATGTCCTGTCCGTAATATTGTATGTAGGAATATACTGAGTAGTACTTTCAGATTTCTAGTAAATATTTCAGTTGTTTATATTTTGGTAGGCGTTTATGTAGTGTAGGTAATATTTAGTGTCGGATATTTGCAGTGATTTTAATATTTGTAGGTAATATTTCTCAGTAGGCATTCAGTATTGTCGTTCACCTTTATTGTAGTCATTTATTCTATCGTTATTTCAGATATGTAGGGATTTTATGTATGCCAGTATACTAGGTGTAGGCATACCTCGCGTGTTTTACATCGCGCCTACTATGTCGCGATAATGTACTTGTAGACATTTTTGTGTAGTTTATTTGGTTGTCATTACTTTCAGTGTCGGGAATTCGTACCCATCCCGTGCTGACCAGCCTGGGAGTAATAAGCATTATGTATTTTTATTTACTTTTAATAACTGTTTTATATCAGTGGGTTTGGTGGCTGTACATCCGCCAGACCCGCAGGCATTGTTTGCTTAATATCGGCATTGTGACTGTCAACATTACTACTGTCGGCAATCACAATGTCTACCTTTTAAACATGTGGACAGAATGAATCTATTGACATTTACCCTGTTACCATTTTGATTCAGCGTCGGAAATATGACCATCACCGCTACACTCATACTATATTAGGTAAAATCACATCACTGTATCACTTTATGTTATTTACACACATCTATACCTAAAAGTACAAAAATATTCTCAATGCACAAATTACTTAGTAAAATTGAAACCATGTGAAACAAAGCTCACCCCATATACAATAGAATGAAATTATAATCATAATCTCTACAGTATATAAAGCACTTTCATGTGTTAAAAGGAATAGACATGCGCTTGTATTTAATATATCATTTCTGTTACAAAATCTTCATTAAATTAAGTGAGGGTGTGAAAAGCAGGTTTGTAAATGTCACATTACTGGGGGAACGAGTGGTGGGAGATTGGACTATTGAGGATGTTTACATGATTGCCAGTGTGTCTTTCTTCACACCTAAGTACACTTCTAGATGACAGCTTCCCAGAGAAGAGAGTAAGCGTATACCTATATGTGCACTAGGAGGACCAGATTGGTTTTTTTTGCAGAGTGCACTGAATATGATTCTGAAATGAACATGACGGTGTGTAAGTAACGGGTATTATTTTAATGTGCTGCAAGCATAAAACAAGTAACTTTACATGTAATTATCATTACACACCATTATGAGTAGCCCAGGAAACAATGTATCCTATTGGGGTTTTAATTAATATCATCATGTGACCAACAATGATGTGCTGTAACCCAAAGCCATCTGATATCAGCATTTAGCAGCCTGGTGTTATCAAACTAACAAAAGTGATAATCTGGTTGGTTGCTACTGGATACAGCAACCAATGATTTACTGGCACCATTTACTAAATAACCTTTCTGAGTTCATAGAAAGGTATGAGGGAAAGAATAAGGAGGTATAACAGACACTAATAGAAGCACATGTAGTGTGAAGCGGGCAGGGTGCAGTGTTCCTGTAGATATAGTCAGTACTCATAGCTCTGCTGGTCCTAGAAGGAATCCCAGTACTGAGAAGAGCTGCTGGAACTCTCTACGGGATAGAAAGCTCTTTCTTCTACTAGTCCCAGCACCTGCATGGAGAGAACACCAGTATAGCACAGTGCATAGCATGGTCTGCCCCATCATGAAAAAACCCGACCCGACAGTCAAGTCATGTGACCTGCTACCCGGAAGTGCCGATTGCGGCACGGAGGAGACAGAGCTGGAACAAGGAAACACAAGAGCGTTACAATAACACACTTGCCCCATTGAGAAAATAAAAACTGTGCTTCCCCCGCATGGATATTATGGTGATACAATAAAGTCATTTGCTTATGATATATATGCTACATTCAGCTCCTCATGGTAATTCTCTTGTGTGAATTTGGTTTTCTTGTTATTAAGAACATTTAGTTTCTCTCCTGTGTGAATCCTCTGTTGTGCAACAAGATATGACTTCTGGCTAAAACACTTGCTACATTCAGAGCATTTAAATGGTTTCTCTTCTGTGTGAGTCCTTTGATGTGCAACAAGAGTTGACTTCTCCCTAAAACACTTGCTACATTCAGGACATTCAAATGTTTTTTCTCCTATATGAATCCTCTGATGTGCAACAAGAGTTGACTTCTGCCCAAAACACTTGCTACATTCAGAGCATTTAAATGGTTTCTCTCCTGTGTGAATCCTCTGATGTCTAAGAAGACGTGACTTGAGGATAAAACACTTGCTACATTCAGAGCATTTAAATGGTTTCTCTCCTGTGTGAATCCACTGATGTGCAACAAGATCTGAGTTGATGGTAAAACACTTGCTACATTCAGAACATTTAAAAGGCTTATCACCTGTGTGAACCATCAGATGTTTTACAAGGTTCCACTTCTGGCTAAAACACTTTCTACATTCAGAACATTTAAATGGCTTCTCTCCTGTGTGAATCCTCAGATGTTTTACAAGAGACAACTTCTCACTAAAACACTTGCTACATTCAGAGCATTTAAATGGTTTCTCTCCTGTGTGAATTCTCTGATGTGTAAGAAGATGTGACTTAGTGGTAAAACAATTACTACATTCAGAGCATTTAAATGGTTTCTCTCCTGTGTGAGTCCTTTGATGTATGATCAGTTTTGCTGTACATGTAAAACATTTGTCACATTCAGAGCACAGATAGGGCTTCTCTCCTGTTAGATTCATCATGTATATGATGTGAAACAAGTAGGTTTCTCTTACTTATAAAATTAAATTAGCTTGTGTGAATTCTCTAGATTTTAAGAAGAATCAAGGTCTGTAGCAGATATGACTTGTACGTGAGATTTTCTCTTGGAATACTCAGATGTTCAGATAACAAGATCCTTTCCAAGACGTCTTCTATTTTTACTGGAAATCATGCTCATTAATTCACCTGTAAGATAAAATGATGCGCCAATATTTAAAATGATTACTTTAATCAATCTACTTTAACTGAAGTAGTGTTATATTGTGTAAGGAAAACAATGTTTTTATACACAAACATAAATAACCCAGTCATTGTCCACTGTTTTAATTTTTGTGTACGTTGCCATGTCCCCATTGCCAGTCAAATGTGAAGTACAGATAATCCTGCTGCAGATACCAATACTTATTAAGATGCACATGGTCTATAATGGATTCTGTAAATATTTGTATAATCATTATGGAAATGAGGATAATGAGAATATCTTCCAGGAATTCTGCTCAGTTCTATGACAATACAATATCTACAATCATTTCTTTACGTATTAATATATTCTTATGTAAAATATATGTGGAAACTATCTTTTGTGATACATAGCTTTCAGACCTTCAGTTACATAGACTGCATGTGTGTATTCCAGTGAACACACATATCTTTGAATTAGCATCTCCACCAATTTGTAAGTGGCAGCTATGTCACTCTAGTGCTGAGCCTGCAGCTAACCACAGGATGTGATGACATACCATGTCTGTATTGTGTGAGTGACAGCAATCTGACTCCATGATAGTGCTGAATCTGCAGCTAACCACAGAATGTGATGACATACCATGTCTGTATTGTGTGACTGACAGCAATCTAACTTCATGATAGTGCTGAATCTGCAGCTAACCACAGGATGTGATGACATACCATGTCTGTATTGTGTGAGTGACAGCAATCTCACTACATGATAGTGCTGAATCTGCAGCTAACCACAGGATGTGATGACATACCATGTCTGTATTGTGTGAGTGACAGCAATCTGACTCCATGATAGTGCTGAATCTGTAGATAACCACAGGATGTGATGACATACCATGTCTGTATTGTGTGAGTGACAGCAATCTGACTCCATGATAGTGCTGAATCTGCAGCTAACCACAGGATGTGATGACATACCATGTCTGTAGTGCTCAATGAACATGTCCATTAAGGCAGACGTTTAATGGTCATAATTTTATAGTCTTTTTGTGAGTAGAAGACTTTCAAAATCTTTTATTACAATTTAGATGGTGCAGAGTTATTTTCCTCATATGTTCTCCACTGGCCACTCTCTTACCCCCTGTATATACTGAGCACCTCATCACATTGTTCCCAGTTTTGAATATTGTTCCCCGAACCCCATCTCATCACTCACTTCTAAACCTGTATTTCCTAAAGAGAGACAAGCTCAATGTAGGAGTGCAGGCCACTGTTCAGGGTAGCTGGGTGTCACTAGATATTATATAGATATATATGTGTATGTATGTATATATTCCTGGGAGTCAGGAAATAGAGATGTGAGAATCTGGAGTCAGAGACTGCAACCCAAGACCTCAGAAGAATTGGGGGACAGAGCAGATTGGAGGCAAACAGGGAGAAGGAGCAGATCCATATAGGTTGATGCCAGCTCCCCCACACCTCCAGCAATACAGTACTACTTAAGATGATAAGAGGAGAATGCCAGCAATACCCGAAGGAAATAGGGGCACTGGAAGAGACAGACTGTCAAGGGAGAGAAGTGCTTACCCTAGTGTAGCAGCCAGAGTGAAGAGGAGATATAAATGGAAGAGACATTACCACCAGAGAATTCATTGCAAGCAGAGAGGCTACATGTTTGCTCTGCATGTGGGAAGTGTTTTGCCTGCAGCCCACCACCTGTCACAGAGACCCGAGGAGTAGCAGGCAGGTAGATAGAGGATTACATCAGTGAGCAGTGTAGGAAGAATAACTGAAGCACTTACCAGAGAGAAGCTCTCGGTGTGATCTCTCATGCTGTGTGCAGTCCCTCTCAGTGATTTTTGTTCACCACACTAAACAATGTGGCAGATGGACACAGACCCTCAGTCAGCTTCTCCTCTCACTGATGCCCAGGTAAATTACTGTATATACACAAAACATTAATAAAAACAAACCAATCACTGATATTCAGAATAACATACATATATAAAAATTTCAAAAATAAAAATGGAGGGCATAGCTCGATGTAGCATGGAGTAGGACGCGCTTTTCCTGCTCTCCTACAAAATCCCATCAGCACATCCATAGTTCCCCAGCCTACTGCTGCCCTTTCTCTGCAACTTGGACTCCCTGCACCTCTGTTACCTTGGGTGATCCCGCTGGCCCGGTATTGCAGATTTGGACTCTGGGAAACAGCTCTACCATCTGACTGTCTGCCCTCCACTTGGCCTACCAACCCGCTGTTATCCACTGCCTCGTCCCGTCAGCCCTGCCTGTCAGCGCCGCAAGATCGCGGGAGGAGAATCTTTTTTCATCCTTCACACCAGGCTGGCCATGCTCTACTCTCCCCGCTGCACCATCAGAGTGTGCGGCCCTGCCACCCTGACAGGTCTTGAACGTCATCTTGCCATCCTACTTGGTGATCTGCGGTTCTCTGGACCGTTCCCTACCTGACAGTTTTGGGTGCTTCTGATGTCGGATGTGTTCTCCTCCCCCCTCTGTGGGGTCTCTGGTGGTCCTTTGATACCTGTGGGGCTGCCATCCAGGTGCACTCTCTGTCTGACGAGAATCATCCATGCCACTGCCGCCATCTTGCCCTGCCCAGCTACACTGCATGTTGCCCGATGCCTTTGCTGGCCCCAACTACAAATACAGCGCAACATGCCCTACTTCTTGGGACTAGACTACTTGTCCCCCCTGAATATGCGGACACTACCCTTGGCTGCGCTCCGTGCTGAGGACACAGTGAGTACCATCCATACCATTATTATTGACAGACTGTGCCTCTCATGTAGGATTGCAGGTCATTATACCTGTACTATTTGGAACACACATTGTGTGAACTACTTTAATAAGTATGATCAAGTATGATCAGTAAAATAATAGTTCTGTGCTGGGAACGAGAGTGCTCTCCTGCAGCTTGCAATGTGACAACTGGGCCAGGGTTAACGGCACCTCCTTATTCCAGGGAATATAACTACCACTATTGGGCCTTATTGTGTCTTTCATCCACTAGTGATATCAGAAATATAGCAGTTGGGCTGTGGTAGACTGTGTCGCTGAGATCTTTGCCTTATAATTCATCACCATGGGGAAGAACGGTCAGGCAGCTGTTGCCCAACTTAAGAAATATGACCGATAACCCCCGAATAACAATGCTAAGGACAGCCCTGCTCTCCCTTACCGCTCCAAACCCACGCCCGACCCTGAACCTCCCACGCAGGGGGAACCCCCGACTACTCACCGAGTTTTGCTTACCATTACCATCTCAGAGAAGTGGGTTACTGATAAAATAGGTAATGTACAAATTAACTAATACAAATATAAAATGTCAGACGTGGAGAGTTGCTTGAGGCACTACAAAATCAGGTTTGTGGGCCTTTCGGAGTGTGTTAAGGGCGCTAATCCAGAACTGTTTCTGGTAACCTGGCTCCACAATCTGTTTGGTAAAGAGGCCTATTCCTCTCACTTTGCAGTGGAGTGGGCGCATAGACTTCTACTTCAGGCGCTACAGACTGGTGCACCCCCCCGGAACGCTGCTCTCCAACTCAACGTGGACCACTCAAGCTCGACAACCACAATATTTCTGGGTTTCATCATCATTTATTTATATAGCGCCACTAATTCCGCAGCACTGTACAGAGAACTCATTCACATCAGTCCCTGCCCCATTGGAGCTTACAGTCTAAATTCCCTAATATAGACACACACAGACATAGACAGACAGAGAGTGAGAGACTAGGGTCAAGTTTGATAGCAGCCAATTAACCTACCAGTATGTTTTTGGAGTGTGGGAGGAAACCGGAGCACCCGAAGGAAACCCATGCAAACACAGGGAGAACACACAAACTCCACACAGGTTTCCGGAATTTGCTCTGGCTGTTCAAAATTTGAGATCCCAATTTATCCATGTTAAGTGCAAGCTGTGTGACGGGGCTGCCCTTTGTCCCCTGCGCTATTTGCCTTGTCTATAGCGCCCTTGGCATGTTTGATTCAGGCTCATTCCCACATCATTGGTCTCCCTGTTGCCACAGCTAGGGACAAGATAGCCCTATATGCAGACGACATGCTACTGTTTGTCTGATATCCCTTTGGTACACCTTTTAAGCACGGTCAGGGTGTTTGGTCTGTTCACAGATTTACTGATTAACTGGGACAAGTCTACTATTTCTCATTTACATGGCACAATTCCCCTTATTTTGCAACAGTCACCAGTATACCTCCCGAAAACTGGAGGTATAGGAGACCCGGGATCAACTTACAGGCACTCTGTAAATCCAAGGGCTTAGGGGGGTTGGCTCTCCACAATCTCAGACTAGATTACTATGTGGCATAGTTGGGTCATATGATTGATTGGGTGGGGAGCACACACTTTGAGGCTTTGCTTGGATTCGTGGGCGAGCAGGTGGGGCTTCCGTTATGTTTGACCCCCTTACAAATTCTGTTAGTGGGGAGACACACCAGCACTGTGGCTCCATGTTACCATATGGGGAATTGTTTCATAAAGGAATGAAGTAGATAGTTATAGTAAGGGTAATTGTTTAAATAAAAATGAAACGTGCTGGTTTAATAAATAAATACAATTGAGTAGGTGATAGTTTAATGAATAGATATTGTATTGTATTGTATAGGATAGGATATGTATCCGTATATATATGTGTGTGTGAGTATGTGTATATGTATGTATATATATATGTATAATTGTAAGAAATAGATAGGTTAAGATATAGTTTTGTGCACATAGTGGATGAAAGGCTGAGAGAGACTGAGCCATTGTAAATTAACAATTGAGATTGACCATTAACCCAGTTTATACAATTAGAATGTGTGGGAATAAAACAATGGCATGTTTATCAATTAGCCAAAGGGCTATTTACATATCAAAGGACCATCAGTGAAGAAAAGACATCCTTCATTTACGGCCTCTTCACTTAAGCCGGAGATTAAATAACTTCAGACAATATGTAGGCCAAATTATATTGAACCAATACAGACATCTCACGTTTATCCCTGTTTGTTCACTTCATGTGAAACCCTTAGGACAATAATTATTATACTGAAACTTATTCACATCAAAGACTTGGCTTGTCACCTTGGGGAACAAAAGGACCTCAATTGGTTTTATGACACTTGAAAAGCAGTCATGTATTGTGTAAGTTTTACATAGATTGCAATCATGCAATGCCAGGTTTGGAATGGGGGTTCTATAGATATATAAATATGAGCATTCAGTAGTAGCAGGAAAGAAAGAGAGAAACTAAAAGAAAAAGAAGTTGAACAAGAGAGAAGGATCCTATTTTAAGAAAACAACTCACAGGTACATATGATTATCTTGCAAGAATACCATATGCATATGAATTGTTAATGTTTGTAAAAGTATGTCATGTTTTTATGTTTGTTTACTGTATAGTTAGATAAGGAAGCGTATATAATTAAAAAGCTTATCCCATGGTGTATTGTTATCTTATAACTTGTATCATTTGAATATTAAATAATTGTTGAAATAGAGCTGAGTTTTCACGTCGAACTTATTTATTTGGAATCACTAATATATCAAAACTGCATGTAAATATATGTTTATATCAGCTTGACAAGGTTGGACTTTCCGCATAGTCAGATGAGCCAAGTTAATATATCTGTGTATATAGTATATTTATTATCGCAGATATATTTCTTGGACTGTAGCAATATAGACATTCCCTGTTAGAAATACATGAGCCAGTCATATGCACATACGTGATAAATGTGATTATAATATATGTGATTGGACTAGAAGTAGTTTCGCCATTTTTATGAGCCAACCAATTGCAAGTCTGATATGATATATTTGCAGATATCTATATGATACATATAAGATATAGAGATATAGATATAGATATATATATATATATATATATATACACAAAAGGTAGAAAAACAAACCAGATATCTACAAGTGGCGCTTAACCCAATGTATGGATATTAGCACAAATACAAAATTGCATATGTATACACAATATATAGGGTACTCAAATAATATATAAATACAGTGAGAGTAACACCTCCACAAATGTACGTGTGGCAGCCAACCTTCAGAAACGGATGGTTAGTCCGAAAAACGTAGAAATATAAATATAGAGAAGGGCGGCGCCTTCGGGTGTATAGACAGTGTATATAAACACTAAAGTACACAAAATAGTCCAGAGTGGTAGATATAACAGAACGGTGTCTGTATAAATGCACCGCAAGTGAATCATGAAATTGATGTGCACAGGCCCGGCGCTCCCATTAGGCAAGGTTAGGCACTTGCCTAGGGTGCCGGGCTCTGGAGGGCGCCACAGAATAATAAAATACTTTAAAACTGTGCGGCAACCGCTGACCATACCTGTCACGGCCGCCGCACAGCATCAGATGCACAGGGAGGGGGGAAGAGGCTATTTTGTCACCACCGCCGCCTCTCTGCTCCGTCTCCTCCCCTCCACTTACTAGTGTCAGTGAGTGGAGGGGAGGAGACGGAGCAGAGAGGCGGCGGTGGTGAGACAAGGTAAGGAGAGGAGGGAGGAGGGAGGCGTTTTTTGCGGGGGGGGGGGGGGCGGCGATTTTTGCGGGGGGGGGGGGGGGGGGGCGCCGCTTTTTTAAAAATGCCTAGGGCGCCGTGGACCCTAGCACCGGCCCTGAATGTGCAGGATAAAAGCATCAATTGACAATATTGATCGTGCAAAATATTAATAAGTGGCGTGTGTACCAGATATATACAATAAAACCGCTTATCTGTATGGTAGCTCCTTAGGAATCCCGGAGTATAATCTGTAACCACTTCTCCTTAGCGATGGAAAAATGTATGATCTAAAACAACCGCAACACCAATCTCATCCGCTCATCATAAAAAGGAAATATATAAAAGGCCATATGGTGTAGTATTTTAAGTTACTACTCCTGATGAAGTTCATTAATTGAACGAAACGCGTTGAGCCCCTATACTATATCTGGAGACTACTGGCTACACTGCTACACCCTGAGACATATACTTTTAGATTATTCTGCACCGAGCTTCTGTGTGGAGTCTGCTGAGGGATTTCTACTACCCAAGGGGATGAGACTGCAGACCAGTTACTTACAGATAAGCCTATCTAAAGCATATATATTGTGAGTTGGAACTCTAAATGTTATACCTGATTAAAATGTTTTTATAAAATACTACACCATATGGCCTTTTATATATTTCCTTTTTATGATGAGCGGATGAGATTGGTGTTGCAGTTGTTTTAGAACATACATTTTTCCATCGCTAAGGAGAAGTGGTTACAGATTATACTCCGGGATTCCTAAGGAGCTACCATACAGATAAGCGGTTTTATTGTATATATCTGGTACGCACACCACTTATTATTTTGCACGATCAATATTGTCAATTGATGCTTTTATCCTGCACATCAATTTCATGATTCACTTGCGGTGCATTTATACAGACACCGTTCTGTTATATCTACCACTCTGGACTATTTTGTGTACTTTAGTGTTTATATACACTGTCTATACACCTGAAGGCGCCGCCCTTCTCTATATTTATATTTCTATATACCGTATATACTCGTGTATAAGCCGAGTTTTTCAGCACATTTTTGTATGCTGAAAAAGCCTTCTCGGCTTATACACGGGTGAACTAACCTGGTGTCCGGTCCCTGAGCTCTTATCTTCCGCAGTGGAACACATGTGCGTTCCACTGACAGGAAGTTCGGCATTTGGAACGCAAATGACGAACTTCCTGTCAGTGGAACGCACATGCGTTCCACTGCGGGGTAAGTGAAATGCTGAATCAATCTCTCTCTGTCTCTCTCTGTTTCTCTGTCTCTCTGTCTCCTTGTAAAGTATATTTGTTGCGCTGGTCAGGAAACAGTGTAGCTTTATATTAAGTTGGTGCACATCGTAAAATAGAGCAGCTAATAGGTCCATGAAAATATTGTGTCAAATATACAGCGCTGGTAAAGTAAAAGGTTAAAGTGTGGACTATTTGCAAGCCAGCACATCTCCATTAAAATATATGGAAGACATGTAGTGCATGTTAATTTAAGATAAATAGACTAATTCATACAAGACCATTCACAATTATCCTTGGAATGCCTGGTTTTCGGGAGTGTGAGTAAAACGAGAATGAATGGCACATAAACATTTAAAGTCCTCTAATCTGGACTTTAATAGACCTACAAAAGATCTGGTGAGAATCCCTATAGAAATGTTTGAGTTATGACATCATTTTTTAAGACTGTGATTATCCTGAGTGTTTAAAACTCTGACTGAAATTACAGTAGTTAAACAGAAGTGAGCTTTTGAAGAAAAAAAAAATTACCAGTAGCTGCTGCATTTCCCACCCTAGGCTTATACTCGAGTCAATAAGTTTTCCCAGTTTTTGGAGGTAAAATTAGGTGCCTCGGCTTATATTCGGGTCGACTTATACTCGAGTATATACGGTATATATATATATATATATATATATATATATATATATATATATATATATAGACATAGATATATGTATATATATTTGAATACTTATATGTAAAATTTAATAATAAGAGAAAAAGATATATATTGATTCCAGTCTCGTTTACACTCCAATTGTTAGACAAGCTACTGAGATCTTGAGATTTGCACACTGCTTATTGGAGGGTAGCGGACACAACCTCTCTACTCCGCTATGGGATAACTCCAATCTCCCCGAGCTTCCTAAGCTACGAGACTATAACATATGGCGGAGATTGGGGGTGACTGCTCTTGGCCAACTATATCAAGAAGGATGCTTCAATTCATTTGCACAGTTGTCGCAGGAGTTTGGGATTCCCAATTCAGCTTCTTATTTCTTCCTTTAACTCCATCAAGCTCTCATTACACAATTATCCCCAACCCCACCTTAATTTAGCCCTCTCCGATTAAACACCTGCTGTCCACAGTGGGCACCTGCAAAACTACCTCTATATTGCATGCCACTCTCAATTTTGAACTGACTCCCGATAGCTTAGCCACACTTTGATTGGAAGTGGAAGTGGATTTGGGTCTGCTCATGGACAAGGATTGGTCCCAGGTGCTTAAGAGCCTCAGACGTTACTTATTGCCTCCGATATCAGCAGATTCACCTATATATTTTACATAGGGTCTACTACACCCTGGCAAAAAGAACAGACACCTCCTGCCCAAAGTGCTCAGATACTAGTGATTTTTGGCATAAGTCCTGGGAGTGTCAAGTGATCCAAGTTTTCCTGGCCTGCTGTCTAGGACTATGTCCTTCATACTATGCTGGCTGCTGCTTCTCTGGATGCTAGATGGTGTCTGTATGGTATCTCTCTGGAGGACACCATAGATAAATTTATATATAAATATATATTTAATCTCAAGAATAATAGTTATATTAGCCTGGGGATAACTCGCTCCTGATACACCTGACTCTCACAAGTGGTGGCCATTAGTCAATGCAACGGTGCAACAGGAGAGACACATGTATGCTCTTCCCAAAGGCCAAGTCTCAGTACCATAAAATCTGGTCTAGATGGTATAGCTCCAAACATAGGATGTCATTGAGGACCTGGTTGCTCAGGAATGATGGTGTGTTTTGCTGGACTGGCGGGAGGGGAGGGGCTCTATGAACGGCCTTCCTGATGCACAAACTTTTATTATCAAATCACTCCTACCCTGGTTACCTTTGCGTGGTGGGGGGGGGACAGGCCTTGACCGCCTGGCTCTCTGTGCCTTGAAAGACTACTGTGTTTTTTGAAAAAGTGCAATAGCTTTTGTTTTATTTCTCTTATACATTTTCATTGCTTATTTAGGTGTCTTAGGTCAGATGCCAAACTCTATATATCTCCCAAACTTGACAAGGAACCTTAATTTGTATGAACTGTACTAGATGTCTGTTTATTCTGCTTTTTTTCTGAAAGTTTGATTCATGGAAAACTCAATAAAAATCTACCAGATTTTAAAAATAAAAATCAATAATGTACAATATTAAAAATAACGGTATATAATATATAACATCCAATATTTAAAGCAAAATTAGCAATGTCCCCCAACCATTCAGCTGCTCTACTATGTCCTGCTTAGCTTTTACACAACATAAAGGATAATATTCAGAATACCTGTTTGAACTTGTATAAGATCATAGATGGCATCTAATGGTGTAGATACAATGGGCTTGATTCATTCAAGGAAAGTAAAGCAAAAAAGGAGTAACTTTGCATCTTTTCAATGCAAGGGGTGCAAATTAATTATTATTTTGCACATAAGAATAATACTGGCTGTTTTTTCATGTAGGACACAAATACTTGATAGCTTTATTTTTACACTGAACATCTAAGGTTGACCCACCCAAATTATAACTATGTCCCCACATTTTAAATGTACCTCCCCCCTCCAAAGCAACATGGTTTTGTCAAGGGTGCAAAAATACTTCTTATTTTTGCTTTTCTTTCCTTAATGATTCAGGCCCAATGTGTTCTGCTTCATATACATTGATGTAGGCTTACAGTTTATAAGGCTTAAACTGTAACATAATTGTGGGGAATAAGGCCTGATCATAACTGCAGTGTGAATATGGTATATCAAATGAATCCATTGATAAATTGTGCTACTGAGGTGTAAAATGTGAAGTCAGAGGGGTCTGGTGTGTGTTTACCTGAGGCTTCTGCCACCTCTTTGTTAAAAAAATAACAGGATCACTTTCAGGGGAAGCTGGGCAACTTCAAAGGCCCCTGGGATGAGCTACATCCTGACATAGGAGAGTTTTTTTGACACCTAACGAGACTTTGGATAGATGGGAGGGAGCCGTTCACAGCTTTAGGTCTTACACAAGGAGACCACAAAGGCAACACATGAAGGCTACCTATGCAGGTATATAGAAATATGAACATCAAAGAAAATGCCTTCATATTTCATGTTTTGAAAATCCGTGTGCCACTCCATACTTACGGGCAAAAACCACACCAGGGTTGTGAATGACAGGTACTGGTGGTATCCGGAAATAGCTATAATCACATATCTGTGGGAAATGTATGTCAAATTGTCATAATTCCATGATGTTTGGTATTTAAATGTGCGGGAGATTATGACCGGTGTATTGACGGAGCAGTTATGTCGCTGCGGGATCTATCTGAGAAAAAGTTTAAGACAGGTCAAAACTTTAAGAATAGTTTTGAATAAAACCCTAGGTGACACCCAGGGGACATTTTGCCCCCATATTAGCATCCACTCTGCCCCTGTGAATCCCGTCCCATTTGATTTTGCTTAAAAACCTGTGTTGTGAAGAGACAAACTGTCAGTCTCTTGGGGCTCAATGTAATTGAAGGACTGTCCATCTCTTCTACCTACCCAAGTAAGACAGATTCTTATACGTAATTTATGCTCTGTACTTTCATCCCATTTGTTTTTATAACTGTTATGCAATTTTTTATCTGTATGCCAATTGTTTATTAATTGTTTTCATAACCTGTAAGCATTGTACTTTTTGTATATTAAATCTAAGAATTAATAAATGATGTCCTTATTGCTCTAAACAAATTCACTGGTTTTTTTTTAGAAGAGATAGATTGCTGGACCATGCTAACCCTTTAAACACGGAGGTGTGAATTGTGGATACATTTGTATACCAAGCCGAGAGTGTGCCTGCATGTACATTTGTGTCATAAAACCTTGAGGGGTTAAGTGTTAACCCTTTGATTGCTGGTGTGTTCCTTGCTAAACTGTGGGTAACATGGAGTGCTCATTGTGTGCCAGTTGGGGGTCCTATTGCCCTTATTCAATAGGTGGTGGCAAGGCCGAAGTGGGGGTGGTTGTGTGAGCGCTGTTTGGGGGCGATTTGGCAAATCTGCAACCTGTGCGATAGGTGAGAGGAAGATTGAGTGTTGGAATCGTGTGTAACCTCATACAGTAAACACTTCCAAGTCACGAGTGCACAGAGTGCTGTCTGTGACTGGTAAACGTAGTTAGAAGTTTCCTGACATAACAGAGGTGATATATTGTGAGACTGTTAGAATATATGATAAGATATTAAATCAGGGGAGTGGATAGAGGTGGCTATCCCTGACGACTGTTGGCAACTTGTGGGATTTTTCAAATTTTTAGAGCATAAAGTGCTGGGTTTAAGTAATTATTCCCTGCACTTAAAAACTGGTAGTATCCTTGTGAGGAATAAAGCTCAATGCTATACATACAAAATAGTTCCCTTCCCTCTTTTCTTTTATTTTGCAACTTAATTGAGATGGCTGATGCATATAAACGCATGGCAAAGGAGGCGCTGAGGGCACAATGTGAGGAGGGAACATTCCCCACCAGTGGCAAAAGCAAGGAGCAACTGATTGAAGCCCTCTTGCAGAGAGATAAGTACCAAGTTGGAGATTTGTCCCAGGAAGTGTACAACCAGGATTCAGAAGAGGACCCGACTGTGGATATTGCTTAAAATCATGGACTGTTACTTTCTGGTGATTCAAATAGTTCAAGTGTGGACATTGCTATGGACATTTATTTGCAAACTGCCCTAAAATAGTTTGGCCCAGCATATATTGCAACCAAAAGGCAGCTTATACAGCAGTTCCTGAAGGAAGCTGCTGAACGCCAGGAGAGGCGTAATGCCAGGGAGGCAGCGGAGCGCCAGATAGAGCACCAAGTAGAAAGAGAAGCTGCCGAGCAACAGGCAGAGAGGAGATACCAGCTGGAGCTTGCTAAGCTCCAAAACCAGCCAGAAGCCAGAGAGGTTGGTATCAGCAGACCCTGTATAGAGAATTTCCCGGCTCTGGAAAAGGACGGAGATTTGGATGCTTTTTTGCAAGGATTTGAAAAGACTTGCAGATAATGGACTGCTCAATGATCAGTGGGCACAGTGTTTAACCCCTGGATTCCGAGGGAAAGCCATAGAAGCCATAGATGCTTTTGCAGACCTTCCACCAGAGATGGATGGAGATTATGAAGCTATCAAAAGTGCCCTGTAGCAGCGTTTTAATGTCACCCCTGAGGCACACAGACAGAAGTTTTGAGATTTAAAACGCAGTGCTTCTGACACTTATTCAGGACTTGTGGACCAACTGCTTCCTTCAAACAGTGGATTGGAGGGTTAAAGATCACCACTTTTGATGCTCTGAAAGATTTATTGATCCAGGAGCAATTTCTCACTTGGTGCCCAGCTGATGTGAAGGAATGGGTAGTGGAATGGGCTCCTGAATCAACTGCGGAAGCAGCTAGACTGGCGGATAAGTATACTGTCACCCGGGCACCTTCAGCTAAAAGAGGGACTTTTGCACCAGGGCAGTCTGCCTGGAAAGGGGTGGCGGCCAGGAAGAACAACGCCACCCCCTCAACAACATCAGTCCCTGTTTCTTCATCTTCTGGGAAGGTCGGGGCAAAGCTTGTTTTGAGAGATACCTGCAGGTGTTTTGTGTGCAACCAAGTGGGGCACATCAGTACCGTCTGTCGAGAAAAGAAGACACTTCATCCTCCACAGGGGGGGGGTACAATTCCCTGCAATTGTCCCCAGCTGTCCCGTGTTTTGCTGGATCCCAAGTGAGCAGGAAGGACCACCTGCAAACAGTCACTGTGGGTGACAAGGTAGCTGTGGGGTTAAGAGACACGGGTGATAATTTTACGCTGTTGCGTTCAGAACTGGTGGGGTTAGAAGACTTCCTTACAGGAAAATGTATTTGTGCGCAAGGGGTGGGTGGAATTCACCTTACTGTGCCTATGGCCAAGGTTTACCTTGATTGGGGTGCTGGAAGAGGTCTAAGAGATGTAGGGGTATCAGATAATATTCCTACCAATGTGTTACTTGGGACTGATTTAGGTAGGATGCTGTCTCAATAGGTCTCTAATGATGGCGTCATTGACTGAGAATATCCACGTTTTTCCCCAGGTACTGGGGAGGTTTGTTCTATGGTACCTGAAGTGCGTATTGATGTTAATGCTACACGTTACTGTATTAGAATCTACTGACAGTATCCATGTTTCTTCCCAGGTGCCAGGATGTGATAGGGAAAGAGAATGACATATTGTACATGGTACGGGTAACGATGTTAATGTCAAAAATAGTATTGCATTAGAATCTAAACCTGTTTTTCCACTGACAGGTGACAATATTCCTGCAAATGTGTTACTTGGAACTGATTTAGTTAGAATGGTATCTCAATATGTCACTAATAATGATGTTACTAACTTTAATGAGAGTACCCCTATTTTGTCCTATGTGCCAGGATGTGACAGGGAAAATGTAGGTTCAATTGTACCTGAACTGTGTAAGCTATCTGTATGTAAGGAGGAAGGGACAGGTGACAATGTTCTTGCAAAAGGATGTAATTGACACTGATGTGGATTCTTTGACAGCTAAAACTGGGGTAGATGGCACTGTGACTAATTCTGTTGGGTTAAAGAAAAGCAATTATTTTTGCCCAGGTAATGTGTCCAGGAGTGAGGTGTGGCTGGATCACTTATAAACTTATCATATAAATATATTTAAGTGCGCTAATTTATATCACTGCAAATGTACTGATTTTTAATATATGATGCTGCACTTTTGTACAGGAAATGTATTTATTGCTGAGACAGACCAGGGAGGAAATTGGATTTGTGTAAGAAAGGAGGAAAGGAAATCCTAAATTAAGTTAATTATTCTTTTTATCTCAGAAGTGACAAACACCTGCTTTGGCCTGAAGTCCAGCAGGGGGTCGTTACCTGTGTGCATGTCTTGTTAGAGAGACAGGAAGCCTCCTAACAATATAGACAGTACATATGAGAAAATCAGGTTGGTGTGACAGCTAATCTGTGTTAGATGCAAGATTAGATTATATACTGATGTTAAATTATTGAATGTGATTTATCAGTCTTTGCGGAGCCATCTAGGATCAGGGGACGGTGTTACAACCCTGCTAACATTTATGTCAGAATCTGTATTGTATTGTCAGAGCTCTGTTTGACCATGTATCATTATTTCATCTGTACCTTTCTGGATGCCACTAGTACCTTCAACTAATGGATGTAACTGTCCTTTTCAGGACTTTCTGAGCTAATAAACATCAACTGCCTAAGGAACCTGCTTTGATGCCTACTTACCTGCTGTAATTCCTGTAACCACAGATTAGACCCAGCACGGTACCAACGCTTTGCCCACTACAAGAGTAAATCATCCACAGCAACCCTGATCTGAAGGCAAGAGGTCAGGGGTACCAGCAAAGGTGGTACACTAGCAGCGAGAGTTACCCAAAAGGACGCGATTCTGGATTCCGCTAAGGAGTACAGTAGTGGCAGAAGCTTAAGCCCTTCCTACTGCGGTTAGAGGGCGCATTTGGAATAAACGAAGTGGACGGTGGGAAGACAAGCCAAACCGGTCCTTAGCAACACAACAGACAGGATGACATAGGCAGTTTATCCTGTCACTTATCTTTGGTAGCAAGTGGTGCGATAGCTCCAGGCGGCTGTTTGCGCACCAGTCAGGAGAGCCGCGTTATTCAGGAGAGGAATCACTGCAGCCAGGAGAACGCACAGGATGTCTGATTACACCAACGTGTCCAAGGCGAATCTAGAGACTCTGTGCAGTGCCAATGGCATTGATTTCAGCCATTCGCCAAACAGGGCAGAGATGAGAGCAGCACTGAGAGAATGGAACCTACAGCGTGGTACCCCGGTAGAGGAAACTGATAGCGACAGTGGCCAAGGTGGCAGCCCAGTTGAAAACCGGAAACAATGTGAACCAGACCTCCAGACAGCAGTGCTCTCTTCTAAACAGACGGTATCAGCAGAATCAGTCCCTCTGTCCTATGATGAGAGCAGAGCAGCCAGGTTAAGGGTCCAGCTGACATCCCTAGGAGACAATGAGACTGCAGCTGAGCGGGCACAGGTCATCGCAGCATGGCGCCAAGAGGGAAGGGCATCAGCCATGCATCCCAGGAGGGAGGTGCCCCCTAGGGGATCAGAGCTGTCATCTTTACCTTGTTCTAAATTTGAGGACAATGTTGGGTATATTGATGAGCACCTCCAGGTACTTGAAATGACCTGCAGGCCCCAGAGAGGAATATGCTAAACATCTGGTGCGCACATTACAAGGACACGCAGTGGAGGCCTACTGAGGACCTTGCCAAGAACCTCCACGCCACCCATGAAGAGATTGCCAACCTGCTGCGGGAGTCGGCCAGGAAGTGAGTGAGCGACGCAGGTGCCCAGACCATGGAGGAGGTAATAGTCTTGATGTACCAAGAGCAGTTTCACCTCCAGTGTGCACTTGAGGTGAAAGAGTGGGTGCTGGACACAAAGTCAGCCACCATGGAAGCAGCCGCCTAATTAGCGGATCAGTATGTGGCACTGAGGTCACACTGCCAGAAGCGCCAGGCTAACAGCCAACCCCAAAGAACTGTACAAACAGGGGGACACTCGTCTTCTACTCACCCCCAAAAGCAAGTACCAACCATTCGGGTACCTTTCGCCAGGCACCGCCCTGTTCTGTCCCTGGGAGTTTTCAGAGAAAACTGGAGTCCAGGCTGTAGAAGTAGAGCTACAGCTGCATGAAAACCAGTCACCTATGGATGGACTGTCCCACAGCACTAGCACTCTGGATGTGTGCCCCTAATCCGAGTCCTGAGGCCCAGCTGACTTGTTTTACTGGCAAAAGTGAGCCAGTAGAGACGGTTTCCACCCCTATACACACAATGTTCTGCGCTCAATTGCCAAAAATGCGGATATACACTGATCAAATATTATTGAGTGATAGATGTAGGTGCATATAATTTGTGCTATTGGTGAATATACATCAGAATATAATAAAATTGAAGTGGTCAAGTGTATGACTCAAATTAAGAGAATGGTATAAGGGGGCTATATGAATATGAGACAATACCATTTGAAAATAAAATCAAATAAAAAGTAAAAATGATAAACAATATGAAGAGTAAAGACCAAGGGTTTAATCAGTGATTGGTCATACACATAGAGAACTAAAAAACATGGCTTTGTTACATCATGTGCCAAACAGATTAAAAACAATAAGAAATATGTAAAATTATACCAATAAAAAGTCAATCATAAATCAAGCAGGGTTCCAGCGTGAACCCTTTCACAGGGAATCCCAATGAATTTGGAAATAAACTTCCTATCCAAAACGTCACAATGAGATAAATCCGATAGATGGAAAAAACTTTTGGGGATCAGAGAGCCGGTACTCACACTTCCAGATCACAGATTATATGTGGCAGGGTACCTGACCAAAGGCATCAGGATCCGGGGATCGCGGTCCAGATGATATCCAAGCGGCAATTGTAACAGTGAAGCTCGCAAACCATGTGGGTAATGAAACAGAACAGCGGGGAAAAACGGAGTGCGTTCCAGCGTGGAACGCAAAATCCGGATATCCTGTTGTGTCTAGCGGATGTGGGTGTGTCCAACGCGTTTCATCTACTCTGCAGATTTCTTCAGGGAATGTAGATAATGGGTTGAGATTGTATAGACGTTTATATAGTGTGGCCAAAAATTGAGTGAATGGATACCTTTGAATTGGTCAGCTGTTAATCGACCATAATGTTAACATTGCCAGCAAATGCTTGTATGATTAAACAAGCATGCTGCAATATAATGAACATAATACAATATTACAGGTGAACATATATATAATACCCAAAGGGACAAAGGTGACATAGGCACTGGATAGTCATCAACGAATACCCAATAATTCACAATATCCTAATGATATGACATCATATTATAATGAGACATCATATTCCATATTAAGTCCTCGTGGTGCTAATGTGTTAAAATAAAAGATCAGTCAGGGAAGAAACCAGACTGATCTTTTATTTTAACACATTAGCACCACGAGGACTTAATATGGAATATGATGTCTCATTATAATATGATGTCATATCATTAGGATATTGTGAATTATTGGGTATTAGTTGATGACTATCCAGTGCCTATGTCACCTTTGTCCCTTTGGGTATTGTGTCTCCATGTAGACTACGGTCATACCACCCTGGAAATGCCCAATCCCCACCGAACTTGGAAGCCAAGCAGAGTGGAGCTGGTCTAGTACCGGGTTGGGCGACCTTCCGGGAACATCCGGTACAGTAGAGTACATGTAGTAGAAACATCCCAATACGGTGATATTGAGTGTAAAGGCACGTCATCTCCTACGTACCAATACACAATATGTACCTATATCTGTATCATTACGGTTTTACTATTGAAATGATGATTGATGAGAACAATTGCAAATTATAACATTATTGCTGTATTTTGATTGCTGACATTCCATCATATATGCATTCCAACAGAGGTATATGTCAGTTACATAATAGTCCTTTTGTTGTATAGTTTAATATTGGTTCAATTAGGCATACTGTCCATCCTATTATCTGTATACACCTACAATACTTATTGACATACCCAGAAGTAATATTATTTCCTCACCTGTAAAATGTATATTTTTATTAAGATTATTAGCGCTGTCATCCTTGTTTGTATTCTGCAAGCTTTATATATATGTTCACCTGTAATATTGTATTATGTTCATTATATTGCAGCATGCTTGTTTAATCATACAAGCATTTGCTGGCAATGTTAACATTATGGTCGATTAACAGCTGACCAATTCAAAGGTATCCATTCACTCAATTATTGGCCACACTATATAAACGTCTATACAATCTCAACCCATTATCTACATTCCCTGAAGAAATCTGCAGAGCAGATGAAACGCGTTGGACACACCCACATCCGCTAGACACAACAGGATATCCGGATTTTGCGTTCCACGCTGGAACACACTCCGTTTTTCCCCGCTGTTCTGTTTCATTACCCACATGGTTTGCGAGCTTCACTGTTACAATTGCCGCTTGGATATCATCTGGACCGCGATCCCCGGATCCTGATGCCTTTGGTCAGGTACCCTGCCACATATAATCTGTGATCTGGAAGTGTGAGTACCGGCTCTCTGATCCCCAAAAGTTTTTTCCATCTATCGGATTTATCTCATTGTGACGTTTTGGATAGGAAGTTTATTTCCAAATTCATTGGGATTCCCTGTGAAAGGGTTCACGCTGGAACCCTGCTGGATTTATGATTGACTTTTTATTGGTATAATTTTACATATTTCTTATTGTTTTTAATCTGTTTGGCACATGATGTAACAGAGCCATGTTTTTTAGTTCTCTATGTGTATGACAAATCACTGATTAAACCCTTGGTCTTTACTCTTCATATTGTTTATCATTTTCACTTTTTATTTGATTTTATTTTCAAATGGTATTGTCTCATATTCATATAGCCTCCTTATACCATTCTCTTAATTTGAGTCATACACTTGACCACTTCAATTTTATTATATTCTGATGTATATTCACCAATAGCACAAGTTATATGCACCTACATCTATCACTCAATAATATTTAATCAGTGTATATCCGCATTTTTCGCAATTGAGCGCAGTACATTGTGTGTATAAGTTTGATTTACAGGAAGGGATTCCTGAGTATTGCTGCCCTTGCCTGAATTGGGGTTGAGCGCAGCCCTTCTATTGTTTTGGTTTCCACCCCTACCAGTCCAAAAGAGTGTGGTGTGATTAAAGGTGACTCAGCGGAGAGAGTCACTTGTTGTGTTAGTTGCACTTGGTGAGGGGTGGTTGGGTAGGAGGTGATAGTAGGGTGGATGTGGGGTAATGAGGGTAGAAGGAGGGGGATGGGGGCTAGTCTCCAGCACTAGACAAGCTATGTGTTAGTGACACTTGGTGAAGGGGTGGTTGAGTAGGAGATGATAGTAGGGGGATGTGAGGTAATGGGGGTAGAAGGAGGGGGATGGGGGCTAGTCTCCAGCACTAGACAAGCTATGTGTTAGTGACACTTGGTGAGGGGTGGTTGGGTAGGAGGTGATAGTAGGGGGGGGGGTGTGGGGTAATGGGGGTAGGAGGGGGATGGGGGCTAGTCTCCAGCACTAGACAAGCTATGTGTTAGTGACACTTGGTGAGGAGTGGTTGGGTAGGAGGTGATAGTAGGGGGATGTGGGGTAATGGAGGGTAGAAGGAGGGGGATGGGGGCTAGTCTCCAGCACTAGACAAGCTATGTGTTAGTGACACTTGGTGAGGGGTGGTTGGGTAGGAGGTGATAGTAGGGGGGGATGTGAGGTAATGGGGGTAGAAGGAGGGGGATGGGGGCTAGTCTCCAGCACTAGACAAGCTATGTGTTAGTGACACTTGGTGAGGGGTGGTTGGGTAGGAGGTGATAGTAGGGGGATGTGAGGTAATGGGGGTAGAAGGAGGGGATGGGGGCTAGTCTCCAGCACTAGACAAGCTATGTGTTAGTGACACTTGGTGAGGGGTGGTTGGGTAGGAGGTGATAGTAGGGGGATGTGAGGTAATGAGGGTAGAAGGAAGGGGATGGGGGCTAGTCTCCAGCACTAGACAAGCTATGTGTTAGTAGCACTTGGTGAGGGGTGGTTAGGTAGGAGGTGATAGTAGGGGGATGTGGGGTAATGGGGGTAGAAGGAAGGGGATGGGGGCTAGTCTCCAGCACTAGACAAGCTATGTGTTAGTGACACTTGGTGAGGGGTGGTTGGGTAGGAGGTGATAGTAGGGGGATGTGGGGTAATGGGGGTAGAAGTAGGGGATGGGGGCTAGTCTCCAGCACTAGACAAGCTATGTGTTAGTGACACTTGGTGAGGGGTGGTTGGGTAGGAGGTGATAGTAGGGGGATGTGGGGTAATGGGGGTAGAAGGAGGGGGATGGGGACTAGTCTCCAGCACTAGACAAGCTATGTGTTAGTGACACTTGGTGAGGGGTGGTTGGGTAGGAGGTGATAGTAGGGGATGTGAGGTAATGGGGTAGAAGGAGGGGATGGGGGCTAGTCTCCAGCACTAGACAAGCTATGTGTTAGTGACACTTGGTGAGGGGTGGTTGGGTAGGAGGTGATAGTAGGGGTATGTGGGGTAATGGGGGTAGAAGTAGGGGGATGGGGACTAGTCTCCAGCACTAGACAAGCTATGTGTTAGTGACACTTGGTGAGGGGTGGTTGGGTAGGAGGTGATAGTAGGGGATGTGAGGTAATGGGGGTAGAAGGAGGGGGATGGGGGCTAGTCTCCAGCACTAGACAAGCTATGTGTTAGTGACACTTGGTGAGGGGTGGTTGGGTAGGAGGTGATAGTAGGGGATGTGAGGTAATGGGGGTAGAAGGAGGGGGATGGGGGCTAGTCTCCAGCACTAGACAAGCTATGTGTTAGTGACACTTGGTGAGGGGTGGTTGGGTAGGAGGTGATAGTAGGGGGATGTGAGGTAATGGGGGTAGAAGGAGGGGGATGGGGGCTAGTCTCCAGCACTACACAAGCTATGTGTTAGTAGCACTTGGTGAGGGGTGGTTGGGTAGGAGGTGATAGTAGGGGGATGTGGGGTAATGGGGTAGAAGGAGGGGATGGGGGCTAGTCATGGTGTGTGAGCCCCTCTGTGGTGTATGGGGTGTAGCTGGTCTGGGTAATAAGTCTCTCACAGCTCTGCCATTATAATAACCAGCTCTGCTATTACTAACAGCCTTCTGCTGACTGCAGCAGGAGCACAATGAGGATTATGTAGCAGCTGATGTGAGAGCTCAGCCGCATGTATGAAGTCCTGATCGCCGGGAGGCTGCACATAAACATGGGGTAACTCTATGGGGGTAATTCCCGCTGTCTGATATATTATTATAGGGAGATATTACCTCCGTCTTGTACAGGGCCCGGATGTAGCTTCCAGGTAAGATGGCGTCTGAGAGACCATGTGACCACGCCCCCTCTGCAGTTCCTAACATCAATATAGTATATAGGAGACTACGGGAAAATGGCCGAGTGCAACTGTAAATGTGTGAGGGAGGGTGGTATAGATACAGGTGTGTAGGAAATATATGAGGGGGACCTCTGTGGTATTAATGTAATCTTTTAATCACAACCAAAATAAATAGTTATTACTATATTGTCCTCATTACAGAACAGCGGCGGCCATTTTTGCTTAGTCTTCCATACACAATATTTGTACAACTGTATCACTCGTGACGCTGGCCAAGGGGGCGTGGCTACATGCTCTCTCATTTATTGTGACGTAAGATGGCGTCTGAGAGATGATGTGACCACACCCCCTGGTAGCGTCACTTCTATTACACCAATAGCGTGTGTGTGAGACTACGGAAAATGGCCGCATGTAAATGTTAAAGGGTGAGGGGAGGGGGGAATAGCGGGAGGTGTGTGCGACACAGATGAGAGGGAACTTTGTGGTTTTATTTTAAAAATTTTAATTACCAGTAAAATAGCTCAAATTGCTGTATTGTTCTCAGTGCAGGACAGCGGCGGCCATATTTCCGTAGTCTTTTATACACTGTATTGGTGTTACAGATATATATAACCAGTGACGCTAAACAGGGGGCGTGGCCACACGCTCTCTCAGACGCCATCTTAGAACCTGGACTGCTGCCCTCAGTCACCCATATACAACATCCGGGCCTTGTACAAGGCGGAGGTAATATCTCTCTATAATAATATATTAGTCTCTCGGTATTTGGAGGTTTCTTCTTTGTATGAAGTGGAGGTAAAGAAAGATCCTCCTCAGATCAGCACATTATATATATTATTATTATTGTTTTACCCACTGGTTAGATAGCTCCCATTATCCATCACATTTACACCACACATCTCCCTGATCCTCATCAGCTCTTGTAAGATCACTGGCCCCAATCAGGAGGAGCTGACTGTGTATAAGTGACAATAAAGACATCTAACACCAACATTTACACAATCTAATAGTAAAGGTAATAAGAGCTACTAAACCAAGCCAAAGAGCTTAAGTAGCCATAAAAGCTGTAAAAGAGCGATATGAACAAAAGAGCTATAAACACTTGAAACAAGAATATAGAAAAATAACTTGAACATCATCACTTCCATCTATTTTGGGGGGATCCAAAACACCACCCACATTCTGTGACTCATCTCCCATCTGTACTTAGAGGAGGCAACGGTCACCAGTGCCATAATCTGTACTTGGTCTAGTGCTTTTAAATATCTTTTTTGTTGTTGTTATTGTCCTTTGCGCATGTTGGCGTTGCATACAGTTCTGTGTAAAAACGGAGAATATATACAGCACGTGTTTACAATATATTGCATACAACAAAATTACCAAGTAATTTATTTAGTTAATATGAATATTAGGTGTAGACCATCAATTCAGTTTTGGCGTTGAGGGGGTGGTAGACTAGGAGATGGGTAAAATGAAATGGGAAGGAACTTAAAAGCTGGATGGTATTGAGTGATTCCGAATCCTGTTATATTAAGTATGTTGATCTCAAATTATGTTGTGCTGCTTAAAATTGTTAGGAACTCCCAAGTCAGCACAGTGAAACTCGGGAACTTCTCTGAAGGCCAGGTGTTCGCTGGAGCCCCTAGTGGTGGGGACAGACTGGGCTGCGGGCCGACCGAGGGTCGAGTAACGTATACTGACTTAAGGAGTTCCCAGAAGTGGAGGGATTGGTGGACAGTAGTATAAGCAGAATCCTAGGTCAAAAGGTCACAGGCACAGATGCAATATCCAAGGGCAAGCGAAGGGTCAAACTCACAGGCAGAGAAGCAAAATCCGAATTCCAGGCAAAAGGTCAAGGTCAGAAGAGAAGGGTCACAGGTCAAATAACAAGCAGGGGTCAAAACACGGGTAGTCAAATCCAAGGTAGCAGGAACCAAAACGGATAGCACAAGCAGGCAGCAGGACTGAGGACAGAACGCTATAACCGGCAGTGAGGCTGCAGACCTCACTGCCTTAAATACCAGTAGTGGCCAATCAGAGCCTAGCTCTGAAATCACATGGGCAGGCTCAATCTTGCCATATTAATCAGCCCACATGCTTGTGGGCGCTTCTGCGCATGCGCCCGGCTGTCCCCAGCTGCCGGGACGCAGCGCTACTACTGCTGGCGTCCGACCGTTGCCTTGGCAACGGTCGGGTGGTTTCCGGAAGTGACGTCCCGGTCGCCATAGCGACGGCCGGGACGCCTGCAAGAGAAAGGTAAGAGTTGCGGCGGTGCCCGCGGCCGCCGCGACTGCTGACAAAAATAGACAGATTGTATAGTTTGGGACAAGACATTATACTTAATGCAATACGTGTGTGCGTTTATGGTAAAGATGGACAGATGTTACAGTTTTGGGCAACACATTATACTTCATGTGATAGGTGTACCACAACCTACGGAGTACCACCTGTTGTGCGGTTGTGGTAGAGGATTTCCAGCCAGCCTCAAGTTGGCAGCTGGCTGCAGCAATAATGTGCCTGATTAGATTGTTTGATGATGGGAGGCCAACAGGACTGTGACCAGGAGGAGGAAGAATTTTGGCAATAGAGAAACATCCACTTGTACCATGTACCATGGTCCCTTATACTCTGCCAGATGTGTGTTAGTTTTGGACATCACCCACCAGATGTGCAGGAAAGAACCTATTTGACTGCTTCTCCTCCATCTGTCTCAGGCAGTGGGTAAAGTTAATGCTGGTTTGTTGGCATTTGGTCCCAGTGATCCAAGAGCTTACACAAATGTTCCTTGATTTTAACACAGATGGAACTACTGGCAGTATTCTCCTTTATCACAGCCCATTCCTACTCATCCATTGCCTTGTGTCGGATCGGTCTCCTACAGCAGTTTGTGGGAATCTTTCATTGGCAGACCCGGGGTAGTAAGGTCAGAGTAGATTGCAGAGATGGAAGATGCACGGCGCAAACAGAATGATGTAAAGGGCTTCCTATGGAGGTTAGATATGATTGTCTGATAGAAATGCCTATGCTGCGAAAACTGGTAACAGCTTCTCGATAGGATAGTGTACTCCTCCTGGAGCTCAGAAAGTTGTGGAAAAACAAGGGCTCATTCTAAATCATTTACAAATCTCACTCCACGTAACCATGGGCCGCAAGGATGGTCCTCATGACCTGAAGGGAACGTGCGTTCCTTCAGAGATGTGCAGTTGGTGAGGAGGAGGGCGTTACGTTATAACACTTGGTGGCGTAGGTCCAAATTGATAGAACAGTATCACAGGGTGAGACTTAGATGAGGAGGGTTGTATTATCTTGGGAGCCAGAGGTGAAATGGGAGCGTTGGGACTATAATGGTCTCTGCAGTGTGTGATATAAGTAGAGGAGTCTGGGCAGCACATTCATTTTAACAGAATTGACCAATCCAGTTTTATCCCACTAATTGAGGTCTGTTTTAATTGTTTCTATTATTGATGGGTAATTAACTTGATAATGCTGGTGGTAGTGTTTCGTTATGTATACCCGTAGGTGCTTCAGTCATATTTATTTTGTGTCCTTTAAGATGTAAAAATCTAGAACCTCCATTCTTTTCCTGGGTTGATTTTATAGCCCGGGAGAGGCCATAAGGATCTTATTCCTTCCAGAGCTTTGTGAGGGATGATTGGGGGCTCATACCCAAAAGCAGGGCATCATTGGCACAAAGGGGGATTTTGTGACCAGAGGTAATTCTGGAGATACAGGGAATTTGAGTGAGTTTTGATGGCAAGGGGCTAGATCACTGACACAAATATCAAAAGTGAGGGGGTGGCAGCCTAGTTTCGTGCTGTTAGATATTGCAAAATACAGGGAAACTGCACCATTTGCGGAAACTGTTTCGGTGCAGACCAGTCAATGCTGATATAAATTTTCATAAAAAACCCATTACAGATAACATGCGGAACATTGATTTTCAAAAAATGTGATCAAATGCCTTTTAGCGGCCAGGGACAACAAGACGTATGGTTTCTAGCTATGGATATTGTTCATTAAATTGTACCCCTTCGTGTCGTCTAACACCCGCCATCTTGGTATTAAAGTAATTCTATCGTTTTCAAATAAGCATTACATAGGCGATTGTATTGTGTTTCCAACGCACAAAGTGATTTATTTTAGCAGATGTAAATAGTTAACAATTCAATACATTATTATATTTAAGATATAGTACAGTACAGTACAGTCAATACCAAAAGATACATACATACCGCTGCGCTAACCACGGGCACCAGTGCACAGAAACTCACCCTTGAATACTGTGATCAGAGTAGACTGAGGCTAGTGGGGGTGCAGCTATGATTATATATACAGTCAGTGTTAGAGTGAACAATAGAGATGACGTGGCTTGCTTCTATAGGTCCAGACTTCAGATGGGTCCAGGGTAAACAGGTCATAGGCTGGTTCAATCTAAGGAATCCAAAGGTGGGGGTCATCTCACCAGAGGATGAGCTCTGTTCTTCCCGCCTGAATCTCCAGTGACAATTAGTCTATTAGCATTTTATGGTCAGTATCATATTAAGTGGTTTATTCACTAACATCAATAACTAGAGTATACAATGTGTGATCTCTTCGCCGAATGCACCGGACAGCTGCTGATGAATAGGGATTTAATATGATACTAGAAATGACACCTTTCCTATAACCTGAACCTTAAATAACACTGAAGTGTACATATAATCATATTATATAAACTAATAATAAACTAAATACTATCTACTCATAAATGATTGTGTAACGGAACCAATATGAATATGAATTACATAAATAACTAAATGTTGCAATGCGAGTGTGTACGTGCGTATTTTACCTTGCGATCCCCGTATGCCACGTGTAGCGACCACGAAGGATTTACTCTGGAGTCCTTACATTCACCAAACCACTTATTAATATTACACACCTAAATAACAAACACATATAGCATGAGCCTCACTTGGTTCACAACTTCACAAAATCATGAATATGCTAGATCAAATGTATTTAATCCGAAAAATGTTTCCAACGCTTAATTACAAAATGTTGCATAAATATTTTTCAGAAATAAAATTGGAAATAAAACCAGAGTCTAACTTACTAGTCTAAGACTTGGCGTGAGAGGAGTATACTTTGAGGGCACACTTCTACCTTGCAGGTTTCCTCAGAGAAAATGATCAACATTATCAGGTCAGGCAGTGGATTTTACATCTTACACTGCTCTCAGCCCCACCTTTGGAATTTAGCTCTTTCAATGTCAGGGCAGGTTGATTCCCAGGATGACACAGGTCTTTCCAAGGGAGTTATCTATCCCTGAGATATATGTCTGGCCTCTCAGAGGGCATGCTTCTCATCTCTGCTCTGCTGGACTGGCCGGACTATCTACCCAACTCTGGAGCTCTCAGAGATGGTATCTGTCTAGCCTGGTTACCTTCAAAAGACTCTTGACACTTGTATAGGTCACTGGCGTCAGTCAGCAAAATACACTTTGGAAGGTTACGTACAATATACACATTGTCATACATGAAAATTCATGTCATACATAATCGTCACACAGGTTTATGAAATTGAGAAGTTGATATACACTAGGGCAGCAGTTCTTAACCAGAGGTGGGAGAAAGCATTTCTAGGGGTGCGAGCGGTAACGATAGGTTTTTAATTTTTAGATTTTTAATATAAAATTATAAATTTGACTCGACTTTACTGTGTACTCATGGAACCAATGATCCCTACTACGATTTGACCTTACTAGTATTTAATGACTGTCATAGTATATGTTTTTGTTTACTTTTAGTTATATGTTAATTTTTTTTTAAAAAAGAACTTTGTATCAAAAAGTTTAATAAAATTAAAAAAATATATATATGTATTTTTTAATAAATAAATTGTTTTGCAATAAATTCAGTTTCCTAACAAAGAAGACAACACATTTTTCAAGGGGGTGCGAGAACGTATTTTGAGATTCACTGTGGAGCCGATCACTAGAAAGGTTAAGAACCGCTGCTCTAGGGTGATCTGTCCAGGAGAATTGCACAAACCCTGTCACCTTGTTTTGTCTTTTGTCATTTAAAGGGAAGGCACATAACAAATAAATATTTTCTAAACATTTTTACAACTTGAAGAACGAAAGTCCAAGCTGCAGAAGAGTGATGTAGACCAATAAATTTCATCGGGTGATAGGGGTCAATCTGTGATGGAAAACAAACAATGGGAAACACAACAAAGGCAACACCTATTACAACATTAGGCCAATAGTATAACATTTTTGAGGTCTTCGACAGCTGTGAGAAGTGGCCCACGTGGCTTCAGAGGAAAGCGTCACTGAGTCTAGGATAGGCACACTGCCAGAGTTTGTCCATTCGTATTGAAGGGCAGATGACAATATTAGACCTTTGTGCAGTTATGAACTGTATAGCAGATCCTTGCTTGCACTGGTGAAGCAGGATCATTTTATAAGAACACGTCTCATGTTAAACAAAATGAGTCCTAGATGAGAGCGGAGGAACCAAGTTGTGCACAATAAGTGGGGGTTTTCAAGTTCTGCATCTGACTTTATACCATTAAGGCTGTGGCATCTTTTAGGTCTACTTGATGAAGATCCTTGGTGAAGGCTGCTGGCCTGGGATTCAGGGAGGATTCCCAGTTTGGACATAATGATTGGACCTTGATCTACTAAGTTAGTATAAAGAGTCTTGGGGCTAGAATTACTAAGCTGCGGGTTTGAAAAAGTGGGGATGTTAACTATAGCAACCAATCAGATTCTAGCTTTCATTTTGTAGAAGGTACAAAATAAATGAAAGCTAGAATCTGATTGGTTGCTATTGGCAACATCCCCACTTTTTCAAACCCGCAGCTTAGTAAATCTAGCCCTTGGTGTCTGTTAGCCCCTGAAGAGTTAGAAAGTGAAGCACCATTTATATTTGTAGTACTGAGCTCATAGGATGTTGGTGATCCCCTGCAGTTCATGTCACTTGAATTTTTAAAGATGTCAGATCTTGGGATATTTTGTCCTTTAAAGTCACAGAAAGCGTGGTCATGGATGGCCACCATCATTTTTTGTTTTGTTTTATAGTAATGCAAATGGACTATAATGTCTCTGGGATTTTGGTTGGTGGGAGGCTCGCTGTGTGTAGCACACTCACTGCCTCATAAAGATCATTTCTCCTGGACCTGGTTTAGATCCCTCCTTATTCTATATGTATTGTTGCTGTTTCCATGTCAGTAATAGTCTGTGAGTGACACCACTCATCTGTCTTATTCTCAAGGTCGTTGGTTCTGGATCCAAGAGAGGTGATTTCCATCTTAAAGTCGTCTATAACACTTTTGAGTTTCTGTTGAAATACCGTCTTCCCTGAGCATCCAGCCACCAACCCAGATATATTTCAGCACAGGACTGGTTTTCTATGGGAGGGGGCCCATATTTTTCTCTGTACCCAGTTACCCTAGGGATTTCAGGCCATGGTGAACAGGCATGGTTGTCATTATGGCAGGGGGAACCCAAGCTACAAGGTTCCCTGCTTTAGTGTCTCCGCCCATCATATCACCGGCACTCCTGCACTTCCGATATTGTCCAATGCTCTGCAGAATGAAAACAAGGCTTGGTTTCAAATAACTTTATTGTTCCAAAACGAACAACATTCTTTTTTAAAGATCTCGAAGTAGCGATACTCAAAGAAAATACAGGTTTTCTTTCATGTATCTATACATCTATATGTTTTCATTTCTCCCATGGATATTGCATGAAATTAACATACCAAATGAAAAACAATTAGATAATGTAAAACATCAACAATCTATATGAAAGATGCAATTTGAAAAACAGTCTATGAATACATCACACTTATGCATTCAATACATAATCATGACCAAAAAGAACTGTGTCAAATACAAATATAATCTTGCACTTAAATAGACATCTTTTCACTCATGATGTTAAAAGAACCATTTTATCTCGAAATCTGCATTCAGACCTACAGGGCTTAGTGCTCATAAATTATATATCCACCTTATATATAAATATATGTGTATAATATATATATATATATATATATATATATATATATATAAATATATAAATATATATATATAAATATATATATAATATATATATATATATATATATATATATATATATATATATATATTAATTGACTCTGCATCTGTGAGGAATGTCATGGGCAGTCACATTTTAAAACAGCACATCTTTCCATTGTCCAGAAATATTTTCCGGTCTCATTACAGAAATGAGGTGGATATATAATTTACGAGCCCTGTATACAATCCACCACCTGCGACCAAAAGTCCCCCACCACAGGGCAGCCCCAGAGTAGGTGCCAGAAATTAGCGGAGCATCTTCCACATTTTGGGCAGTTACAGTCGGTTCTGGCACCCATCTGGAGCAACCTGCAAGGGAAATAGTATACTCTATGCAAAATGTATATCGGAACCTGTCTACACCTGGTGCACGATGTGGCCTCCTGGGCGCTGTCAAGCATATAGGTCCAGTCCTCATCTGTCAGAGGTCCCAGACCCACTTCCCAGCCCTGTGGCAGTCGAGATCTCCACCGCCTACACTCGCCACAGCCCCCAATATAGATATTCCTCGCCAACTGGACAGCCAGAGCCAAGCTCCAGACACCCCAGGAAGCCTAATCAACGAGTGGATGCCTGTACTTTACAGGTAAGTGCAGAGAAAATGGATTTTTGCACGGATATTTCAGGGAGAGCAAAACGCTGAGCGTCCTACTCCATGTCCGGTCAAGCCACGCCCCAAAAAAAACCCAAAAAACTTTACATCCCTCCACTGGTTACTGAACAATAAAGCTGATCACAGTGCAGAACTGTTATGCACTTTAATTATTATTTTTCTTACTAAGAGAAAAGTGTTAAAAACTAATTTTTATTATTGTAATTACTATATTTACCATATTAGGAGGGCCTATAACCTGGTCTGAATTACAGATGATGACGGGAAAACAGCTTTTTGCACCAGATACGAGCATTGTGAATATTGTGTCATCCCTCATGGCATTTGCAATGCCCTTGCCACCATTCAACCCTTAACATTAATTACATATTTAAAAATCTAATGAATCAATTTGTTTTAGTCTACTTGGATGACATTTTTGTGTACTCAGAACAGCGAAAATATTTCCAAATGGCTTTATTATGTCTCTGACAACATAATCTCTTCATCAAGTTGGAAATATATTCCTTCGAACAAGAATCCTCAGAGTTCCTTGGTCTCATCATTTTATAAGGGTTGAATATAGTTCCAGCCAAAATGAAGGCCATTGACAAATGGACCCCTCAAAAGATGACAAAGCGGTTCAATGGTTTACCAGTGCTTAGTCCAGAATATCTCTAAAACTGTGGCTCCCATTACCACTATGAACATGAAGGCTCGAAATGCCATTTTAAAGAAAGTTTTCACTATAGAACTGGTATTAGCTCATCCAGACTCTAGATTACCCTTCATTCTGGAAACAGATGCCTTAGATAAAGCCCTGTTTGCATTTTTATAATGAAGGCATGAGAAAAAAAATGCTCTTTATCCTTCTGCATATTATTCCTGGATATTATTACCATACAACACAAAGTTACAGAGTTACAGCATTCATCAATCACTTTCCCAAATAGAGATTGGTGTCACTGTGCTTATTTGATGGGATCCTGAGATGTGTACAGTCTCTAAGAAGCCTTTCAGGTTACAGAGTTTTTCCTCTTTCCAGCTAGAAAACATATGTTACAGTGGACAGCAGAAAACACTCCAAACATGTCTCAGGACCATCCATATATGTTGTACTCTTTATCTGCAGGAGATGCATTACTTGATATAGAGAAGAAGATGAAAAGGTCTCTCTTGGGCTGCATTAATACTTAGTCTTCCACCGATAGTCAATATGCTGTAAGTAAGTCATTTAGGTATACCACAGAGGTGCTGCAGAGACAAGCAAAGGGATTGGTGATTTTTCCTGAAATGTGCAGATACAGATAACTACAAAGGTTGATAGATCATGTGAACAATGTTACATGGGTGAGATTAATCAGTACTATGGGGTGACTGGAAATATTGAAGACAATAAGACCGGATTGAACAGTCAGGTGACTTTTTTGTTGAAGGGTAACTAGTTTATTTGCACAGCTGAATTACTTTTATGCAATGCTGAATATGGATACTTTATCTTTCATGCATTGAAAATGAAAAAATACCAAGACACCTTTATACTGTCGTATGTATATGTTATATTTTATGTGACCTGTATATGTTATTGTCATGATGTCATGATAAAGCTAAAAGTCAGAAATTACTTATGTCAACATGGTTTCCTGCAAAAACACTGGTCTCACTGTGGGCTCACTGAAGGCTAATATGGGATTAATGTGTTTTTTTGAGGGAAACAGATGGTTAGAATTCCTTCTGTCAACTGTCCTCCACAGTGTGCTCCAGAGGAGTCCTGTTATCTATAACCCAGATAAGAGTTATGTTAGTAGCTAGAAGACTGGCTAAAATTTCACGGGCCAGAAATAACTATGAACTACATCTGTTGCTGCTCACAATGGCTCGATCTCCTCTTCCTTCCAGGCTGGTTACTAAGCAGCCGGGATGGTGTTTCCTGTTTGAGAGCCTCATTCTCATTGCATTCTGTTCCGGCTGGTTGCCTAGCAGCTGGGATGTTGGAGTTCCATAGCGATCAAATGATTGCAATTTACCTATGGGCCACTAGGGGGCTCGCTTCTAGAAAGAGTTCTGATTGGCCCTCTACTCTTTAAATAGTAGAGAGGGCTTAGTCTCCCTGCTAGTTGTAGCATTGGAGGAAGGCTCACGGAAGGTTTTAATTGTGACACCCTAAATATACTTTTGTTTCACATGCTAGGGGTGCTAGGTACTGACGTACGGGAAATGCCATGACGTTGGTGGAGCTTATAACAATATAGTTATATTGTGCACACAATTTTACTATTTATGTACATGCTCACACATAGTGATTTATACATTGTAGCGCCGGATTATCTTTTCTTTTGTTTACACATACACAGTGGTTTTTGATTGTCCTGGTTGCACGTTTTCAAATTGTATTCACTTGTACATATGTAATATTATTTAAACAAGTTCGGCTTGGTTTCACTGATCTCTAATTGGTTATAGCGTTGTGACTGCAACTTGTTTGCCTGTTGTTTTGCTGATTCCATACTGAGTGACATCATGTTGCCTGCCCTACTGCCTGTTCCTTGTGATTCTTTTATCTGCTGTCCGTCTCTACTCTTTGGCTTTGTTTACTGGACCTCTCTTGCTTACTGCCTGCCCAGACTTTAGCTTGTCTCTGTTTATTCTAGTACGGTGTCTCCTCTGGTTACCTCTTGTCTACTAACTGGTGTTCTTCATCAGATCACCAGTATCTGCGAGTCTCCATATATATTCCCTACCTGGCATCTGTGATAGATTCTTACTACTCTGAGCTCAAGTCCTGGGGGCATCAGAGTTCCTGGGAGAATTATGCTCTCTATGGGAACGCTTACTATGATTGAAGACCTCTCATTGTCTGGTTCCAAGACCATCATCATTATCATCATCATTTATTTATATAGCGCCACTAATTCCGCAGCGCTGTACAGAGAACTCATTCACATCAGTCCCTGCCCCATTGGAGCTTACAGTCTAAATTCCCTAGTATAGACACACTCACACACAGACACAGACAGACAGAGAGGGAGACAGACAGGAAGAGATTAGTGTCAATTTTGATAGCAGCCAATTAACCTACCAGTATGTTTTGGAGTGTGGGAGGAAACCGGAGTACCCGGAGGAAACCCACGCAAACACAGGGAGAACATACAAACTCCACACAGATAAGGCCATGGTCGGGAATTGAACTCATGACCCCAGTGCTGTGAGGCAGAAGTGCTAACCACTAGGCCACTGTGCTGCCTTAGGCCACTGCAAGACTATGTCAAGTGTCATTATAACCGACTCTAGGGACAAGGATTTCCCATGGAGACTGGACCATCAAGTCTCGCTCAAATACTGGCTACTCACATCCAAACACTCACTCAAGTCAGGGGAGTGTGGCCAGAGTGGAGATTTCTGAAAACAAAAGAGTACATATATATATATATATATATATATATATATATATATAAATCCAGACACGACCACTCATCCTGACACAGCCTCTTAGCCAGACACAGCCACTCAGCCTGATTTGGAATGGAAATGAGATCCATTAATGGGCGCACATCCCAACCACTCCCACAGGAGTCTATTGGCTGGAGAGATATAACAACTTAACCCTTAATATGTAAGTGCTTGATTCCTGAACATGTGGATAAGTTTAAGGCTGTTCGGGTTAATGTGCCGCACTTTATGTTTCTGATGTGTTCAGGTATTCTGGTCTTTACATCTCTTATTGTCCTTCCTATGTTCTGTAGTCCACAGGGACATTGGAGGAGGTAGTATGACAAGTACTTATTTCTCTGATCTTGGGCATCTGGTGTTAAGTCTGTGGTGGGTTTTGCGGTGGTGGTCTCTCCTAATCTTCTCTCTACACAACCCTAAAAGCCACGGGGACACCCTCACTAACATCCGAAGAAGCTCCACCAGCTTCGAAACGTCCAGACAGCAGCCCAAGATTACCACATTTCCTAGGTAAGCAAACACTGCTCACAATGAAAGTGTTTTACTACTGATGTTAATTCTTTCATAGTTTTGATGTCCAAACCAGAATTTCTTATGGAGCGAACATGTTCTAATACTCGTTTGAATGGTATTCTCTATATATTTATTTACATATGTAGAGATTCAGCAGTAAATCACTCACGCTGTTACATGTGATGATATCTGATGTTATGGGTTCTTCCATATCTGTATTCACATGTGTACCATATACCGGCGGCCTTACATGTGCAGCATATGAAATAACCATTCACTTTTGGTGGTTCTCTATGTGTTTTACATAATGGCTGTGGACTAACTTAGATTCCTTAGATCCCACAACCAACATTGTCATCCATTGGAATTGTAGCACTGACAAATTGTGACTAAGAAATCAAAATTCTATCCCTAATATCATGCGTCGGACTTACCGTTTCAGCTTATGGTGTCTAACTAGCTCCTGCTGGGGTCCCCATGGCGCCGTTGGGTGTTTTTTTTCTCCCTAATGTGTCCATTGCTGTGACCACTGCTCCATCTTGGGAGTTCAGAAGCATGCAAGCAGCCCTTACATAGATGCAGTCATAAGACCACTCACACCTCCTTTCTGCCCGCTACTCATTTGGTTTAGTATTTAAACACAGTCTGTGCACCTCTAGGGTTCCATAGTGTGTATCATTGTTTTGTTATGGTTTTTTTTTTTATCAAGCAGTCCGAAATAAAAAAACCATAAGCCAGAGATCCAAATGTGAGCTTCTTTGAGGAATGCAAGCACGGGTGCAGCACTGTAACAAGAGTCTGAACAACAATGTATGCATTTACACAGTCTTCTATGACTTTATTGTTGTTGGGCAGATTTTAGTCACACACCCCGTTCTGATACTGCCCCCCACCACCACCTTTCCACCCCCATTCAGTGTTTGACCTTACAGGGGTGAGATTATTCCTCTGCAGACTATAGACTTTTATGAACCCTTTAAGCATAACCATATGTACACATTTGATTATTTGAATTCATCCAAGTTCCATAACATTTATAACAGTTTGCTACATGGTTACTATATCTTTAGTATTTCTGTCTCCCTGCCTCCTGCTTGCATATTATTCTACCTTGGATATTATATTGTCTACTCTCTTCATTCCGTGGGCCTTTTCCACAGTGATTCCTTTTATAGGCATCTACTCCACTTTCCATTTGCATCCATTGTACCAATCCTGTCCTCGTTCTATCAGACTACGTGTAGGGTTCACCTCGGGGGCCGCGACCTGCATGGTGTCTGCCATGAATTTTCAAGGCATTTGATAATATTTTAAACAGATCAATAGACATTCAAGCAACAAGAAAATCTGAACAAGGATAATTAAAAGGTTTAGCAAAAATAAAGAATTTGGAGCATGTAGTCATCAGGTTCAACAATAAATGGGGTAAACAATTAGTAATCAATCCCACAGATAGCTGCACAATCTATAACAAAGAATAGTGGACAAAGCCCAAGATTTAGGAATTATTACAAAAGAATTTAAGTTCTTCCAAGTGGAACCCCCAATTTTCCCAACAGTTAATACACAAACATGAGAAATTACCCCTGGGGAGGACTTTAGTCTTGGGCCACATTAACAAACACTTATCACATTCTATTGTGTCAGACCTTATAAAAAGGGTATTATGGCTGAATTTTTTGGGATATGGAAGGTGTGCTAGTTAATCCCTGATAGTGGAAAAGGCAGAAGAGCAGCACCTCTGGTGAATCACATGTACTGCAGGGTAATATAAACACTAGAGACACAAGGAAGATCATAACACCCACAATGCAGGTTTTCCTACTATAGTGCCGTCAGCCCAGGCTGGAAAAGCCTACTGTTGGTAATAGTAATATCGGGGGGACCCCACGCTTTTTGCCCCCCCAATTTTGCAAGTACCATCCTAGGCTAGCAGCTCTAGGTTTGGTTCAGCTTTTTGAAGCTGTGGGGGCCACACCTTTTTTTAACATTTAACATGTATTGCCATTTTGAATATAGGGCTTTATGACGTATGATGTATGTATTATGACCGTAGGCATTTTCACTGTCAACTTCTCATACATAACTGTAAGCATTGCCTGACTCATTTACCCCCTTTTCCCTCTTCCATGTTACATACACACTCACATTGTGCCTTTCTCTCTGCCTATCAGAGAGTGTCCTAGTGACACACAGTATTGTGACATTATTTCTATGCTCCTTTTATGTTACAATGTGATGTACAACGTGGGATTTGAATTATTTTTGTGCATCATCGTCAGGAATCTTCTAACACATGGTATTTAGGTAAGTGATTCACTAATGGGGCTCAGGTCTCCACAAAGTTCTCAATCAGAGACCAAAATTACTGTATATTTTAGTTTTTCACTGATATTACTTTCCGCTTATGTACTTAAGGTAAGTGGATGTTGATGTTTTAGTTACTACATTATATAGGTTTCCTTCTCTGCTCTATCATATATTAGGAACTCAAAAATGACTCAACCTTAAAGAAGTTACATCACTGTAACATTACTACCAGTATGGAGATCTCCTACCCTCAGATTAGCTCACTTCAGTTCATGTGTTTGGTACACAAAAATGATTACTATGTGTCAAGACTTTTAATGCTTACATGGATTTACTACACTGGTACTGTAAAGGGGTCCAAGCACGGCACATCATAATAATTTCCAAACACATAATTATGGTTACTAACTATACATTACACATTAACTGCACATTAAAGTACATGCTGAGGAGAGTCCTGGCACAGGGGGGAAAAAAATGTAGACACTTATCCCATATTTGAGGTTTGTCATCAACAGGGTTTAGTCCCTTTGAGATATTGTTTGGGAGATAGCTCAGGGGTATATTGGATATGTTGAAGGAAGGGTGAGAGATGCAAGTCTGCAAGGAGCTAAATCTAGTACAATTTGTGCCTCAAATGTATGAGAGGGTGGGAAAGATAGGGACCATTATACAACAACATGTAGTAGAGGCTCAGGAAAGGCAAGAGAAGTTATGATAAAAGTGCTGTAGTTCGATCTTTCAAGTCTGGGGACAAGGTCCTAGTCCTGGTCCTAACCCAGGAAGGCAAGCTTTTTGTCCACTGGCAATGTCCATATGAAGTCCTAGAGGCTGTCGGCCCTGTCAATTACAGGGTCTGTCAACTGGGGAGGAGAAAGAAGGAACAAATATATCAAGTCAATCTCCTTAAACCTTGGCATGATGAGAACCCCTCCTCTCCTCAGTTAGTGGGTACTGTCATTGAAAAGTCTAAAGTTCCCATAAATCCAGCTTTATCTGTTAGGCAAAAACAGCAGACTGAGGAAATGATACACTGGAATAGAAATGTCTTCTCTCCCATTCCTGGGTGCACTACTTTAATTGAACACGACATTGTCACTCCACCAGGTAAAAAATTGCTACAACCCCATACAGCTTATGCAGCCGCTTACTTAGATGATAGTGACTTATACCCCAGACTGGAAGTCACATCTGGCCAAAATCGAGGAGGTCTTAGCTTCATTGAGATCCGCAGGCTTGACACCTAATACAGAAAAGTGTACCATAGCTGTGAGAGAAGCCAAATATTTTGGGTACCTTGTCGGCAAGGACAAGTAAAACCCCAACTAGACAAGGTGGGCGCAGTCAACAACTGGCCAAGACCGGAAAATAAATCACAGTTAAGAATCTTCTTTGGCCTAGTAGGTTACTACAGGTGATTCATAAGCTGTTTCACCACTAGAGCTGCTCCACTTACAGACATGTTAAAGAAAAGTTATCCAGACTGGTTAGTCTAGTCTGACTCTGCAGAGACTACTTGGTCAGATCTTCGCTTAGCCCTCTGTTCCTCTCCAGTACTACAAGAACCTGACTTTACCAGAGGTTTTTCCTTCAAACCGATGCCTTTGGTGCCGACTTAGGTGCAGTCTTGTCACAGGAAAAGTATGTACTAGAGAATCCAGTCCTGTATCTGAGTTGGAAGTTACTTCCAAGGGAACTAAAATATCCATCCATAGAGAAGGAATGCCTTGCCATGAAATGGGAAACAGAAGCTCTGTACTATTATATTCTAGGCACTAATAACGAATCAGGCACCGCTACGATGTATGCAGAACCAGCAAATAAATGACAAAGTAACCTGCTGGTTCTTGGCACTGCAACTTTTCATCATCATCATCATCATCATCATCACCATTTATTTATATAGCGCCACTTATTCCGCAGAGCTGTACAGATAACTCACTTACATCAGTCCCTGCCCATTGGATCTTACAGTCTAAATTCCCTAACACACACACACACGGGTCAATTTATTAGCAGCCAATTAATCTACCAGTATGTTTTTGGAGTGTGGGAGGAAACCGGAGCACCCTGAGGAAACCCACGCAAACACGGGGAGAACATACAAACTCCTCACATATAAGGCCATGGTCGGGCATTAAACTCATGACCCCAGTGCTGTAAGGCAGAAATGCCAACCACTATGTCACCGTGCAACTCTTCAGCATTACAGTAAAACATAGACTGGGGATTTTGCACAAAAATGCAGATACATGGTCACGGAAACTAAAACTCCTTGTGAAGTCTGCGCCACCCTAATTGGTTATGCTAGGGGGAGGGATCATCATCATCATCAATTATTTATATAGCGCCACTAATTCCGCAGTGCCGTACAGAGAACTCATTCACATCAGTCCCTGCCCCATTGGAGCTTACAGTCTAAATTCCCTACTATAGACACACACTCACCCACACAGACAGACAGACAGAGAGGAAGAGGACTAGGGTCAATTTTTATTGCAGCCAATTAACCTACCAGTATGTTTGTTATGGCCTGATGCTTTTCTGCACTAAGTCCCTACAGGTGCAGTTCTGAGTTTTACCCACTAGTGGCCGCTTTGTGGATTTTGTGTCCTCACTCAGCTGTTAAATGGTATGCTGATCATCAGACCATAAAGACTGACCCGTGGCAGTCATTCCCTGCTGGTTCATTGTATGTGTTTCAGCTCTGGAACTCTGTGTATGTTACAGCCCTGGATTTTGCTATTTATAATTACCTGGACTTCACTCTGACTTCACTTTGCATCTCTGGAACCTGGCAAGTTTAAAAGACTTTTGTTTTGCATATTATTTCTGGACATTTTGTGTTTCATCCCTTGCCTGGCCCTTCAGCCACTGAGATCCACCCCTGCCTGTATTCACAATAAATATTTAAGTTTACAATCATTACTGTTGCTGTGCAATTATATTGTGGAATATACCTGAGAGCCGTGACAGAATGAACCAGCCCAATCTCATGGATCTCGCTGGGCCCACACCTGTCAGCTTTTTCGGACTCATTTATGCTACAGGCATTACAAATGGACATAATCCTGCTACGCTCCCAGCTGGCAAAATTTTCTACCCTGCTAATGGACCCACTCAGGAGGCTGTCAGACGCTGTCTCTCCTAATGCAGAAGCAGGTGAATTTTCTCCACCAACCCTTTCTGCTGTGGAATCTGTGCAAGCAGCACCACGTAATTGTGCTCCTAGAAATTTGCAGTTTACTAAGAACTATGGTTTAACTAATTCCCGGTTGACAGGTGGTCCACGCCCCCATCTCTCCGAAGAGGAGCGGCGACGCAGAATAACAAATAAATTGTGTCTGTACTGTGCCAGCAAAGAGCACTTCTTACAAGACTGTCCTATCCGTAGAGCCTAATGATCAGCCTAATGATCCATCCCCTATTGTTTCCTCTCTGCATTCCAAATTTGTTTGTTTCATCATTTATTCCTGCCTCCAGTGCCAAGCTTCCAGCTCCTGCCTCCAGTGCCAAGTTTCCAGCTCCTGCTTCCAGTGCAAAGCTTCCAGCCTCTGCCTCCTGTCCTGAGGTGCCAGCCTCCGCCTCCTGTCCTGAGGTGCCAGCCTCCGCCTCCTGTCCTGAGGTGCCAGCCACCGCCTCCTGTCCTGAGGTGCCAGCCCGTTTCCAGTGCCAACCTTCCAGCTCCTGCTTCCAGCTTCTGTGCCAAGCTTCCAGCCTCTGTTTCCAGTCCTGAGATACTATCTGCTTCAGAGAAGGCGCTACCCTTTCAGTCCGCTCAAGAGACATTATTGAAGGTCCAGCCCGAGTTGTTGATCAATACAGTTCAGCCCGAGTTGCCAGTCTATGCGGTCCAGCCCGAGTTGCCAGTCTATGCGGTCCAGCCCGAGTTGCCAGTCTATGCGGTCCAGCCCGAGTTGCCAGTCTATGCGGTCCAGCCCGAGTTGCCAGTCTATGCGGTCCAGCCCGAGTTGCCAGTCAGTGCGGTCCAGCCCGAGTTGCCGGTCGAGTGCGGTCCAGCCCGAGTTCTTACTCAGTGCTGCCGCGTCCGAGACTCCTCACAGTGCTGCCGCGTCCGAGGCTCCTCACAGTGATGCCGCGTCCGAGGCTCCTCACAGTGCTGCCGCGTCCGAGGCTCCTCCTACCGCTGTCCAGTTCAAGCTGTGTGCCCAGTCCGGACCTTCAGATGAATGTGCTCAATCCGAGATCCCTGAGATGTGTGCCCAGTCCGGGCCTTCTGAGTCGGGTGCCCAGTCCGAGGTAACAGCTGCTAACCCACAGCCAAAGTCTTCAGAGTGCCCAGCCATAGATTCCTGTGCTATAATTGCCAAGGCTACCGCCTGTAACCTTCCCATGTTTCAGCCTCTGCCTTTTGATGGGGACCTGGATCAATTTTGTGCTCTTACACGGCAGTGTTTCAATAATTTCCGTTTCAATCCCACTTATTATGCTAATAGCTTTAATCAAGTAGCTACCATACTAATGGGTTTTAAAGGAAAGGCTCTGGAGTGGGCGCTGTCCTTGATATAATCTGATCACCCCATTCTCTATCATACCAGTATCTTCATCGGTGCAGTGGCAAAGAAATTTGGACCACCCTCTCTTTTTGACACAGCCTCTGATATCATAGAAACTTCTATATCTTCACCGGAACCAACATTATCTCTAATGCAAGCTCCAGCATCTGCCGATATTCCAGCTCCTGAAGCAGCTATATGCTCCGCTCCGGTCAGGAGATCTGCATCTGAAAAGAAAAGTCATCGTTCCAAAGCCCGTAAGAAGAAAAAAATCTAGATTTTGGAGAGGAAAAGAAAAAAAAGCGTCTGGAATCCGCTTTGTTTAGGGGGGCGTACTGTTATGGCCTGATGCTTTTCTGCACTAAGTCCCTACAGGTGCAGTTTTGAGTTTTACCCACTAGTGGCCGCTATGTGGATTCTGTGTCCTCACTCAGCTGTTAAATGTTATGCTGATCATCAGACCATAAAGACTGACCCGTGGCAATCATTCCCTGCTGGTTCATTGTATGTGTTGCAGCTCTGGATATCTGCATGTGTTTCAGCTCTGGAACTCTGTGTATGTTACAGCCCTGGATTTTGCTATTTATAATTACCTGGACTTTACTCTGACTTCACTCTGCATCTCTGGAACATGGCAAGTTTAAAAGACTTTTGTTTTGCATATTATTTCTGGACATTTTGTTTCATCCCTTGCCTGGCCCTTCAGCCACTGAGATCCACCCCTGTCTGTATTCACAATAAATATTTAAGTTTACCATCATTACTGTTGCTGTGCAATTATATTGTGGAATACACCTGAGAGCCGTGACAATGTTTTTGGAGTGTGGGAGGAAACCGGAGCACCCGGAGGAAACCCACGCAAACACAGGGAGAACATACAAACTCCACACAGATAAGGTCATGGTTGGGAATTGAACTTGGGGATATGTGAGAAAGGGTGTGGTTAGATATTTAGCTAACAGTCTGTAGGGCAAAGCTGCAGTGTTAGTTTTGTACAGCACTGCAGTTTACAGAGATACAGGCTGTGGACAAATGTGTGACAAACTAATAGTATAGAGTGTGATTTAACTTACATATTTTGAAGTGGTTTAGAGGTATCCTTTCCCACAGCTAACAGCAGGTGTGTGCACTGAGACACATAGAGCAGAGAACCTGAGGAGAACTCCTCTATAAAGATGAGGTAAGAGTGTCATCTGTCCATCAAGTTAGGGCTGTGGGAAGAGTTGTTCATTATGAAGTTGGGACCGATGCTGAACAAGTTGGCTGGTGACTAGGGAGTTGGTCTCTGTTTAACTTAGCATCAAGGTCACAAGAAAGGGTGTGAATCTGTAGGTAATGAGCTTCTTTGCTATCCTGTCTCAAATGCACTCCCAGCTTCTGTGACTTTGGGTGTTTACTGTATGGGCTTACACACGATTCCCACGCTCAATCTTTCCCTCACCTATCACACAGGTTATAGATCTGCTGAAGCCCCCTCAAAACAGCTCTCACACACTCCACACACATTTCGGCTGTCACCTCCTATTGAATAAGGGCAATAGGACCCCAAATATACTGTCCCACACTGGCACACAATGCTTCTGGTTATACACAGGTTAGCAACGCCCACATCACTAATCAAAGGGTTAACACCTCAAGACTCTGGTACACAAATGTACATGCCAGCACACCCTAGGCTTGTTAGTCACATGTATTAACTCAGCATTCAAAGGGTTAACATGGTCAAGCTATATTCTTCATAAAAAGGATAATGGATTCGTTAGAGTATCAAGGACCTGACTTATTACATTTTTAGATTTAATATACTAAAGGTACAGGGAAGTTGGATATAAACCAAACATTTGACATACAAATAATAAATTCATAACAAAAAATGGGTGAATGTACAGAAAATAAACTTCTGTATAATAATCTGTATGCCTGGCGCAAGCAGCAGAGATGGACAGTCCTTCAAATAGATTGAAACCCCAAGAACTGACAATTTGTCCAACTAAACTTAACTGGGATGACATTCAGAGGGGCAGTATAAATGCTAATGTGGGGGGCAGAAATGTCCCCTTGGTGTCAACTATGGTTTGCTCAAAAACACCTGATCCTACTGTCAACATCGAAATAGACACATCAGACAGTCCCTTTACATAATGGGAGAAAAATAAGGCAATTTGGAGATCCATGTACAAACTCGCTTTGCAATACCTAAGCTGCCCACCCTCCAGTGTGTACTTGGAAAGAGTTTCAGCACAGCCAGGAACGGGACCAATTTACACCCATAGAGATATGTTTTTAACATGTAATACTGTTGTGATGATAAACTGTAGTCTGTAAGCAGTTCATTTTATTTCTTTTTTCAGATGCAGAAGAATCACTGCCCCTGCGAATAATTATTTTAAAAAAAACTTAAATTAATAAAGTTGCTAAATTTGTTTATTTTCATGTAAAAAGTTTGTTGTTTGAAAAATACTTTTGTGCTTGTGTTTTATTTTTCACAAAAAATGTGTAGTGCAAATGTGTAATAATGAGACATATTTGTTAGTAAAGTATGTTATAAAGAGGTTTTTGCTATCATGGAATAGTGCAGGTTGGTGAAGTAATGCTCTGAAGGGGTTAATATGATGTCATTGTCATGAAACATGAGTGTTCAGGAGTAATAAGGTGAATGAGGGTAATTAAGGAAATACACACATGTGCGTTCTTCTGGGACTTGGAGTAGAGGCGGCTGTAGTACAAAAAGGATCAATTGTTAACAAATAAATTGAAAGGTAAATGAAAACACAATGACATGTACGTACACTTGTACGCCATGTAACTCACTTACTACAGTATTCAACTAGAAGCGTAGTTTGTAGTTGTATAGAATAAGAATAAGGAGATGTAACAGAGACCAATAGGAGCACATGTAGTGTGGAACAGGGCAGCGTGCTGTGTTCCTGTAGATATATTCAGTACTGTTAGCTCTGCTGTCATAGAAGGAGCCCCAGTACTGAGAGGAGCTGATGGAATTATCTATGAATCCTCTGATGTTCAATAAGACTTGATTTCTGAGCAAACAACTTGTTACATTTAGAGCATTTAAATGGTGTCTCTCCTGTGTGAATTCTCTGATGTTGTACAAGATGTCCCTTCCGGTTAAAACAGCTGCTGCATTCAGAGCATTTAAATGGTTTCTCTCCTGTGTGAATCCTCTGATGTTGTACAAGATGTCCCTTCTGGTTAAAACACCTGCTGCATTCAGAGCATTTAAATGGTTTCTCTCCTGTGTGAATCAATTGATGTTGCACAAGATGTATCTTCTGGTTAAAGGAGCTGCTGCATTCAGAACATTTAAATGGTTTCTCTCCTGTGTGAATCATCTGATGTTTTTTGAGACTTGACTTGTGGATAAAACAGCTGCTGCATTCAGAGCATTTAAATGGTTTCTCTCCTGTGTGAATCCTCTGATGTGTTATCAGACTTGACTTGTGGATAAAACAGCTGCTGCATTCAGAGCATTTAAATGGTTTCTCTCCTGTGTGAATCATCTGATGTTTTACAAGATCTGACTTCTGGATAAAACTGCTGCTGCATTCCGAGCATTTAAATGGTTTCTCTCCTGTGTGAATCCTCTGATGTTTTACAAGATCTGACTTGTGGTTAAAACAGCTGCTGCATTCAGAGCATTTAAATGGTTTCTCTCCTGTGTGAATCATCTGATGTCTAACAAGCTGTGACTTCATTTTAAAACATTTGTTACATTCAGAACATGGAAAAGGCATCTCTGCTGTAAGATTCATCACTAGTTTGATGAACAACTATTTATTTATTAGGTTTCACCTAGTCAGAAAATCAGCTTGTGTAAATACCCTCTGTTGTAGAGGAACAGCAGTCTGTCACCTGACTTGATGGGTGAGGTATTTTTTGAAGACTCAGATGATTGTAGAACAAGCTCCCTTCTGAGACATCTTCTGTTCATTAATTTACCTGTCAGAAAAAAAGTATATTATTAAAATGCCTTATGATTATCTGGGTGAATGTACTATAACAGTAGTAGTGTTATATTGTATAAGTAACATGAAGTACATTTATCTACATGAACAAATATGACTCAGTCATTCATATTTTTTTTTCCATTTGTGTGTAGCTTGTCACATTGCTGTGACCTATTGCCAGTCACATGTGCAGTGCATCCTCCTGCAGCAGATACCAAGGCTTATTAATAAGCATTGTCTATTAATGTCTATGTAAATATTTGAATAATCTGTCACGGGCACTAGGAGTCTTTGCCCAGGATATCACCAGATGTAGTCTTACCAGAGTAGTGTATACACACAGTGGTCTTCTGGTAGCAGGGTGACTAGCGGAACAGGAGAATCAGCAGATGGTGAGAGGATGCTAGAGGAAAGTCTATGACTAGCAGCAACTGGTTATGAGTTAAACAATATGAACACGAGGATCTTGATGGACGTGAAGACGTGAGGAAAGTCAGTGGTCTGCGTACAGCAAGTTGTACCACTGCTATAGTTAGAGGAATGTCCAGGAATAGATAGGAGGTAGTGAAGTCAGTGGTCTGCGTACAGCAAGTTATACAACTGCTTGTAGTGATGGGACTGGTTCCAGGTGCAAGTAGGTAACGGGGAAGTCAGTGGTCTGCGTATAGCAAGTTGTACCACTGCATATATAAGTGAGGATAGGCACTAGGGTAGATGAATGGAGCATCAAAGGTAACACAGAGAGCACAAGGAACTTGATTCCAATGGTATATATAATACAATAGCAAATGACTAGCGCTGCTTAGAGATACAAAGTCACTACTGAGATCCAGGACATATGAGACAAAGTCAATAGCATCTATAACTTCGTGAGATAGAGGGCTCCGTAGATGAGCAGAACACAGTCCAAGCGGATATGCAATAAGCTGGTAAAGTCAATAAAAGATAAGCATACCGCGGTTCAGTTGAGCAGGCTGTCACGAGAGAAACACAGGGATAGCTGAGCGGCTGAACGCCGACACGAGTAGAGACCACAGGAGAGTGGTAGCGGTAATCCGTGTCTGTGAAGCACACAGAGAACATCATACGAGAGGAGCAATGATGATTCTTGCGGAGGTCAGCAGGAATAGTAGACACGATGAAACACAGGAGAGTTGAAGCGGTCTGGCAACCGGCAATGCAGTAGACAGGAATCAGCTGGGACTGAAGACACGAAGAACACAGGAGAGTTGAAGCGGTCTGGAAACCGGTAATGCAGTAGCGAGGAATCAGCTGGAACTGAATACACGATGAAACACAGGAGAGTTGAAGTGGTCTGGAAACCGGCAATGCAGTAGCGAGGAATCAGCTGGGACTGAAGACACGATGAAACACAGGAGAGTTGAAGCGGTCTAGAAACCAGTTATGCCGTAGCGAGGAATCAGCTGGAACTGAAGACACGATGAAACACAGGAGAGTTGAAGCGGTCTGGAAACCAGTAATGCCGTAGCGAGGAATCAGCTGGAACTGAAGACACGATGAAACACAGGAGAGTTGAAGCGGTCTGGAAACCGGCAATGCAGTAGCGAGGAATCAGCTGGGACTGAAGACACGATGAAACACAGGAGAGTTGAAGCGGTCTGGAAACCGGCAGTGCAGTAGCAAAGAATCAGCTGGAGCTGAAGACACGATGAAACACAGGAGAGTTGAAGCGGTCTGGCAACCGGCAATGCAGTAGACAGGAATCAGCTAGGACTGAAGACACGATGAACACAGGAGAGTTGAAGCGGTCTGGAAACCGGTAATGCAGTAGCGAGGAATCAGCTGGGACTGAAGACACGATGAAACACAGGAGAGTTGAAGCGGTCTGGAAACCAGTAATGCCGTAGCGAGGAATCAGCTGGAACTGAAGACACGATGAAACACAGGAGAGTTGAAGCGGTCTGGAAACCAGTAATGCCGTAGCGAGGAATCAGCTGGAACTGAAGACACGATGAAACACAGGAGAGTTGAAGCGATCTGGAAACCGGTAATGCAGTAGCGAGGAATCAGCTGGAACTGGAGACACGATGAAACACAGGAGAGTTGAAGTGGTCTGGAAAATGGTAATGCAGTAGCGAGGAATCAGCTGGAACTGAAGACACGAGGAAACACAGGAACACCTTCAGAGACTCACAGGGAATGAGACTCCAAGATCAGGCAACGAGGTATTGACCACAGGTGCTTTAAATAGGGAGTGTTGCCTGATCAGCCAATTAACTAAAAGCAACAGGTCTGAAGAGTTCATAGAGGCTGCGCATGTGCAGACCGCCAGGATGGCGGGCGGCCACGGTTCCTAACAACGGGAGAAGAGGCACTCACAGTCCGGTGAGTGAGAGTACCCCCCCTTTTAAAGGTGGGCACAGAAAACATGGAACCGGGTTTGCCTGGAAATTTGGAATAGAACTTTTTTAGAAGAGCTGGGGCGTTGAGATCCTCAGCCCTAATCCATGAACGCTCTTCAGGGCAAAAGCCCTTCCAATGAAGGAGGAAATGAAGAACACCTCGCGAAATTTTTGCATCCAATATATGTGTGATTTCAAAGTCCTCCTCTTGAAGAGCTTGAACTGGCCGAGGTGCTGAAGGAGGAGCAGAGAAACGGTTGATAATGAGAGGTTTGAGCAATGACACATGGAAGGCATTGGAAATACGAAGGTTCTTAGGAAGTAAAAGTTTGAAACAAACTGGGTTTATCACTTGAATGATCCTATATGGACCAATAAAATGAGGAGCGAACTTCATAGATGGGACCTTCAAACAAATATTTTTGGTTGATAACCATACACGATCTCCAATTTTAAGTGGTGGAATAGCCCGTCTCTTTTTATCTGCAAAGGACTTATATCTGGCAGATGTCTTCTTTAAACAGGCTTTGACCTGAGACCAAATATTTTTGAAGGTCTGACAAACAGTCTCTACAGCAGGAACTTGGGTGGGCGGGAGGACAGGAAATTCCGGAAAAGACGGATGGTGACCGTAGACCACAAAAAAACGGAGTTTTAGAAGATGACTCATGATACATGTTGTTATGGGCGAATTCAGCCCATGGAAGCAAATCGACCCAGTTATCTTGGTTGGCTGAAGAGAACATCCTTATGAAAGTCTCAAGATCTTGATTGACCCTCTGAAACGATCTCTGAAGGACATCCATGAATACGGAAAATCTCTTTAATGAAATGATCAGTCAGGGTAGATGAAGAAGGTAAACCGGTCAAAGGAACAAAATGTGCCATCTTCGAAAATCTATCTACCACTACCCAAATTGTATTACACTTTTTACTAGGAGGAAGATCAGTAACAAAGTCCATACTAATATGGGTCCAAGGCTTGGAAGGAATGGGTAGTGGTAGACCCGCCGGTGTTCTGCGGGAGGTCTTGAACTGGGAACACAATTCGCAGGCAGCCACAAAATCTTTGACATCTTTCCTCATGGAAGGCAGCCAGTAACTACGAGAAAGAATTTTGAAAGTCTTGCGTTCACCAGCATGTCCAGAAAAACGTGAAGAATGAAACCACGACAGGATTCTTTTCCTAAGGGATGGAGGCACGAGAGTTCTCCCAAATGGTAGCACCTTAGTGGATGAAGCGGCCAGAGAAACACATTTGGGATCTAATATTGAGTGGTTAGGACCATCTTCAACGTCTGAGGACGTCACGAATGCCCGAGATAGGGCGTCTGCTTTTTTATTTTTAGCAGCTGGTTTGAAGGTTATAATAAGTTCAAAACGAGAAAAGAAAAGAGACCATCTTGCTTGACGAGGATTCAAACATTGAGCAGACTGTAGATATGACAAATTTTTATGATCTGTAAAAATTGTCACAGAATGGCGAGCTCCCTCCAGCAAATATCTCCACTCCTCTAATGCTGCTTTTATAGCCAGCAACTCCTTGTCCCCAATGGTATAATTTTTCTCTGCAGGTAGAAGACCCCGAGAATAAAAGGCACAAGGATGGAATTTTTGTTGCTCCGATCTTTGGGATAGAATGGCTCCTAAGCCAACATTAGAGGTGTCTACCTCTAGGAAGAAGGGAAGCGTCACATCAGGCTGTCGAAGAACAGGAGCGGAGAAGGACTCTTTGAGAAACTGGAAAGCTTGAAGGGCCTCGGAGGACCATTGTTTCGTATTAGCCCCTTTACGGGTTAGGGCCACAATAGGAGATACAATCGAGGAAAAATCTTGGATGAAGCGTCTGTAATAATTAGCAAAACCTAAAAAACGCTAAATTGCACGAAGAGTAGTTGGCTGAGGCCAACGTAATACAGCATTCACCTTGTCTGGATCCATCTGAAGACCGACTCCGGAGACAATATATCCCAGAAATGGAATCTGGGGCAACTCAAATGAACATTTTTCTAACTTGCAGAATAACAAATTTTTCCGGAGTCTGGAAAGGACCTCTGCCACGTGTTGATGATGAGAAGGCAGGTCCTGGGAAAAAATTAATATGTCGTCCAGATAGATGACGACACAAACATATAACAAGTCCCGGAAGATCTCATTAACAAAACCCTGGAAAACAGCGGGGGCGTTACACAACCCGAAGGGCATAACTAAATACTCATAGTGCCCATCTCTGGTGTTGAAAGCTGTCTTCCATTCGTCACTGGACCTGATTCGAATTAAATTATAAGCACCACGGAGATCCAACTTGATAAAGATCCGGGCTCCCTTGATGCGATCAAAAAGCTCAGTAATTAATGGTATGGGATACCGATTTTTGATGGTAATGGCGTTGAGTCCACGATAATCTATACAAGGACGTAATGACCCATCCTTCTTTTTCACGAAGAAGAATCCTGCTCCAGCGGGAGAGCAAGAAGGTCGAATAAATCCTCGCTGGAGATTCTCTTCGATATACTCAGATGTAGCTTGAGTCTCCGGTAAAGAAAGTGGATACACACGACCCCTAGGAGGAGTCTTGCCAGGTTGAAGATCAATCTGACAGTCCCAAGAACGGTGAGGAGGAAGACGTTCAGACTGAAGCTTATCAAATACATCGGCAAAGGAAGCATACTGAGGAGGAAGACCCGGTGGACACGGTGAAATAGAGGATTGCTGTATCTTGAGTGGAACAACTTGAGTAAGGCAATGATGATGACATTCAGGGCCCCAAGACGTAACTTGAGGAGTGTTCCAGTCAATCTGAGGAGAATGCAGTTGAAGCCATGGAAGGCCTAGAACAATAGTAACAGGAAGAATAAAAAATGAAATTTTTTCTTGGTGTAAGGCTCCAATTTGAAGAGTTACTGGAGACGTACTCTGAGTAATGAGACCATTAATAATACGTGATCCATCGATTGCAGTAACGGTAATAGGTACCTTTAAAGAAACCACTGGTAGGGACCATTGATTCACGAGGGATTTAGAAATAAAGTTTCCTGCAGCTCCAGAATCAATAAGTGCTTGGGACACAAAAGATTTGGTAGCTAAGGAAATGGTAACATCAAAAGCACAAACTTTTAATTTCGTGGAACTTGGAGAGGACTCCAGAGACCCCTAACTTCACCTCTCCAGAACTAGTTAGGGTCTGGCATTTCCCGACTTTTTAGGACATGAGTTGAGTATGTGAGTAGAATCAGCACAATAGATACAGAGTCTATTTTTTACTCTTCGGTCTCTTTCCTTTGAAGTTAATTTGAAGCGACCTATCTCCATAGGTATTACTGGAGATGGAGCTTGACGAACTTGAGGTCCTGAGCGAAGAGGTGCCTTATGGGAAGTTGTTTTTTCTGAATCTCTCTCACGAAATCTCATGTCCACACGATGGCAAAGAGAAATCAAATCCTCCAAGGAAGAAGGTAATTCTTGTGAGGTCAGTGCATCTTTAATTTTATCAGAAAGCCCCTGCCAGAAGGCGGCAATCAAAGCCTCAGTGTTCCACTGAAGTTCAGAGGCTAGTATCCGAAATTGGATGACGTACTGAGCTACAGTGCGGGATCCTTGGCGTAGACGGAGGATGCTGGATGCAGCAGATATAACATGACCAGGTTCATCAAATACACTTCGAAATGTGGAAATAAATTTGGCACTATCTTGTAGCAATGGATCATTTCTTTCCCATAGAGGGGAAGCCCATGCAAGAGCTTGTCCGGAAAACAAGGAAATGAGATAGGCCACTCTGGAACGATGAGTAGGGAAATTGTGAGGTTGAAGCTCAAAATGGACAGAGCATTGATTCAAAAAACCCCTACATGTTTTGGGGTCTCCATCATATTTTGAAGGAGTAGGCAGGTGTATCGTGGAAGCAGTAGACACCTGGGATGGCACTGGGGAAACAGGTGATGACACAGGAGTATCAGCAGTGGGTGCGGTATTTTGCACAGAAATTCCTTGGGAGGCTAAAGTCTGATAACATTGCAGCAACTGTTGTTGGCGACCATCCTGTTGTTCAATACGGGTAACCAGATACTGCAGCATCTCTTTAGCTGAGGGTTCTGATCCTGGGTCTGTCATGGCCTGTTCTTACTGTCATGGGCACTAGGAGTCTTTGCCCAGGATATCACCAGATGTAGTCTTACCAGAGTAGTGTATACACACAGTGGTCTTCTGGTAGCAGGGTGACTAGCGGAACAGGAGAAAAAGCAGATGGTGAGAGGATGCTAGAGGAAAGTCTATGACTAGCAGCAACTGGTTATGAGTTAAATAATATGAACATGAGGATCTTGATGGACGTGAAGACGTGAGGAAAGTCAGTGGTCTGCGTACAGCAAGTTGTACCACTGCTATAGTGAGAGGAATGTCCAGGAATAGGTAGGAGGTAGTGAAGTCAGTGGTCTGCGTACAGCAAGTTGTACCACTGCTTGTAGTGATGGGACAGGTTCCAGGTGCAAGTAGGTAACGGGGAAGTCAGTGGTCTGCGTATAGCAAGTTGTACCACTGCTTATAGTGAGGAAACTTGTAACTGGTGCCAATAGGAAACAGGGAGTCAGTGGTCTGCATTCAGCAAGTTGTACCACTGCATATATAAGTGAGGATAGGCACTAGGGTAGATGAATGGAGCATCAAAGGTAACACGGAGAGCACAAGGAACTTGATTCCAATGGTATATATAATACAATAGCAAATGACTAGCGCTGCTTAGAGATACAAAGTCACTACTGAGATCCAGGACATATGAGACAAAGTCAATAGCATCTATAACTTCGTGAGATAGAGGGCTCCGTAGATGAGCAGAACACAGTCCAAGCAGATATGCAGTAAGCTGGTAAAGTCAATAAAAGATAAGCATACCGCGGTTCAGTTGAGCAGGCTGTCACGAGAGAAACACAGGGATAGCTGAGCGGCTGAACGCCGACACGAGTAGAGACCACAGGAGAGTGGTAGCGGTAATCCGTGTCTGTGAAGCACACAGACAGAGAACATCACACGAGAGGAGCAATGATGATTCTTGCGGAGGTCAGCAGGAATAGTAGACACGATGAAACACAGGAGAGTTGAAGCGGTCTGGCAACCGGCAATGCAGTAGACAGGAATCAGCTGGGACTGAAGACATGATGAACACAGGAAAGTTGAAGCGGTCTGGAAACCGGTAATGCAGTAGTGAGGAATCAGCTGGGACTGAAGACACGATGAAACACAGGAGAGTTGAAGCGGTCTGGAAACCAGTAATGCCGTAGCGAGGAATCAGCTGGAACTGAAGACACGATGAAACACAGGAGAGTTGAAGCGGTCTAGAAACCAGTAATGGCGTAGCGAGGAATCAGCTGGAACTGAAGACAGGATGAAACACAGGAGAGTTGAAGCGATCTGGAAACCGGTAATGCAGTAGCGAGGAATCAGCTGGAACTGAAGACACGATGAAACACAGGAGAGTTGAAGCGGTCTGGAAACCGGTAATGCAGTAGCGAGGAATCAGCTGGAACTGAAGACACGAGGAAACACAGGAACACCTTCAGAGACTCACAGGGAATGAGACTCCAAGATCAGGCAACGAGGTATTGACCACAGGTGCTTTTAATAGGGAGTGTTGCCTGATCAGCCAATTAACTAAAAGCAACAGGTCTGAAGAGTTCATAGAGGCTGCGCATGTGCAGGCCGTCAGGATGGCGGGCGGCCACGGTTCCTAACAACGGGAGAAGAGGCACTCACAGTCCGGTGAGTGACATAATCATTATATTCTGACCTCAAAATGAGCAGATTGTACATCACGCAGTTCCTGCACTGACCATAGACTGGTAACACCTACTACCATCCTGTCACACCTGTGCTCAGTCCATGCACTAACCATAGACTGGTCACACCTACTACCATCCTGTCACACCTGCGGTCAGTCCATGCACTGACCATAGACTGGTAACACCTACTACCATCCTGTCACACCTGTGCTCAGTCCATGTACTGACCATAGACTGGTAACACCTACTACCATCCTGTCAGACCTGTGCTCAGTCCATGCACTGACCATAGACTGGTAACACCTACTACCATCCTGTCACACCTGTGCTCAGTCCATGCACTGACCATAGACTGGTAACACCTACTACCATTCTGTCACACCTGTGCTCAGTCCCTGCACTGACCATAGACTGGTAACACCTACTACCATCCTGTCACACCTGCGGTCAGTCCATGCACCAGGATAGCAGCTTTATCTATGCACATCATGTAAATGGGGATAATGAGAACATCATCCAGTCATTCTGCTCAGTGTGAGGTGTTCAGAGCAGACAGCTGCGTCCTGACACGTTGGCTGACAGCTTCATCCCAGGATAACATGAGTTACATGTTATTTAAGGGTATATATTTCTATCTACAGGATGTGAGTAGGTTTGGTTTTGGGGTTTAAGGTATCTCCGGAAAAAGTAATATTAATGAAAAATTACTAAAAATGTGTATTACCAAAGAACATGGGTCTGGCAGTGTATGTGTCAGTGTTTCTCTCTGTCTGAGTTTATCACATCTATATAAAAAGAGAAATGACTAAACTGATACACAGAGTAATAGTTAGGATACTTCTATATTATGAAGGAGCTGATCACCTAGATACATCATATACAGTATACAATAAAAAACAAAAAAAGAACTAACAAGATTGTCAAATATAATAATTAGTATAATGTTATAAGTTTCCCTTATATTAATAAAACAAGAAAATGCTGGAATACCATTACCAAGAACTATTATTGCACATTATTAGTATATTACAGAAATACTGTATATCTATAATACATTTATACCACAGTACTGTTAGACAATATATAGATATATTACACACATACCACAGTACTGTTAGACAATATATAGATATATTGCACACAATATCACAGTATTGATAGAGAATATATAGATATATTACACACGATACCACAGTACTGATAGAGAATATATATATATTACACACATACCACAGTATTGATAGAGAATATATAGATATATTACACACATACCACAGTATTGATAGAGAATATATAGATATATTACACACATACCACAGTGTTGATAGAGAATATATAGATATATTACACACATGATACCACAGTACTGATAGAGAATATATAGATATATTACACACGATACCACAGTACTGATAGAGAATATATAGATATATTACACACATGATACCACAGTACTGATAGAGAATATATAGATATATTACACACGATACCACAGTACTGATAGAGAATATATTACACACATGATACCACAGTACTGATAGAGAATATATAGATATATTACACACATGATACCACAGTACTGATAGAGAATATATAGATATATTACACACATGATACCACAGTACTGATAGATAATATATAGATATATTACACACATGATACCACAGTACTGATAGAGAATATATAGATATAATACACACATGATACCACAGTACTAATAGAGAATATATAGATATAATACACACGATACCACAGTACTGATAGAGAATATATAGATATAATACACACATGATACCACAGTACTGATAGAGAATATATAGATATATTACACACATATCACAGTACTGATAGATAATATATAGATATATTACACACATGATACCACAGTACTGATAGAGAATATATAGATATATTACACACATGATACCACAGTACTGATAGAGAATATATAGATATATTACATTATATTATATTATTCTGCAAGAATACAATACTAAAGATATATACATAGTAGGGATGTGCACCGGCCACTTTCCGTGTTTTGGGTTTTGGGTTCTGATTACCTTAAGGTTTTGGGTTCTAATGGGTTTTGCCAAAACACCCCCCTCAAGGTTTTGGGTTCTGATTTTTTTTTCAAAAAGCATAAAAACTACTAAAATCCAGATTTTTGGTTTGTTTTCACTCCTACGCTATTATTAACCTCAATAACATTAATTTCCACTCATTTCCAGTCTATTCTGAACACCTCAAAATATTGTTTGTAGAGCAAAAGGTTGCACCAAGGTAGCAGGATGACTAAGCTAAGCGGCACAAGTGGGCGGCACAAACACGTGGCCCATCTAGGAGTGGCTCTGCAGTGGCAGACAGGATGGCAGTTTGTAAAGCTAGGCCCCAAAGAGCACATAATGCCAAAAAAAAGAGGTGCAAGATGGAATCGTCCTTGGGCCCTCCCACCCACCCTTATGTTGGTGAAATAGGACATGCGCACTTTAACAAACCAATCATTTCAGCGACAGGGCCTACAAAACTCTGGCTGAAATGATTGGTTTGTTTGGACCCCCACAAAACGAGCTGGCAAAGAAAAAAAAGAGGTGCAAGATGGAATTGTCCTTGGGCCCTCCCACCCACCCTTATGTTGCGTAAAAAGGACATGCACACTTTAACAAACCAATCATTTCAGCGACAGGGCCTACCAAACTACTGTGGCTGAAATGATTGGTTTGTTTGGGCCCCCACACAAAAAAAGCTATTCATCTCTCCCTGTACAAAGTAAACTGGCTCTACTGAGGCAAGATGTCGTCCTCATCCTCATCCTCTGATTCCTTTCCCCCTTCAGTGTGTACTTCCTCAATCTCACACATTATCAATTCGTCCCCGCTGGACTCCACAATCACAGGTCCCTCTGTAGTCTCTGGAGGCCATTGCTGGTCTTCATTGAATAATTGATAATTCATTTTGATGAACATCATCTTCTCCACATTTTGCGGAAGCAACCTCCTTCGCCCTCACTGACCAGGTTCCCCGCTGCACTAAAAACTCTTTCGGAGTACACACTGGAGGGGGGACAACTCAGGTAAAATAGAGCCAGTTTGTACAGGGGCTTCCAAACTGCCTTTTTTTTCCTGCCAGTACAAGTAAGGACTGTCTGACATGTCTACTTGGATGCTGTCAGCAAAGTAATCCTCCACCATTTTTTCAATGGTGACAGAATCCAATGCAGCGACAGTAGACATGTTAGCAATCGTTGGCAGGTCCTTCAGTCCAGACCAGGTGTTCTCTGCATCCCCGCCAGCGGGTTGTTTAGGAAATCTCAGCTGTGTCCTCGCAGCCACAGGTGTGGAAGAAAATGAAGGAGGAGCTGTTGGCATGTCACGGTCCTCTTCAGATGACAATCTCCTGATCAGCAGGTCTTTGCACCGCTGTAGACTTGTGTCTGCTGGAAACAGAGACACAACATACGCTTTAAACCGAGAATCGAGCACGGTGGCCAGAATGTATTCCTCTGACTTTAAAAGACTGACCACCCTCGGATCCTGGCAAAGCGTACGAAGGGCTTCATCCACAAGAGCTACTTGCTTTGTGGAATGGCAAAGCTTTACCAGCTCCTCCCTCACTTTCTCCAGCTGCTTCTGCAACAGCCTGATCAGGGGAATGACCTGACTCAAGCTGGCAGTGTCGGAACTGACTTCTCGTGTGGCAAGTTCAAACGGCTGGAAAACCTTGCACAACACGGAAATCGGTCTCCACTGCGCTTGACTCAGGCGCATCCCAACTCCTTTGCCTATGTCGTAGGTGGCTGTGTAGGCTTGAATGGCTTTTGCTGCTCCTCCATCCTCTGCAGCATATAGAGGGTGGAGTTCCAACGCGTCACAACCTCTTGTTTGAGCTGATGGCAGGGCAGGTTCAGGCTTTTTTGATGGTGCTCCAGTCTTCGGTAGGCAGTGGCAGAATGGCGAAAGTGTCCCGCAATTTTGCGGGCCACCACAAGCATATCCTGCACACCCCTGTCACTTTTCAGATAACGCTGCACCACCAAATTTATTGTGTGGGCAAAACATGGCACGTGCTGGAAATTGCCCATATGTAATGCCCGCACAATGTTACTGGCGTTGTCCGACACCACAAATCCCCAGGAGAGTGTAAGTGGGGTAAGCTACTGCGAGATGATTTCCCTCAGTTTCTCTAAGAGGTTGTCGGCATTGTGCCTCTTACTGAAACCGGTGATACACAACATTGCCTGCCTTGGAACGAGCAGGCATTTCGGAGATGCTGCTACTGATGCTGCTGAAGGCGATGCATCTACCCAGTGGGCTGTCACAGCCATATAGTCCTTAGTTTGCCCTGAACCACTTGTCCACATGTCCGTGGTTAAGTGGACAGTGGGTACAACCGCATTTTTCAGAGCACTGAGGACACTTTTTCGTACTTCTCTGTACATCCCGGGTATCACCTGCCTAGTGAAGTGGAATCTAGACGGGATTTGGTACCGGGGACACAATACCTCCATCAACCTTCTAAATCCCACTCCACTGATGGCGGACACCGGACGCACGTCTAACACCAACATAGCTGTCAAGGCTGCAGTTATCCGCTTTGCTATAGGATGACTGCTGTCGTACTTCGTGCTCATGGCAAATGACTGTTGTACGGTCAATTGCTTAGTTAAAGACGTAGCGGTCTTACGACTTCCCCTCTGGGAAGATGACCGACTCCCAGCAGCAGCGGCAGTAGTAGGCGTAGCGCTGCAGGATCCTCCGGAAGAATCCTGGATTGAAGAGGACTCAGTCATGCCTGTGACATGGCCTGCAGGACTATCTCCCATCCCGATTGAGGAGGAAATTGACGAGGAGGGTGTTGCTGGTGTGGATACAACGGCACCAAGGGATTTAGGTGTCCCTGGACTGCTGACGGTCCTAGCCACAGTTCCTGAACTAAACACAGATTTATGAAGGTTCTTCAGGTGACGTATAAGGGAGGATGTCCCTAGGTGGCCAAGATCCTTACCCCTGCTTATTACAGCTTTACATAAGGTACATATGGCAATACATTTGTTGTCCGGGTTGGGATAGAAATAATTCCAGACCAAAGAGGTGGATTTATTGGTCTTCTGGCCAGGCATGACGATGGGCTTTTTCATCCCATGGACAACAACTGTTTCCCCCCTAGTGCCTCATTTAAGAAAATCACATCCGCATCCTCCTCGTCAAGTCCCTCCTCAGCACCAGCTACATCAATATCCTCCTCCTGGTGTACAACATTGACACCTTCATTATCCAAATCTGTAACTGCCCTGCGGGTGATCCTTCCAGCATATGCAGAGGGCGTGCTGCAAATGGTGGAAGGAGCCACCTCTTCCCGTACAGTGATGGGAAGGTCAGGCTTCGCAACCACCAACACCCTTGGACTCGCCTTGGGGATTTGTGATGCCATGTCTTTAGAAGGCAGAGTTATTTGCGGTGTTGTTAATGACAGCTTAACTCTCTTAAATTTTTTAGAGGGGGTGGGAGGAGGGCTTTGATTGTTGTGTGAAGCTGAACCACTAGTCATGAACACGGGCCAGGGCCTAAGCCGTTCCTTGCCACTCCGTGTCGTAAATGGCATATTGGCAAGTTTACGTTTCTCCTCAGATGATTTTAATTTCTTTTTTTTGATCATTTTAGTGAACTTTGGCTTTTTGGATTTCACATGCCCTCTGTTATCACATTGGGCATCGGCCTTGGCAGACGACGTTGATGCCATTTCATCGTCTAGGTCATGACTAGTGGCAGCAGCTCAGCATTAGGAGGAAGTGGTTCTTGATCTTTCCCTACTTTATCCTCCAAATTTTTGTACTCCATTATATGCAGCACAAGAGAGTGTACCCCTAAACCACACACACCCAGCAAAAGCTTTAAAAATTATATGCGGCAAAGGACAGTACCACTGGACTTATACTGCAGGATCAGTGAACTTTGTTATATAGCAGTACCAATGGACTTATACTGCAGGATCAGTGAACTTTGTTATAAAGCAGTACCAATGGACTCATACTGCAGGATCAGTGAACTTTGTTATAAAGCAGTACCAATGGACTTATACTGCAGGATCAGTGAACTTTGTTATATAGCAGACTAGCAGTACCACTGGACTTATACTGCAGGATCAGTGAACTTTGTTATATAGCAGTACCAATGGACTTATACTGCAGGATCAGTGAACTTTGTTATATAGCAGTACCAATGGACTTATACTGCAGGATCAGTGAACTTTGTTATATAGCAGTACCACTGGACTTATACTGCAGGATCAGTGAACTTGGTTATATAGCAGTACCAATGGACTTATACTGCAGGATCAGTGAACTTTGTTATATAGCAGTACCAATGGACTTATACTGCAAAATCAGTGAACTTTGTTATATAGCAGTATCAATGGACTTATACTGCAGGATCACTGAACTTTGTTATATAGCAGACTAGCAGTACCACTGGACTTATACTGCAGGATCAGTGAACTTTGTTATATAGCAGTACCAATGGACTTATTGGAGGAAACTGAGTAACAAGAATCGCTGGGGTTATGTGAAATACCCTACCTAGTAAAAACTGGGGAGCGATTCTTGATTGAAATAAGAGGCAATGAAACAAAACGCTAACGCTTCTTGGCTTTTTCAAGGCAAAAGTCTGAAAGCTGTTTTCAATCCAAGCTCCAATGCCCGAGTGAAGATGGCGGCGGGCAGCGGGGACTAATATTAATCGGGATCTCGCGAGATCCGACGCCGGGATTATGACGTTAAGCCTCATTTTCAGTTTTGCGATCGGTGGGAATACCCGAACAGTGCTCGGATCAGGCTCGGATCGGCACTGTTCGGGGGTGTTCGGATTGAGAGAATCCGAGCCCGCTCATCCATAATACATAGTTAAAATAAAAACAAATTCCATATGTATAACAATACAATATCTACAAACATCTGTGTATGTATCAGTATATTCTTATGTATAATATAATTACCTTACTATGAAGATTTCTCCTTCTCTTTCCCTCCTGATCATTCTTACTGTTCCATCCTTCCAGCTCTCCAGCCACCAACTCACTAACACTGGGCTGATACTGCCTATTTATAGTCATTCCTCCCCATCTCTCTTCAATAGTTCCCGGGATGACCAAAAGGTTCTCAGACTGTTTGTCTCCAGGTCTCTCATGTAAATCTCACTGACATGTAAATAAGATATAAACATTCCTAAGGTCACTTGCTACAAAGGAAAATTATAATTAGACCTCAGCAGGTGGTAAAATTTTATGCTCTCATTAGATCATCACAGTCTCTGACATCCTGTTATGTCAACAAATGGATCTTTTGTTTAGAATTCACCTATTGTCTAATATCATATATCCTATATTTCAAATATCGTATGTCCCGGAGATACTTTTAATGAAGCAATTTACATATTTAGCTGCAGGTGTTGCTCCTGTGAACAAGATGGACAATACATCACTAAAGAACAAGTGTTACAGAATGAGGCGCTCTGGAGCCTATATCTAGAATATTAATCTTTATTGTATACTGAATTCAAACTTTGTTATAAATCTGAAATGAACACATTAAAAGATGCTGCTGTAGTACAAATAATGTGGAATAAATCCCCAATGTACTCTTTGGATTTAAGATATAATCTGCTGTATTAATAAATATACACAATTGGTTGTGTGGTTTAGTATGAAGCAATGTTTAAGGTCTTTGTCCCCATTTACCATAAGATGGCCCTATAATAATTTATCCAGGTCAGTTAACCATTGTCCTTTATATTTCTTTATTGGGAGAATTCAAAAGTGTTTCCACACCAGATAAATAAATGACGT